>NC_071991.2:104261833-104883000 GCF_028885655.2 Pongo abelii
TCTAAGATGATTTTGTCAAGACTACAAGATCAATTGAATGAAAATAGTACCATATTTGCAAACAAAATCTGGCCATTCATGGTAACAAAAAGAAGGGAGCCTCATAACATGACTGTTACCTCCAAGGATCATTTTATGAAATCCTTCAGTATGTCACTAACTTACCCTAAAAATTATCACAGAACAAACTGAAACAACTTGGATATAGGTAAAAGTAGATTATTTTGTTTATTATGGTATTTCAATTGGGAATGATTAGAGAGGATAAACTGAAAATGCAGTTAGCTAACATTCTAAAGACAGTGGAGACAATCAGATTTTGACACACTGTCTAAAATTAGTATATCAATAACGGTAAAAAAATATATTGAAGTCTCATTTTGTTTGGATTTCAATTAGCATACATATATACTAGTGAAATATGTGTGCTTAACTTTAAAACATTAATGTATAGAATTAAGATTATGATTCAGTTATGTACTTATTATTTTAAATGCATGCATATAGTTATTTCAAATAGAATAATTTTAGGGTTAAATTCCCAAGTTCTAGGGTTGGAATCTTTAAAAAGTAAATAAACATTTTTCTACTAAAATTTTACGTACTTTACTTCCTCCAACAGTTTTCTAACAGTTCAAGTCAATTTCACACTAGGTGACCATGCATGAATGATATATAGAGTTAGTGGTCACACAAAAGGGAAAATTTGATTGATCATACATAATTATAATTTATGTAAATTATTAAAATATTTAAATATTTAAAAATATATAATTAGCCCATTAATTGGCACATGCATTAAAAAAAGAAACCTTATAAAACTTGCCTGTCTTCTGAAAGTATATTGACAATGTGTAGGAAGGCCATTTTTTTGTTAACAGAAATTTTTTTTCTGGTTTAAATTCAGCAGGAAGTTACAAACTTTCACTACAGTAAAAATGGAAGTAAGTGAATAGTCAATTCAATATTTATGATTAGTCAAGTATTATATAGTTAGTAATTTTAAATAAAATCATTAAAGTTTACAGATAAAGGAAACCACTTACAAGCTGCTCTGATTTTACACTGTATAACTGGATGGTCTTTGCCACGTTTTTTGACACAGCTAATGTGAGGTTTGTATCAACAGCAGCAACATTTAGTTCACTGGAGAAAATAAAAACAGTTTTTAAATATTAGCAACATCATTCATCAACAAAGTAAAGAGCAAGATAAAAACTCAAACCCAATAAGCAATGTGGTTATTCTTTTTATAGATTTCACTGCTTCCAAGAACTGGTTGCATTGTTTCGTTTTACCCCCTAAATTCAGCATTCGGAAAAAGTACCTGGAGATAGCTTCCTTAATGACCAGTTTCTCATTAATAAAAGCATGTCATATGTGGGTTCAGTCTGCGATTAAAGGAATAAATTGTGTACAGATTTTTAAAGTAGCACTTTTGCTAATACTGATAAAGTGCAATTAGAGGCATTGCATATCACAGACATCTGCAAGGAAATGACAGCTCTTGAATGGAAATGATGACCTTGAAGGGACATAGGCTAAAAATATAAATTACACATGATATATAAAGATACTCAGCTTCTGTAGAAATTATGCCAATTCATGCTAGTTTCAATAGAGTAGCTTTTTAAATAATATAAAAGCACAACAGGACTATAATTACAAATTTTTAAAATTCGGATTCTTTTTTTTTTTATTTTTTTTATAGCCCAGAGGTCCTTTATTTTTTTTTTAACACCTATTATGCCATGAATTCATAGGGAATAGGTTCCAGCAGCTCAGGCTCCTTCCCATTGGTTCTCACAAAGTGTGCTTCTCTGGGTGGAGCAGGCTGGCGCTTTAGTTGAACCCAGGTGCCTTTCTCTTTGGCTTCTTTCTTTTTCTGATCATTTTCCTTCACACGTTTCAGGAAGCTATCTCGGCTCTTAGAGTGCTTAATGTGCTCAATACGCACATTAATTCTCTTGGCAAGAATCCTGCCCTTAACTTGTTTGTTTATAACAATGCCAACAGCATGCTGGGTAACATTGTAGACTCTTCCAGTTTTGCCATGGTAACACTTGTGGGGCATTCCTTTTTGAACAGTACCCATTCCCTTGATGTCTACAATATCACCTTTCTTATAGATTCACATATATGTGGCCAAAGGAACAACTCCATGTTTTCTAAAAGGCCTAGAGAACATATTATCGGGTGCCTCTCCTCTTTCCCTTTGTGTTCGTCATTTTGGCGAATTACTGGAAGATGGCGGTTCCAGCCGAAAGGCTCGGATTCTTAAAGTATATTTTTGTCATGCTTCAACTTTAACACTGGATTAACTGGGGCATTTGATCTGACTGCCAAAAAAAAAAAAAAAAAAAGTATTTTACAAAGACCATGGAAAGAACACTAGAAATTAAAAATAATATAGAAACCCATATACAGATGGAAAGCAAGAAAAGTAATTATCGTCCCTGAAGTAGTAGAGTAAATCTTACCAGATTCTCTTTTTAAAGAAATTGAAAGAGTTTGAAACAATACTAGTGCATACTATGTGTAACAAAAATGCACGTTCATATAGTATTGAGACATAATTTTGTTAATGTTCACTTTTAAATTGTATTAAACACTAGCATAAGCATGATTCTTCCAGCTGTAGATTATATTTGATTATAGCATCGTCAAGTTGCATAGAGGAATGGGAGAGATTCCTCTTTAACATTTACATAAACAGGTCAAAGAGATCAAGTTACTAAGACCTATAGTCAGAAGGAAAGTCAAGGCAATTGTGGAGAGATTTAGGACCAAGATGCTGGGCAATCTAGACAATTTGTAGGTACATTTGCAGCAAAAGATATGCTTATGTATATTATTATACATGTGGCTTTTTATTTTTTGAGACAGGGTTTCGCTCTGTCAGCCAGGCTGGAGTGCAGTGGCATGATCTCGGCTCACTGCAGCCTTCGCCTCCCGGATTCAAGCAATTCTGATGCCTCAGCCTCCCGAGTAGCTGGGGTTACAAGCGTGCACCAACAGGCCCAGCTAATTTTTGTATTTTTAGTAGAGATGGGGTTTCACCAGGATGGTCTGGAACTCCTGATCTCAGGTGATCCACCCACCTCCGCCTCCCAAAGTGCTGGGATTACAGGCGTGAGCCACCAGGCCGGGCCACCTGTGGCTTTTTAGTCTCACTCTTCCATGCCTGAGAATCACCATCTTCAAATCTTTAAAAGAATTTAGACCTCAGTCTCATACTATTTTTTATTCCTTAAAACGTCCATCTCAAATGCACAGATCTACTATCATGACAACTTGTTAGTCATGACAGAAACTGAAATAATTTCAACTGCAAATTGGTCTGGATAACATTTAAATAAGTGTCTAAAGCCAACAGTATATAATTACATCGTCTGCAGGCATTCAGGTGGCACCTCTGCTAGGATACCTTCCCTTTTTAGTCTTAAAAGCTGTCACATTCACTTAAAAAGCTTAAAATAGCGAATACAAGCTAATCAAAGTTATATTCCTATTTCTGCCATGAAGCACTTTCTGGAGTTTAGGATAAAAAAAAGTTAACCTGTATGTTTTAGCTTCTCAATTTATAAAATCATTTATTATATTTGATTTCTTGTGTAATGTAAGAAATTTACTATGATATAAACAGCTAGGTTTACTTTGCATCCTTGGCAAGATATAGAATAATTATAATAGACTGTTTTTAGACTATATTTAAGGTATTTAAATTATTTTATTAATTGGAATCTCAAGTACTTACTATGTGTGCACTCATTTACTGTAAAGTTCTTAATTGTGGGCCTAATTACTTGAATAATTTGAAAATAAATTAAAAAGGTACTGCTATCATATATCACTAACAAATATGGCAGTCACCTTATGGCATGCCACTATATAAAAAATACATACCTTGCTATAGTTTTAATAATACCATCAAGTTCTTCAGAGGAAGGAGGATTACGACCACCCGGGGGAAAAACCAAGTTGATAGGATCGAAGAGTCGAGATAAGGATTTTGATAGATAAGCAGCCTCATAGGGTTGTAGTGAGTCTTTCAAAGCCTTTTCTGGACTGTGGAAACAAAATTTTTTAAAAACTAACTTAAATTGCACAGAGCTAAATGCTATTGTATCAGGCTGTAAATACCTTTTTAAAAAATGTACCTCCCATAAAAATGTAACTCTATATTAAGAAAAAGAAAATAATTTGTTTTACAATGTACATATTTACCAATATATTTCATAATTAAACATTCAGGACCATAGTAACCTTTTTTTTTTTTTTTTTTTTTTTTTTGAGACGCAATCTCACTCTGTTGCCCCGGCTATAGTGCAGTGGCGCAATCTTGGCTCACTGCAACCTCTACCTCCTGGGTTCAAGCGATTCTCCTGCCTCAGCCTCCTAAGTATCTGGGATTACAGCTGCCCGCCACCATGCCCAGCTAATTGTTGTATTTTTAGTAGAGACCATGTTGGCCAGGATGGTCTCAAACTCCTGACTCCAGTGATCCACCCGCTTTGGCCTCCCAAATTGCTGGGATTACAGGTGTGAGCAACCGTGCCCAGCCTATATCAACATTTTCATTTCTATGTAAGTCCCCACTATAAATGCACAATAATATGCACCAATACCTACTGTATTATCTGTTTCCTTAAACTAAAAGAATAACAGTAAAATCCTATTAATGCTAATGGGGACTATGCCTTTACTTGCAAATCCTACCTAGAAGCATATGGAAGAGAGACCAGCCTGCAGAGACCTGCTCCATTAGCTTGGCCCTTTCCATCCACAGCTGCCTCCCCAATAAAGCTCACTGTCTGAGAGGGAAGTGTACAGACTTAGGTTTTTACATTTTCCATTTTTGTGTTATTAACAAGAGTGAGACAAAATAAAAAGTATTTATGAAAGTCCTAAAATCACGTAAATACTCCCAAGTGGAGTTCTATGCTACTTTGTTTTATAATATTCTTCACAACATCAAACTTAACCTGAGAAACATTTCTTTCCTGCTTGCACTTCCCATATCTTTAATAATTCATGCTGATTTTCATTTAGCAGTCAAACTATTTGATCTTACACTTTTCTTTCGACAATTACTATCAAATGTCTATAACCATTATTTTCATGTTTCCTTACTCCTATAATTAATTGTCTTCTCACATCATCCCTGTTTACAATCCTTCTACCAGCTTTTGCATTGTCTTTTTTATAAACAACAAATTTTCCTTCATCTAAAAAGTTAACCTTTAAAACATCTAACCTGCTCCTTCATGTATATGAAACTTGGCTTTCTCTTTTTCTCACCTTTCTGGTCCACTGATATGACCTAGAGATCAGAATGCTCTTGGCTCCAACATCATAATTCCATAGTTATCTTTTAATGTTTTCTCATTCAGTAAGTATTTCACTCAACACATATTTACTGAGAATACCATGCACCAGACACTTTGTAAAGTGCTGGGAAGATAGAGATTAAGAGTGCTTTACAGTCTTGTGAAGAAATTGGCAGGTAAAATGCTAATTATAATAATTTCTGAAATAGATGAAGATACCAAGACCATGATGGGAGCATGAAAGAACTTAGTATCTAAATGTGTCTGAAGCAATCCTCTGTTGAAGTCCGAGCCATCTATTTAAATGTCACTATTTTTACTCATGACATCTACTGACCTCAGAAGCCTCTTCCCACTTCTGCAGAAATTTTGGCACTGAATTATAAGAACTAACACTTTCCCGTTCTCCAAATCTACCGTTAAAGATCCTTGGTAACTACAATGTCAAACATCTTTTCTAAAATATGTCCTATACTAAAAGTCTACATTTATAATAACCTTTTTTGGCTTTACTAGGGGGCTTCCAAATTTGAGTCATCACTTTGAACTGCTCCACCTCTAAGATCTTCAAGCTTAAAGGAAACTTTCTACATGCCCCACCTTCTATCTCTATTTTTCTTCCACAAATATTAAGTCACTACAATATTTGCCAAGTATTTCCCAGGTGCAGAAATATAGTAGAGAACTTGCTTTAAAAAAAAAAATTCCTGGCCGGACCTGGTGGCATGGTGGCATGTGCCTGTAATCCCAGCTACTCAGGAGACTGAGACAGGAGAACTGCTTGAACCCAGGAGGAAAGGGTGCAGTGAGCCAAGATCATGCCACTGCACTCCAGCCTGGGCGACACAGCAAGACTGTCAAGAAAAAAAAAAAATCCCTGTCTTCTTAAAGCTTACACAGTAACAGGAGAGATACACACAAAAATAAAAATTTAAAATAAGTTAAATATGGAATATGATAATGATAAGTGCTAAGAGAAAAATAAAGCAAGGAAGATAGAGAATAATGTTTAAGTCTTTTTTCCTTTTTCATCCAATTTTAGATAGGATGAGGCAAAGGAAGGCTTACTGAGGGGTCCTGAAGGAAAAGAGGGAGCTAATTGTGTAGATTTTCAGGGAAATTGCTTTCTATGAGGAAAGAACAGCAAGTACAAAGGCCCTGAGGAGAGACCATACCTGGCTGTGTTGGCCAGAGGTGCAGATCAAGTAACAGGAGGCTAGCACAAGATAATATCACAGAAAACAGATGGACGTCATGTTGGGCTTTGCATATCTATAAGGGTGGTATATTTTACTCTAAAGAACTTGTTCTTTGACCTTATTGTAATTTATGCTACATGACCCCTTCCTGCTTCCAGCCTCCATCAGCCCACCATGTCTATAGTCATCCTTTTTCCACAGCCATCATTTCAAGGTGCTCTCATTAGCACCCTGATTTTTCCAATTCACCTTCCTTTCAAAGTTCTAAGAAAATGTTATTGAGATGTTCTCTGTATCTGCTGCTAAGCTGGCCAAGTACTTCAGAGAAAAAACGATTTCTACTGGACATTTATACAAACCTCTTTAAAATCAAGAGACCTGAAGGTCAAAGTAATAACCTAAAATTCTACTTGTGCAACTCTTCAATCTTTATAGATGACTTTTGTCTTGGTTTCACCCTAAGAGCAAAACCACTGACCGTGACCTTTCTCAACTTGGCACTTCTCTCGTTTTTTCCTCTTACAACTTCATCTATTCTCTGTGACTTTCTTATTATTTCAATGAAAGAGGTAACGTCACTCCTTTTTTTTAAATAAAAAATTCCCAGAATAATTTAATCTATCTCTTCTTATCCCATTCTCTTCTTACACAGATCTGATCGCTATATATTACCTGTATCACAGCATCATTCTGTACTCCATAAATATGTATAAATATTATGTGTCAGTTAAAAAAAAAAAGGAAAAAGATATGTCAGCATAAAAAATATATAAAGACATATCTCTAAGTAAAAAGGTTTTATTGGGGAATAACATACAAGAAGCAGGATTGCTATCTTGGACCTACAGACAGAACAGGGTGGCCTCTGGTATGTTTGGAAAACAAAAGAAAGGCTGGAGTTTATTGGAGGAAGAGGAGGTTATGCAAGTTGTTTTCAAAGACAGTTTACTGGCACTGGCAGCATCTTATATAAGAGCTGGTGAGTTCTGATTGGTGAGTGTCAGTAAATTGCAAGGTAGGACTTGCAATTTTAGTGTTATGGTTAGGCCCTTGCAGTTTGGATTGGGCTTGTGAGATAGTGTGTCAGGCAAATGTTATTGTTTAAGTGGCTAGCTGTCCCTGTGTGACTTGTGTAGTAAGCTGCAGTTGAGAAAAATTTCTTGTGATAGTTCTTGTTATCAGGCAAATCAAGTGTGACAGCTTTCCCTTCATGACCCTCCCCCAGCTCTATTTTGCCAGGCTTTGACACAAGTGACTCCATGTCGAATCTGACAACCTTCATATATATAATTTACATAGCATACCACCACTTGAATTCAATCACTGAAAGTATACAATTTGATGAATTTTGTATATTCAGAGATCTGTGCTATCATCATCATAGTCAATTTTAGAACATTTTATCACCTCAAAAAGAAATCTTGTATCTTTAACTACAACACTCCACCTTCCTTACTCCATCCCCAGTCCCAATCAATCACTAACCTACTTTGTGTTTCTACAAATTTTGCTACTCTGGATTTGCATATGAATGGGATAATATACTGTGTGTATCTGTGTATGTGTGTGTTTCACTGTCTTCTTTCAGTTAGTATAATGTTTTCAAGGTTCATCCATGTTGCAGCACATACAGTACTTCATTTCTTTTTATGGCTAATACTGTATATATTTTAATTGTAATATTTCATTGTATGAATATAGCACATTTTGTTTACCCATTTGTCTGTTGACAGACATTTGGTTGTTTCCATCTTTTGGCTATCAGGAATAATGCTGCTACAAACACGTGCATACAAATGTCTATGTGAACATATGTTTTTATTTCCCTTGGGTATACATCTGGAGTGAAACTGCTGGGTCATATGGTAACTATGTTTAATAGTTTGAAGAGGACGCACATAGTGGCTCATGCCTGTAATCCCAACACTTTGGGAGGCTGAGGCAGGAGGATCCCTTGAGCCCAGGAGTTCAAGACCAGCCTGTGCAACAAAGTAAAACCTCGCCGCTACAAAAAATAAAATAATTAGCCAGGCACGGTGGTGCACGCCTGTAATCCCAGCTACTCAAAGGCTGAGGCAGAGGACTGCTTGAGCCTGAGAGTTAGAGGGTGCAGTGAGCTGTGATTGCACCACTGCACTCTAGCCTGAGCTACAGAACAAGACCCAGTTTCAAGAAAAAAAAAAAAAAAAGTTTGAAGAACTGCCAAACCCTTTTCCAAGGCCCTGTACCACTTTAGATTTCCACCAGCAACATATGAGGATAGTAATTTCTCAACACCCTTGCCAACACTTGCTACTATTTGTCTTTTTGTTTATAGACATCCTAGGTGGCGTGATATAGTAGCTCATTGTGGTACTGATTTGTATTTTCCTGATCATCTTTTTCATGTCCTTATTGGTCATCTATGTTTTCTGGAGATGTCTGCTCAGATCCCTTGTCCACTTTTTAATTGGGTAATTTGTCTTTTTATTGTTGAATTGAAAGAGTTCTTTATATATTCTGAAACAAGTCAATTGCCAGATCTATGAGTCAGAAATATTTTCACCCATTCCTAATGGTAATCCTTTGAAGCAGCAAAGTTTCTAATTTTCAGAAAGTCCAAAATATCATTTAAATATAATTTTGTCTTTTGTTGATTGTGATTTTGGTGTCATGGCTAAGAATTATTTACCAAATCCTAATGCATAAAGATTTGCCCCTATGTTTTCTAACAGATATATATATATATATATATATATAAAATTTAAAAATTTATCTATATTTTTAATTTTTACACTGATTGATTGATTGAGATGGGGTTTCCCTATCTTGTCCAGGCTGGACTCAAACTCCTAGACTCAAGTGATTTTCTCACCTCAGCTTCCCAAAGTGCTGGGAACTACAGGCATGAGACACGAGACACGAGACACTGTGCCCAGCCTTGTTTTATATTTTTAATCTAATATTTAAATCTTTGATCCATTTTGAGTTAATTTTTGTATATGATGTGAAGGGCACCACTTCATTATTTTGCATGTCACTATCAGCTGTCCCAGCACCATTTGTCTAAAAGATAATTCTTTCTCAATCGAAAGAATAGTCTTTACACTTTTTGAAGACAACTCACCACAGATTTATGGGTTTCTTTCTGTACTCTCAGTTTTATGTCTATCCTTGTGCCAGGCAGTACTATACCATCGGGATTAAAATTGCTTTGTAGTGACTTGTGAGCCTTCCAACATTCTTCTTCTTCTTCAATATTGTTTTAACTATTCTGGGTCCCTTGAAATTCCTTATGAATTTTAGAATCGCTTGTTACTTTCTACAAAGAACTCAGCTGAGATTCTGATAGTGATAGCTACTGTACTGATCTGTACTGTACTGTACTGATCTGTACTGTACTGATATAAATAATCGATATATATCAATTTGGGGGGCATTACCATCTTAACAAGGTCAAGTCTTGCAATTCATGAAGATGAGATGCTTTTCTACTTATTTAGATATTTCTTTGAACAATATTTTACAGTTTTATGAGTATAAATTTGCACTCCTTTTGTTAAAGTTATTCCTAAATATTTTATCTTTGTAGTGTTGTTATACATATTATATCTGTTAATGTTAATAAACCCAACAATGAATTGTTATAATTATTATTTTACTATTTGTCATCATTTCCTAGCAAATTTCAGCTTTGTTCCTACCTACCTCCTGTGCCAAACTTGATATGCCAAAGATAAAAGTTAAGCTTGGAAATTGAGTTATGCAAAAAAACTGCCTTTCCTTTGTTCCCAAACAGCTACAAGATGGAAGGCCACATCTCTCTCCAGGTGGCCTCCCTCATCCTGATCCTGTAAATTAACAGCTTATCTTCACATATAGGTACAATGACAATATTATAAATAATTCTACTGCCCACTATGAGACAAATGCAGGTTTGCTGAACATGAAACAAATGCATAACTGACTGTTCCTGTACCCTCTTCTTTCACATGTAACATGTGGATTCAGTAAGTGCTAATCAAAGCCTCACAAGAATGTGACCACTTATCTCACTACCTACCCTCCCCACATTTTTTCTTTTCCCCTTCCCTTCCTGCCTACTCTTTCCCCTTTAAGTCTTGAAGTCCTCAAAACCCTCTGTGGAAAAAATCCAGGTCTCAGATCCTTCAGTGACTACAGTCTCTTCTTCCCAGGCACATCTTAACCTGTGCAAAATAAACCTCTAAATTAATAGAGACCTGTCTCAGACACTTTTTGTTTTATACAGTCGATACATATTATTTTATATAATTGCTTTTTAGGTCAGTTAAGAGAAGAAGAAAATGTGTGTTTATATTGTCTTTTATAATTTCATAATTACCTTTACTTTGTGGGGATTCGAATTATCTGGGGTCACTTGCTTTCAGCCTGAAGAACTTTCTTTAGTATTTCTTGTAAGCTGGAATGTTAGCAACAAATTCTCTTTTTTAAATCAAGGAAAATATTTTGCCTTCATTTTTGAAAGGACAGCTTTACTGGACATGGGATTCTTGGCTCATTTTTTTTCCTTTGAGCAATCTGAGCTCACTACCTTTTGGCATCCTTTGTTTCTGCTGAGAAGTCAGCTGTTAATGTTATTGGGACTCCCTTGTAAGTGAAGTGTAGTTGTATTTGGGAAGGGGGCATGGGGAGTGGGTAAAGACAGGGTCTCACTATGTTGCCCAGGCTAGTCTTGAACTCCTGGCCTCAAGCGATCCTCCTGCCTTGGCCTCCTAAAGTGCTATGATTACAGGCATGAGCCACTGCACACCCAGCCAATTGTATAGTTTTTCCCTTGCTGCTTTCAGGGTTTTGTCCTTGACTTTTGACATTTTTACTACGATGTATCTGTTTGCAGGTCTTTTTGCATGAATCTTACTTGGAGTTTGTTGAGCTTCCTGGAGGGATAGGCTATTGTATTTCAATAAATTAGGAAGGTTTCATTCACTATTTCTTCAAGTTTTTTTCTCCATTACGTCTCTCTTCTCCTTGTGGTATTCCTATAACATAGATGTTGGTATTCTTAATGGTATCCCACATTTATTTGAGGCTCTGTTTATTTTCTTCATTCTTTTCTTTCTGTTTTTTGACTTGTGTAATCTCTATCACCCTAGCTTCCAGTTGGTGAATTCTTTTCTCTGCCAGGTCAAAGCTATTCACAGAACTAAAGGAAGGCATGAGCCACCACAACCAGCCAAAACTGGGCATTTTAGATACATTGTTGCAACTCTGGGTACTGGTTCCCCCAGCTCTAAGGCTTGTTATTGTTGTTTGCTTTTTATCTGTTTAGTGATTGGCTGGGTTATTTTAATGAAGTCTATCTCTCTCCCACAGTCTTAAATCTCTGATGTTCCTCAGCTAGACACAGCTTTGGGTATGCTAATAGTCACCTTGAGATGGCAGTGCTAATGGCAGGATTATCTTCCTCATTTTTTTTCTGACCACACCCAGATACTAAACTCCATTAACTGACTGCTCTACATTTTCAACAATGCCTTGAGGCACAAACTCCTCTACAAAGGAATCTACAAAGGAGCTAATTGTAGCTCCTTTGATAGAACCTTTCTGAGGTCATGTTTGATATTTGTTCTGATTCCAGGAGGGGCTCCTCCCAGCTGTCTTATTCTCCGGATCGCTCCTTGGAGCTAGCTTACCTTCATCTATCTTCACTAGAACTACAAGTCTCCTCCCATTGCCTTTCACCACACTGCCAGGGTTTTTTGAGAATACCCTTAGGTTTAAACTTCTCCAGGTTCAGTTGCAAATGAAGTCACTTACTTGGGGAAGAGAATAGGGGCTGTTTTTCTCTTTCTTTTTTCCTTTTCCTTTCCCCTTTCCTCCTCTCCTTTCTTTGCCTTTTTCTATTTCCTTCTTTTAGAAAGGGTGTTGCTCTGTCACCTAAGCTGGAGTATAGTAGTATGATCCCCGCTTACTGCTGCCTTGACTTCCCAGGCCCAAGTGATCCTCCCACCTCAGCCTCCCAAGTAGCTGGGACTACAGGTGTGGACTACCAAGCCCAGTTAACTTTTTTATTTTTTGTAGAGACGGGGTCTGTTTTGCTCAGGCTGGTCTCAAACTCCTGGGCTCAAGCCATCTGCCTGCCTTGGTCTCCCAAACTGCTGACCGACCACCATGTCTGACCCAGGACCTGTTTTATTGCCTGCCTCTACTCGAGTAAAAATCTTTATGCCAGGGCTCTGGACCTGAGGGTGGAGAAAATGGCAAGCTTCTTTCTGACTGACACCTTGTAGAAGGCCAGGTCTCATTAATGTAGGCCTCCATAACAACTTTCAGAACTGACTGAGTGGTTAAGCTAAATATTAAAAGCTGAAAGAGCCCATGTCCTTATACAAAGGTTGAGATATAACAAAAGCCTACCAAGAGTTTTGCTTAGGCCTTTCCTGGGCCTTAAAGCATGACAAGATAACGAAGGAATTCTTAACAGGACCCGTTTAGGATTTAAAAAGTTTTATTGAGGATCTGAAGAAATTCTCCAGGCCTCCAAAAACAAGTTTATAGGTAGTCTAAAGAACTCCCTAAACCTTCATGATTTAGTAGGAGAGAAGATAAGAGTAATCACCCCAGCACCTGGGGCCCATTTAGATTAAGTAATTTACTGAGGCTCCAGAAGAAGGTCTTCAAGACTCAGAACTTAGTTATAGATTAAAAGAAGTTAATCACTTATGTCTTTAGATAAATGCACACTTACATGTAGACATATAGCTTAGAAGGTATATAAGCTCTGGAAAACTTTGTAATTTTGAGTTGGTGTGGCAATATTTTCTGGGCCTTATCCCTGCAACTGGTTACAGAAATAAAAAACTCTCCTCCTCTCCAGTTCTGCATCTCGTTATGGGCCACAAGAAACAGCAGCCCAACCCTCAGTTTGGTCTGGGAACAAACTCATCCTAGGAAGCGAGCACTTGGTGGAAGGCAATTGCATGAGGTCCTTTCAGTTTATATTTCCTGGCAAAGAATCACTATTTCAAAAGCTCAGGCAAAGGTAATTAGGGCCCCAGTACTTTGAGCCTGCCATGCTCAAGGACCCATTCATTGTGTGGGAATTGGGCACAATCTGGGAGCTCTCTACTCCTGACCTCGCTTACCTGAAATTTAGCCTCAGCAGCTTTCTGCTCAGGTCATTATGAGAAATGTTGAGGCCCTGCTCTTCCCAGGAAAAGAGCCTTCCAGCTGGGAGCTAGGAGAGAGGGAACCCTGTGTTCTTGGCTACTGCAATCTAGAGAACAATCTCCACTTCACTAAGCTGAGGCAGGTAAGATGGGAACAATCTTGACTCAAATACCACAGGCTCCAGTTTTTCTGACCAAATTTTCCTAGATTTTCTTGAATAGATGCTTCTTCATTTTGCTGTTTGCTCTTAGGACCATTTCTGGACTTCAACTTAAATGAACTCATTCTTTGGGGCTCCACACTGCTTTGAGTTGTCCTCCTATGTGACCATTTTTTCTGTCTTTGTTTCCTTTGTAGGCTGCCACTCCACTGTCTAATCTATAAATGCTGGTACCTTTCTTGGGCCAAGGCTCTCTTTTCTCTCTCTTTATACATCTTCCCTATGTAATCTCTTCCAATTCCACGATTTAAAAAAATGTACATGATGATGGCAGGGTGCGGTGGCTCAGGCCTGTAACCCCACACTTTGGGAGGCTGAGGCGGACGGATCATCTGAGGTCAGGAGTTCGAGACTAGCCTGGCCAAAATGGCGAAACTCCGTCTCTACTAAAAATACAAAAATTATCTGGGCATGGTGGTGTGTGCCCGTAATCCCAGCTGCTTGGGAGGCTGAGGTGGGAGAATCGCTTGAACCCAGGAGGCAAAGGTTGCCGTGAACAGATATCACACCACTGCACTCCAGCCTGGGTGACAGAGCAAAGAGTCCATCTAAAAAAAATTTTAAAAAGTGCATGATGACTTCCAAATACACATTTCTAGCCCTGACTCATATTTAATTACCTTTTCAACAACTCTATTTGCATTTTCAATTCACCAGTTTCAAAAGAAAAATATTAATTAAATACAATGCTTTGAAAAAACTTGTCCTATCTTAACCAGTCAGTCTTCCACTAACTAGTCGTATCCTTGATTCCCCTGTCCTCTCAAATCCATGGCTTGCCCTCTATATATCCTGCTTCAAAAATATATCTTGAATCAATCTGACCAATTTACCACCTCATCTGCTCATCCTCGTTCAAGTCATTATCATCTCTTATCTGGATAAACAAAATAGCTTCCATCTTCCACTTCTCCAACTCTGTGTTGGCCCCCCCCTAAGTTGTCTACATAGCAGTCAGAGTGCTAATTTTAAAATGTTTATCAGTTCACATCATTCCTCTAAATCAATGGTTTCTCACTTTATTAGGATAAACTCCCAGCCCTTTACCATTGCCTATAAAGCTCTACCTGATCTCACATTTCCTTTCCTCTCTCATCCAATCTTAAACACTTCCCTTCTTCGTTCACTATGTTCCAGCTGCACTGGCTTCTTTCTGTTCTTCAAACCTTCTCATCTTAATTTTCTTTCTTTCTTTCTTTCTTTTTTTTTTTGAGACGGAGTCTTGCTCTGTTGCCCGGGCTGGAGTGCAGTGGCGTGATCTCAGCTCACTGCAATCTCTACCTCCTGGGTTCATGCAGTTTCCCTGCCTCAGCCTTCTGAGTAGCTGGGATTATGGGCATGTGCCACCATGCCTGGCTAATTTTTGTGTGTGTGTGTTTATATATATATATATATTTTTTTTTGTAGAGGCAGGATTTCACTATGTCGGCCAGGCTAGTCTCGAACTCCTGACCTCAAGTGATCCACCCTCCTCAGCCTCCTAAAGTGCTTGGATTATAGGCGTGAGCCACCACACTGCACCCAGTCTTAATTTTCCTAAGGTCTCTAAATTTGTTCTTCTGCCTGCAAAAACCTTACTCTAAATTTCTCATGGTTGATTCTTCCACACTATTTAGATCTCAGGTCAAATGTTACCTCCTCATAGAAGCTTTCTCTGACATCCTATATAGTAAGCAACTCTACAGCATTGTTTTATTGTGTAGCAACTCTACGGCATTGTGTAAAAGTGTTCCTATTTCTCCACATCCTCTCCAGCACCTGTTGTTTCCTGACTTTTTAATGATTGCCATTCTAACTGCTGTGAGATGGTATCTCATTGTGGTTTTGATTTGCATTTCTCTGATGGCCAGTGATGGTGAGCATTTTTTCATGTGTTTTTTGGCTGCATAAATGTCTTCTTTTGAGATGTGTCTGTTCATGTCCTTTGCCCACTTTTTGATGGGGTTGTTTGTTTTTTTCTTGTAAATTTGTTGGAGTTCATTGTAGATTCTGGATATTAGCCCTTTGTCAGATGAGTAGGTTGCAAAAATTTTCTCCCATTTTGTAGGTTGCCTGTTCACTCTGATGGTAGTTTCCTTTGCTGTGCAGAAGCTCTTTAGTTTAATTAGATTCCATTTGTCAATTTTGGCTTTTGTTGCCATTGCTTTTGGTGTTTTAGACATGAAGTCCTTGCCCATGCCTATGTCCTGAATGGTAATGCCTAGGTTTTCTTCTAGGGTTTTTATGGTTTTAGGTCTAACGTTTAAGTCTTTAATCCATCTTGAATTGATTTTTGTATAAGGTGTAAGGAAGGGATCCAGTTTCAGCTTTCTACATATGGCTAGCCAGTTTTCCCAGCACCATTTATTAAATAGGGAATCCTTTCCCCATTGCTTGTTTTTCTCAGGTTTGTCAAAGATCAGATAGTTGTAGATATGTGGCATTACTTCTGAGGGCTCTGTTCTGTTCCATTGATCTATATCTCTGTTTTGGTACCAGTACCATGCTGTTTTGGTTACTGTAGCCTTGTAGTATAGTTTGAAGTCAGGTAGTGTGATGCTTCCAGCTTTGTTCTTTTGGCTTAGGATTGACTTGGCAATGCGGGCTCTTTTTTGGTTCCATATGAACTTTAAAGTAGTTTTTTCCAATTCTGTGAAGAAAGTCATTGGTAACTTGATGGGGATGGCATTGAATCTGTAAATTACCTTGGGAAGGATGGCCATTTTCACGATATTGATTCTTCCTACCCATGAGCATGGAATGTTCTTCCATTTGTTTGTATCCTCTTTTATTTCCTTGAGCAGTGGTTTGTAGTTCTCCTTGAAGAGGTCCTTCACGTCCCTTGTAAGTTGGATTCCTAGGTATTTTATTCTCTTTGAAGCAATTGTGAATGGGAGTTCACTCATGATTTGGCTCTCCGTTTGTCTGTTATTGCTGTATAAGAATGCTTGTGATTTTTGTACATTGATTTTGTATCCTGAGACTTTGCTGAAGTTGCTTATCAGCTTAAGGAGATTTTGGGCTGAGACAATGGGGTTTTCTAGATATACAATCATGTCATCTGCAAACAGGGACAATTTGACTTCCTCTTTTCCTAATTAAATACCCTTGATTTCCTTCTCCTGCCTAATGGCTCTGGCCAGAACTTCCAACACTATGTTGAATAGAAGTGGTGAGAGAGGGCATCCCTGTCTTGTGCCAGTTTTCAAAGGGAATGCTTCCAGTTTTTGCCCATTCAGTATGATATTGGCTGTGGGTTTGTCATAGATAGCTCTTATTATTTTGAGATACGTCCCATCAATACCTAATTTATTGAGAGTTTTTAGCATGAAGGGTTGTTGAATTTTGTCAAAGGCCTTTTCTGCATCTATTGAGATAATCATGTGGGTTTTGTCTTTGGTTCTGTTTATATGCTGGATTACATTTATTGATTTGCATATATTGAACCAGCCTTGCATCCCAGGGATGAAGCCCACTTGATCATGGTAGATAAGCTTTTTGATGTGCTGCTGGATTCTGTTTGCCAGTATTTTATTGAGGATTTTTGCATCAATGTTCATCAAGAATATTGGCCTAAAATTCTCTTTTTTTGTTGTGTCTCTGCCAGGCTTTGGTATCAGGATGATGCTGGCCTCATAAAATGAGTTAGGGAGGATTCCCTGTTTTTCTATTGATTGGAATAGTTTCAGAAGGAATGGTACCAGTTCCTCCTTGTACCTCTGGTAGAATTCGGCTGTGAATCCATCTGGTCCTGGACTCTTTTTGGTTGGTAAGCTATTGATTATTGCCACAATTTCAGCTCCTGTTATTGGTCTATTCAGAGATTCAACTTCTTCCTGGTTTAGTCTTGGGAGGCTGTATGTGTCAAGGAATTTATCCATTTCTTCTAGATTTTCTAGTTTATTTGCGTAGAGGTGATTGTAATATTCTCTGATGGTAGTTTGTATTTCTGTGGGATCGGTGGTGATATCCCCTTTATCATTTTTTATTGCATCTATTTGATTCTTCTCTCTTTTTTTCTTTATTAATCTTGCTAGCGGTCTATCAATTTTGTTGATCCTTTCAAAAAACCAGCTCTTGGATTCATTTATTTTTTGAAGGGTTTTTTGTGTCTCTATTTCCTTCAGTTCTGCTCTGATTTTAGTTATTTCTTGCCTTCTGCTACCTTTTGAATGTGTTTGCTCTTGCTTTTCTAGTTCTTTTAATTGTGATGTTAGGGTGTCAATTTTGGATCTTTCCTGCTTTCTCTTGTGGGCATTTAGTGCTATAAATTTCCCTCTACACACTGCTTTGAATGCATCCCAGAGATTCTGGTATGTTGTGTCTTGGTTCTCGTTGGTTTCAAAGAACATCTTTATTTCTGCCTTCATTTCGTTATGTACCCAGTAGTCATTCAGGAGCAGGTTGTTCAGTTTCTATGTAGTTGAGCGGTTTTGAGTGAGATTCTTAATCCTGAGTTCTAGCTTGATTGCACTGTGATCTGAGAGATAGTTTGTTATAATTTCTGTTCTTTTACATTTATTGAGGAGAGCTTTACTTCCAAGTATGTGGTCAATTTTGGAATAGGTGTGGCGTGGTGCTGAAAAAAATGTATATTCTGTTGATTTGGGGTGGAGAGTTCTGTTAGGTCTGCTTGGTGCAGAGCTGAGTTCAATTCCTGGGTATCCTTGTTGACTTTCTGTCTCGTTGATCTGTCTAATGTTGACAGTGGGGTGTTAAAGTCTCCCATTATTAATGTGTGGGAGTCTAAGTCTCTTTGTAGGTCACTCAGGACTTGCTTTATGAATCTGGGTGCTCCTGTATTGGGTGCATATATATTTAGGATAGTTAGCTCTTCTTGTTGAATTAATCCCTTTACCATTATGTAATGGCCTTCTTTGTCTCATTTGATCTTTGTTGGTTTAAAGTGTGTTTTATCAGAGACTAGGATTGCAACCCCTGCCTTTGTTTTCCATTTGCTTGGTAGATCTTCCTCCATCCTTTTATTTTGAGCCTATGTGTGTCTCTGCACGTGAGATGGGTTTCCTGAATACAGCACACTGATGGGTCTTGGGTCTTTATCCAATTTGCCAGTCTGTGTCTTTTAATTGGAGCATTTAGTCCATTTACATTTAAAGTTAATATTGCTATGTGTGAATTTGATCCTGTCATTATGATGTAAGCTGGTTATTTAGCTCGTTAGTTGATGCAGACTCTTCCTAGTCTCGATGGTCTTTACATTTTGGTATGATTTTGCAGTGGCTGGTACTGGTTGTGCCTTTCCATGTTTAGCGCTTCCTTCAGGAGCTCTTTTAGGGCAGGCCTGGTGGTGACAAAATCTCTCAGCATTTGCTTGTCTGTAAAGGATTTTATTTCTCCTTCACTTATGAAGCTTAGTTTGGCTGGATATGAAATTCTGGGTTGAAAATGCTTTTCTTTAAGAATGTTGAATATTGGCCCCCACTCTCTTCTGGCTTGTAGGGTTTCTGCCAAGAGATCCGCTGTTAGTCTGATGGGCTTCCCTTTGATGGTAACCCGACCTTTCTCTCTGGCTGCCCTTAACATTTTTTCCTTCATTTCAACTTTGGTGAATCTGACAATTATGTGTCTTGGAGTTGCTCTTCTCGAGGAGTATCTTTGTGGCGTTCTCTGTATTTCCTGAATCTGAATGTTGGCCTGCCTTGCTAGATTGGGGAAGTTCTCCTGGATAATATCCTGCAGAGTGTTTTCCAACTTGGTTCCATTCTCCCCGTCACTTTCAGGTACACCAATCAGACGTAGATTTGGTCTTTTCACATAGTCCCACATTTCTTGGAGGCTTTGCTCGTTTCTTTTTATTCTTTTTTCTCTAAACTTCCCTTCTCGCTTCATTTCATCTTCCAGGGCTGATACCCTTTCTTCCATTTGATCGCATCAGCTCCTGAGGCTTCTGCATTCTTCACGTAGTTCTCGAGCCTTGGTTTTCAGCTCCATCAGCTCCTTTAAGCACTTCTCTGTATTGGTTATTCTAGTTATACATTCTTCTAAATTTTTTTCAAAGTTTTCAACTTCTTTGCCTTTGGTTTGAATATCCTCCCGTAGCTCGGAGTAATTTGATCATCTGAAGCCTTCTTCTCTCAGCTCGTCAAAGTCATTCTCCGTCCAGCTTTGTTCCGCTGCTGGTGAGGAACTGCGTTCCTTTGGAGGAGGAGAGGTACTCTGCTTTTTAGAGTTTCCAGTTTTTCTGCTCTGTTTTTTCCCCATCTTTGTGGTTTTATCTACTTTTGGTCTTTGATGATGGTGATGTACAGATGGGTTTTTGGTGTGGATGTCCTTTCTGTTAGTTTTCCTTCTAACAGACAGGACCCTCAGCTGCAGGTCTGTTGGAGTACCTGGCAGGCCGTGTGAGGTGTCAGTCTGCCCCTGCTGGGGAGTGCCTCCCAGTTAGGCTGCTCGGGGATCAGGGGTCAGGGACCCACTTGAGGAGGCAGTCTGCCCGTTCTCAGATCTCCAGCTGCGTGCTGGGAGAACCACTGCTCTCCTCAAAGCTGTCAGACAGGGACATTTAAGTCTGCAGAGGTTACTGCTGTCTTTTTGTTTGTCTATGCCCTGCCCCCAGAGGTGGAGCCTACAGAGGCAGGCAGGCCTCCTTGAGCTGGGGTGGGCTCCACCCAGTTCAAGCTTCCTGGCTGCTTTGTTTACCTAAGCGAGCCTGGGCAATGGCGGGCGCCCCTCCCCCAGCCTCGCTGCTGACTTGCTGTTTGATCTTAGACTGCTGTGCTAGCAAATCAGGGAGACTCCGTGGGTGTAGGACCCTCTGAGCCAGGTGCGGGCTATACTCTCCTGGGGCACCGTTTCCTAAGCCCGTCTGGTGGGAGTGGCCTGATTTTCCAGGTGCCGTCTGTCACCCCTGGAAAGGGAACTCCCTGACCCCTTGCGCTTCCCGAGTGAGGCAATGCCTCGCCCCTGCTTCGGCTGGCGCACAGTGCGCTCACCCACTGACCTGCGCCCACTGTCTGGCACTCCCTAGTGAGATGAACACGGTACCTCAGATGGAAATGCAGAAATCACCCGTCTTCTGCGTCGCTCATGCTGGGAGCTGTAGACCGGAGCTGTTCCTATTCGGCCATCTTGGCTCCTCCCCTCTAATTTGTTTTACTTCCATTGAATTTACTGTTTTATTTTATTTTTTGAGACTGAGTCTTGCTTTGTCACCCAGACTGGAGTGCAGTGGCACGATCTTGGCTCATTGCAACATCCGTCTCCCAGGTTCAAGCCATTCTCTTGCCTCAGCCTCCCAAGTAGCTGGGATTACAGGCATGCACCACCACGCCTAGCTAATTTTTTGTATTTTTAGTAGAGATGGTGTTTCACTATTTTGGCCAGACTGGTCTCGAACTCCTGACCTCAGGTGATCTGCCCACGTTGGCCTTCCAAAGTTCGCGGCCTTTCTTCTTTCCTTTCCTTCCCTTCCCTTCCCCTTCCTTCCCTTCCTTCCTTCCTCACACAGTGACCTACCTTCCTTCCTTCCTTCCTTTCTTCTTTCCCTCCCTCCCTCCCCTCTCTCTCCCTTTTCTTTTCTTTCTCTTTCTTTCTTTTTCTTTCTTTCACACAAGGAACATATATTCATTTTACATAAAAGCAGAAAATACAAAATTAGGATTCCACCTCCTGGAAATAACTGTTACTGTTTGCTTTGTATATTTCTAGACATTTTTTAGTGCATGCACATAGATTTAAAAATAAAACTAAGGCAGAAATAGAATACTATATTTGCTATTTTATATATACTTTCAAAAAATATATCATTAAATCTTTGCAGATCAACAGACATAGGTTCTGTTCTCTTTTGCCCTCTCTATTAGGCCTTACTGAATCTGCCTATTATAAAAGAGTTATTGAGAAGATAATCTGGTCTCATTCTATGATTCTAACCTATCATGGCCATTTATTTTGCCAGTCAAAACTACTCTTTTTTTTTTTTTTTTAAAGAGAGACAGGGTCCCACTATGCTGCCCAGGCTGGCCTCTACCTCCTAGGCTCAAGAGATCCTCCCAAGTAGCTGGGATTATAAGCATGTGTCACACTGCCCAGCACTAGTCAGAACTTCTATATACTGTATTCTGCTAGTCAGAGCTTCTAACTACACTGGACACAAATTCAACTATATGTATTTAGGAATAAAATTAGAAGAGAAACAAACAACTGTTTAAACAGCACCCATGAGTCTATCCAACATTTTTCTTACAAGATAGGTGATAAGAAACTGCTACTGCTTTAGCCAGCCTTGACACAATAAATATGATTCTAGTGTTTAAAGAAAGGTGTGAAAGCCAATCACTTGATCTGATGCTCAAATTGAAAGTTTAAAATACTCTTTCAATTTTGGAGGAAAAGCTGGGCGGGCTAAACTTACTGAGATGGTATATTGGTTTCCAATATGGTTCCTAAATATAGCTATACTACTATACTCCATGGGTGACCTAAGAGATTTTCAGGGGTAATTTTAACTATACAGTTGGACCTCCATTTCTGCAAATTCTACATCCAAGGATTAAACCAACCATGGATTGAAAACCTATTTAGGCCTACAATGGTTGTGGCTGTAATGAAACATTTATTCACATTTTTTCTTATCATTCTCTACGCAATATAGTATAATAACTCTATGTATAGCATTTACATTGCATTAGGTATTATAGGTAACCTAGAGATGATGTGCATAGGTTATATGCAAATATTATGTCATTTTACATAAAAAACTTGAGCTTCCCAATGGGTCCTGGAACCAATCCCCTACAAATACCCAAGGGATGACTACACTCTGCCTTTTTTTTTTTTTTTTTTTTTGAGACGGAGTCTCGTTTTGTTGCCCAGGCTGGAGCGCAGTGGCGTGATCGCAGCTCACTGCTGCCTCTGTCTCCCGGGTTCAAGCGATTCTCCTGCCTCAGTCTCCTGAGTAGCTGGGATTACAAGCGAGCGCCACCATGCCCAGCTAATTTTTGTATTTTTAGTACAGACGGGGTTTTACCATGTTGATCAGGCTGGTCTCGAACTCCTGACCTAGTGATCCACTCTGCTTTTTCTTAACACATTGACTGAGAACCTATCCCAGCATAGGATTTATCTCCCCTGTAGTTTCTGAGCACCCAGGTTCCTTTTATGTCACATTTATGCAAGTGGTCCATCAATAAATGATACTGTCTGAGGTAATTACAGGTATATTATAACATCGATTAAAATACAATGACCACAGCATGATTATCTTCTAGCTTCTCATCATCCTACTTAGTGTTACACTTTAAAATTGACTCCAGCAAGAGCCAGAAGTGTTCAACTAAGGGTGAAAAATTGACTTCTTCAGTTAAAAGTCTTGCAAAGTCTTTTAAGGTATACAAATAAATTACAAATATTTAGAGACTTGGTATATACTTAATTTATAATTTAAAATAAAAGTAAACAATAAAATTTAAAATAAAAATAAAATTAAGATGCCAACTAACAGGTCAAATTAAACAAACATACTCATAATCTGGCTTTTTTGGTATGAATATATCTTGTGCATCATCTTCCATGTGTTGTAGGTCAACATAGAGGTCTGTAGTTCCACTTGCATTAAAATTCCCTTGGATATTCTGACTGTATTGTTGAAGACGCTTCCATAAGTCATTATAAAGACGTAATAATTTGGGGTATTCTCCTTCAAATGCCTGCTTCAAAAACATAGAAGCTGCCAAGCAAAACAAGAACATGAATTAGAAAAATAATAAAATGTAGTAAATGTTTCTTTTGCATATGAAGTGGGTTCCAAATAAACCACACTACAGGGCAAACCAAAGATGTGTTCTAATGAGGCCTTTTATAACAATGCTAATAATAATAATTTTCCAATTGACTATTCACTGCATTTGATGTGCAGGTCATATTTTGAAACCTAATCTATATTAAAAAAAAAAAAAAAGAAAAGCCCACAATTGTAGTTGAAGATTTCAATTCCCTTTTTCAAGAATCAAGAAAATAAGTACACAGAAAATCGGGACAGAAAACTGGACAGCGCTAACACCCAACTGACTTAATTTACATTCACACAATACTTCACGCAAAACAGCAAACACAAATTCTTTTCAAGTGCACATGGAGTATTTACCAAGATCAACAATATTTGGTTCCATTAAACCAGTCTCAATATATCGAAAAGGCTTCAAGCCATACAAAGCTTGTTCTCTAACCAAAATAGTTTTAGATTAGAAATCAGTAACAAAAAGATACCTGAAAAGAATCCTCAAATATTTTTTTTTTATTACTATACTTTAAGTTTTAGGGTACATGTGCACAATGTGCAGGTTAGTTACATATGTATACATGTGCCATGCTGGTGTGCTACACCCATTAACTTGCCATTTAGCATTAGGTATATCTCCTAATGCTATCCCTACCCCCTCCCCCAACCCCACAACAGTCCCCAGAGTGTGCTGTTCCCCTTCCTGTGTCCATGTGTTCTCATTGTTCAATTCCCATCTATGAGTGAGAACATGTGGTGTTTCATTTTTTTGTCCTTGCGATAGTTTACTGAGAATGATGATTTCCAATTTCATCCATGTCCCTACAAAGGACATGAACTCATCATTTTTTATGGCTGCATAGTATTCCATGGTGTATATGTGCCACATTTTCTTAATCCGGTCTATCATTGTTGGACATTTGGGTTGGTTCCAAGTCTTTGCTATTGTGAATAGTGCCACAATAAACATACGTGTGCATGTGTCTTTATAGCAGCATGATTTATAGTCCTTTGGGTATATACCCAGTAATGGGATGGCTGGGTCAAATGGTATTTCTAGTTCTAGATCCCTGAGGAATCGCCACACTGACTTCCACAATGGTTGAACTAGTTTACAGTCCCACCGACAGTGTAAAAGTGTTCCTATTTCTCCACATCCTCTCCAGCACCTGTTGTTTCCTGACTTTGTAATGATCGCCATTCTCACTGGTGTGAGATGGTATCTCATTGTGGTTTCGATTTGCATTTCTCTGATGGCCAGTGATGATGAGCATTTTTTCATGTGTCTTTTGGCTGCATAAATGTCTTCTTTTGAGATGTGTCTGTTCATATCCTTTGCCCACTTTTTGATGGGGCTGTTGGTTTTTTTCTTGTAAATTTATTTGAGTTCATTGTAGATTCTGGATATTAGCCCTTTGTCAGATAAGTAGGTTGTGAAAATTTTCTCCCATTTTGTAGGTTGCCTGTTCACTCTGATGGTAGTTTCTTTTGCTGTGCAAAAGCTCTTTAGTTTAATTAGATCCCATTTGTCAATTTTGGCTTTTGTTGCCATTGCTTTTGGTGTTTTAGACATGAAGTCCTTGCCCATGCCTATGTCCTGAATGGTAATGCATAGGTTTTCTTCTAGGGTTTTTATCTGGAACTACAAAATGCTTCTAAATAACCCATGGATCAAAAAAGAAATCAAAAGGGAAATTAGAAGTATTCTGAACTGAACGAAAATTATAACACAACATATCAAAATTTGTGGGATGTCACCAAAGGAGTACTTGGGGGAAATTTATGCAAATATTTACATTTGAAAAGAAGAAAAGTTTCAAATCAATGACCTAAACTTCCATTTTAAGAATATGGAAAAAGAAAGGCAAATAAAAACCAAAGTAAACAGAAGATATAAAATAATAAAGCTCTGAGAACAGATATCAATGAACCAGAAAATGAAAACAAGAAATATTGAAACCAAAAACTGGTTCTTTGAAAAGATAAGTAAAATTGACAAACTTCTAGCCAGATGGATTAGGAAAAAAGAGTAGAAACAAATTACCCATATTAAGAATAACAGAGATGATCTCATTACATATTACAAAATATTCTGCAGATACTGAAAGGGTAATAAAGGAATTATGAACAACTTTATGTGAATAAATTTGAAAACTTCCAGGAAATACACAATTTCCTTGAAAGAAACAAACTAACAAAGCTCACTCAAGAAGCAATAGATAGACTGAATAGCACTATACCTGTTGATTCTTTTAATTAAAAATCTTTCCACAAAGAAAAACTGCAGGCTTAGATGACTTTAGTGGTGAATTTTATAAAGCAATTTAAGAGAGAAATAAAAGCAATTCTATACCAATTCCCAATTCATTCTGAGGCCAGCACTGCCCTGATATAAAAACCAGATATTAAAGAAAAATAAAAACTACAAAACAATATTCCTTATGAAGATAGGTGCAAGAATTATAACCAAAATGTCATCAAATCTAGTCAAACAATATATAAAAAGTATAATACATCATGACCAAGGAGATCTATGTCAGAAATTTATAGTTGGCATATATATATATGTACATATATATGTGTGTGTGTATATATATACACATATATCTGGAATTACATATATATATATATATATATATATAGATATAGATATAGATATATAGATATAGTCCCACTATATTGCCCAGGCTGTTCTTTAACTCCTAGGCTCAAGCAATCTTCCCGTCTTGGCCTCCCAAAGTGTTGGGATTACAGACATGAGCCAACATACCTGGTCAGCTTAATGTTTGAAAATCAATCAATGTGATTCATATTTTAACAAACTTAAAAGAAAAAGCGTATGCTCCTTTCAATAGATGAAGAAAAAGCATTTGAAAAAAATCTAACATTCACTCCTACTAAAAACTCTCAGTCAACTAGGAACAGAAAGGAACACACCCTTAACCTAATAAAAGGCATCTAGAAAAACTACGGCTAATATAATACTTAAGAAAATAAGTAATACTTTTGCTCAAAAATCAGCAACAAGACAACAATGTTAGCTTTCCCCACTTCTAATATCCTAGAGGTACTGGCCAGTGTAATGAGGCCTAAGTAAATAAGTAAATAAATAAGACATTCAGATTGGAAAGGCACACAGTCTTTTTAGACAGACAATATGCAAGCATCTATATGGAAAATCTGATGGAATCTATGAGAAAATATACTAGAGTTAACATAATAACTGAATTTAGCAAAGTTGCAGGATATAAGATTAATGTGCAAAACTCAGTCATATGTCTGTATACTAGCAATGAACAATCAGAAGTTGAAATTTTAAAAGAATACAATTTAGAATAGCACTAAAAATATGAAATACTTACATATATCTGACAAAATGGGAAATAGCTGCACACTGAAAACTACAAAAACAATGCTGAGATGAAGAAGACCTACATAAATGGAAAGAGAGAACATTCATAGTTCCAAGATATTGTTAAATGTAAATTATCCCTAAATTAATCTATATATTAAATGTAATCTAATTTAAAATCAATGCAGGATTTCTTTTAGTAGAAATTGAAACAATGATCCAAAAATCATATGAAAATGCAAAGAACCCAGAATAGTCAGGGCAACAAAAACAACAACGTTGGAGTACTAATACAACCTGATTTCAAGATATATAAAACTATAATAATCAATACACTGGTACTGGGGTAAAGACAGACACATAGATTAATGGTGCAGAATAGAGAGTACAAAAATAGACCCACACGTATCTGAGAGACTGAATTTTGACAAAGGTGCAAACACAATTTAGTAGACACAGGGTAGAGTTCAACAAATGATACTGTAACAATTGAATAGCCATATGCAAAAATATCCTCTTTAACCCACACTCTGTACCTTATACAAAAATTAACTCAAAAAAGATTAAATTTTCTAAAAGAAAACATCTGAGGGACCTTTTCTGTCCTTGAGTTAGACATGATATGAAACCAAAAGTATGGTCCGCAAAAGAAATTGATAAACTGGACAACATCTAAATTAAAAGTATCTGCTCTTCAAAAAAATATGGCTAAGATAATGAAAATACATGCCCCAGAAAGGGAAAATCAATTTCACATATATCTGATGAAGCACTTTTATCTAAAACACATAAAGAACTCTCAAGTCTCCATAATAAGAAAATAGCCTAACTTCAAAAATGGGAACTTTATCAAAGAAGGTATATAAATGGCAAATAAACACATGAAAAAAATACTCAACCTCTTTAGTCAACAGGGAAATGCAAATTAAAACCACAACGAGATACAACTATATAACTGTTCAAATGACTAGAATTAAAAAGAGTGACCATACCACAGCCAAACACAGTGGCTTGTGTAGTGAAATAGTACTTTGGGAGGCTGAGGTGGGTGGATCACCTGAGGTCAGGAGTTTGAGACTAGCCTGGCCAACATGGTGAAACTCCATCTCTACTAAAAATACAAAAATTAGCCGGGTGTGGCAGTGCACACTTGTAATTCCAGCTATTCGGGAGGGTGAGGCACGAAAATTGCTTGAATCCAGGAGGCGGAGGTTGCACAGTAAGCCAAGATCGTGCCACTGCACTCCAGCCTGGGCAACATAGTGAGACTCTGCCTCAAAAAAAAAAAAAATGACCATATCAAATATTGGCAGGGATAAACAAACTAGAACTCTTGTATAGCTTGTGGAGATAAAAAATTGTATACTCATTTTGCAAAAGAATTTAGCATTTCATTAAAATGTTAACTATATACCTAACATATTGTTAAATAATTCTGCTTCTAGATATTTATCCAATAAAAATAACGGTATATATCTATATAAGGAATTGTACCTGAACATTCACAGTATCTTTATTTGTAGTAGCAAAAACTGGAAACAATCCAATGTCCATCAACAGGCCAATGCATAAACAAACTAATATATCCATGCAATGGAATACTATGCAACAACAAAAACATACTACAATATAGTTGAATCTCAATAAAATCATGCCGCATGAAAGAAGCCAAACAAATAAGAATATATAATATATGCTAAATCATTCAATTTGTACAAAATTCTGGGAGCTACAAACTACCATATAGTAACAAAAAGCAGATCAGTGTTTGCCTGGGGATGGGGGAGGGAGATAGTGGAGAGAGTAATTACAAAGCTGTACAAGGAAACTTTTGGGAGTGATGAATATGTTCACTGATTGATTATTGTGATGATTTCAGGGGTATACTCATAGGTCAAAACATATCAGATTGTATACTTTCAAGACGTGTTGTTTATTGTATGCCAGCTATACCTCAGTAAAGCTATTTAAGAGAAATTATCTCAGAGAAAACTTCTTTGGCCTCCCTCTTCCCTGATAAAGCAGCAATGCACCATGGGCCTCAAGTAACACTATATGTTCTTTCACGGCATGCCAATAATGCAAGGCCCTGGGTTTGCTCTTGTATTTGGCAAGAAATCTTGAGAGAGATGGTAACATCATCCTGCAGACAGACAGCAGACTCATTTACTATTCACTACAAAAGTGGTAGTTTCTTCAAGTTCAAAGTTCCTTACCTGCCATGTAATCTCTCTGTACACGCACCATCCACATGGGCCCATGTCATATCACCCTATAATATTTGGAGGCATGTGAAACTAAAAAACAATATGCTAATGCTCATGATTCTTGCTGTGTTGTAATAAAGTTCTAAACATATTTGTTTGAAGTATGTTTCTCCTACTTGGCTGTTAACTCCACGAAGGCAAGGACAATGCCTCTTTTCTTCAAAGCACATTTGGTACCTAGCACAGTGCCTGTAATAGCAGAAGTAAATATTTCTTAAATAACAGAATGAAGTTTTTTTTTTTTTCTTTTTTTTCTTAGAGACGAGGTCTCACTTTGTTGCCCAGGCTGGTCTCAAACGATCCTCCCACCTCAGCCACCAAAGTGTTGAGATTACATGTGTGAGCTATCATGCCCAACTGAATATGTTTTTTTTTTTTTTAGGGGACAGTATCATTTTCACAAAAATCTTATCTATACAGAACAAATTACTATTGAGGGTTTAAGCCAAACTTTGTCAATATTATCTCAGCAAATGTGATTGATTAACTGTAAGTTACTTAAGTCAGTTATATTTAAAGCTTACAAACAAGTATTATATATTTAAATCTTGAAGCTAAGTTGTTCTGTTTGTTTGTTTTTTGTTTTTAGAGACAAGGTCTCAGTCTGTCACCCAGGCTGGAGAACAGTGGCACAGTCACGGCTCACTGTAGCCTTGACCTCATGGGCTTAAGCAATCCTACCTCAGCCTTCCAAGTAGCTGGGACCACTATGCACCACTACACCCAGCTAATTTTATTTACTTTTTAATTTTTGTAGAGATGGGGTCTCCCTATGTTGCTCAAATTCCTAGGCTGGTCTCAAACTCCTAGGCTCAAGGAATCCTCCCACCTCAGTCTCCCAAAGCACTGGGATTACAGGAATGAGCCACCACACCCAGCCAAAGGTAAGTTCTACTATAATTTATTTGATATGTAGTTATAAAGTGTTCATATTACCGATACAATTTTAATTATTTGATGAAAATTTATAGTACACCTACTGTACATTCTGATAATCAAATAATTTATACAAGGAAAATTACAGGTTAATTCCCAGTTATCTGGGAATGTATTATTCAGATTATTGCCTTGTGCAAACTTGTTTTTTTTTAATTAATCACTAGTGATTACAACACAGGCACAAATGTAGATATTAAACTCACATTAAACAACCTAATGACTATTAAAAAATATTTTATAATTTAGAAGATAATTCTATGTATGGTACTCCTACCAGGTAATAATAGGTCTGGGGAAAACTCTGATTAACAAAGTCTGCCTTTGATTTTATTCCCCTATCTTTGTCTTCTTGAATTCACTGCAATAAGAACCCCTACAGCTTCCAAAATGTGTAGGGACAGACCCATCCAAAACCTTGAGCTAATTCACATGAAGATTAAAGGATATAAATAGTCTATGTGCTCAATTTCTCTCTTCCCATCTTCTCTATTCCAGTACCTTCTTCTACTTTCTTCCCTAGCCCTGAACACTGTAAGAAGTTACTAGTTTGTATTGACTGTCCTTCCCCTTTAAAATGTGAGTTAAATGAAAGCAGGGTTATTATTTGACTTATTTTCCTGTGTGTTTCTTTTACCTAGATTTAACACTTAGCATTCAATTACTGAATGAACAAATGAATTGAAAGTAGAATGAAAAGGGGGTCTAGGTTTGGAGTTCTGTCATTTCCCCCTTGGAGTTATATCAGCCTTGTCTTAATCTTCTTACTACCCCTACATCCCTGGTTTAAGGCTTCACAGGACAGCTCTAATGTATCCTTTATCCTAGAGTTGGAGCAATCTTAGGTCTTGTCTTAGTCTTGACTAGCTGTATCTAAATCTCAGCCTGTATGATGCTGCTTCTCCTGTATCTCCCTATAAAAGGACCAAAGACCTCCCGTCTAGGAAACTGGCTGGGGTCTGACCAAGAAAAGGCAGTACTCCTTAAAACTCTGCCAACCTTCAGATGCCCAAATACTGGGCAGTGCCAAATATACCTGGAAGGATTTAAGCATTCCTCCATTCAACAAATATCTGCTGACCACTTACTACATGCCAAATACTGTTGTAAAAGCTGGATATGCAATGGTAAACAAAATAAGCAAGTTCCTTTCCATATAGAGATTATACTTGAGTGAAGAAGGACAATAAACAAGTCATTATGTAACATAATGTCAGGAAGTGCTAAGTGCCTTGAAGAAAAATAAAGCAAGGTTAGAGAAGAGACAGATAGGATGTGCTATTTTATATATTTATCTGGGAGGACCTCTCTGAATGAAGCAAGGATATGCTCCATCTGGATATTCAGGGAAAGAGCAATTCAGAGAGAAGAAACAGCAAATGCAAAGGACATGGAATAGATTATCCTAGTAGAGGTTGCTGGTCATATTTTAAGAGAACTGCCTGTTGTTTGGAGGATTTGGCCTGAAACAGTCAGCCTTCATAGCTTAATTAAGTGCCGCCTTTGTGAGCAGGCTGCTACCCATTTCTTGCTCATTCCTTTTCCTAACTGGCCCAGTTCTCAATCAACTGCCAGGCCTTCACCTATATCACCCAGATTATGAAAGCAAAGGAAGCCAGTAATCTATTGCCTTTAGGATGTCTTGAATATTTTATGTTTCATAAATGTACTAGTTATCTATTGTCATGTAACAACTTTCCATAAACATTAACTGCTTATTTTAAAAACATACATATATTATATCATAATTTCTTTGGCTTAGGAATCCTGGCATGGCTTAGTTTGGTCCTCTGCTTCAGGACCTCTCACAAGGCTGTCATCAAGGTATCAACCATGGGTGGAGTCTCATCTGAAGAGTCAACTGGGGAAGGATCTGCTTCCAAGCTCTTGTGCTTGTTAGCAGGATTCAGTTCCTTGTGAGCTGAGAGCCTCAGTTTCTAGCTTGCTGTTAGCTGGAAGCTGACCTTGGCTCCTGCCAAGTGGAATGGTATGACAGCTGCTTGTATCGTCAAAATGTGCAAGCCAAGAAGGCAATAGAGAGAGAGCCTGAGAGCAAAATGGAGGTTAAAACCTTATGCAACCTAATCACAGGAGGGATACCCACTTTGTATGTACAAGTTAGAAGCAAGTTCTGCCTATACTTAAGAAGAAAAGATTACAAAAGTGTGCAAATACTAGTAGACAGATGTCACTGAAGGTGATCTTAGAATCTGTCTGCCACAATAAAATATATCATATTTCATTCACATTAATGGGAATTATATAAAAGTCAAATACTAAAGGCCATACAGCAAACTTGCAAACACCTACTTTTCAAATACTTATATACTGTAAAGCATATTAGTCCTTCCTAATACAAAACAATGACAAAACAAAATCAGTTTTACATAAAAAATATAATTGTCTAGAGTATTATTGGAAAAAAATGCCCAAATACGCTAAAAATAGTTCAGACATAAAATAAGAGTAGCAGAACAAAACACAGCTAAGTCATTTGCCCCAAGTTAATGAGTTTTTCATCATTCTTTCTGCTTTCGCCACTGAAGTGGGTAATAATTTTTAGAAGCAAATAAACATTTATATGAACTAAAACTAATTGTAAATAAATGTAATTTTCTTTAATTATAGTTCAGAAAAACTCAAGCCAGAATAGAAATAAAACAGACCTTTGTAAAACTCAGAGAAATCTCATTTAAGATTAACAGATATTAAAATGCAAGTTTTATATACAAACTATTAGGATGGAATGAATGAAAATATCTGGCTATAGCCCTAAGAGATTTCTCACATTTTGGTTTTCTATGGTTTCTCCTCCTCATAATGGCAGCAACACAAAGTTATGGAATCCAATACCAACTAGGTACGCATTCTGTACTGCAATCCTTTCTTTTTTAACGGGGATATAAAGCATACACAATCTCTTCCAAACGTCTAACTCTGTAAGCCTCAATCCACTGGTGATATGAAAATGGCCATCTTTCCTATCTCACAGAAAAATAAAGGCTTCTAGGAAAGAAACTCTTCAATTTTCTACCTTCTTCCCGTCTATTTCTAGTCTTCAACTTTGACAGGAACACATGTCCAAGACCTATTCCTCAATTTCTGTTCTCTGTTTCATCCCAACTCATCTCCTCCAAGATTATTTGTTTCTTTTGTATTTTTAGCATCCCACTTTCTACTGGCTTCCTCTTAGGATCAATAAAAGATGCCTGAACATGCTCTCTCATGATATAAAAAAGTACAAACAAGATGCCAAAACACTCCACCTTAACTCTATAAACTATTCATTTGCAGCCACTGTCCTGTTGCTCCTTGTAGTAACAGTCTGCACACATTTGCTTGCCTCTACCAGACTGTAGCCAGACTTTCAACTGCCACAACACCACTGAAATTATTCTGGTGAAAATCACACTATCATTCCAACTGCCAACAACAGTGGGCATTTTTCTGATCTTTCATTTGATTTCTGTTGATCACTCTCTCCTTTGAAAAATACTGTCCATGACCCCATTCTTTCCTGTATTTTCTACTTCTCTAAATTTTTCTTCTTATTCTTCTGTGCTGACTTCCTTCCTCTGCCTTAAGTGCTTTCCTTAAAATTCTGAAAACACTGTTTTTATAGGTTTCAAACATATAATGTAGAGAGAATAGTATAATGAACCTCTGTGTATCCATCACTTAGTTTCAGCATTTGTCAACTCACTCTTGTTTTTATCTATATCCCGGCCAATGCCCCTCCATCACTACCAGTTATTTTGGAGCCAATAGCATTCTATCATTTCACTCATAATCACAAGTATATCTAATAGTAGGAACTATTTTCTTTATATAGCCACAGGAGGTCATTATTCTAAGTGAAGTAACTCAGGAATGGAAAATCAAATATTGTATGTTCTCACTGATAAGTGGGAGCTAAGCTATATGAATGCAAAGACATAAGAATGATATAATGGACTTTAGGGACATGATGGGGGAGAAGGGTGGGAGTGGGGTGAGGAATAGAAGACTACATATTGGGTACAGTGTACACTGCTTGGGTGATGGGTGTACAAAAATCTCTGAAACCACCACTAAAACACTTATTCATGTAACCAAAAACCACCTGAACCCTACAAATTATTGAAATAAAAATAAAAATTACACAAAAATACATAGCCACAGTTCTCTTATACTTTACAAAATTAACAATCAGTGGTGACATCTGCCTGATTGAGTTAGGAATTTTTTTAATGCTTTGTTTGATTTAGGATCCATAAATAGTTCACCTATTATAACTAGTTGATGTATCATCAACCTAATCTGTAGTTCTCTCATTTTATTCTTTTTCATTATTTGTCTAAGAAACTGGGACATTTGTCCTACAGAGTTTTCCATAGCCTAGATTTTGCAGATTCCATCCTCTGGTCCTGTATTTCCTGTAAATCATCAGTTGAATCTAAAACTGTGTTTTTCACCTTGACTGCATCTTGAAATAACTGAGGAGCTTTTAAAATTCCTTATGTTTGGGTCTTACTCTTAGAGACTCTAATGTAATTGCAGCCCAGGCTTTGGGATTTTTAAACAGTGTCCAAGTGATTCTAAAGAGCAACCAAGTTGAAAACCACTGATATAGGTAAGAATTTGATCAGATTCCAGGTTTTATCATTTCTAACAAGACTACTGCATATGTAGTGAGTGAATTTTTTGAAGTGTTTGCCTTTTGAAATAAAATTAGCAGCCACTAATAATCATCCTTAGGTCTGCTAATTCAATGAAGACTGCAAAATGAAGAGATTCCAACATTCATTCTGCATTTATTAGAGGCAATACTTAAATAAATAGAAATTTCTCTCATGAATTATTTGGTTTCTCTGAGGTATCATTTGTTTAGGAAAGACAGAAAAACATGCTTGATCGTTTTCCTTTTATTTACCGGTTTTCAAAGTTCCATACCATCATTAATGGTAACCAACCATTACCAATAAAAAAAGTATTTCTTTATTTGTATCATTATGAATGTACGGTGGATTTAGACAATCCCTTGCAATTGTTATCTTCATTGTATACTAAAATTATTCCATCTTTGGTAGATGGTCTATTCAAAGTGTTTTCTAAGCCCTTTCAATACAACCCCAGTAGTCTCTGATATCTCCTTGGCTTTCTAATGTAAAGGATTACAGAATTATTCTGTACATTTCCTGCCCCAGACCTGGAATCAGCCATTTCCTCATGGAATTATGGTTTTTTAAAATGGGAAATCATGTGGAAAGACCACAACATAAGTGATAAAGGGGTTCAGTACTACTGAATGACAATTATTTCTAGGCCTTTTCGGTGGTCAGAGCTATGAAATATATATAAATCAAATATTTTTTAAAGAAAAAAATACATCATCAGTTCACTTTGATCTCATTCACTTTGCATCTTCATTCTCTCATGCTGAAAATGCTGACTATCATATCAATATGATTATTCATTTACTTTATCCCACACTACACACACAACAGTCTGAAAATAACAAGTCTCCTTTAGCATGTAAGTCCATTTTTAAAAATAAAGATTATTTTGATTTTTACAGTTCGTTTTCTCTTCAGAGTTCCTTCAAATTAATAAAGACTTTAAATATTTAACACTTTAGGGATCCATCTCAACAGAATGTCTGTTATTTACTGAGCACTGTGTTCTCTGATAGGACTATAGCATGGAACAGAGGTAGGCAGAAGCTTTTTGCAGAGCCCAGTGGGAGACACAGATAAGCTAGTAGGTATAGTAGTAATGCTGCCATCAGTATCTTGATTACTGAAAAGAGTTCATGGGTTTTGGGGGCAGTTTTTGTTGTCCTTTAAGGGTATCCCAGTAGGAATACAAGAAACAAATTACTGAGTTTAAAAGTAAAGGCATCAAATAAGCAGAAAGTCAAATGAAAGAGTTGGCTTTGTGTGGTTGTGTCACACATCTACATTCACTTATTTAATTTTACTTTGTAATTTTAGGAATTTTTTCATTTTCATTTTGTTTTATAAATGTGTAAAATACTTATATGGCTTCAAACTTAAATCTACACAAAAAAGTATATTCGTATATTCACAGAAGTCTAGCTTTTATCACTGTTCCTGCCAATGTATTCTTCATACCCAACCCCCTCTCTCCCTAGGACTGGCAACCATTTTTCTGGATTTTATAGTTTATCCTTCAGTTTTTTAAAAATATAAGGAAAATGTATATTTATGTCACCTCTTTCTTAGGTAAACAAAAGTGTACTATACACATATTTAGCCATTGATTTTTAACTTAACAATCTTGATGACCTCTCCAAAGTAGTATGTAAAGATATTCCTCATTCCTTTTTTTCTCCTCATTTCTTTTTATAGCTGCATGTGCCACTCTCCCAAGCTATAGTTAATATCATGTGATTAACTTCCCCAATGATACCAGTTAGACTTGGGATGTTTCCCCAGACAATCCAACACAAGCAAAGAAAAAGCTCGTTGTAGAAGCATATTAATATACCGATCACACAGTGCTACTTCATAAAGCCACAACCATGGCTCACCAGAAGTGGAATAAAAAGCTCATAAACTTTATAAAGATGTTTCAGAATTTAAGCTGCCCACTTTATCAGACAAATTAGAGAAGCAATGGCTTGCATTTTTTAAAAATAGATCAGTATTATTCTGCTAGTTCTATAAAAACAATGTAAACACAAGTTTTCTGTACAACTTAGTGAATTCACAAAATGCTAAAACAAAAATTAGTGCTGCAGTCGCTAATGGCAGATGCTACGGACACCCTTGAAGGAAGAAGAAACGATAAAGAACATGTGTGGAATACAACCCAAAAGGCTGGACAAATTTCTAAACCAGTTAGAGGACAGTTTCTTAAAAACTAAAAACTGAAAACTGCTCGAAGGCAAAAAACAAAAAATGAAGCAGCTTCAAACTATGCAGAAAAGCTAGTCATTAGGGAGCAGATGCTAACACTAAGACATCCCAAAAGAAGAGGCAAGGGCATGCACCCAGTATACACACCCAGGACTGAGACAGCTGGGTAACAAAAGCCTGTCAGCAATGGAAAGTTGTGGTATTTCCCTCAGTTTATCTTCAACAAAGATGCTCTATATTTCATTAATCTCGACTGGCATCAATAAAAGTTCTCAGCACATATGTTAAAAAAAAATTCCATTCCATTCTATGGAATTCTATGGATTCAACATCCGTTCTATGGATTCAACATAGTTTGTTTAACTAATGCCACAGTAATGAACATTTGGGTTGTTTGCAATTTTTGGTATTCCAAATAATCATGCAACCAATAGCCCGATGAATGTCTGTTTAAATTTTTGCCAGTGCATCTATGCGATAGATCCTTAAAAGTAGAATTTCGGGGTAAATGAGTAGCTGCTTATATAATTTTGTTGAGAACTCACAAATGCCCCTCCATAAGGTTTGTATGCTAATTAACAATGTGTGAGACTGACTTTTCCTCATGGGCTTGCCAAAGAGTATGTTATCAAACTTTTTGATTTTTTGCTAATTTGATAGATGAGAAATAATGTCTCTCTGTACATTCTGCATTTCTCTATTTATAAGTGATATCGAGCATATTTACACACACTTAAGAGTATTTACATTTTTTTCCCTATAGAGTTTTTGGCTTTTTAATTCCCATTTTAGAAGCTTTTTATATAATAGAGATACTAATGCCATACCTTTAGTGTTAATTAAAAAATTTTTTTTCTATTTTGTCATTTTTCCTTTTTTTTGCTCAAGGTTTTTTTCCATGCAAAAAAAATTTTAACATAATCAAATCATCAAAGTTTTCATCATTGCTTCTGGATGTTGAATCACAAAATTTTTCCCCAATTCTTAGCTTATTCTAGGCTTGAATGGTTTCATATTTCATATGTAATTGTTTGATCCACTTGGAATTTACCCTGACATACAGAGTAAACTGGAGATTTTTTTTTCTGTGAACCCATCCTAGCTTCCCATCCTATAATAATCACCACTAATGCTCTTGCAACCATCTTTTCATGTCCCTGTTTATCATGTATAGATATTGTTGTTTGGTTTCTAAAAGTAGTTCATATTTGGGTCTCCTTTGGCTTATAAGTCCGTTTTTAAAAATAAAGATTATTTTGATTTTTACAGTTCATTTTCTCTTCAGAGTTCCTTCAAAGTAATAAAGACTTTAAATATTTAACACTTTAGGGATCCATCTCAACAGAATGTTATTTACTGAGCACTGTGTTCTGATAGGACTATAGCATGGAAAGAGGTAGGCAGAAGCTTTTTGCAGAGCCCAGTGGGAGACTCAGATAAGCTAGTAGGTGAGCCATTATAATGCAGTGGGCTAAGTGCTGAAATCGGGTACATTAAGAATTCTGTGGGAACTGACAGAAGAGGTCTTGCTCATGTTTGGGTGGGCATGGGGAAAGAGGCGTCAGGGAACACTTCATTTCTACCCTGAGACTGAAAAGACAAGTATGAGTTACAGAGATGAAGGGGAGGATATAGACATGTGTTTCAGGTATTTGTAAATGCTGAGGAGAAAGAGGGTGATTCATTCAACAATTCAGGCTTAAGTATGAGATAAAGACGTAGAAAGAAAAATAATGAGTGCTGAGAAAATAGGAAGGGACCAGAAGAGTCATATTTGAATTGCATTTTGAGAGTAATGGAAGAAGAGTGGAGGCAGACCAGTTCACTTCTTGTAACAATTAAAGAAGGCTTATCTATTTTAAAAAATTCAGGCTTGGCAGAAGCAGAGGACCTCGGCAGAAGAAGGGAAAAACTAACAAAGCTTTTAGGGGTTCACAGAACAGGAGTGAAAAATTAGAAACTTAAGGAATCTCAAACTGGATTTCCCATGGAACATTTGCTGAGTTCTGCGATTGTGAGGGAAGCCAGGGAATTAGGTGTAAATCTTCAAAAAGTGGAATAGAAGTTTCTTCCCATTTGTGAGGCTTAGGAAACAAAAGACCAGCTGTGGGGAAAGGACATGCCACAAACACAAGCAAGGTCTTATCTTGAAGACATTCACTAGGTCTAAAGTTTCATGAGGTGGGAAGTCTGTGAAACTTTGGACAGCAGAGCTAGATCAACCTCAGTATTTCAGGACAAAGACTCTTCAACTTCTCAATTAAAAGCTTGGGAGAAGCATGTCAAAGTAAAAGAGGAGAATGAAAGGCAAACTGAGTGTTTATTAAAACTGCACCTGCCCCACACCAACCCAATCCTAGAGTGAACTGAAATAATCAGCCTCTATATACACAACTGGAATGCCAGAGGAAGACAATACCGAGTATTAACAAGCATGTGGAAAAATTAGAACTCTCATATACTGCCAAGGAGAGTTTAAATGAGTACAGCCATGTTGGAAAACTCTCCGACAGTACCTAATAAGCTGAGAAAACAACTAATATGTATTATCTTACAGTTTTGGAGGTCAGAAGTCTGAGATTGGTCTCACTGAGCCAAAATCAATGTGTCAGCAGTATAGTCATGTTCTTTCTGGAGGTTCTAGGGGGAATTCTGTCCCTGTCTTTTCCACTTGTCTGCATTCCTTGGTTTGTGGCTCCCCTTCAAGCAATTATATTACTCCTACCACTGTTTCCATTATCACATCTCCTCCTCTGACTCCTGCTTTCCTCTTACTCTTAAAAGGACTATATGATTACACTGGGTCCACTCAGATGATCACAGATTATCTTGATAATCTCTCTACCTTAAGATCCTTAACTCACATCCGCAAAATCCCTCTTGCTATGAAGGTAATGTAATCATAGATTCTGGAGATTAGGCCATGGAACTCTTTGGAAGGACTATTATTCTGCCATCAATTTTCCATTTTTGAGTTAATTCCCAAAATTGCACAGAATTGTCATGGTACCATTATTTAAAGTAGCACAAAATGGGAAATCACCCAAATGCTCATCAATAATATGAGAGATAAACATATTACGGTATATTCACAGGATGGAATATTTTACCATTTTGAGAATGACTTACAAGTACATGCAACAATATGGGGGACTTTTAGAAACATTTTGAGCAAGAGAAGTCACACAGGAGACACAAGAGTACAAACTAGATGATTTTATCTGTATAAAAGAAAAATAACAATTAAAAAAAATTCCATTAGAAATTAGTGGAAAAAATTCCATTAGAAATTTGTTGAGAGGGGCTGGTAGAAACTAGAAGGAGACACGAAGGGAACATCTGGACTACAGATAATACTGTTTCTTATTCTTGATGCTGTACTTGATCTTAGTTATACAGATGTTTTAAAATTTGAAAAACTCATCTAGGTGTGAAATTATGATATGCACACTTTTTCTTATTGAGTATTATAGCTTAATAAATACTTTTTAAAAAGATTAATGGAAGTCTGGCTGGGCGCAGTGGCTCACACCTGTAATCCCAGCACTTTGGGAGGCCGAGGCAGGCGGATCACGAGGTCAGGAGGTAGAGACCATACTGGGTAACACGGTGAAACCCCATCTCTACTACAAAAAAAAAAAATTAGCCAGGCATGGTGGGCGTGCCTGTAATCCCAGCTACTTGGGAGGCTGAGGCAGGAGAATTGCTTGAACTTGGGAGGCAGAGGTTGCAGTGAGCCAAGATCGTGCCACTGCACTCCAGCCTGAGCGACAGAGCAAGACTCTGTCTCAAACAAAACAAAACAAAACAAAACAAAGGTTACTGGAAGTCAATGCAGGATTTTAATAAGAAAATGACATGATCAAATTTGTTCTGCCAAATAGAACATCAAAGCACTTACTTGATAGCTAGATTTACTTTCTTCCATGGTATATAAACTTTTAGTACTTTCCTAAAAGATCCCTCTTATCTCAAGCCCTTAACACAAATTGCAAGTTTTCTTTTTGTGTTACACAGTGTTAGGATGGTACTTTATAGGCTCATTAGAACTATGTAACAAAATGCTTCCATTGCAAGGATCAAAATTCTAAAAAGTACTTTAAATAAGTATATTAGGTTTATCTCCCTAAGTATATACATATTAAGGTAGACATTAATTTTCAAGAAATATTCACAATATGATCTCAACTTGCACACTATTCTAACCTTTTTTTTTTTAAAGAACATACATTCTCATGTAGTTTGTTTATCTCCCTAATTCTTGGAAAGATTTGACTCTTTATCACTATATGTTTTAAAAAGGTAAAGATAATGAGCTTTAGTATACAATATTTCAAGCCTTAAAACTTTTAAAATCTGAAAACACATATATCTCAATGTATCTCTTATTCATTCTTGGTTTGGGAAGCCAAGTATTACAGATATATAACCATGTTAGCACTGTAAATTGTATGAACAACTTCTTTGAGTGGCTTAAGAGTTTTGAGAGACTAATACTGCACAAGGGGTTTTAGACATGTAAAAAGAGATGTACTTGCTAGATTTTTCAAGCACACTTCCAAAAAGAAGTAAATTTATTGTCAAACTCTTGGATTATACCTTCTAATAGAACTTTTTTTTTAAACTAAGCATGAACATGTATAATCAGAAAGAACATATTCCTAACTAGGAACATTTTCCTTTAGATATACTTTGCCAAAATATTACTTACTTAGACAATCTGTTACATTGTGTGTAATCCTCAACTCTGCAGATGGTTGCACTTCCTTAATATTGCCTGTCTATAATTCTAAGAAGTACTACAGTATACTTCAGGGACTGTATGTGCTATAAAAATTGAAGGTACTTTATAAACAACTTACTTTGGAGTTCTCCCAAAGGAAGTTATTAAAGTAATTATGGTATTAGAAGTAGCAGGCTATTCCTAAGGTGAAATATTAATGGGATTTTCTGTCTACATATTATGTTTCCTCTCATTAGCTTCTTTCACTATACAAGACAGATAGGTCCCATAAGATAAGAACTGAAAACATACACTGGCAATTAAAAAGCAGGTCATTGCTTCCCTTAATGAGAACGATTTCAATAGAATGATGGAAGACAGCCAGATTACACCTAGTTGAGAAATCAACAGAATGAAAATGAAGACCAAAAAATGCAAACTACTCTTTGGAGAAATTTACATAAAAAGAGAGAGAGTAAATAACAACTAAAGAGGAACATTCTAGTTTTGTTTTATTTTTTATTACATGGGAGCAACTTGAATAGGCTTATAGCTGAGGAAAAGAAATTAAAAGAGAAGTAGAAATCCAACACAGAAAAAGGAGAAGTATAAATGATGATGCTAGGAGAGAGAAATAAACAGAGTAGGTGTGGGCACCAGTAAATGGGTGGCCTTGAAGAAGAAGTTCAGTTATCTTCTGAGGCTCAAAGGGAGGAAATAAGGCTCTTATTTGGAAGAAAGGTACAGGAAAAAATTTCTTAATGACATTAATTGTCCTAATGACCCAGGAGATAAAGGAAGACATGTGGAGAATACTGAAGGTTTGTAATGGTTAAGAAAAGCAGGCGGGGCGTGGTGGCTCACGCCTGTAATCCCGGCACTTTAGGAGGCCAGGGCGACCGGATCACAAGGTCAGGAGATAGAGACCATTCTGGCTAACACAGTGAAACTCAGTCTCCACTAAAAATACAAAAAAAAAAAAAAAATTAGCCAGGCGTGGTGGCGGGCGCCTATAGTCCCGGCTACTCGGGAGGCTGAGGCAGGAGAATGGCGTGAACACAGGAGGTGGAGCTTACGGTGAATGGAGATCGCACCACTGCACTCCAGCCTGGGTGACACAGTGAGACTCTGTCTCAGGAAAAAAAAAAAGAAAAGCAGATAATCACTGACAAGTAAATGACAGTATCACTAAATAAACGTACACACACACTCCCATATAATATTCTGAAATATACTTTTAATCATTATTTAAATTTGAATCATTAAATATTTTAATCACTATTTAAATCATCATGACCATAAGCAAAAGTTTCTCATTGAAATTTTAATGAGGAACTTTTGCTTATGGTCACGATGATATGATAGGGACCAGATTTACCACCCTATCTGAAACAACAACAAATACACAATATATGAAAGATGGCTTTTAAGACATTTAACATGCAACATAGGATGGTGATTCCTCAGAGTCAGGAAACAAATGAGATGAACCCTAATGAGTGCCCCAGCTCATTATCTTAAAGGACTTTCCAGGCCATGGCACAGAAAGAGGGAAAATACCCTTCCTTCTATCCCCTCCCTTCCAGAACAGCCAAAAAGAAACAACTAGAGTTCACAAAAAAGAATACCGGAGAGAACAGAGGCGCATAGACAGAGAATTCCAGAGATGTGCAAAGGGTTCCCTTTGAGTACTCAGCAAAGCACTGATCAGCATTAAACTTCCAGAGTTTGGGGAAAAACTATGAAAAAGGTTTAGAGGGAACATCCTGTTACATTCACATAAGATTGAGAATAGTCCCTATTCTCTAAAGCCAGGCTGGAAAACCTCATAATTCACAGGGTATTAATTTGAGAGTATTAAGAAGAACGTTGCCTCATAACTGGGAAATAAATAGCAGATTATTACTGCTTTGAATTCGCTAATAAATCTTAAAGCAATATTCAAAAGGATCAAACTGTTTTTAAGTAATCTGATAGTATCAGTATTAGAGGCGACAAAATTAATCAGCCCCAAACAAGTTTAAGTTCATGTTTATTATCCAATAAAAATTATTAGACATGCAAATAAGTAGAAAAATATCAGATCTGATGGAAAGAAAATTCAACCAAACAAAAACCCAGAATTAACATAGATGTTAGAATGAGCGGACAAGGGCATTTCCATCCTAGTCTTACTCTGTAGAGTTCAACTTACTTATTGTGATTTCCATAGTTTACCTTCTACAATTTTACTAAAAATGTACTAAAACAATAAATAATAAACAATATCAGAAAACATAATGGTTAAAGGCTTGAAATTTTTCAAGTATGCTAATGGATTTTTTTTTTTTTTTTTTTGAGACAGAGTCTCGCTCTGTCGCCAGGCTGGAGTGCAGTGGGGCCATCTCGGCTCACTGCAACCTCCACCTTCCAGGTTCAAGTGATTCCCCTGCCTCAGCCTCCCAAGCAGCTGGGACTACAGATGCACACCACCACACCCAGCTAATTTTTTGTATTTTAGAAGAGACGGGGTTTCACCATGTTGGCCAGGATGGTCTCAATCTCCTGACCTTATGATCTGCCCACCTTGGCCTCCCAAAGTGCTGGGATTACAGGCATGAGCCACAGCACCTGGCTTCCAATGGCTTTTTTCTTTGTAGATTCCTGTCACATTGAGAGAAGAAATATTCAAAGTACAAATTAAATGTACTCATTTAAAGAAAGAAAATAAAATGATAGCCACCCCAAGTTTTTAAAAAACTTTTTAGAGTGATAAAGTACATTTTAAATTAATATGTGACACAGATGCGTTGCAACTACAGCCATAAATAATTTTTTTGTTTTTGATTTTTTGGCTTAAACAGCAAAAATTTATTTCTCACTGTTCTGGAGGCTACATACAAGTCTAAGATCAAGGCTCTGGTAGGGCTGATTTCTCTTCCTGACTTGCTGATGGCCTCCCTCTTGCTAAGTGCTCTCATGACCTTTCCTTGTGCCTGTGTACATAGAGAGTGAGTAAGCTCTCTCGCGCCACTTCTTATAAGGACAGTAATCCTATAAGATCAGGGCCCATCCTTGTGACCTCATTTAACCTTAATTACTTCCATAAAGGCCCTATCTCCAAATACAGTTACACTGGGGGTTAGGGCTTCAGTGTATGAACTGGAAGAGGGGGCACATAAACATTTAGTCCATAACAAAAATGTTTTAGACATTTTCAACAACTATTTTTTTCTAACTTTTTTCTTTTTCCCTTCCTCTCTTGGCTCTAAAACTCCAATTACACATATGTTAGATTGCTTGACGTGTCCCATGGGTCCTAAGACTCTAATAATTTTTTAAGCTTGTTTTTAAATCTTGATCCTTTATTCTGAATTATGTCTATGGCTATATCTTCTAGTTCACTGATTTTTTTTTTTTTTTCTTCTCAGGGTTAAATCTGCATTTAGTCCTATTTAGTGAAATAATTTCAGATACTGTATTTTTCATATGTGGAGGTTCTATTTGATTCTTCTTTATACTGTCCATTTATCTCATTATGTTTATGCTATTTTTAAAATATTTGAGCACATTTATAACATTTATAAGAAGTGTTTTAAAATTCCTAGTCTGCTTATACTACTGATACTTCAGCTTCTCTGTTTCTACTGGTTATGGTCTCATTTTCCTGCTTCTTCTCATGTCCACTCATTTTAATTGGATGCTGAATATGTGATATTACATTTTTAAGTGACGGATTTTGTTGTAATCCTTTAAAGAGTTCTGGACTCAACTTAGTAAGAATGGCAGACTATATATTGATTCCCATTTTTTTGTGTGTGCAGCTGTCTGGAAATCGCCAGGTAGAAAGCTGGGGTGATTTTAGCGTTCAATTTGTTTTGCTTTATCTGGGATCACAGTTCTATATTGCCTGTTGCCCAATGTCTGAAAACAGGTGTTTCACAAATTTTACTCACTGTTCTAGTTTATAATGGGAGAACATCTAAGGTAGCAGTTACCTTTCCATGTAGGGAAGTAAAAGTCCATTAAATGACCTTTTTTCTTTCTTTTCAAAATTTAAGTGATTTAGGATCCAACACAACTAATCCCTAATTTATTATGCTGAGTGACTGAGTGATAAGAAACTGGTTTTCTCCAGTTTCAAAAAACATCACCTGCTGGATGTGGTAGTGCTCTTGTAGGCCCAGCTACTCAGAAGGCCATGGCAGCAGGGTCACTTGAGGCCAGGAGTTCAAGGCTGTAGTGTGCAATGATTGTGCCTGTGAATAGTCACTGCACTTCAGCCTGAGAAACACAGTGAGACTCCATTTCAAAAAACAAAGCAACAACAACAAAAAAACTGAAAAGCATAATTCTTTAGAAAAGAGTGAACACTCTGATGTTGTACAGTGTGACGTGTTGGAAAAGATCCATGCAGGCAAGCTTAGGGCTAGACAAATGAGAGATAAGGAGAATGAGGTGGCAAGACGGCATAGGCAAGACAAAAAATTGTGTCAACACTGAAAAATTGGTGACTCTGTGAAGTTCTGTGATATAAATAGTAGAAGACAGATGTTAATTTTACCTACCTTATGCTGGAATATTTACTTATACTATTTTAAATATTTTTAAAGTGTGTAACTAAAGGTTAGACTATGTGAGCTATGGCTTAATAGCAACAACAGGGATTTATATCTGTTTACATAAAACTTTGCAATGACAATTTTCCTTTTAGAATATCTTTTCTATGCAAAATGCCATAGATCATTCAAATATCCACAGAAAACTGGCAATGTTCCTGGTTCCCCTCTTGGTGTGAATGGTAGGAAATATAATCTTGTTTTGTCCAACTGAATTTTTATCTAAACATCAGCAACACTAAGAGATCTCAAGATTCAGTAATCAGCACAAGGAAACCCCAACCAGCCTAGGTCATGATGCATATCAAGGGTGTCTTTCTGGTTGTCCAAGTCTAAAACTGGTTGCAATTACAGGTTAGGTTGGTCAGTAAAAGAAGATCTATTTCATTGTCTAGTATCTTAAAGGATAAGTATCGAAAGAGAGATCAGAGGGAGGTATAATTAAAGGTATAAATACATGTCCCCTCTGTCACACTGTAAAATGAGACCCTCTCCATAATTACAGGACTCTCTGAGAGAAAGGAGATGATAATGCTTAAGAAAAACTTCACACTGATTTTTTTGGAAGCTCAGTGAACAGAAAACCATGATTGGTTAAGTACAGACATCCTTTCCTTCCCAGTAAACTGAGTCCAAAGTTAAAACAGGACTTCTTCTACACCCTCACCTCCCGTAATGATTATCATCAGAAGGCACCTCTTTACCCAACTTAGACATCAGGGTTTCAAAGGGCTTCCATAAGTGAGTTTTACATTTGCTTTCTTTTATTCCAAAAACTGAGACTTTCATATTTGTAAGAAATCACCAATAACTACTAGAACTAATAAGTAAGATTGGCAAAGTCAGAGGACACAAAGTCAAAATACAAGTATCAATTGTATTTCTCTATTTTAAAAATCAACAATTATAAAGTAAAATGAAAAAATAACATATAGAATAGCATCAAAATATATAAAACAGTGATAAATTTAAGAAAAGATTTGTTAGAACTGCATGCTAAAAACTATAAAGCATTTATAAGAGAAAATGTAAAAGTCCTAAATAAATAGAATGATACAGGATGTGGATCAGAAGACTCAATATTAAACTGTGAATTCATCACATATTGATCTGCAGATTCAATGCAATCCTCATCAAAATCCCAGGAGATAATTATTGTAGGAACAAAACTCTGAAACACATATGGAAATGCAAAAGACCTATGGTAACCAAAATTACTTTGATAAAGAAGAACAAAATAGGAGGACTTTGACTACTGTGACGAAAACCCTCTTGTACTGATGTAAACATAGACATTCAGAAAAATGGAACCAAACAGAGTCCAGAAATAGTCTTACTTACAGATAACCAAATGATTTTCAACAAAAGTTTCCAAGAAGTCAATAGGCAGAGAATAATTTTTTGGAGCCATATGTTCTAAAATAAATGAATGTTGAGATAACTCATAAAATACACGAAAATTAACTCAAATCTAGTAAAACTTCTAAAATAAAATGTAAGAGGAAATGCTTCTGACTTTGGGTTAGGCAATAATTTTTAGGTCAAAAAAAAGTACAAATTATTTAAAACTTTGATACATTGAATTTGATCAGGATTTAAAACTTTTGTCCTTTGGAAGGCACTGTTAAGAAAACAAAAAGCCAAGCCGCATTCTAGGGGAAAATATCTTCAAAACATGCAACTAAGGAAGTACTCTGAACCCAGAATATGCAAAGATTCCTTGGGACTCAGTAAGAGAACAAGAAATACAATAAAAACAGAGGGCAATCCTTTAGACAAATACAAAACCAAAAAAGTTATACAGATGGCATCTAAGCCTGTGAAAATGTGGTCAACATCTGCTATGGTCTGAATGGTTTTATCTCCCCAAATTCATATGTTGAAACCTACTCACCAAATGTGATGGGGTTAGGAAGTGGATTCTCTCAGAGGTGATGAGGTCAGGGGGAGAAAGTCCTCATGAATGAGATTAATGCACTTACAAAAGAGGCTCAGATAGCTTCCCTATCCTTTTCTAACACGTGAGCACACAGTCAGAAGGCACAGTCTATGAACCAGGAAGCAGGCCCTCACCAAATACTAAATCTTCCAGTACCTTGATGTTGGACTTGCCATTTCTCCAGAACTGTGAGAAATAAATTTCTGTTATGTATAAGTTGCCCAGTCTGTGGTATTTTGTTGTAGCAGCCCAAATGAACTAAGAAAGCATCATTAGTTTAGTGGAAGCTAAAACCCCAATAAAAAAAACTAGTACACACCCATTGGAATGACTAAAATTAAAATAACTGACAATATCGTGGACTGGCAAAAATGCAGAGCAGCTGGAACTATCACACATTGTTGATGGAAATGCAAAATGGTATATCCATTTTGGAATACAGCACTGCAGTTTCTGTAAAGTTAAACAACATTTACCAAATAATTTAGCAATTCCACCCTTACATATTTGCACAAGAGAAGGAACACATATGTCCACAAAAGAGATATATGTATGTAAATAACTGTAACTTTATTCATAATAATCCAACTTGTTTCCCAACTGCAGAATGGATAAAAAATTGTGGTATATATCTACACAATGGAATACAATTCAACAATTTAAAAGGAAATGGACTACCGATATATGCAACAACATGGAAGAATCTTCATTATGCTAATGATCAAATAATGCATACTATATGATTCTAGTTGTTGCCAGGACCCAGGGAGTGAAGGTAGCAGATAAACTGCAAAAGTACATAAAGAAAATTTGCGGATGATGGAAATGTTCTATATCTTAATTGTAATGATGGTTATATGAATGTAAACATTTGTCAAACATCATAGAATTTTATGTTTAAAATTGGTGACTTTTACTGCATATAAATTATATCTCAATAAAGCTGAGCAAAAACAAAAACCAAGGAAATATATGATATTTATTCCCTCCCAAAATGAGCAGTGTGATTCACAAGTAAATGGAATAGGCCGGGCGCAGTGGCTCATGCCTGTAATCCCAGCACTTTGGGAAGCCAAGGCGGGCCAATCATTTGAGGTCAGGAGTTCGAGACCAGCCTGACCAACATGGTGAAACCCCGTCTTTACTAAAAATACAAAAAAATTAGCCAGGTGTGGTGGCACATTCCTGTAGTCTCAGCTACTAGGGAGGCTGAGGCAGGAGAATTGCTTGAACCCAGGAGGTGGAGGTGGCAGTGAGCTGAGATCACGCAACTGCACTCCAGCCTGGGTGACAGAGCGAGACTCCATCTGGAAAAAAACAAAACACTACAACTAAATGGAATAAATGGATCCTAATATCCCATTAGCTTAAGTTCTGTTTAGCTACAAATGAATGAAGACCTCTTTGTGGTTACTGTCTTATTACATACTTCATTAGAAATAGGTAGAGACAAGCAGACTAGTTTATTTAACTCTGGTCAGTGTGGGGAGGGCAGTGACTAAATCATATTTAGCATACAGTAAGTCCTTCTAGTAAATGCTTGTGAATAAAAATTTAAATAGAAAGGAACTCTTAACACTTTTTTAAAGGCCTAGGTACATTATATGCTCTTACCTAAAGTATTCAGACAAACACACGCATAAGATATTAGCTGGTTTGCATATTTCATTGTATAGACCTACCAGGCCATTATTTCATGATATAAAGAAATAAAGAAAAAGTTTTGTGGAACATATTTGAGTGACCAACTTTTAATTCATGATGTAGATATTTCATCTGTTTATTCATTAAATCTTCATTTTTAACAATAAAAAATTTGCAAAGTCTCTGTATTTTTATATCTTTTAGTTATAAACTAATTCTAAAAGCATGAACTAAATTTTTCAACATTAACTGCTTTACACACTCTATGTAGGAAAAATTCAGACAGAGTTCTTCTGATGTCTGAATAATAAGATATTGACTTATTTTTCTGGAGAATTTTATTCTAAATATTAATTACAAAAATGTGTAAAAATTTTGTTTACTGAATATATGTCTAAGAGATTCCAGATTAAACATCTAGACAAAATGACAATTAGCCAGGAATTTTAAAATAGCAATAAAAATGTTTTGTAAACCAATACAGCAAAGCTTCTTGACATCAAATGATAAAATAACTTAAAACTTTGAAATTAATTTTCAAAATAAGTAGTAAACTTACAGTTTGTTGCCATATGAAATTGAGAAGAAAGTGCCTGAGTAACTGAATTCCAAAATGTGTAGAAAATTTCAGGTTGTCCATCCTGTGGACAACAAACAAAAATTCTTAAAAAATAAAAAAAATTCATTTATTTTAAGAAATCATAATGGGTAACATGTAACCTTGAAAATTTATTTAAAATTTAAATAAAAATTTTAGACATCTAACCATCAAACAATAGAATTATTAATTAAATGGAAGTATAAAGATGATTCAAATTATGTCTCATGTTCAAGTAGTCATTATTCTTCTCTGCCACGTAATAGCTGGCGTAACCTTGGGCATGTTGCTTAGCCATTCAGGGCCTTTGTTCTTCATATGAAAAACGGTGATAACATTGCAGGATAATTATGAGGATTAAACAAATTAATATAAGTCTTGGGACAATGCCTGAAATACAATAAACTCTCAATGAATGTTAGCTATTATTACAATTATTACTGTCATCATCATTTTTTTAAATACGGAGGGCAATTTGTGTGACTATAACAAAATGATAGACAAAAGCATGCTTACATCAAGGATAACTAACAAGAAATAATTCACTATTACAAAAGAGAATGGCTGAAGCCTAGATATAGTTTTAAAAAAACTCACAGGAATTACTACTACTCAGTTTAGTATGATACTTTCAACTTTGAATATACGTTTTAAAAAGTAAGCACTATAAAGAAAAGACAAATATTAATTAAAGTATCATTTGTTAAAGAAAGACAAAGAACTTTAACACTGTTAAAACAGAATCACACTCTTAGAAATTTTGCCAAATACTTTAAGATACATCCACATGTGTGGCATACAATATAACACTGCCAATATTCTACTATTTTTGCAGCCAGAAATGCCAACTTCATATGGTTCAAAGTAATATTTTAAGACTGGGCACAGTGGCTCACAACTGTAATCCCAGCACTTTGGGAGGCCAAGGCGGGTGGATCACCAGAGGTCAGGAGTTTGAGACCAGCCTTGCCAACATGGTGAAACCCCGTCTCTACTAAAAATACAAAAATTAGCCAGGTGTGCTGGCACATGCCTGTAATCCCAGCTACTAGGGAGACTGAGGCAGGAGAATCGCTTAAGCCCAGGAGGCCGAGGTTGCAGTGAGCCAAGATTGCGCCACTGCACTTCAGCCTGGGCAACTGACCAAAACTCGGTCTCAAGAAACAAACAAATAAACAAAAAAACAAAGTAAGAGTAAAAATAAAATAAAATATCTCTAATGTTAAAATATTGCTACAGTCCCCAAAATAAAATTATAATTTTGGACAAGTGAACAAAATGACCAATGAAAAATACTGATTTGTGACTTTTATACCTGTGTGCACTTTCGTTTTCATTATTGTTCCTTTTTAAAATAAGTCTTATGGTTGTAAATTTACTCAAGAACTGTTTATCATAAACAAGGCAAATCAAATCATTGTTGATTTCTTATGCAACGATCAGAAAATACATTCGGATTCCTAAGATTTTATGTATTATGTCTTGCGTATCTTAGTTTAAAGTAGATGCTTTTCATCATGTTAAGGAAGTATAATATACCACATTAACAGAATGAAGGACTAAAACCACATGGTCGTCTCAATTAATGCAGAAAAAGCATTCAACAAAATTTAACACCATCTGATGATAAAAACACTCAACAAACTAGGACTCAAAGGAAATTACATCAACATAATAAAGGCCACATAAGAAAAATCTGCAGCTAACATCCTACTCCATGGTGCAAAACAGAAAGCTTTCCCTCTAAGATCAGGAACAAGGCCAGGATGCCCACTCTTACCACTTCTATATGATATAGTACTAGGAGTCCTGCCAGAAGGACCAAGCAAGAAAAATAAATAAAAAGCATCCAAATTGGAATGGAAGAAGTAAAATTATATCTGTTTCTAGATGATATGATCTTGTATGTAGATAATCCTAGACTCCTCAAAAAGGCCTGTTAAAATAATAACTGAATTCAGCCAAGTTGTAGCCTACAAAATCAACACATAAAAATTAGTGTGTTTCTACAAACTAACAATGAAGTATCCAGAAAAAAATGAAGAAAACTACCCTATTTTTATAACAGTATCCAAAAGAATACTTAAGAATAAACTTATTCAAGATAGTAAAAAACTTGTATACTGAAAACTACACAATATGGTTGAAAGAAATTAAAGAAGACACAAGTAAATGGAAAGCATCCTGTGTTATGGATTGGAAGACCTAATATTGTTAAAATGTCCATACTCCCCAAATGATCTGCAGATTCTCAAAATCTCAATGGCATTTTTGCAGAAATAAAAAAATACTAAAATTAATAGAGAATCTCCAGGGATCCCAAATATCCAAATATCTTTCTTGAGGGAAAAAACAAACAAACAAATCTAGAGGCCTCAGACTTCCTGACTTCAAGGCATATTACAGAGCCAGGTGCAGTGGAACACACCTGTAGTCTCAGCTTACTTGGAGGATGAGGTGGGAGAATTGCTTGAGCCTAGGCGTTTGCAGCCAGCCTGGGCAACAAAGGGAGATCCTATCTCTAAAAACCCAAATAAAACCCATCCAAATGGAAAAAACCATATTACCAAGCTTCAGTAATCAAAACAGTATGGTACCAGCATAAAGACAGACATATGGACCAATGAAATAGAGAGACAAAAAAATAAATGATCAAGTATACAGTCATACAATCTTGAACAAGGGTGCCAAGGCTACACAATAGGAAAAGGACAGTCTCTTCAATAAATGCTGCTGGGAAAACTGGATATACACATGCAAAAGAATAAAGTTGAACCTTTACCTCATACCATATATAAAAACTAACTCAAATTGGATTAAGGACTTAAACCTAAGACCTGAAATTATAACTCCTAGAAAAAAAACATAGGAGAAAAGCTCTATGACACTGGAGTTGGCAATAATTCTTGTATAGGACACCATGAACACAGGCAACAAAAGCAGAAATAGACAAACTGGACTATACCTAACTTGAAATTTTCTGTGCAGCAAAAGAAACAATCAATAGAGTAAAAAGGCAACCTACAGAATGGGGGAAAACATTTGCTAACCATATATCTAATAAGGAGTTAATATTCAGAATATATAAATGGCTCTGACAATTCAACAATTAAAAAAACAAATACCATGATTAAAAAACAGGCAAAGGACTTGAGTAGACACTTCTCCAAAGCAAATAAATAAATGGCTGGCCAACAAGCACATGAAAAGATGCTCAATATCACTAATCATCATGGAAATGCAAATCAAAACCATACTGAGATGTCATCTCACATCCATTAGGATGGCTACTATAAAAAACCGGTAAATAACAAGTGTCAGCGAGGATGTGGAGAAACTGGAAACTTTGTGCAGTGTTGGTAGAAATGTAAAATAGTGTAGTCACTATGGAAAACATTAGGGAGGTTGCTCAAAATTACCATATGATCCAGCAATTCCACTTCTGGGTATATAAGTAAAAGAGCTGAAAGCAGGATCTTGAAGATTTATTTGAATACTCATGTTCACTGCAGCTTTATTCATAAGAGCCAAGAGATGGTAACAACCCAAATGTCTATCAAAGAATGAATGGATAAAGAAAATGTAGTATATTCAGTCATGCATTTCTGAATGATAGGAATGTGCCTGAGAAATGCCTCATTAGGCAATTCTGTCATTGTGCAAAAATCACAGAATGCACTTACACAAACCTAGATGGGACAGCCTACCACACAAGTAGGCTTTATGTGATAGCCTATCATTCCTGGGCTACAAACTTGTACATGTTATTGTAATGAATACTGTAGGTAATTGTAACACAATAGTACATTTGTGTATCTAAACATCAAAAAGACACACCAAATATACAGTACTACAGTCTTATGAGGCCACAGTTGTATGTGCAGCCTATTATTGACTGAAATGTCATTATGTGGTGCATGACTGTACTTACAATAGAACACTATTCAGTCTTAAAAAAGAAAGAAATCCTATCATATGCTACAACATGAATGAACCTTGAAGATGTTACACTAAGTGAAACAAGCCAGTCACAAAAAGATAAATGCTGCAAGATTCTACTTATATGAAGTAGCTAAAATAGTCAAACTCTTAGAAGCAGAAAGAATAATGGTAATTGCCAAGAGATGGGGGACAGGGAAAATGAATTAGTTACTTCCCTTATTTAAAAAAGTTATTCTAATACATATTTTAGTACAATTATCATAGCCTGAGATTCTTTCCCCCATAAAACTCTTAAGAAATTTCACTAGTTAAAACAATAGTAAAAATATTTTTAAGGAAACTTTTTGGAAACAGAAAACTATTTATTTTATTTTTATTATTTTATTATGTTTTTATTATTTTTTTTTAAGATGGAGTCTCGCTCTGTCGCCCAGGCTGGAGTGCAGAGGTGTGATCTTGGCTCATTGCAACCTCCGCCTCCTGGGCTCAAGTGATTCTCCTGCCTCAGCCTCCTGAGTACCTGGGACTACAGGCACACGCCACCACTGAATCGCCAGCTTTTTCTAGGTCTGAGCCTGCAGGCCTTTGGACTGGGACTACATCATTGGCTTTCCAGCTTGCCAACTACAGATCTACAGATCTACAAACTTGTCTCCATAATCCCATTGGCCAATTCCTTATTTTCTATATACAAATATATAACATTTCCTGTTGCTTTTGTTTCTCTGAAGAACCCTGATACCCTAATACAAGTGTTGAATAAATCAATCAATCCACCCCAAGGACTTGTCTAAATTAAGAGCTAGAGGCAGCTACTAAAGAGATGTACTAAGAAGGACACATAGCTGTTGGAACAAGAAAGGATGTGAAAAGTCCTTGGGAGAGATAGAGAGAGATAAAGTAGATTCAGAGGGAATGGGAAAGTATAGAAGATAATAATAAAAAAGTGGATTTGGGGGTAAGATAATATGTTAAAGCAATGATTTTCTCTATCTATATACCCATCTATTTATACATATATATATATGCTGTGTATGTATAATGTATCCCTATATATACACATATATAATAGTATCTGTACATATACTATACTATATAATAGTAAATCTATATCTCCTACCAAAATATAAAAAGATAGAATGTTAATTTTAATTATCAAAGGATAGTCAGAAATGTTATTGCCATGTGCAGTGGCTTATACCCGTAATTCCAACAGTTTGGGAGGCCAAGGTGGGAGGATCGCTTGAGGCCAGGAGTTCAAGACCAGCCTGGGCAACAGCAAGACCCCCCGTTTCTACACAAAAATTTTAAAAATTAGCTGAGTGTGGGAGCATGTGCCCGTGGTCTCAGCTACTTGGGAGCCTGAGGCAGGAGACTGCTTTAGCTCAGGAGTTCAAGGCTGCAGTGAGCCAGGATCGCACCACTGCAATCCAGCCTGGATGACAGAATAAGACCCTGTCTTTAAGAAAACAAAAACAAAATTTTACTGTCAAAACTACATCACACAAATATAATTTCCTGCATAAAGAAAATATGAAGCTATACAAAAATCATTGTGCTTGTTTCAAGTCAAGTCAGCCTGTTACATATTTGCTTCTAAACATTTTGAAACAAAATTAACTGAACTACATTTTGAATAATTCAAGTAGATTTGAACTGGAAGGATATTTGACAATGATCTATTTATAACTGACTCCCAGTATGTCTTACATTAAGTTAAATGGAATCATGTTATCAGATCAATTCAGGGAAACATTTGTAATTTAAAGTATCTTTCTGACCTTGTTTCTTGGTTATAAATACAAACAGTATAATTCTAACTTTAAGAAACAATGAAATTTGGACTTTTGGCTGAGACCATGTAAGCTGATAATAAAACTAAACAGACACATATTATTACATATAAATAGAACAAAAGTAAAATATACAAAAATGTCACAACTTTTTAAAGATAAATCTATTATTTAGAATTATGGCTTGGCCTTTGCTTTAGTCATTGATTTCAACATAATTAAATGTATACAGAGAAACTTAGAATAATTAATACTTAAACAAAACAGCTTTCAAAGCATATATTCTTTAGTTTTTCTCTTTATAACACCAAATTGATCATGGATTTCCTGGCTCAAATATATTTGACAGCTTCTTGCTGCACATTGAATAAGGTCCAAACTTTCATGCTAACCTTATTGTGCTGGGTATAGTGAAAAGAGTATGGGTTTTGAAGTCAAATAACCTTGACTTAAATCCAAGGTCTATCACTTGTGCTGTGACTTTAGAAAGGTGACTTCATCTTTCTGAGCTTTTGATTTCCTCACGTAAATAGTAGAAATAATATTTTCATGGGATTTATTTTGTTATGAAGAATCAGGATCTCTTGAGCTAGAGCCTTTTTTTTTTTTTTTGAGACAGAGTCTCACCCTGTTGCCCAGGCTGGAGTGCAGCGGTGCGATCTCGGCTCACTGCAACCTCCGCCTTCCGGGTTCAAGCGATTCTCCTGTCTAGGCCTCCCGAGTAGTTGGGACTACAGGTGCGTGCCACCACACCCAGCTAATAGTACACAGAGATGTGAAAAAGTGTTTTCTATCCCCTGAATAAAAAGTGAGCATTCAGGAAAGAGGGAGGACATAAGAATGGAAAGTAAGACAAGGATCAGATCAAGGTATGTCTACATTCATCATAGATATAATAGTGAATCGCTTGAGAGTTTTAATAAGATAATACCATGATCAAGCTGTGCTATAAGAAAATCATTCTGGGCTGGGCACAGTGGCTCACGTCTGGAATCCCAGCACTTTGGGAGGCCGAGATCACGAGGTCAGGAGATCGAGACCACCCTGGCTACCACTATGAAACACCATCTCTACTAAAAATACAAAAAAATTAACCATGCATGGTGGCGGGTGCCTACAGTCCCAGCTACTCGGGAGGCTGAGGCAGGAGAATGGCGTGAACCCGGGAGGCGGAGCTTGCAGTGAGCCGAGATCACACCATTGCACTCCAGACTGGGCAACAGAGCAAGACTCCATCTCAAAAAAAAAAAAAGAAAGAAAGAAAAGAAAATCACTCTGATAATAATGTGGAAGACGAATAGTGTGTGGGGTGGTACCAAGTCTACAGGCAAAAAGATCAGTTAGGAATTTACTGAAAAAATCTAGGCAAAAGGGACCTTTCTATGGCCATAGTAGTAGAGTAAGAGTGGACAGCAGGAAAACTGATACAACTTGATGGGCCAGAAGATGTATTTATTAATAACTAGGACTAAATATATTTATGAAGAACTAGGAGGATGAAGATTATGCAACCAAAATAGAATTTAAGAAGGAGCAGCAGGTGGGCAAAGAAAGATGTGCTCTTTTAGACTTATACTTCTGGAACCTGTGGGGCATCCAAGTGGAGATGACCCTGCTCACGTCTTTTTTTTTTTTTTTTTGAGATGGAGTCCCACTCTGTTACCCAGGCTGGAGTACAGTGGCACGATCTCGGCTCACTGCAGCCTCCGCCTCCAGGATTCAAATGATAAATGATTCCCGTGCCTCAGCCTCCTGAGTAGCTGGGATTACAGGCACCTGCTACCACACCCAGATAATTTTTGTATTTTTAGTAGAGATGGGGTTTCGCCATGTTGGCCAGGATGGTCTCGAACTCCTGACCTCATGTGATCACCCACCTTGGCCTCTGAAAGTGCTGGGATTACAGGCATGAGCCACCATACCTGGCCACTGACTGCTTTTCAGCAAGACCTATGCTAAAAAAATAGATTTAAGTGTTATCAGCATTTAGAGGTGGTAGATACTATTAGCCTGTGCAAGCTTTTCCATATATTGCATGTGGCATGGGAAGAAAATAATGTTGAGGGTGGGCCACAGGGAACAAATCAATTAAAAGTTGATGGAAGAAATGATTCAGAGTGGAGAGAGAGGAGTGGGTGGAGATGATTATAAAATAAAGATTGAGCATAAGTTAATAATCACTGAAACTGGATGGCAGGTACATAGGGATTCACCGTCCTATACTTGGGTTCTATAGTTTGGTATATGTTTGAAATTTTATAAATATTTTAAAAGGAAGGGGATGAAGAGGAGGAGGAATCAGTAAAGGAATTCTGAAGAGTGAGAATACCTGAGGGAGGAGAGATTTAAGAAGAAGGGTCAATCACCTCAGAGGAGTGAAGTAAACATGGTCTGGGAAGTGGGCAGAAGGATTTGGCAGCTGGGTCACTAAGGTGCACTGAGCAACAAGGTTTCAGTAGAGTGAAACCTTAACATCAAGGGTGTGGGGCAAAAGAGAAGCAGGGAAGTAGAGATACCAGGTAGCTTACTGAAACCTGAGTGTGAAGGAAAAAAGGGTTTAGAAGAAAATAAAGGACTCAGGTTTTTGTTGTTTTAAAAAAATATTTAGATGGTAAAACATTGAAAAGAAGGAAGGAGGAAAGAAGTTGATACTGGAGAAAACCAAGATGGGATGATGTGGAATCAAAAAACAAAAGTTGAAAACTAAGCCTGAAAAAGAAGTAGACACCTTTGAGGCAGATGGGGGAGGTGAGGATAAGCAATACAATTTTTTTTGGTCCTTGATAAATTGTCTCTAAGTCAGTGTGCTTACTGAGAGGAGGTCAGAGAGAAGCAGAGGGAGCTAAATTAAGATCAAAGGAAGGAGAGTGTGAAAGACTTAACAAAAGGTCTGTGCCAGAGATCTCTGTGGATAAATCATGTTGTGAATAAGGAAGCCTGCCGATTTGATCAAAGAAACGAAGTATATATTAATTTTAAATTAGTTCTTAATCATTTTCTGGATTCAAAGCAGAGGGATCCTGGCAAAGCAAATAAAATAAGGCAAAGAAAAATTTCTCTTTGTTGAAAAATAGCCTTCAGGGGAAACATTTTGCTGTCTCATTACAAAGAAGAAAGCTATGGAAATTAAATAGAAACTTCAAGATGAACACCACAGAGCAAAGAAACCCTATACATGTACAACCCTATACACACACTACAGAGCAAAATAAGAAACCCAAAGAATTTCCAATAAAATCAAAATATTAGCTTTTACATGTATATTGTTCAGAGAGAAAAAAATATTTATAATGCAATCAACTTTTTGTTTTATAAAATAAGAGCTTAGATTAATGAGGCAGTCAAAGATAGTGAAAAGTAGTCAGATTTTAAATACATTTTGAAGGTAGAACAGGTAGCATTTATTAAAATATATACAGATAAACACGAAGACTTTTTACAAAATAGTAACAGGTGTTGTCTCCGGATGAAAGGATTAAATATGATGTTTCCATTATTCTTTTAAATTTTTTGGAGGAGCAATAGAGATAATCTAAAAGTTAATGCTAACTAGAACAGTAAATTCTGGATGTAAAAATTTCAATAATAGCGTACATATTGTAAAAAGTAAAAGTTCCTCTTTAAACTCAAATGTCTAATGCCTAATCTCATACTCTTACCTAGAGATCACTGTTAAATAATGGTGTTAAAGGGTTTAAAACCCCTTTCATATAGTTTACTGCAGTGTGTCTCAACCTTTTTTTTTTTATTATCACTCTCCCAAAATAAAAATTAAAGAATTAACTATACTTATACCTATATAATATAGTACATATATTTTGCTTATATTTAATATATAATTATATACTATAATTAGATTTGATTAATAAGGTTTAGTTTCTCCCTAATAAGAGAAACTAAGAAAGAAAAATAAGAACTATTTTCTCTCCCTTGGGGTCAATATTGCCCCCAGTTAAGAATGCATGGTTTACTAGTATTTTGAAAATTCCTGCAATCCCAGTACCAGGTATATATCCAAAGGAAAGGAAATCAGTATGTCAAAGAGGTATCTTCATTCTCATGTTTACTGCAGCACTAGTCAAGATATGGAAAAAACCTAAGTATCTACGGAGAAATGGATTAAGAAAATGTGGTATATCCACACTATAGAATACTATTCAGCCATAAAAAGAATGAAATTCTGTCATTCAAGGTAACATGAATGAGGCTGGAGGACATTATGTTAAGTAAGATAAGCCAGGAACAGAAAGATAAATGCTGCATGTTTCCATTCATAAGCAGAAGCTAAAGAAGTTGATCTTACAGAAGTATTCCAAGCTTGAAGATTATAAAAAAAACTTCCAAAATTTGAGAAGGCTATGAATATCCAGTTACAGGAAGGCTGAAAAAAATCAAACAGATTAGAACCAAATAAAACTACCCCAAGGCATATAATAATTAAAATCTCAGAGGCCAAGAACAAAGAGAAGATCCTAAAAGCAGCAAAAGAAACTAATACTATATAAAGGAGTGCTACAGTTGGTCTGGCAACAGACTTCTCAATGGTAACCACACAGGCCAGGAGAGAGTGGGATAACATTTTCAAAGTGAAAAAAAAAATGCTATCCAAAATACTGTATCCAACAAAGCTATGCTTCAAAAAGGAAGAAGATAGAAGTTGAAAGGATTCACCACCATCAGACCTGTCTTACAAGAGATACTAAATGGAGTTCTTAAAATTCTGAAAGAAAAAAAAAAAACAGTAATATGCAAATAAACAAAAACATCTGAAGGTATAAAACCCACCGGTAAAATTAAATACGCAAACAAAACCAGAATACTCTAATACTGTAAATGTGCTGTGTGATCCACTCATAATTCTAGCATGACACATCTATGAAAAACAATAACAGCTATAGCAATCAGATATATCATATTGATATTTAAAGATTGACGTGTTTTATATTTATAGGCAACACAAAAATATGTAAATTGATTCACAGGTGTTTTCTCAGTGAAAAAAAGTAAATTGAGCAAACAAAAAGTCAGAATATAGGAGAATGGAGTTAAAATGTAAAGTTTTTAAAGTTTTTTCTTTCTTTGTATCTTTTGTCATCTAAGTTGTTATCTCTTTAAAATAACTGATGTTCAAGACCAGCCTGGCCAACATGGTGAAACCCTGTCTCTACTAAAAATACAAAAAAAGCCAGGTGCAGTGGTGTGCACCTGTAATCCCAGCTACTCAGGAGGCTGAGGCAGGAGAATCGCTTGAACCCAGGAGGTGGAGGTTGCAGTGAGCTGATATCGCACCACTGCACTCCAGCCTGGGCTACACAGCAAGACTTCGTCTGAAAAAGTAATAAAATAAAACAAAACAACTTATGTTTTTTGTAAGCCTCATAATGATTCAAAACATTTACTAAAAATAAAAAGCAACAAATTAAAACATACTATCAGACAAAAATTACTTAAGCGCTAACAAAATACAGTAAGAAAGGGAAAAAGGAAGAGGAATTACAAAACAACCGGAAACAAACAAAATGGCAGTAGTGGGTTCTTACTTATTAGTAATAACAGTGAATGTAAATGGATTCAATTGTACAATTACAATAAAAGACACAGAGTAGCTGAATGGATCAAGAAACAAGACTCAACTATACACTGCCTGCAAGAAACCTACTTCACCTACAAAGACACACATGAACTGAATGTAAAGGGATGCAAAAAGATATTCTATGCAACTGGAAACCAAAAAGAGCAGGAAAAACTATACTTATATCAGATAAAAGAGACTACAAGCCAAAGACTATAAAAAGGACAAAGATCACTATATAATGAGAAAGGGGTCAATTTGGCAAGAAGATATATAACAATTATAAATATGTATGCACCCAATATTGAAACATCCAAGTATATAAAGAAAACATTAACATATCTAAAAGGAGAGATAGATGGCAACACAATAATAGTAGAGAACTTCAAAACCCCACTCTCAGTAATGGCCAGATCATCCAAAAGAAAGAAATAAAATATATCAAAAAGATATCTGTACTCCCTTGTTTAATGAAGCACTATTCACAACAGTCAAAGTATGAAATCAACCTAATTGTCCATCAGGGGATAAATAAATAAAATGTGGCATATATACCCAGTAGAATATTATTCAGTCATAAAAAAGAGTGAAATCCTTTCATTTGCAGCAACATGACTGAAACTGTATGAAAAGTGAAATACACCGAGCATAGAAACACAAATATTGCATATTCTTACACTATGTGTGGCTAGAAATGTGGATCTCATGAAGATAGTGAGTAGACTGGTGGTTACCAGATGTTGGAAAAAATCGAGGGGAGAGGTACACAAAGAGGGGCTGATTGATGACTACAAATATACAGTTAGATAGAAGAAATAAGACCCAAAGTTTGATAGATCAGCAGGGTGATGACAGTTAACAATAATCTATTGTACATTTCAAAATGGCTGTAAGAGAATAATTCAAATTCATAAATAAAATATATACTTAAGGTGATGGATATCCCAATTACCTTGATTTGATCTTTACACATTATATGAACGTAACAAATTATCACATATACCTGAAAATATGCATATTACAAAATAAAATTTTTTTAAATCAATTTATGAGTTCACAATATTCCTCAATTAAAGTCACTGACAGGGTTTTTCAATTGTAATTTTAAACAAAATGATGTACAGCAGGTTCTCAACCCAGGCTACCGCTACTACCACAGCAGTCACTCACTTGCATATGCCACCTGTGGGCCTGGGGAATGACCCAGCCAGCTCATTGCAGCCACAGCCAAGACCAGTGCAGACCGCCTGGGAGCCAGAAGGACAAATATCCGGAACATAGAAAGAACTCAGTCAATTCAACAGTAAGAAACAAATAATCCCATTAAAAAGTGGGCAAAGGACTGGAATAGACGTTTCTCAAGAGAAGACATACAAATGGACAACAGGTACATTAAAAAATTGTCAACATCACTAATCATCAGGCAAATGCAAATCAAAACCACAACGAGATATGACCTTACCCCAGTTAGAATGACTACTATTAAAAAAACAAAAAATAACAGATACTGGTGAGGATGCGGAGAAAAGGGAAAACTTACGCATTGTTGGTGGAAAGGTAAATTAGTATAGCCACTACGGAAAATAGTACAGAGATTTCTCAAAAAACGAAAAAGAGAACTACCATATACTTCAGCAATCCCATTACTGGGTATTTATCTAAAGAAAAGGATATAGTGTATCAAAGGGGTTTATGTTTATTGTAGCACTATTCGCAAAAGCAAAGATATGAAATCACCTAAGTGTCCATTGAAGGATGAATGGATAAAGAAAACATGACATATATACACAATGGAATACTACTTGGCCACAAAAAGAGAATGAAATCTGGACATCTGCAGCAATGCTGATGGAACTGCAAGTCATTAAGTGAAACAAGCCAAGCACAGAAAGACAAAAGATTGCACATTTTTACTCATATATGGGAGCTTAAAATTTTGATCTCATGGAGGGAGAAAGAAGAAGGATAGATATCAAAGAGGCTGGGAAGGGGTGTGTGTTTTGGGTGGGGGAGAAAGTGGGGGTTGGTAAATGGGTAAAAACATACAGTTAGAAGAAATAAGTTCTAATGTTCAATAGCAGAGTAAGGTGGCTATAGTTAACAACAATGTATTTTTTATTGCAAAATAGCTTGAAGACAGGACTTGAGATGTTCCCACATGGAAATAGGTACCTGAGGAGATGAATACCCTAAATACCCTAACTTGATCATTACATTCTATGCATGAAAGAAAATATCATAAGTACCCCATGAATATGTATAGAAATTATGTATCAATTTTTAAAAACAGGATCAAAACCAGTATCCTCAGAATTGAGATGTATTCCACTTCAGCATTAAAGCTGCATAATGTTACCATGATGCACTGAACAATGGGCTGCCATCAACAAAAACCCACGTTTTTGTCCACAACTACATTTTTCTTCAATAAAAGGAAATCAATTTTTGTGCTGAAGAAATCTCAATGGCATTTTTAGTAGAAATAAGAAAAACAATCCTAAAATTCATATGAAGTCTCAAGGACCTCAAATATCTTTTTTGAGAAGGAAAACAAAACTAGTGGTCTCATACATTCTGACTTCAAAATATATTACAAAGCTTCCATAATCAAAACAGTATGGTACCAGTATGAAACAAGACATATAGGCCAATGGCATAGAATAGATAGTCCAGAAATAAACCCTCAAGTATATGGCCATATGATCTTTGACAAGTACACCAAGGCTATAAAATGGGGAAAGAATAGCCTCATCAATAAATGCTACTGGGAAAATTAGATATACATACACATGCAAAGGAAAGAAGCTGAATTCTTACCTTATACCATACATAAAAATTAATTTAAAAGATTAGACTTCAATATAAGCTCCTAGACCAAAATAAGGAAAAGCTCCATGACACTGGATTTGGCAATTACTTATATATGATACCAAAAGCAAAAATAAATTACACTACATCAAACTTGAAGATTTCTATGCAGTAGAGGAAACAACAGAGAGTAAAAGCAACCTACAGAATGGGATAAAATATTTGCTAGCCATATATTAGACAATAAGTTAATATCTAGAATATATAGTAACAGCCAAAAATAACCTGATTTAAAATAGACAAAAGACTTCAATAGATTTTTCTTCAAAGATGATATTAAAATGGCTAAAAAGCATAAGAATAGATACTCAACAAGAGATCCTTAAGGGAGTGCTAACCATGGAAATGAAAGAATGATACCTGTTACCACAAAAACACACACACTTTACATGGCCAACACATCCTATAAATCAACCACACAATAGAAACTACAAAGTAACCAGGTAACAACTTCATAATAAGCTCAAAACCTCAGATATCAATATAAACCTTGAATGTAAATACCCTAAATGCTCCAGGTAAAAGACACAGAATTGCAAATTGGGTAAAACAAACAAGATTCATCTATCTGCTATCTTCACATGCAGTAACACCTATCAGCTCAAAGTAAAGGGTTGGAGAAAGATCATGCAAATGGAAAATAAAAAAGAGCAGAGGTCACTGTTCTTACGTCAGATAAAACAGACTTTAATCCTACAACGGTAAAAAACGATAAAGAAAGGCATTATATGATGATAAAGTGCTCAATTCAACAAAAAGACTTAACTATCCTAAATATACATGCACCCAACATTGGGGCACACAGATTCATAAAACAAGTTCTCAGAGACCTGCAAAACATATATAGACAGCCACAAAATTATAGTGGGGGGCTTCAATACCCCATTGAGAGCATTCCATAGATCATGGAGGTAGAAAACTAATAAAGAAATTCTAGACTTAAGTTCAACACTTAACCAACTGGACCTAATAGATATCTACAGGATACTCCACCTATCAACTACAGTATATATGTTCCCATCTGCACCCAGAACAAACTCCAAGATTCACCACATGCCATGCCATAAAGCAAGTCTCAATAAATTAAAAATAAATTGAAATACCAATCATAATCTTGGACCACAGTGGAATAAAATAGAAACTGATACCAACAAGATCTCCCAAAACTCACACAATTACATGGAAATTAAACAACATGTCCCTGAATGACTTTTGAGCAAACAATGAAATTGTCAGAAATAAAAAAATTCTTTGAAAAAAATGAAAAGACATAACATACCAAAATCTCTGTGATGCAGCAAAAGCAGTGTTAAGAGGAAAGTTTTAAGTGCCAAATACCTACCTCAAAAAGTCAGAAAGATCTCTCATTAATCATTTAACATCACACATAGAGGAGCTAGAAGAACCAAGAACAAAGAAACTAACAAACTAACCCTAAAACTAGCAGAAGAAAAGAAATAACTAAAATCAGAGTGGAACCGAATAAAATTGAGGCCCAAAAATCCAGACAAAGAATTAATAAAACCAAAAATTGGTTCTTTGAAAGAGTAAACAAGACTGATAGACCAAACAAAGAAAAAAAAGAAGATCCAAATGAGCACAATCAGAAATGACAAAGGCAACATTACAACCGATCCCACAGAAATACAAAAGCTCCTCAGAGACTATTAGGAACATCTCTATGCATACAAACTAGAAAATCTAGAGGAAATGAATAAATTCTTGGAAACACACAATCTCCCAAGATCAAATCAGGAAGAAACTGGAACCCTGAACAGACCAATATCAAGTTTTGTAACTGAATCAGTAATAAAATCTACCAAGCAAAAAACAGCCCTGGGCCAGACTGATTCACAGCAGAATTCTACAAGACATAAAAAAGGGCTGGCACCAATACTACTGAAACTATTCTCTCCCAATCCCCCTAAAAAAAATTAAGGAGGGACTCCTCCCTAACTCATAATATGACACCAGCAACACCCTGATACCAAAATGTGGCAAAGGCAAAATGGCAAAAGAAAACCACCAGACAACATTCCTGACAAACATAGATGTAAAATTCCCAACAAAATACTAGCAAATGGAATCCAACAGCACATCAAAAAGTTAATTCACCATGATCGAGTTGGTTTCATTCCTGGGATGCAAGGTTGTTTCAACATATGTAAATCAATAAATGTGATTAAACATATAAACAGAATTAAAAACAAAAACCATATGATCATCTCAATAGATGCAGACAAAAGCTTTCAATGAAATCTAATATCCTTCATAAAAATCTTCAAGAAACTGGGTATCAAAGGAACATACCTCAAAACAATAAGAGCCATCTATGACAAACCTTCAGCCAACATCATACTGAATGGAAAAATACTGGAAGCATTCCCCTTGAGAATAGGAACAAGACAAGGATGCCCACTCTCACAACTCCTATTCAATATAGTAGTTGAAGTGCTAGCCAGAGCAATCAGGCAAGAGAAAGAAAAAATAGCATCCAATTTGGAAAAGAGGATGTCAAAATTATGCCTTCTCTGGTAATATAATCTTATAACTAAAAAATCCTAAAGATTACACTAAAAGGTCCAGGGACTGACAAGTGACTATAGCAAAGTTTCAGGAAACAAAATCAATGTATAAAAATCAGTAGCATTTCTATATGACAATAATGTCCAAGCTGAGAGCCAAATGAAGAATGTAATCCCATTTACAATAGCCACACACAAAAAATGAAATACCTAGGAATACATCTAACCATGAAAGTGAAAGATCTCCATAAGATCTACAAAATGCTGCTGAAAGAAATCATAGATGACACAAACAAATGGAAAAACTTTCCATGCTCATGGATTGAAAGAATCAATATCATTTAAATGGTCATACTGCCCAAAGTAATCTACAAACTCAACACTATTCCTATCAAACTACCAATTTCATTTTTCACAAAATTAGAAAAAGTATTCTAAAATTCATATGGAACCAAAAAAAAGAGCCTGAATAGCTAAAGCATCCTAAGCAAAAAGAACAAAGCTGAAGACATCACATTATTCAACATCAAACTATAGTACAAGGCTATGGTAAGCAAAACAGCATGGTACTGGTACGAAAACAGACAGACCAATGGAACAGAATGGAGAACTCAGATATAAAGCCTCACACCTACAGCCATCTGATCTCCAACAAAGTCTACAAAAATAAGCAATGGAGAAAGGACTCCTTATTCAATAAATGGTCCTGGGATAACTGGTTAGCCATAGGCAGAAGAATAAAACTGGATCCCTACCTTTTATTATATGCAAAACTTAACTAAGGTGGATTGAAGATTTAAATGTAGGACCACAAACTATAAAAATTCTAAAAGAAAACCTAGGATATACCATTCTGGACATTCACCTTGGGAAAAAATTTATGACAAAGTCTTCAAAAGCAATTGCAACAAAAACATTGACAAAGTGAGGCCTAATTAGGCTTAAGAGCTGCTTTGCAAAAGAAGCTATCAAAAGAGTAAACCAACAACCTACACTATAGAAGGAAATATTCACAAACTATGCATCCAACAAAGGTCTAATATCCAGAATCTGTAAGGAACTTAATTCAACAGTCAAAACACAAATAATCTCATTAAAAAGTGGACAAAAGACATGAACAGGTACTTCTCAAAAGAAGACATACAAGAAGCCAACAAACATATGAAAAAATACTCAACATTTGATCATTAGAGAAATGCAAATCAAAACCACAATGAGATAACAGTCAGAATAGCTATTATAAAAGAGTCAAAACAAACAAACAAAAAACACACCACAGACTGGGTGCGGTGGTTCACACCTATAATCCCAGCACTTTGGGAGGCTGAGGCAGGCAGATCACCTAAGGTCAGGAGTTTCAGACAAGCATGGCCAACCTGGTGAAACCCTGTCTCTACTAAAAGTACAAAAATTAGCTGGGCATGGTGGTGGGCACCTGTGATCTCAGCTACTCAAGAAGCTGAGGCAGGAGAATTGCTTGAACCTGGGAGGTAGAGGTTGCAGTGAGCCAAGATCACACCACTGCATTCCAGCCTGGGCAACAGAGCGAGACTCTGTCTCAAAAACAAAAAACAAAAAACAAAAAACCCCAAAAAACCCACAGATGCTGACGAGGCTGCAGAGAAAAAGGAATGCTTATACATTGTTTCTGGCAATGTAAATTAGTTCAGCCATTATGGAGAGCAATTTGAAGATTTCTCAAAGAACTTAAAATAGAACTACTATTCAATCCAGCAATCCCATTATTAGGTATATATTCAAAATAAAATAAATCATTCTACCAAAAAGACACACACACTTGTATGTTCATCATAGTGCTATTCACAATAACAAAGACAGAGAATCAACCTAGGTGTCCATCAATAGTAGATTAGATAACAAAAATGTGGCATGTAAACACCATGGAATACTACACAGCCAAACAAAGAATGAAATAATGTCTTTTTACAGCAACATGGATATAGCTAAAGGCCATTATCCAAAGCAAATTAACACAGGAAGAGAAAACCAATTACCACATGTCCTCAGTTATAAGTGAGAGCTAAATATTAGGTACTCATGGACATGAAGATGGCAACAAGAGACACTGGGGACTACTAGAGGAGGCAAGGAGAGAGGGGGCAAAGGTTGAAAAACTATTGGGTTCTATGCTCACTACCTGGGGATGGGATCATTTATACCCCGAATCCCAGCATCATGCAATATGCCATGTAACAAACATGAATTTAAAATCTAAGTAAAAGTTAAAATTAAAGTAACAAAAATTAAAAAGAAATAATAAGGCCAGGCATGGTGGTTCATGCCTGCAATCCCAGTACTTTGGGATGCTAAGGCTGGCAGATTGCTTGAGCTCAGGTGTTTGAGACCAGCCTGGGCAACATGGCAACACCCTCTCTCTACAAAAAATACAAAAATTAGTCAGGTGTGGTGGCTTATGCCTGCAGTCCCAGCTACTTGGGAAGCCCAGGCTAGAGGATTACTTAAGCCTGGGAGGCAGAGATTGCAGTGAGCTGAGATCGCACCACTGCACACCCACCTAGGAGACAGAGGGAGACCCTGTCTCAAAACAAAAAACAAAAAACAAAAAAACCCAAAAATACATAATAAAACTTGAAAGTCAAAATTATTCCTTAATCATGGGCTGTAGAATGGATGTTATGTTAGCATGCATGAAGACAACATTAGTCTCCTTATACGTCTCAGAGTTCTTAGGTGAGTAGGTATATTATCAATGATGAGTAATAGTTTGAAAGGATTTTTTTTTTTTCTGAGCAGGTCTTAACAGTAGGCTTAAAATGTTCAGCATACCACACTATAAACAGATGTGCTATCCTCTATGCTTTACTGTTCAATTTATAGAGCACAAGCAGAATAGATTTAGCATCATTCTTAAAGGTCCTAGGATTTGTGGAATGGTAAATTAGCACTGGTTTCCACTTAATGTTACCAGGGGCATTAGACCTAAAAAAAGAACCAGCCTATCCTTTGAAGCTTTGAAGCCAGGTATTGACTTCTGCTCTCTAACTATGAAAGTCCTAGTTGGCATCTTCTTCTAAGGCTACTTCATCTACATTGAAAATCTGTGATTTTAGTGTAGCTACCTTCATCGATGATTTTAGCTAGATCTTCTCAATAACTTGCCATAGTTTCTACATTAGCACTTGCTGCTTCACATTGTACTTTTATGTTATAGGAGTAGCTTTTTTCCCTTAAACCTCATGAACTAATCTCTGCTAGCTTCCAACAAGAAAACATGCAGCTTCGTCACCTACCTCAGCCTTCACAGAATTTAAGAATTAGGATATTGCTCTTGATTAGGCTTTAGCTTAAAGGAAGGTTGTGGCTGGCTTGATCTTCTATTCAGGCCACTCAAACTTTTGTCCTATCAGCAATAAGCTTGTTTTACTTTATTTATTTATTTTTTTTAGACGGAGTTTTGCTCTTGTTGTCCAGGCTGGAGTGCAATGGTGCAATCTGGGCTCACCACAACCTCCACCTCCCAAGTTCAAGAAATTCTCCTGCCTCAGCCTCCTGAGTAGCTGGGATTACAGGCATGCACCACCACACCCGGCTAATTTTGTATTTTTTGTAGAGATGGGGTTTCTCCATGTTGGTCAGGCTGATCTTGAACTCCCAACCTCAGGTGATTCGCCCACCTCGGCCTCCCAAAGTGCTGGGATTACAGGCGTGAGCCACCGTGCCTGGCTGATTGTTTTACTTTCTTATCATTCATGTATTCACTGGAATAGCTCTTTTAATTTTTTCAAGAACTTTTCCTTTGCATTTACAACTTGGCTAACTAGTATAAGAAACCTAGTTTTCAGCATTTCTCAGCTTTCAACATGTCTTCTTCACAAAGCTTACTCATTTCTAGCTTTTGATTTAAAATGAGAGGCATGTGACAGTTCCTGTCACTTGAACACTTAGAGGTCACTGTACGGTTATTAATTGGCCTAACTTCAATACTGTTGTGTCTCAGGAAACAGGAAAGCCTGAGGAGAGTGACAGGGTTGTGAGAATGGCCAGTTGGTGGGGCAGTCAGAACACACACACTTACTGATTCAGTTTGCCATCTTATATGGGGGCTGTTCATGGTGCCCCAAAACAATACAATAGTAACATCAAAGATCACTGATCACCTTAACAGATAAAATAACCAAAAAATTTGAAATATTGCGACAATATTACCAAAAGTGACAGGGAGACACAAATGAGCATACGTTGGAAACATGGCACCAATAGGCTTGCTTGATGCAGAATTGTCACTGACCTTAAATTTGTAAAAAATAAATAAATAAAAATAAAAATGCAGTATCTGTGTAGCACAATAGAGGTGAAGCACAACAAAACAAGGTATGCCTATACTGTATTATTCAATTTATATAAGGTATCTAAAGTAGTCGGGCACTTAGAAAGTAGAGTAGTGTTTGCCAGGGGAAAGTAAGGGGCAGGGAAATGGGAGGTGGTGTTCAATGGATACAGAATTTCAGTTTTGTAAGATGAAAAAGATCTAGAGATCTGTTGCACAACAGAAAGCATCAGACAACATATAGGTAATACTATTTTTGTACTGTACACTTAAACTTAAGTTGATAAGTTTTAAGTAATGCAATTCTTAAGCTAATTCTTTTATCACAATTAAAAAATAAACACAAGAAATCACATGAATTAGGTTGGAGTGAAACTATTTATATTCCCACCTAAGAGTATGCCAAATTTATATTGGATTACTAAAAATAAACAAACAAACCATATTTCATTTCAGCATATTTTGCTATTTGAGCAAGCAGCCTAATCTGGTATTACTTTGCTTTGTATCAGAAAATCAGAATATACATTATATATAATTTTGTATAGCTTAAGTATAATACTCATGCATTAATTATATAACAGAACCAATAATATCTTTCACTTTTACTTAAAAAAAGTAGTTTTAGTAACGGCAAATTCTTTATGTAAACTAATTGATGCTGTATAGAATTTTGAGGAAGTGAAAAATTCATAACTGATTGCTAGAAAAGCCTATTACTCTGACAGAATCTTCCATTTTCTACAGTTTCTAAATACCATTTTTACACATCAAGAACAAACATATTATGGAAACATTTCTTTAGGCCTTCCCATTATAAGTTTTCTTTCTTCAGATAATTTAATATTTTACCATTTAAAACTACTGAAGGATATTTTCTGTCAATATTTCCATGGAATATTAAAATAAGTCTTGTGAAGGGTTCCTTGAGGGAAACAACTGTGACTGGAAAGGAAACAAAGGGGGAAAGCAGCTTTTGGAAGGCAAGGACTAGGTCACTTTGTTCAACTTTGTGTCCCAGTGCCTAGGCAAAACTTGTTCAAGAAAATTTTGTAAAACATTCACTTCATTATTAGATATTACTTTTCTCTATGGGTCATATGGTGATTTTTTTTAAAGTCTAAGCATTCCCTAGGAAATAAAGAGAAAAATCAAAAGGAGAAAATAATTGGAGCCAACTTTAAAGACAATGAACTGTTCACACTTTCATCTAACTTCTACGCATATGTATCTGCTCACTGTAGGTTTTCTAACACCACATAAAAAGGAGGATTTTTCTTTTTTTTATTATTATTATACTTTAAGTTCTAGAGTACATGTGCACGATGTGCAGGTTTGTTACATATGTATACATGTGCCATGTTGGTGTGCTGCACCCATTAACTTGTCATTTACATTAGGTATATCTCCTAATGCTATCCCTCCCCCCTCCCCCTACCCCACGACATGCCCCGGTGTGTGATGCTCCCCATCAACAGGAGGATATTAACCCATTTGTGTGAAAAGGTAAAACCGTTTAAATATTCAGCAAGTTTCTAACTTTAAGATTGAGAAAGTGTTCACCATTTCAATTTTGATGAATGGTATATCATAATGTACTAGAATATTCTAGAAATGTTCACATATATTATATACCCAAGCAATGACTGCATCAAAGAGAGAGAGACAAACAGAAAGTGATTCTGACTATAAATAAGTTGATTCACTCAAATAACTAAAGAGTTTGGGGAGAACTTTCCTCCATCCCACCTGACATTCTTTCAACTGTTGTTAAAAAGAGGTATTACATATGATCCTAATCAGGAAAAGACTGTTATACTTTGGGTTGTGTTCGTGTCCAGGACTTTATAACTCAAGTATGTGATATACAGGATTAAAAGTTTATAGGTAAATAATTACCACCGGGGAGGGGGATGAGAGAGAGAGAATGAATCAGTATAAAAGTTAGAAACAAAGCAAGATATCGCCCTTAAATAGAATTATAGGCATTCATAGATTATTTGGATTTTACATGTAGCTTTCTATAATTTTGATAGGTCTGCAATTTGTTCAAATGTGAAGATAAACAATAGAAATGAATTCCTCTCGAATATTTGAACTCTGTAACAATAATACATTATATAGTTTTGAATAGCTAGAAGGAGGACAGTAAATGTTCCCAACACAAAGAAATGATAAATGTTTGAGATGGATATGCGAATTACCCTCATTTGCTCACTATACATTATATGTATCACATCACTATGTACTCTATAAATAGTACGTTATGTGTTCATTAAAAACATTTTAAAACTTAAAAAATTTTTAACGTGTATTTGAATTCTATTATTTCTTATTCTTCTTTTACTATGCTGGGTCAGTCCTCCAGTACAATGCAGAAAATAAGCAAGGATAAAGGGCATCGAAGGCCAGGCGCAGTGGCTCATGCCTGCAATCCCAGGACTTTGGGAGGCTGAGGCAGGTGGATCACGAGGCCAGGAGATCGAGACCATCCTGGCCAACATGGTGAAACCCCTGTCTCTACTAAAATACAAAAAAATAGCTAGGGGTGGTGGCACACACCTGTAGTCCCAGCTACTCAGGAGGCTGAGGCAGGAGAATCGCTTGAACCTGGGAGGTGGAAGCTGCAGTGACCTAAGATCGCACCACTGAACTCCAGCCTGGGTGACAGAGTGAGACTCCGTCTCAAAAAAAAAAAAAAAAAAAAGGAATTTTGCCAAATACTCTTTCTACATCTATTTTGATAGTTATATCATTTGTATATACTGCCGCACTTCTGTGGTAATATTGAAAATTTTTCAATATATATTCCTGAGCATGACTGTACTGTAATTTTCCTTTCTTGTAACCCTAAACTGGTCTTGTTACAGAGGTCATACTAGTTTCACAGAAAGAGTTGGGCAAGGGGTCTTCTCTAGAAAAACTTCATAATCTGTTCCTTGAAAGTTTGGTAGAATTTTCTTGAAAAACCATATGGGCCTACTAGTTTCTTGATCTGTAGACTTTAAACTACTGATTGAATTTCTTTAAAGGCTACAGGACTGTGGATGGCTTCTAATTCTACTTGAGCAATTTTGGAAAGCTGTATTTTTCTAGAAATCTGTCCATTTCTACTTGTATTTAAAAATTAGCATAAAGTTTTTCTTATTGTCCTCTTATTTTCTAATTTCTAATTTGATATAATTTTGAATTTGCAGAAAAGATGCAGGAATAGCCCCCCAAAAACCCACTCATTATTTGCATACTCATATTTACCACTTGTTAACACGAGCCACATTTACTTTACCATCCTCATTTTATCTGTCTCCGAACCATCTGAAAGTAAGTTGCACACATCATGGCTCTGTACCACTAAATAATTCAGTGATCTCCTAGGAATAAAGACATTTTCCTATGTAACCATAGTACAGTTATCAATATTAGAATTTTTCTTTTTTTTTTTTTTTTTAAAGAGATAGGGTCTCACTTTGTTGCCCAAGCTGGAGTGCTGTGATGCCATTACAGCTCACTGCACCCTCGAACTCCTGGGCTCAAGTGATCCTCCCGCTTCAGCCTGCTGAGTAGCTGGGATTACACACATGTACCAACATGCCTGGCTCTGGAGTTTTTAACACTGATCAATTCCTGAACAATGGATTGTACATTGTTAATATATAAAAGTACAACTAACTATTGCATATTATACTGAATTGTACATATTTTTAAACATATATCTTAACTGTACATTACCAATTTACAGAAGTACAACTGACTTTTATATATTGACTTACCTCTAATAGCTTTTGTAGGTTCCAATGGATTTTCCATATAGTCAATCATGTAATCTATAAAGATAATTTTCTTCTCTTCTAAACTGGAATCCTTTTATTTTTCTTGCCTATACCACTAGCTAGAACAATGTTAAACAGAAGTAGTGAAAACAAAAAGAAATCCTTTCCCTATTTTAGGGGAGAAACATTAGGTTTCCACCATTAAATATGATTTTTTTTTTTGAGGCAGAGTCTTGCTCTGTCGCCCAGGCTGGAGTGCAGTGGTGCGATCTCTGCTCACTGCAACCTCTGCTTCCAAGGTTCAAGTGATTCTCTCCTGCCTAGGCCTCCAGAGTAGCTGGGACTACAGGCACATGCCATCATACTCGGCTTTTTTTCTTTTTTTTTTTTTTTTTTGAGACGGAGTCTCGCTCTGTTGCCCAGGCTGGAGTGCGGTGGCCCGATCTCGGCTCACTGCAAGCTCCGCCTCCCAGGTTCACGCCATTCTCCTGCCTCAGCCTCCCAAGTAGCTGGTACTACAGGCGCCCGCCACGACGCCCTGCTAATTTTTTGTATTTTCAGTAGAGACGAGGGTTTCATGGTGTTAGCCAGGATGGTCTGGATCTCCTGACCTGGTGATCTGCCCGCCTCGGCCTCCCAAAGTGCTGGGATTACAGGCGTGAGCCACTGCGCCCGGCCTTTTTTGTATTTTTAGTGGAGACAGGGTTTCACCATGTTGGCCAGGCTGTTCTCAAACTCCTGAACTCAACTGACCCAACCCCCCTCGGACTCACAAAGTGCTGGGATTACAGGCATGAACCACTGCACCCAGTCTGATTTTACCTGTTCGTTTTTCTTAGATGCCTTTTATTAGGTTGAGAAAGCTTCCCTCTATACTTCTAGTTTGCCTAGAATTTTTTATCAGACATAGATGTTGGATTCTGTCAAATGCTGTTCCTGCATGTATTGAGAGGATCATACAAATTTTCTTTTACAGTTTCCTAGCTTTCTTTTTCCAGTAAGGCTTATATTAAAATCTCATTGGATCCTCCATAATTTTTAAATTTTTCTTTCATATTCTTCATAACCTAGTCTTTATGAGGCATTCTGGATAATTTCACTGATTCTATCTGCCAGACCTCTAATTTGCTCTTTAGCTTTTTGTAGTCTTGTGTTTAATGTATCTGCTCTTTTATTTCAACAACTTTATTTTTATTTCTAAATGTTCTATTGGTTCATTTTCAGATCTACCTAGTAATTTCTAAGTCACTTGTTTCTCAATTTTTTATTCCATATTTTAAAGGATTTCATTTACAGATACCTTAGATTCTTTATCAGATAATTCTACTATCTGAAATCCATAGCATCCTTGAGAAGTTCTTTAGGAGTCTAAAAGCCATTTTGCATTGTTTTTATTTTTTCTGCTCTCATTCACAGATTCTAGTTTATGAGATTGGCAATTTTTTACTGTGAGCTTATATTTGTCTAACCTAATAGAAGAATTCTGGTGGCTAAAACTAAAAATGTGTTCCTCTACAGAGGAACTGCATTTGTTTCTTACGGGAGTGACATGATGTTACCAGTTAAGGTTCATGTTAGCCACTACCCTGGGTCTTGGTGTAATGCAAGACTCTCAAGTTTCTTCTTCCATCTTGCTACATCCCCAAAGCACAGAGTATTGATCCCATCACTGATGTGGGTATTTGACCTCAAGACAACCCCATCTTGTGCATTCACCTATCACTCACAAATCCTCACTACAGGTTCAACTATTTTATCTTTACATGTATCTATATATGTATGGATGTCCCTCAAAGATTCTCTTATTTTTTGCAAGCTTAATAGTACATTAAAAATCATCTTTTTCTAATTTATGTAGAATTTGTATGTACTGTAGTGACAGAGCCTTTAAGAATATCTGGTCCCTATACAAGTAAAACAAGAAATCCTCTAACCTTTACAGATAAGAGTATTTACTAATAATAAGAGCCCTCAGAAATAATGCCACATATCTACAACTATCTGATCTTTGACAAACCTGAGAAAAACAAGCAATGGGGAAAGGATTCCCTATTTAATAAATGGTGCTGGGAAAACTGGCTAGCCATATGTAGAAAGCTGAAACTGGATCCCTTCCTTACACCTTATACAAAAATTAATTCAAGATGGATTAAAGACTTACATGTTAGACCTAAAACCATAAAAACCCTGGAAGAAAACCTAGGCAATACCATTCAGGACATAGGCATGGGCAAGGACTTCATGTCTAAAACACCAAAAACAATGGCCACAAAAGCCAAAATTGACAAATGGGATTTAATTAAACTGAAGAGCTTCTGCACAGCAAAAGAAACTACCATCAGAGTGAACAGGCAACCTACAAAATGGGAGAAAATTTTTGCAATCTACTCATCTGACAAAGGGCTATTATCCAGAATCTACAATGAACTCCAACAAATTTACAAGAAAAAAACACACAACCCCATCAAAAAGTGGGTGAAGGATATGAACAGACACTTCTCAAAAGAAGACATTTATGCAGCCAAAAGACACATGAAAAAATGCTCATCATCACTGGCCATCAGAGAAATGCAAATCAAAACCACAATGAGATACCATCTCACACCAGTTAGAATGGCAATCATTAAAAAGTCAGGAAACAACAGGTGCTGGAGAGGATGTGAAGAAATAGGAACACTTTTACACTGTTGGTGGGACTGTAAACTAGTTCAACCATTGTGGAAGTCAGTGTGGCGATTCCTCAGGGATCTAGAACTAGAAATACCATTTGACCCAGCCATCCCATTACTGGGTATATACCCAAAGGACTATAAATCATGCTGCTATAAAGACACATGCACACGTATGTTTATTGTGGCACTATTTACAATAGCAAAGACTTGGAACCAACCCAAATGTCCAACAATGATAGACCGGATTAAGAAAATGTGGCACATATACACCATGGAATACTATGCAGCCATAAAAAATGATGAGTTCATGTCCTTTGTAGGGACATGGATGAAATTGGAAATCATCATTCTCAGCAAACTATCTCAAGGACAAAAAACCAAACACCGCATGTTCTCACTCATAGGTGGGAATTGAACAATGAGAACACATGGACACAGGAAGGGGAACATCACACTCCGGGGACTGTTGTGGGGTGGGGGGAAGGGGGAGGGATAGCATTAGGAAATATACCTAATGCTAAATGACGAGTTAATGGGTGCAGCACACCAACATGGCACATGTATACATATGAAACAAACCTGCACGTTGTGCACATGTACCCTAAAACTTAAAGTATAATAATAATAAAATTTTTTTTAAATGGTCCTTCGCAAGGTAATTGTAAAAAAAAAACAAAAACAAAAACAAAACACAGAAATCTACCTGGTTTATCCCTATTCAATATTTTAATCAAATTGAGAATCCATAGATAAATAAGTTGAACATTTATCTCATAATATTGAAAAGATTTCAAATTTGGATGTCCTAAATTTCAAAAGATTTCAAATTTGGATTGGATGTCCTAAATTTTTGAGTTAGAGTCTTTAATGCTATCTTCAAATCATTTGATATGTCTAAAAGGGCAAAAGAAAACACATTATTTTTCATAGTTAGGATTCTCATTAGTAGTACAGCAACTGAAAATGCTGAATGCTCTCCAAATTTAGTTTAATGCATCCTATACATATGATTTCAAGATTCTGTTCAATGATAAAAATTGCCGGCTTAGAAAATGAAAGTATCATATCTATAATCCCCCACACAGCTAAGCTGACTTAATCCTGCAAATAAGAATCTACAGCCTGTTTTCCAATGTGTAGATCCTTAATAATTTGTCAATAATTTGCTACACTCACTTTCAAGCAAAGTATTATATAGTATTGGTGATTAGACAGTGATAATAAAACTCTTAACTGGTTTTAAAGATGTCAACATTGAATTTCTTAATGTCTAATAATCAACCTAAAATTCTAATTTAAAAATGAAATACTGCATCCATTCATATAAACCATAGAAAACACAATACAGTAAAGAGAAAAAGAATATTTAATGTTAAAAGAATATTCAATGTTAAAATGCCAAAATAATATGGATAGGTATAAATATATCTTTTCAAATTATCATATAAACTGAAAATAACAGGATAATTTTATAAGCTAGCCAGGGCATTTATTAATGCAGAAGCAGAATTAGTTATCTCAATTAAAAAATAGCTTTCAAAAGGCTGTACATTTAAACTAAAATACCGCTTAGGTTATGAGCTGAGAGGAATGAAATAATAATAAACTAAAATGTCCCTAAGATTGTTACACCAGATATAATTGGTCAAGTTTTATCTTATATTCAGACCATTTATGCCCTCTTTATATTCTGATATATCCTTTATACCATTATAGCCATCAACTGTAAAAACTTCTGAACTAGTAAAGCATTACAGAATCCCACTATCATGTGGGATTTTTTTTCCCTTGAACATTCCTAAGATTACACTTTGAATACTAATCTACACAGTTGTCTCTGTCATCTGAAATCAAAATCTTAGCAAAAACCAAGGCAGATTTGGAAGATGACGTTGAAAACTAAGTTTTAAAGTAAACCCAAATGTTTATTTTTTTGTCTGCTAAAAAAAGTATATAATTTAGAATTAATAATTCTCACAAGACTCTGCAGAACACAACTAAGAAATACCATTTTCAAATTGTTATAGCAACAAAATTACCACGTTAGGTCATAACTCACTTTAGTAAAGTGAGACATATGAATTTGATACATTCAGAGGAAATCCTTGACACTGGTTTAAGGAAGCATGATCAATAATTTAAATTTCTGATACTCTACATGAATTAATGTACAAGCATATCATGTTATTAGAACTACTGAGTAAAACTGACTTTCTCACATGGCAAGATTCTTTACTAGCTAGCATTTGTTCAGTTTATGAACCCTATATAAAAGTTCCAGCATTAAAAAAAGACTGAACTAGGGCTGGGTGCAGTGGCTCATGCCTGTAATCCCAGCACTTTGGGAAGCCAAGGCGGGCAGATCACGAGGTCAGGAGTTCGAGACCAGTCCTACCCATATGGTGAAACCCCATCTCTACTAAAAATACAAAAATTAGCCAGCATGGTGGTGGGTGCATGTAATCCCAGCTATTCAGGAAGCTGAGGCAGGAGAATCGCTTGAACCCAGGAGGCGGAGGTTGCAGTAAGCTGAGACCACGCCATTGCACTCTAGGCTGGGCAACAAGAGTGAGACTCCGTCTCAAATAAAATAAAATAAAATAAATGCAAAACTTAATTAATAATTATGATAGCAAATTGTCAAGTCAGTCTCTGAAATAAGTGTAAATTATTTCACTTCCCCTCATAATATCTCAGTTCTGTGGGCACTATTATTATCCTCATCTGATATTTGAGATTACATGACCTACCCAAGGTTGCACAATCAGTGGTAGCAAATCATACCTGTCTGATAGCAGGTCAAAATTCTTAATTACTACATTGTCCTGCCCTTGACACTACTTGAATAACTGTTACAAAAGAAGCCCTTTAAGATTTGGCTTTCCAAATGCTAAAAGCTATAGTTACTCTTACGTAAATTATTTTAGACCACTTTTAACATATTTTAGGGATCTGGGCAGACTGACTATAAAATATAACACATAAAGATTATTAAATAATGAGCGTAGCAGGACAGTTTGTTTTTGCTACAGATGAAGTCTTAGAACATTAACTAATGAAAAATTTTTTCACAAACACAGGTTTAAAAAATCTACAGGAAAACACAAATTTAAAAAATGAGTTACCATGACATACCTATTAGAACAGCCGATCTCCAAAACACTGACAAATCCAAATATTGGCAAGGATGGGGAACAAAAATAACTCTCTTTCTTTGCTAATGGGAATACAAAATGATACAGCAACTTTCAAAAACAGTTTGGCAGTTTCTTACTAAGCTACATATAGTCTAACAATACAGTCAGCAAGCGCAACTCTTATGTATTTACCCGAAAGAGATGAAAATGCAAAAGGCTGAGCAAGAGGTGAAAACCACACAATAATGTCTACAGTAGCTTTATTCATAACTGGCAAAAACTGGAGGCAACCAAAATATCTTTCAATAAATGAATGAATAAACAAACTGAGGTATATCTAGGCAATGGAATATTGTTCAGTGATTAGAAGAAAACTACCAAACCAAAATAAGCCATTGAAGGAACCTTAAACGCATATTGCTAAGTGGAAGAAGGCATTCAGAAAAGGCAACTTACTGTGTAATTCCAATTACATGACATTTTGAAAAAGGCAAAAACTATGAAGTCAGTAAAAAGATCAGTGGTTACAGAGGTTTAGAAGGGAATTCAAGCAAGAATGAATAGGTAGAAAGGAATTTTTAGGGAAGTGAAACTAGTAAAACCATTCTGTGTGATACTGGAATGGTGGATGCATGACATACATTTGCATAAAGCATTGTGCATAGTGGTATATTTGTTACAACTGATGAACCACTACTGTTACATTATCAACTGAAGTCCACAGTTTACACATTAGAGTTTGCTCTTAGCACGGTATAGTCCCATGGTTCTTGCATAATGCATAACATTGTACTTTCTGCTCAATATTTTGTAAACCTAAAGCTGCCCTAAAATAAAAATTAATTTTAAAACAACTCTAGATATTGAACTACAATAAAAGGACAATAATTATAAAAATTATTTAACAAAGGAAAATGTAAAATAAAGGCTTTTTTGGGTAGAAATAAAACAAGCTGGTAAGAAGAAATGAAATACAGAAATTTCATCATAGCTTACAGTGAATTACAGAAGCATTGAAACCAAATGGTTTGAAAACAAAGAAATCTGGAAAATATATTCTTAATTTTCCTACTTGATACGAAATTAATAATGTAACTGTTTATAATCCATTTTCTAAACCAAAGAAAACATATCTATTAATTTAGCTTTCAGTGAATTTCAAGTACAGACTACTGCTTGTACAACTTTTAGCCAAGTGTGGTGGTGCAAACCTGTAGTCACAGCTATTTGGAGGCTGAGGCAGGAAGATCACTTCAGCCTAGGAGTTTGAAACCAGCCTGGGCAATACAGTGAGACCCTGACTCATAATAAATAAAACAAAATAATAAAATAAGTAATTAAAAATTTTACTTTCTCAAAGGCAGCTTTTGAATAAAAAAAGAAAAAAATTTCAGTACTTTTTTTTAAGTCTGTTATAGACAGATTCCAGTGCAGAAAAGATACTTGCTAGTAATGATTGCCCTAGGGAAAAAAAGTATTAATTTCTGAACAAATATTATAGAAAACATATGACATAATTCTAATATTATTTCATCCTGTACTATTTATACTCTTTTACTTCATTTTTAAAATAAATAAAATTTTATTCACAGGTATAAAAGGCTAAGTCACTAAATTAGAAAGAATTTTCAATATCAGGATAGATCCTTAAATATCTTAAAACTGCAAAAACTTGTAGAGTAAGAAGAACATTCTATTCATAACCTTTTCCTTGAAAAGAGGTTACAAAAAGAGATCTTGGTGCATATATCACTCTTCAGTGACTCAAGAGATATATCATTATCTACTCAAGTTTGAAATTTCCTGAAGAATATAAGGGTTATTATTTAGGGTCCCCAAATCATTCTAAAAATCCTGAACTTTTTATAAAGGTTCTATTGCCAATGATAATTATCTTAACTAGAAAAATAATGTTCTTACTTGGTAGTTACATCCTTAGCAAAAATATTTGTTTATAGCTTTATAATAAAGATGTATTTGAAGAAAAAGACTATACAAAGAAATTGTGCTAAATATTGAGGAACTTATGTGCTGTCTTTTGAGTTTTTTTTTTTACTTTTCTCTTGCTCTGGAATTCCCAAGTATGGAGAGGGAAACGTCACTTTAGACTTTTCACAAAAGACTGATCTTTTCTACAGATAGGTACACTGAATTCCAAGAGACTAAATTTTTTCATAAATATTGCCCTCAAAAAAATTTCAACTAAACTGGTAATTTACATTAAAATTTATATATAAATAGGTATGTGTGTGTGGCATAGGAATATATTCTTAAATAGCGTGAGAATAGTCTCTGAAACAGCAATCTTTAATGGTTTTATTTTAATGAGAAGTTTCTTAAGTACACGAAATAGGTGAATAAAAAGCATATATCCCTATACCTAACAATCCTTTTTAATCAGTAATGATTCATATGCATTTTCTTTCTCTCTTTCTCTCCTTCTCTCTTTCTTCCTGAAAGGGTCTCGCTTTGTTACTCAGGCTAGAGTACAGTGGTGCAATCTTAACTGACTACAACCTTGAACTCCTAGGCTCAAGCAATCCTCCTGCTTCAGACTCCTGAATATCTGGAACTACAGGTGTACACTACCATTCCTGGCTAATTGTTTTAGTTTTTGTAGAGATGTGGTCTCCCTATGTTGCCCAGGCTGGTTTTTTTGAACTCATGGCATCAAAAGATTCTCTCTCCTCAGCCTCCCAAATTGTTGGGATTACAGGCATCAGCCACTGTCCCTGGACTCATATGCATTTAAAATCTGGCCTGCACAAGTTGCCAGTGTTCATTCACCTTAATAATTTATTGTTATCAAGAATTTATATGTGTTTTTATGTAGAAACTCTACCCAATGTAATAATATTACAAACATAAGCCTCCTAAATAGCAGTATTATTTACTTTTGATATTTTCATTAGATTCTCCTGAGTACAGTTGTTTCATTATAACTGTTCTTATGTTGTTTATAGAATATTAAATTGTTCAAAAGGAATAACAATATGAAAAGTAAAAATCAATGTACAAAAATCACAAGCATTCTTATACACCAATAACAGACAAACAGAGAGCCAAACCATGAGTGAACTCCCATTCACAATTGCTTCAAAGAGAATAAAATACTTAGGAATCCAACTTACAAGGGACGTGAAGGACCTCTTCAAGGAGAACTACAAACCACTGCTCAATGAAATAAAAGAGGACACAAACAAATGGAAGAACATTCCATGCTCATGGGTAGGAAGAATCAATATCGTGAAAATGGCCATACTGCCCAAGGTAATTTATAGATTCAATGCCATCCCCATCAAGCTACCAATGACTTTCTTCACAGAATTGGAAAAAACTACCTTAAAGTTCATATGGAACCAAAAAAGGGCCCGCATCGCCAAGTCAATCCTAAGCCAAAAGAACAAAGCTGGAGGCATCACACTACCTGACTTCAAACTATACTACAAGGCAACAGTAACCAAAACAGCATGGTACTGGTACCAAAACAGAGATATAGATCAATGGAACAGAACAAAGCCCTCAGAAATAATGCCGCACATCTACAACTATCTGATCTTTGATAAACCTGAGAAAAACAAGCAATGGGGAAAGGATTCCCTATTTAATAAATGGTGCTGGGAAAACTGGCCAGCCATATGTAGAAAGCTGAAACTGGATCCCTTCCTTACACCTTATACAAAAATTAATTCAAGATGGATTAAAGACTTAAACATTAGACCTAAAACCATAAAAACCCTAGAAGAAAACCTAGGCATTACCATTCAGGACATACGGATGGGCCAGGACTTCATGTCTAAAACACCAAAAACAATGGCCACAAAAGCCAAAATTGACAAATGGGATCTAATTAAACTGAAGAGCTTCTGCACAGTTAAAGAAACTACCATCAGAGTGAACAGGCAACCTACAAAATAGGAGAAAATTTTCGCAACCTACTCATCTGACAAAGGGCTAATATCCAGAATCTACAATGAACTCCAACAAATTTACAAGAAAAAAACCAACAGCCCCATCAAAAAGTGGGCAAAGGATATGAACAGACACTTCTCAAAAGAAGACATTTATGCAGCCAAAAGACACATGAAAAAATGCTCATCATCACTGGCCATCAGAGAAATGCAAATCAAAACCACAATGAGATACCATCTCACACCAGTTAGAATGGCGATCATTACAAAGTCAGGAAACAACAGGTGCTGGAGAGGATGTGGAGAAATAGGAACACTTTTACACTGTTGGTGGGACTGGAAACTAGTTCAACCATTGTGGAAGTCAGTGTGGCGATTCCTCAGGGATCTAGAACTAGAAATACCATTTGACCCAGCCATCCCATTACTGGGTATATACCCAAAGGACTATAAATCATGCTGCTATAAGACACATACACACGTATGTTTATTGCGGCACTATTCACAATAGCAAAGACTTGGAACCAACCCAAATGTCCAACAATGATAGACTGGATTAAGAAAATGTGGCACATATACACCATGGAATACTATGCAGCCATAAAAAATGATGAGTTCATGTCCTTTGTAGGGACATGGATGAAATTGGAAATCATCATTCTCAGTAAACTATCGCAAGGACAAAAAACCAAACACCACATGTTCTCACTCATAGATGGGAATTGAACAATGAGAACACATGGACACAGGAAGGGGAACATCACACTCTGGGGACTGTTGTGGGGTGGGGGGAGGGGGGAGGGATAGCATTAGGAGATATACCTAATGCTAAATGGCAAGTTAATGGGTGCAGCACACCAGCATGGCACATGTATACATATGTAACTAACCTGCACACTGTGCACATGTATCCTAGAACTTAAAGTATAATAATAATAATAATAAAAAAGGCTCAAAATGAGGCCACTGCACATAAAGACTAAATAGATTCATTTGTGTAGAAAGACAGCCAAAATCAGAACAAATGAATGAAAACACTGCAAGTATAGTTGTTTGTCTGTAAATATGAAGGCCCAATATTAATTATCCCATCTAGTAATAAATGCAAAACATGAGTGACTATACACCTTGACAAAAGCATCTCATTGTTTCTTTCACACAATTGAAAGCCAAGTAGAAAGCAGGGTAAAGTTACTGATATAAATATATGTGCACAAAACAGTTAACATAACAGGTCTGAGTAGCTATTGTCAGAAAATCCTGATTGCAAGGTTGGTATTTGGCTAGCATCTAGGAACTCAGATTTTGAGAAGGACCCCATAATTCTCTGTTAAGAGTTGTTCACTGTACCTAAACTGTCTGTGACAAACAATATGGTTTATACTGAACACTTGCTTTTCTACTGGGAGTCTAGAATTTTGGTATGTCTTTAGGCATTAACTAACCCCTGATAAAACTCTGGACTCACAAGCTCAAGTTGAGTTTTCCCAGTGGACAGCACTTTTTACATGCTGTCATAACTTGCTGCTGGAATAACCAACGGGGTCATGTCTAACTCCAGTGGGAGAGGACTCTTTGGAAGCTTGCATCTGGTCTCCTCTAGACCTTGCCCCATGCATCTTTTTTTCCTTTTGCTGATTTTGCTGCGCATCCTTTCACTGCCACAAATCATAGCCATGAGTACAACTATATGCTGGTGATGGCAGGGGCGACCTGTCTGGAGCAGCCACTGCCATGAGGCTGGCTGCAGCGGAGAGCTGGCAGGAGTCCCACCCACTTCTGAATTGGAGGGGTGGGACTCTGCCCTCCTGGCTGTAGCTGCAGCTGCCCAGCAACAGCTGTGGACCGAGGCATCCCTGTGTTCTTGGGGACCTGGGAAGCCCCCTACCTCCACAGGCTTGAAAGTGCCTGTTCCCACTGCCTGGCCTCTCCCCGCTCCCAGCACCTACTTTGATTTCACAGCACAACTGAGGCCGAGCCCAGGTGCTGTCACATCTCAGCCAGGTGTGTGCACACTCAGGGAAGCACACCAGCCCTCTGCCACCTTGGCCTACTCCAGACTTTGGACACCAACAAGCATGGGAGGAAGGCCGAGGGAGTGTTGAGGGCAGCTCAGTGAGGGCCTGCAGGTGCCCCTTGGCATGAATAGCCTGAGTGCTGTGGACGACAGGTTGATGGTGGCGGGAGGCAGAAAGGCTGCTGGGCAGAAATGGGCGAGTCCGTGGTGAGAACCTACATTTAAGCCAGGGATCTGAAGCCTGGGGGCTGGAATGCCAGTTCTGCAGACTGGAGTGAGAAGTTATGGTGGTTTTTCCAGGCCTGCCCATCGCCAACCATGGACCAATCAGCACACACTTCCTCCCTTCTGAAGCCCATAAAAACCCCCGACTCAGCCAGACTCGGGCAGATGACAGGACTATCTGCCTGTGGATAGGAGCTACCCACTCTGGGTCTCCTCTGTACTGAGGGCTGCACAAACGACAGGATGACCTGCCAGGAGATACAAGCTAAGCACTCTTGGTCTCCTCTCTGCTGAGGGCTACACAGATGTCAGGATGACCAGCTTGCAGATGGGACCTATCCACTCCAGGTCTCCTCTCTACTGAAGACTGTACATACATCAAGATGACCTGCCTGCGGAAGGGACCTACCCACTCTGGGTCTCCTCTCCACTGAGGGCTGCACAGGTAACAAGATGACCTACCAGCAGATACAAGCTAACCACTCGAGGTCTCCTCTATGCTGAGGGCTGCGCAGATGACAGGGTGACCTGCCCGCAGATATAAGCTGACCACTCTAGGTCTCCTCTATGCTGAGGGCTGCATGGATGTCGGGATGACCAGCCTGTGGATGGTACCTACCCACTTCAGATCTCCTCTACACTGAGGGCTGCACAGACATCAGGATGGTCTGCCTGTGGAATGGAGCTAAACACTGCAGGTCACCTCTCCACTAAGAGCTGGACACTTGTGGGGACGACCTGCTTGCAGAAAGGAGCTACCCACTTCGGGTTGCCACTCAGTGAAGCTCCTCTCTGCCTTGCTCACCTTCCAGTTGTCCACATACCTCATTCTTCTTGGATGTGGGACAAGAACTCAGGACCCGCCAAATGGCTGGACTAAAAAAGCTGTAACACAAACAAGGCTGAAACATGCCCCCACTCCTCACCACGTTCTGGGCAACAAGAAGGAGAGAAGAGCTGTGGCCTTTTGGGGAGCCCACACCTAGGGGCACCCCGAACCAGGGCTGTGACACCTTCTTTGGGATTCTGCAATTCCTGGTGTCTCTTGAGTTTCCAGGTGTCACTACATTCCTCTCATCTAGGTGTGGGCGCCTGCAGCATAAGCTGTGTGCAGTACATCTGATCCAGCTGCAGCCTCACATGGAGCTAGCACCTGTGCTGACACCTGGAGCTGCCTGCCCTGCCACAGCAGCCAGTGTGCCTGGCTGTGCACAGCGGCTGGACCCCAGGCTTGTCACTCACATACCACTCACCACTCTGTCCCTGGCTCGTGTTTGTCAGTTGTGGGGTCTGGGCTGGTAGTGCGAGCCAAGTGCAACCTGCTAGGCCAAGTGGGCGGAACGAGCCCAGCAGGCACGAGCAATATTCAGGCAGAAGGCACCACTGGTCACAGGAGTTTCTGGCTGGCGAAGTGACACCCTAAGGATCCTGGACACTGGGTCCTATCAATCCTCCTAATAAATCATCAAACTTGAGGGATAGTCCTGGAGGCTTTCCACACAGTATACAAAATATTTAATATTGTGGACTTACAAAGGAAATTACCTATACCATAACACTGGAAACTCAGGAAACTTTTTTCTTTGGGCTACTGGAGGTTAGGATTTAACAATCGGTAGCATCATTATCCTATGAATCATTATCAAAAACACATCAATATAATGAATAAAATGTAGAATCAGGGATTCCTATGCATGGAAAGAATTCTTATGGCCCATGAGGCTAGTAGATTGGTGGATGACAGAAAGATCTCAGAATATGGAAAATGAATATAGCAAAGTACTTTATGGGAAAAATCAATGACCTTCAGTAAACACATTATAATGACTTCTATTTAAATGTCGTATTTATCAAAAGTTTTCACCTTATTCTCTAGTGGAAGTTTTAAAGCACTTATAAGCTGTCATTTATATGACAGAAAATGAGAAATTAGTATATACATTACAGAAATTAATCTATAAATAATACTATTGCTAGCAGCTACTCCATAAACAAATATGATTACATTTATTTTAGTTTATTTATTTATTTTTGAGATAGAGTTTCGCTCTGTCACCGAGGCTGGAGTGCAGTGGCGCGACCTCAGCTCACTGCAACCTCTGCCTCCTGGTTTGAAGCAATTCTCCTGCCTCAGCCTCCCGAGTAGCTGGGACTACAGGCATATGCCACCATGCCCGGCTAATTTTTGTATTTTTATTAGAGACTGAGTTTCACCATATTGGTCAGGCTGGTCTCGAACTCCTCACCTCATGATCCACCCACCTTGGCCTCCCAAAGTGCTGGGATTACAGGCGTGAGCCACCGCGCCCAGCCCCATGATTACATTTATATTGCAAGGAACATTTATAGTTGTCAAGAAATACACTTCTCTATTGCCATTTGATATGTAGCCACTCTATAAGGTAGTAACACAAATGATGCTGACTCATATATTCCTGTTTTGTACAAGAAAGATATAAAAATATTTTCATTTAAACATACCTTAACTATTTCTTCAATGAAACAAATGTGAGAAACAGGATCTCTCTTCTTGGCCAATACTTTTTGTAGATGTTGTACCTTAAATGAAACAAGTGTAAAGCTTAGGCAATAGAAAAAGCAAGAAAAGAGAAATGGCAACCTTTACGTACATTATCATCAGCTAGTGGAGGTATTTTGAATGCCCATCAATTAAAAAACCTGCCCAAGGTCACACAACTTGGAATAACCAGGAGTTAATCCATATTAATGTTTTTTCCACTCCTTCAAACATTTACCTGTCCACAAACGGCATAAATATGATCCATAAGTTTCTCCATATTGGTCCAGAGTGAAGCACGCAAAGCTGCAGTATTTCCTGGGGTTGGCATGGTAGATCGTCCAGGTCCCCCTGGTTATGAGTGAGAAAGAACAATGAAAAATAAAGTTTTCCAAAGGCAAATATATATATGTTATTATGAAAACCATACACAAGCTAAAAAATGAGAAGTTCCTTCTTTAGGAAATAATTTATTATGAGTAAGAATCTTAACCTTTTATGCTTAAGAAAGAAAGGGAAGCGACACATACCCAGGAAGGATAAAATGGAAATTGATGAAAATGGTTTCCTACGAGAGGTGTGAGAATGGTGGGAAATGAAACAGGTGAAAGGTACAGGGATGGAGGTGAGTCTTCCTCTGTTTCCTACCGCTCTCATGCCCCTTGTAGGAAACCATCTTCACTAATTTCCCATTTATCCTGTGTATGCACATGTGTGTGTATGTGTGTGTTGTATCCCCTTTCTTAAAAAAAAACAAAACCCTAAACTGAATATAAACACATACCAAAACAAATAAAGTATGGGTGTGTTGTGCCCCCTCTTTCATAAAAAAAAAAAAAAACTGAATATAAACAAATACCGAAGCAAATAAAACTAACTGTATGTCAAATTGACGATATAACCACACAGGAGGAAAACAATTTTAATTCATGGAATTTTTACTTATAGAATGCTGACTTTAGTGAGATACATTTATGCACAAAAAAATTATAAAGAAATACTGAACTTTATTAAATAGATTTTTGCTGGATGTGGTATTGAAGTAGTAATCCTGAAACTAGTTTAGGTATATTTTGGAATGGAGCAAAATAAGGTTCTCAGTGTAAACATAATAAAAGACACAAATATGTAACGGGAATCAGAGGTATTTCCCCACTCTATCCACTGGAAAGTCAGAGAGACAATGGTTCCTCAATAGTAATAAGTATACGTAGTATCCAAATTTTGATTTCTAAGACAATTCTCCAGTAAAAACAAAGCAGGATTCAGTGGAAAAAAGAGTGACTTCAAATTTGGAGCAGTGAAAATACAAGGTGAATGTAGTAGATATTGTGCCAGTGAGCAATAAAGTATTTGCAGACAAATGAAATTTTTCAAAAGGATACATCAAGTTGACTGGACGGGGCTTCCACAACACAAATTTCAGAGAATTTGGCCATCCAAAATAATACTGATGGTAATGAATTATAAAACAATGATTAAAAAATAATTCATGAGTACACAGGGAAACTCAAATGTTTAAAAAGGATGGAAATGCTCTTTACAAAAGAGTATCATCAGCTAATAAATGCAGAAAGAATGACAGAATTAGAAAAAAATCACCATTTTGCAACTACTAGTTGCAAAGTTAATTAAGAGAAAGAGTATCGATGGATATCAAAACACTAAGTGAAATGTTATTGGCCGGGCATGGTGGCTCATGCCTGTAATCCCAGCACTTTGGGAGGCCAAGGTGGGCAGATCACCTGAAGTCAGGAATCGAGACCAGCTTGACCAACATGGAGAAACCCCATCTCTGCTAAAAATACAGAATTAGCCGGGCATGGTGTTGCATGCCTGTAATTCTAGCTACTCAGGAGGCTGAGGCAGGAGAATTGCTTGAACCCAGGAGGCGGAGGTTGCGATGAGCCGAGATCGTACCATTGCACTCCAGCCTGGGCAACAAGAGCAAAACTCCAGCTCAAAAAAAAAAAAAAAAAAGTTATCGAGAACAAGATATTCATCACATAGTCTCAAAGTATGCACCTATAAATTACTAATTACAAAGATAAGAGCATAGTATTACAAGGAGCAATCTGGCATTTGCCTAAATAATGAAGTGATCTAATTTAGCATCAGCAACAATGAAACAAACTGAAATAATTTTGTTTTCCTGATATGATGTAATAGGAAGTACACTACATCATCTTACCAATAGTATGTTTACCCTGAAGCTAATCATGAAGAAAATGTCACATGAATCCAGACAAATTCAGCTTATGAGGCTCTCCAAAAAATGTTAATGCTATTAACAACAACAACAAAAAAGCCAGCGGTGCTGTTTTTTATTAAAGAGACAAGACAGCCAAAAGAAAAGCATGATCCCTGATTGGTTTCATTGGTTTCAGTCAGGCGAAATCAACTTACATAAACAACATTTTGGGGAACAATAAAATTCTCAGTATGAACTGCACCTTAAATAATATTAATGTATCAATACTAAATTTCTAGAGAGTGAGAGTGTCTAAGAATTTTCTTGTATATAACACACACAGGAATCTATATGTAAAAGTTTGAAATGTTTCAATAATAAAATAGAAATTTTAATCCCAAATTGAAAGGCATACATTTCACTCCAAACTAACGTTTAATACCAGGCAGTAGAAGAGCTCATCATTGGTTAGTCATTCTATATCCCTGCTTTTACGGAGGACAAGATCAAGAAAACCAGAGGGACTGTGTGTGTAAACTACCTCACTGTAGTTTTTCAACAATTCAGAAAAGAATTACATGTACCTTTAGCAAACAGATGCAGTTATTTCTTTAATCTGATAATAGTAGCAAGCAATAAAATAATCTATGAGAAAGATGTTGGCTTAAAAAATATAGATAATATCTGTTTGAAATCTGCATCTAATCAATCTTTAGAATATTTGCAGTGCTATGCAAAGACTATTAAGGGAAGGTATACAGGAAATGGATAATACTTTAACAATCTGCAGCTGTCTCATGTTATATAAAGAATGAACTCATAACAGTGAGAAAAGGGTATGTAGTGCCTTTATGAACACTAAAAAATATAGGTCAAATTCCTGGAATATGTATGACTTGGTTTTATTATAATTATGAAACCCTTTAACCTATTATTCTTTTAAATACAAGCAGAAATACAAGACATTGCCATTACCAGTTAGCTTTAATAGACTCAAGAAACAAAATAGTCTCTTAAGTTTTATTTAAGTGATAAAATAAACTAAGAGTTCCTCATAGATATAATACTTGAAAAATGGTTTCTAGTTAGTGATGGTGGAATAAAATCATTTTCTTTTTTCTCTTGAATGCCAATGAAAAGAAAATCAAACAAAAGGTAGAAAATGTCAACTTCAAAGAAACAAAGAATCAAACAAAACTTCAAACTTGAGATTATGAAGCATGCACGCCAGTTGCTGTAGATAAGTCAAAATGAAGAAGGAAACAGATAGATGACACCTTAGATCATTAGGAAGAAGTAAATTGCTCTTAAAACCAATTGTAAGAATTTGCACAAGCTATCTAAGGATTATTTGATTACAGCTGAGATCTACAGATTAGGACAGGCCAGGGAATGTTCAACACTGCAAAACGACAAAAAAAAAAAAAAAGAAAAGCTGAAGGAAAATCATAAGGAATTGATATTTAAGTTGTTTAAGAATTAGCCCCTGAGTGTGAGGAGACTACTGGAGGTAAAGTGAGATGAAGAAAAAAAAAATACTGAGAATGCTAGGATTCAACACTGAAATGGCTTAAATAGCTTTACTGGGAGCCATACTAAGCTTCTGAATGATACAAATTTTGAGAACAGATGTGCTCCCAAGGTAAAAAGAAGTAACAAACTGGTCAATGGTTATTGTAGACAACAAACCTAAATTAAATTGCAGACTGCTTCAGGTATCTCCCTTCAGCCATGCCTAAACTATTCTTCAATGAATAGCTAGCACTTTTCAATGATGAATAATCATCAGAAACAAAGCAACAATGGACTTAACATAGACACTGGGGAGGGTGGCAGGAAGGAGGAAGAAAGGAATATAAGCTAAAAGCAATGATAAACATAGATCACCGAAGAAACAATAGAAAGGGATACTCAGTTTTCCACTGTCTCAAATTACTGGAATACTCACTGGAAAAATATTATAGAAATTAGGACCATATTAGAAAAAAACAAAAGTTATAATAACCGAGAGTGAAAACATAGTAACACATGTGAAATAGGCAAGAGGAAATAATACAAAATGAAGTAAAATGCAAAGATACTGGAAGCAAAGTAAAAAAAAACTCCAGGCTGAGAATCAGACTTCCACATCCATGACACCCTCTCTCCCACATTATGCCCAGCACCAAGTGCAAGAAGATATTAGACATGGAAAACAGAGAATATCTGATATATGCATAAAGCTCCTGAAAAAAACAAATGGAACAGAAAAACATTCAATATACAATGCAAGAAAACTTTTCTATAAAAGGGAACATACTTTAACACACATACACACACAAAAACTGACACACAGCGTTAAACTCTGAGACATATCCTAAAGAAGTCACTAAACTTCAAAGATAAAGGAAAAACCATTTGGATAGTCAAGAAAAAGCAAGTCAGCTAGTGTGGGATAAAAATCTGATTAGTCTCATAATTCTCTAATATAACACTAAAACCCAGCAGTTGGTAAAGCAATGTCTGATGGTAGATGGGACCCTCCATTTTCCTTTCATATGAAGGGACTTCAGCTAAAGTTAACTTTCTTGTCTTCTTTCCCTACCTCTTATCCAATTCTCCCCATGTGAAGAGGAGTGAGTGATGAGTGAATCTGAATAAGAAACTGAGCCTAACTGGCTCAGTCTCTTCCTTTCTCTGTTGTTGAAGCTTTGCATATATAAAAGATGCATTCTGACCAACATTCTACCAATGGTAAGTATAGTGGGAAAGGCTGAATTGGGAAATAAGTTTAATTTTGAGGTGATATATTAAAAAATCCATTTGGTTATAGATCTAAGCTATGCCTTTCGGTGTATTTTTTTTTTAACAGTAATAAAACTAACATTACAATTGTCATCTTTTTGTCTCCTACATTTGTGTCTCATTTTCCAATTCAGTGGCGGAAGAAAAACGTTATTTATTGGGACACACACAGCTACAAAATTCTAAGGGAAAGACAGTGTAAACAAAAATTTATACCTGGCCAAATCATTTAAGCATAAAAGCAAAACACACCACCAACTACACAAGGACTCAGAAAGCACAGTACCCATAAAACATTTTAAAAAATCAACTAGATTACGATATCCAGCCAAGGGAGAGATGAATATAGAAATGGAGAGCTCTGGTACAACCTCTATGGAAAATACTACGGAGATTTCTCAAAGACCTAAAGTACATCTAACCATTCGATCCAGCAGTCCCACTACTGGGTATCTACCCAGTAGTCATATATCAAAAAGACACCTACATGTGTATGTTTATCACAATGTAACTCACAATTGCAAAGATAGGGAACCAATCTAAGTGTTCATAAAACAATGAGTGGGTAAAGAAACTGTTGTGTGTGTATGTATATATATACATACATACACGCACACACCATGGAACACTACTCAGCCATAAAAAAGAATGAAATAATATCTTTTGCAGCAACTTGGATGGAACAATTGGCCATTATTCTAAGTGACGTAACTGAGGAGCGGAAACCTGAATACCGTATGTTCTCACTTATAAGTGGGAGCTAAGCTATGGGTACGAAAAGACAGAGTGGTATAATGGACATTGGAGACTCAGAATGGGAGAGTAGGAGGGATGTGAGGGCTAAAAAACAACATATTGGTACAATGTACATGACTCGGGTGACCATGCACTAAAATCTTAGACTTCACCACTATACAATTCATCCATGCAACCAAAACCCACTTGTACCCCTAAAGCTACTGAAAAAAAGAGAAAAGAAATGCAGAGGTCATATTAAAAGAACCAGAGATTAAAATAATTTAAAAATAGAAGAAAATGTAAAAAACATTAATCATTCAAAAATAACATAACTAACAGGCAAATGAGGATGGGGGGCGGGTAGGGAAAAGTTTAAGTATGCCTATTTCCCACACTTAGTAGTAAAGACTCAACAGACTTAGTAAACAAATGACTTAAATTTCTTAATTTTTTTAATCTTTCATTCACTACTTTTAAATTTAGAGGTATCAATTAGGATCTAGTACTTCTTATGAAGAAGCATTAATTGGAAATTCATTAAGTCCTTGATGTCACATAAATTTCTAATTATTCTGTTGAATGAAAGTAAAATACTTTTTATTTTAAAAAGTACAATTCTAAAACTGGTGAGGCTAAACTATGGTACTTAAGTTCACACATATGAATGATAAAACTATAAAAAGAAAAACAGGAAGTTATCAATATAAAAGTGAGGATAATGGTTACATATGAGAGAGAGAGGGGTTGGTTGTGATGGGTATGGAGTACATAAACAGGTTTCTGGATCGCTGGTTTAGCCTAGGAAGTGTTCACCTTATAATAATTCATTAAGCTACATGTTTATGTTTTTCTTTAAGTTTTATAATAAAAAGGTATTTTTAAAAAGCACGTAACTTAAAATTCCATTTATGCCTCTCCATTTACCCTTCTATAACATATAATGCACAGATAAATGTATGGACTACTTTTCACTGTATAGTAACAACTACAGTATCTATCTGGGTGACGAAATTTGGATATTCTGTGTTGTCTACTTTGCTTCATCATCATCTTTCTTCATTGTTAGACTTTCTTAACATTTATGTTTTATTGTTAAATATTTCAGGCATACAAAAAAGCATATAGAATAATGTTATGAACACTAATCACCAAGCTTTAAGAAATACAACACTAAATAAAGTGAAGTTTCCTTGTCCTCTCTTTTGCTGGTCTCAATTCCCTTGCTCTCTCATCAGATGTAATGGTATCGGGTTTTGTAGTTTGTTTTTAAGAGACAGAGTCTTGTTATGTTGCTCAGGCTGGATTCGAACTCCTAGGCTCAAGTGATACGTCCGCCTCAGCATCCCAAGTAGCTGGGATTACAGACATGTGCCACCATGCCCAGCATTGGTATGTTAAATTTGTTGATCATTATTCCAATGTGCATATTTACACTGTTAGTACATATGTGCACATGCAAAAACAATTTAATATAGTCTATCATATTCTTAGGCTTTAAATTGGTATCAGACTGTATGTATGTATCTGTAACTTTTTCATGTACTGTTTTTGACCATTATCTATACTGGGAAATTTGTTAATTTAAATGCTGTATATTAATCCTGTTAATAAACTAGTTTATCCGTTGCTCGCACTTTTTCACTATTTGTAAACAATGAGGTAACAAAAATTCTTTTTTTTTTTTTTTTTTTTGAGATGGAGTCTTGCTCTGTTGCCCAGGGTTGAGTGCAGTGGCACTATTTCGGCTCACTGCAACCTCTCCCTCCCGGGTTCAAGCAATTCTCCTGCCTCAGCCTCCTGAGTAGCTGGGATTACAGGCATGCGCCACCACGCCCGGCTAATTTTTCTGTATTTTTAGTAGAGAGGGGGTTTTATCATGTTGGCCAGGATGGTCTCAAACTCTTGACCTCAAGTGATCTGCTCACCTCAGTCTCCCAAAGTGCTGGGATTACAGGCATGAGCCACCACACCGGCCAAGTAACAAAAATTCTTACATATACATGCCAGAGTTTCCTTGCAGTATATTCTTAGAAAGTATAACATCATAAGGTGAACACATTTTCCACCTTAGAGATAAAATTGATAAAATTGAGTAAAGTGAATTTTATTCTCCTTGCATAGTTTACAAGAGTTTCTGCTCTTGTCCAGAACTTAGTTGTGTCTTAGATTTTGCCAATCTGATGATTAATTTGTATTTCTTTAATAACTAGTTCATCCTCCAAAAAGAGGCTGAATATCTTCTCACATGTTTATTGAATGTGTTCTTCTGTGACCTGCCTATTCATATTCTTTATCCATTTTTTTCTCTTGGGTTGTTTACCTTTTTCTTATTGAGTTACAGGCTTTTTATTTTTTGTACTTAAAATTATATTATTTATATTTATATGTGTGTGTGTATAATTTTTTTTCTCTTCTTAGGAAGTTTCAGATTGAAAATGAGATCATGCACCATCACACTCATGAATGCCACTGTCAATCTCCTGTGTAGTGGCTGTGTTAGATACTCACCAGCTGTAAGCCGTTCACTCTCAGAAACACACACTGACAGAATCCTATGTATTTTGAAAATTTTGAAATAATCTTACACTTATAAAAAAATTGTAAGTATTGTAAAAAAAAATTTTCCCTGAACCACTTGTAAGTTATTGACATCATGTCCATCATTCTTGAATATTTTAATGTGTATTTCCAACAAACAAGGACATTCTCCTACATAACTTCAATATAAACAAGATCAGGAAACTAACATTAATACTGTCTATAAAACATTTTAAAATATAAAATAATTGGCCGGGCACGGTGGCTCACGCCTGTAATCCCAGCACTTTGGGAGGCCGAGGTGGGTGGATCACCTGAGGTCAGGAGTTCGAGACCAGCCTGGCCAACATGATGAAACCCCATCTCTACTAAAAATACAAAAATTAGCTGGGCATGGTAGTGGGCTTTTGTAATCCCAGCTACTCAGGAGGCTGAGACAGGAGAATTGCTTGAACCCGGGCACCAGAGGTTCCAGTGAACTAAGATCGTGCAATTGCATTCTAGCCTGGGTGACCAGAAACTCCAGCTAAAAAAATAAATGAATAAATATATATATATATATATATATATATAAATTGTGATTATTCTTTTAAAGAAAATAATAAAGAACTGATGCTTAAGGTTTCTGTGTTAAATCATGGTATCCACTTGTCAACACATGGTAATAAGGCAGCTTTAAAACTCTTTATTCTCTCAACAAAAGAGGTATACATTAGGATTGACAGCACGTGAATAACTGCTTTCATTTTTTTCCCCATTCTTGACGACACAAGGGGGAATGAGATTAAACTGCTCCTGGAAATTTAAACATTATATCAAACTTTCTGAGAATAATTGCTGGGAAAAGCCAAGAGTAAAATCTCCTTTGGCAAGTTCTTTTCAAAGATCTCTTTCTGGAATAGTTTCAATACAAACCTATTCAGAGGCTAGGGCTAACCTTTAAAAATCTCTTTAAGACCTAAGATTCTTTTATCTCTTTTTATCTAGTACAACTTAAAAGTTATATATATTCAGTATTACGTAAGATCACATTTATATAGCAAATATAAAAATAATAGGCCAGGCATGGTGGCTCATGCCTGTAATCCCAACACTTTGGGAGGCCAAGGAAGGAGGATTGCTTGAGGTCAGGAGTTCAAGACCAACTGGGGCAACACTGCAAAACTCCATCCTTATTTTTTTAAATAAAAAATTAAAAATCTAAAAAAAATTAAAAATTAATAGTCACTTTTTTTTTACTATTAGCTATGGATCAGGAACTGTTATTAATTCAATATGAGTTATTCTATCAACCCTGTGATGGATCAGAGTGCCTTCAACAGAAAAATGGGAGGAGAAAAACCAGAAACATTAACTACAGATAACATTTTGGGAAATTTTCCTGAAGACTGAAGAAATAACATGCAGGTAGTAGAGCTGAAGAAAGAAATTAAGATATATTTATTTAATTGGTTTTAAGCAAAAGGAGATACAATAACACAACTGTATGTGAAGGGAAAGAGATGCAAAGAAAGAAACACTGTCAACCTGATAGAAGGCATCTGCTAAAGCAATACCTTGTAGTGATGGGATCTAATACAACTGCAGAGTGCTTGGTCTTTGCTGGGAGAAAGCATAGTTCATCCTTACCAACAGGAAGGAAGAATGAATATAAGGGGAGAAACGGAGAGATGGAGTGGCAGCAAGTAAGTAAGGATGGACATATCTGTGGTCTTTTCTATCTTCTTTTATGGAGAAGTATGTGTATATGTAAATATCACCAGATATGCCTTGGTAGGAAAAGGTTTACAGACTCCTAATGAAAGGTTACTCCTCTCTACCTTGAATTTACCATCCTTTAATAGTTTTCTTTAGACTTTACTACAGTTGTAATGTTGCCAAGGATTTTATCAGTTTCTATCTCCACAGTCAATCATTATTTTTCCTGGGTACCAGAATTATCATAAAGAAAAGTCCAAAAAGCTAAAGTAGAGATGGCATTCCTTAAAAAAAATTTTCTGTCTTTAAGAAGTACATGGGAGGATAAGGATTTTAGAAGAAAAATATGTTCCTTGCCTTTTTATTTTTTATTTTTTGCATCTGTTTCCTCTCAACCAAATGATGCTACAGTTTATGGATCTTTATCTAGAAGTTCTGAATATACCAATTGGCCAGTTCAACTCACTGATTAGACAAAAAAGATATAAATAAATTCTGAAACATAATTTCTTCTCTCATTTTCTGTCTACTAAAAAATGAGTCATTAGATTGCTTTGAAACATGAGTGTTTCACATACTATTCAAAAGACTTCTCAGTTATAAATAAATAAAGAAGCTAAATATAAACCACATCCATACCTCTCACAGCTGACTGGGAAGGCTGAGTCAAAACTTTTATGTCTAATGCACTGTTGATATTTTCTTCTAAAGTAGCACAATATCCATCCACAACACTGGTAATAGTATCCTTCAAAGTTCCAAGATTATAGAAAACCTGAAGAGCTGTTCCGACTTGAGTTGGATTCTTAAAAAAAGGTGGGGTGGGGTGGAAACAGATATAAATACGAAAACAAACAAAATAAATATAAATATACAACTTTAAGCAGGACTTCAGCAGTCCTATCATATTTAAATATACCATATTTTAAAATTATCAAAGACAAGAAAAAACACAATTTGAAGTGAAGATTATTTTTAATCATTATTTATTTCATAAAAGACAAAGTTAAATACTATGTATATTATTTTCCCCCTTAACATTTTTGTCCTCCTTTAAAAAATAACAAGAAGTTTGAAAGTCTGTTGTATAATATTCGAACTTATTTAAAATCTACCACCAATCCCTATAAAAAGAACCATATTAGAAATAACATTTGTTATTTCTACATTTGTTTAGACAATAAATGAATTCTGTGGAGCTGATTGAGAGCTGAACCATGAAGACTTATATTCATTATATTTCACTGACCCATCAATTCATTCTAACTACAAATATTTATACAGTGCCTACTGTATCTGTCATAGCTCTGACTGCTGGAAAAACAGTAGTGAAATAAAACCAATTAAGTTCCTGTCTTCATGGAACTTATATTTATTGAGAAATGTACAAAACATAAATAAAACAGAGTAACGAGTAGTAACAAGTGCTATAAAAACGTGAAGTAGGGAATAAGAATAGAGTATGATGGGAATTATTATACAGAGATTAGTCAGAGAATGCACCTCTGAGGTAATATTTAAACAAAGACTTGAATACACTGAGGGAGTCAAAGGAAGATATGGGAAAATACAGATCTGGGCAGTGGTATTAGCAAAAGTGCTGAGACAGCAATGTGCTTAGTATGCTAGGGAAACAGCAAGAAGGCCATGATGGAGCAGAGTGAAGCAGAGAGGCAGAAGATGAGGGAGGTATTGAAATACCATCAATGAGTGGATTATGGCCAGAGTGATATAAATGGGTGGTTGGATTTGTGGCTAAGTTAACGAACAAATTATCAAGCTAGAAGTTGAGACACTGACATATATTTTCAGGTCCAAATAACTCAAAATCCTCTCACGCATTAGTAAGTGTCTGTTATTAGAGACACATGGTTAAAATGTTAAATTATTTCATGAACCTATTTTCTATACTAAGTTTATTTTAGAAGGTTACCTCTGAAATCTTTTGGTGTTATTTTAATAATAGTACATGCTGCAGACATACACATAAACTCACACACAGATGCAAAGTAGACTCAGCTTAAAGAAAATAACAGGAAACATGGCTGGCGAATAACAATACTCATTTGAGTTTTTTTTTTTTTTTAAACAAGAAAAAGAACCAAATGGATATTATTTCAAATTAAAATGTTCTAATAAAAAAGCTTAATTTAATATGGTCATAATAGAACTTAATTCTATGTTGTAAATTCTCTATTAATGTATGCCAACAAGGAAAATAAGCTATTTTATAAAAAATTATTAACTGAAAAGAAGGGGCATAGCATTTGCTTTTACTGTTATTTCCATTTTTTTCCTTTCTCCCCAGACTGTTTTGTCTTTAAACTTTTTAGTAGAGACCAAAAATCAAAATGAGGCAGCTGTAAAGAAATTTCCCATGTCATTATTTAAGTGTATGTATAATCCAAGAAAGCACTACTGGAGCAACATCAAAGAATACTTTCACCTCATAAAACTATAATACAGATATACTTTAAAACTATATTTATTGCCTTTACTATTATCAGAGGATCTGAAAAGCATAGCTTCTCCACACAGAGTACAGTTTCAGTGTTATCAGCTGAATGTACGTTGTAAGATTTATGCATACAACAACTAAAAAACACTTAAATTTTTCACTTAAAACACCTAGCTAAAATAAACCACTCTTCAAAATTCTCCACTTCAAAAATTACTAACTTCTAACTTCTCAAAACATGTTTGAAAAGGTTACTTCTGAAATCTATTGGCGTTATTTTAATGTAATAGTGTATTATATTACAAATATAGCTCATCATTAAAGAAGTATATATTATAGCACTATTTATAATACTTACAATTTACAATATTTATAATTCTAGAAGTAATTTTAAACTTGTCAATTAACATGTTCACTTTTTCAATTAATGGCATTCATATTTATAGCTTAACACATAGATTATGCCAGTTAAAAAACTGCAAAATAATTATCTGAAATAAAATTCTTTAAGTAACATACATACAGAGGAGTATGCTAATTACGTAAGCACAGCTTTATTATCACAAAGTGAACACACCTAGTTAACTATCACCTAGATCATGAAGCTAAGTATTATCAGCACCTTTGAATCTTGTGTAGTTCCCCAAACTGCACCTTTCCAAATATTATCACTATCATTACTTCTAACACCAAAAATTTATTTTGTTTTTGAATTTCACATAAATGGAATTATACGGTCTGTATTATCTTTTGGCTTGTCCCTTTTACTCAACATATTTTTTGTGAAATTCATCCATGTTGTTGGATGCAGCAGTAGTTGATTCATTTCTTACTGCCGTGCAGTATTCCACTGTAATAATTTGCTTTAGTTTATCCATCCTACTGTTGATAAATAATAGGCTTACTTCTAGCTTTAGGTATTTTAATTTATGCCACCATGAACATTCTGTACACCTCTATTAGTGAACATATATACACATGCATTTCTGCAGGCAAGAGTAGAACTGCTAAATCATATTAGTACACTTAGAGTTTATAGATACTGCCAATTTTACAAAGCCATTGCAGCAATTTACACTCCCACCAGTGATATATGAAAATTGTGGATGCCCCACAAATTTGCCAAAAATTCAAATGATCATTCCTTTAATTTTGGCTATTATTTTGAGTGAGTACTATGATTTTAATTTGTATTTCTATGATGACTAAAAAACTGAATACTTCTTACATGGTAATTACCCATTTGGATATCTTCTTTTGTGAAGAACTCATTCATATCTTTTGCCCATTTTTTTAACTAGTTGTTTTTTGTCATTTACATATAAAGTTGTTTATATATTTTGGATACAACCACTTTGATAATTATACGTACTGCAAATATGTTCTCCCACTCTTAATCAAGTATTTTAAGGAAGAGAAATTCCTAATTTGAATATAGCCCATTTTATCAATCTTACTCTCTACGGTTTAGTACTTTTGGTATTGTTTGAAAAGTGTTCCCCACCCCACATTCATAAAGATATCTTTCATTCATAAAGTTATCCTCCTGAAACACTATTGGTTCATGTTTCATGCTCAGAAATACAATTCGCCTAGAATTAATTTCTATAGAATGTGAAATAGGAGTCAAGATTAGTGTTTTTCTACATGAATACCCAATTGATCAAAAAAAGAGCAAATAAAAATCACCCGCACTCCTGAAAAGCCACCTTTGCAATAAACCAAGTTTCTAAATATGTGTGTGAGTTTCTGGACTTTCAAATCTCTACCATTTCTCTATCCTTACAATTCACCTATCTAAATTACTGTAGCTTTAAATATCAGATTTGGCAATCCTCTGCCTCTGTTCTTCAATTTGATATAGGCTCTTCTTGATATATGACACTTCCATATAAATTTCAAAATTGGCTTGACAAATGTCCTTTTTTTAAAAAAGTTTTCAGGTATTGTTTGAGATTGCATTAACTCTATAATTAGAAATAATGGATATCTTTGTAATATTGAGTTCTCAAATCCATGAATATGGTATCTCTTTTCATTTACTCAGGTCTTTAATTTCTCTTAATGTTTTATAGATAGTTTTCTGTGAAAAAGTCATATATCTTTATTTTAAATTATTTCTATTATTTTTGATATAAACTGTATGTTTTTAAATTTTTTGTAAACAATCAGTAAATTGTTTTGACTTTTCTAACTATATAACCATGGTATTTCTGAATAATTTTTATTTCTCCCTTCCCATTATCTTCTATCTCATTGCTTTTCTTATTACTTTGGCTAGGATCTTAAGTATTGCACTGAGTAGAAGAAATAAGAGTGGTATTTTTGCATCACCCCTAATATCAAATAGAAAGCCTTAAATATTTCACCATCGAGATTTTTAGAAATGCCCTTTATCAGATTAAAGATACTAGCTTGCTAAGAGTATTTTTAATCATGAATTGATTTTGAATGTTATTAAGTATGTATTGAGATAATAATTTTCCTCCTTTACTTGAGAAATTATATTTCTGGAATAAAGCCATCTTGGTCATAATACATTATCAGTTTTAGATCTCTGTGGCTACATTTACTAACACTTTGCTTATTATTTTTGTAGAGATTTTAAAGGAAGACAGCTAGTAATTTTACTTCCTTACAATATTGTCATTTTCATATTGATGTTATCCTGGCCTCATAAAATGAGCAGGTAAATATGTTTGGTCCCTCTTTCTCAATTCTTGGATACAGTTTACGTAACACTGGTTTATTTATTCCTTAAATGTTTGGAAGAATTGCCCCAGTGAAGCTGATTAGCCTTGGAGTTTTTTCCAAGGAAAGGTTTTTTTAATAATAAATTCAATTTTGTTAATAGATATAGAACTAGATAGATTTTATAATTTTCCTAGTGTTATTTTTGATATGTTGTTTTCCAGAAATTTGTCAATTTCATCTAACTTTTCAAATCAATTGGTATAAACTCATACTTAATATTGTCTTAACTTTTTTTACTTTTTGTTGGGTCTGTTATTAGATCACGTTTTTGATTCTTGATAGTGGTAATTTGTGCCTCTTTTTTCCCTTCTCCTCATCAGTCCTGTTGGTATTTAACAATTTAATTTGTTAATCTTGTTAAGTAACTAAATTTTGGCTTCTATTGGATTTTGTATTCCATTACTAGCTTTTTGTTATTATTTCACAGACTTTGGAGCCAGACCTAGGTGAGCATCCAAACTCTACCACTTAGCAGTCAAAACCTAAAGGCAAATTATCTAACCTCTTTAAGGCTGAGTTTCCTCATGTGCATAACAGCAAAAATAAGAGCATCAACCTAATGGGTAAATAAAATAATCTTTAGTCTCTAGATTCCTCCTCTCTGGGCAGGGCATCCCTGAAAGAAAGGCAGAAGCCCCAGTTAGGGGCTTACAGATAAAACTCCCATCTCCCTGGGACAGAGCACCTGGGGGAAGGGGTGGCTGTGGGCACAACTACAGCAGACTCAAATGTTCCTGCCTGCTGGCTCTGAAGTGAGCTCTGCTAAGGGACAGACGGCCTCCTCAAGTGGGTTCCTGACCGCAGTGCCTCCTGCCTGGGAGACACCTCCCAGCAGGGGTCGACAGACATCTCCTACAGGAGAACTCCAGTTGGCATCTGGCAGGTGCCCCTCTGGGACGAAGCTTTCAGAGGAAGGAACAGGCAGCAATCTTTGCTGTTCTGCAACCTCTGCTGGTGATACCCAGGCAAACGGTCTGGAGTGGACCTCCAGCAAACTCCAGCAGACCTACAGCAGAGGGGTCTGACAGTTAGAAGGAAAACTAACAAACAGAAAGGAATAGCGTCAACATCAAAAAAAAGGAGGTCCAAACAGAAACCCCATCTGAAGGTCACCAACAGCAAAGATCAAAGGTAGATAAAACCACAAAGATGAGGAAAAACCAGCGCAAAAAGGGTGAAAATTACAAAAACCAGAAAGCCTGTTCTCTTCCAGAAAATCACAACTCCTCTCCAGCAACGAAACAAAACTGGATGGAGAATGAGTTTGATGAATTGACAGAAAGTAGGCTTCAGAAGGTGGGTAACAACAAACTCCTCCGAGCTAAAGGAGTATGTTCTAACCCAATGCAAGGAAGCTAAGAACCTTGAAAAAAGGTTAGAAAAATCGCTAACTAGAATAATCAGTTTACAGAAGAACATAAATGACCTGATTGAGCTGAAAAACACAGCACGAGAACTTCATGAAGCATACACAAGTACCAACAGCTGAAAAGACCAAGTGGAAGAAAAGATATCAAAGATTGAAGATCAGCTCAATGAAATAAAGCAAGAAGACAAGATTAGAGGGAAGAGTGAAAAGAAATGAACAAAGCCTCCAAGAAATAGGGCACTAGGTGAAAAGACCAAATCTACGTTTGATTGGTGTACCTAAAAGTGACAGGGAAAATGGAACCAAGTGGGAAAACACACTTCAGGATATTATCCAGGAGAACTTCCCCAACCTAGCAAGACAGGCCAATATTCAAATTCAGGAAATACAGAGAACACCACAAAGATACTCCTCAAGAGGAGCACCCAAGTCACATAGTTGTCAGATTCACCAAAGTTAAAATGAAGGAAAAAACATTAAAGGCAGCCAGAGAGAAAGGTCGGGTTACCCACAAAGGGAAGCCCATCAGACTAACGACGGATCTCTCTGCAGAAACCCTAAAAGCCAGAAAAGAGTGGGGGCCAATATTCAACATTCTTAAAGAAAAGAATTTTCAACCCAGAATTTCATATCCAGCCAAACTAAGCTTCATAAGCGAAGGAGAAAGAAAATCCTTTACAGACAAGCAAATGCTGAGAGATTCTGTCACCACCAGGCCTGCCTTACAAGAGCTCTTGAAGGAAGCACTAAATATGGAAAGGAAAAACCAGTACCAGCTACTGCAAAAACATACCAAATTGTAAAGACCACGGACACTATGGAGAAACTGCATCAATTAACAGGCAAAATAACCAGCTAGCATCATGATGACAGGATCAAATTCACACATAACAATATTAACCTTAAATGTAAATGGGCTAAATGCCCCAATTAAAAGACACAGACTGGCAAACTGGATAAAGAGTCAAGACGCACTGGTAGGCTATATTCAGGAGACCCATCTCACGTGCAATGACACACACAGGCTCAAAATAAAGGGATTCAGGAATATTTACCAAGCAAATGGAAAGCAAAAAAAAAAAAAGCGGGGGTTGCAATCCTAGTTTCTGATAAAACAGACTTTAAACCAACAAAGATAAAAAAAGATGAAGAAGCACATTACATAATGGTAAAGGGATCAATGCAACAAGACGAGCTAGCTATCCTAAATATATATGCACCCAGTACAGAAGCACCCAGATTCATAAAGCAAGTTCTTAGAGACCTACAAAGAGACTTAGACTCCCACACAATAATAGTGGGAGACTTTAATGCCCCACTGTCAATATGAGATCAATGAGACAGAAAATTTACAAGGATATCAGGACTTGAACTCTGCTCTGGACCAAGCGGACCTAATAGGCATCTACAGAACTCTACGCCCCAAACTAACAGAATATGCATTCTTCTTAGCACTACATCGCACTTATTCTAAAATTGACCACATAATTGGAAGTAAAACACTGCTCAGTAAATGCAAAAGAACGGAAATCCTAACAGTCTCTCAGACCACAGTGCAATCAAATTAGAACTCAGGATTGAGAAATTCACTCAAAACCGCACAACTACATGGAAACTGAACAACCTGCTCCTGAATGACTACTGGGTAAATAACGAAATTAAGGCAGAAATAAATCAGTTCTTTGAAACCAATGAGAACAAAGACACAACGTACCAGAATCTCTGGGACACATCTAAAGCAGTGTTTAGAGGGAAATTTCTCACAGGAGAAAGCGAGAAAGATCTAAAATCGACACCCTAACATTACAATTAAAAGAACTAGAGAAGCAAGAGCAAACAAATTCAAAAGCTAGCAGAAGACAAGAAATAACTAACATCAGAGCAGAACTGAAGGAGATACAGACACAAAAAACCCTTTAAAAAAATCAATGAATCCAGGAGCTGGTTTTGTTGAAAAGATTAACAAAATAGACCACTAGCTAGACTAATAAAGAAGAAAAGAAAGAAGAATCAATTAGACACAATAAAAAATGATAAAGGGGAGATCACCACTGATCCCACAGAAATATAAACTACCATCAGAGAATACTATAAACACCTCTACACAAATAAACTAGAAAACCTAGAAGAAATGGATAAATTCCTGGACACATACACCCTCCCAAGACTAAACCAGGAAAAAGTCGAATCCCTGAATAGACCAATAACAAGTTCTGAAATTGAAGCAGTAATTAATAGCCTACCAACCAAAGCCCAGGACCAGACAAATTCACAGCTGAATTTTACCAGAGGTTCAAAGAGGAGCTGGTACCATTCCTTCTGAAACTATTCCAAACAATAGAAAAAGAGGGACTCCTCCCTAACTCATTTTATGAGGCTAGCATCATCCTGATACCAAAACCTGGCAGAGACACAACAAAAAAAGAAAATTTCAGGCCAATATCCCTGATGAACATCGATGTGAAAATCCTCAATAAAATACTGGCAAACCGAAACTAGCAGCACATGAAAAAGCTTATCCACCCTGATCAAGTTGGCTTCATCCCTGGGATGCAAGGTTGGTTCCACATACGTAAATCAATAAACGTAATCCATCACATAAATAGAACCAATGACAAAAACCACATGTTATCTCAATAGATGCAGAAACACCCCTTCAAGCTAAAAATACTCAATTAATTGGGTATTGATGAAACATCTCAAAATAATAAGAGCTATTTACGACAAACCAACAGACAGCCAATATCATGGCAAAAGCTGGAAACATTCCCTTTGAAAACCAGCACAAGACAAGGATGCCCTCTCTCACCACTCCTATTCAACATAGTATCGGAAGTTCTGGCCAGGGCAATCAGGCAAGAGAAAGAAATAGAGGGTATTCAAATAGGAAGACAGGAAGTCAAATTGTCTCTGTTTGTAGATGACATATTTATATATTTAGAAAACCCCATCGTCTCAGCCCAAAATCTCCTTAAGCTGATAAGCAACTTCAGCAAAGTCTCAGGGTACAAAATCTATGTGCAAAAATCACAAGCATTCCTATATACCAACAATAGCCAAATCATGAATGAACTCCCATTCACAATTTCAACAAAGAGAATAAAATACCTAGGAATAAAACTTACAAGGAATGTGAAGGACCTCTTCAAAGAGAACTACAAACCACTGCTCAATGAAATAAGAGAGGACACAAACAAATGGAAAAACATTCCATGCTCATGGATAGGAAGAATCAATATCGTGAAAATGGCCATAGCGCCCAATGTAATTTATATATTCAATGCTATCCCCATTAAGCTACCATTGACTTTCTTCACAGAATTAGAAAAAAACACTTTAAATTTCATATGGAACCAAAAAAGAGCTCATATAGCCAAGATAATCTTAAGCAAAAAGAATAAAGCTGGAGGCATCACGCTACCAGACTTCAAACTATACTACAAGGCTACAGTAACCAAAACAGCGTGGTACTGGTGCCAAAACAGATATATAGACCAATGGAACAGAACGGAGGCCTCAAAAATAATGCCACACATCTACAGCCATCTGATCTTTGATAAACCTGACACAAACAAGAAATGGGGAAAGGATTTCCTATTTAATAAATGGTGCTGGGAAAACTGGTGCAGAAAACTGAAACTGGACCCCTTACTTACAGCTTATACAAAAATTAACTCAAGATGGATTAAAGATTTAAATGTAAGACCTAACACCATAAAAACCCTAGAAGAAAACCTAGGCAATACCATTCAGGACATAGGCATGGGCAAAGACTTCATGACTAAAACACCAAAAGCAATGGCAACAAAAGCCAAAATTGACAAATGGGATCTAATTAAACTATGGGGCTTCTGCACAGCAAAAGAAACTACCATTAGAGTGAACAGGCAACCTACAGAATGGGAGAAAATTTTTGCACTCTATCCAGGGCTGACAAAGGGTTAATATCCAGAATCTACAAAGAACTTAAACAAATTTACAAGAAAAAAACAAACAACCCCATCAAAAAGTGGGCAAAGGATATGAACAGACACTTCTCAAAAGAAGACATTTATGTGGCCAACAAACATATGAGAAAAGCTCATCATCACTGATCATTAAAGAAATGCAAATCAAAACCACAATGAGATACTATCTCAAGCCAGTTAGAATGGCGATCATTAAAAAGTCAGGAAACAACAGATGCTGGAGAAGATGTGGAGAAATAGGAACACTTTTACATTGTTGCTGGGAGTGTAAATTAGTTCAACCATTGTGGAAGACAACATTGTGGAAGACAATCACACACTGGGGCCTGTCGGGGGTCGGGGGCTGGGGCTGGGGCAGGGATACCATTAGGAGAAATATCTAATGAAGATGACGGGTTGATGGGTGCAGCAAACGACCATGGTACGTGTATAACTATGTAACAAACCTGCACATTCTGCACATGTATCCCAGAAATTAAAGTATAATAAAAAAAGAAATTAAAAAGTAAAAAAGTTAAGATAAAACATTTGCACATAAAAACATCCATAATTGTAGCATCAATAACATATTAAGGTAAATATTTATAGCAAATATCAAAGAATGGTATGAACATATATGCATCTTTGATAAAGAGAAAGTTTACCAGAATGTATCAGTAAAAATTGACTCCAGTAGATTAAAAATTCAAGGATACAAGTAATTGACAAAGTTTATGGAATGGGTTCTATGTGCCAGACATTGTGCAAGGAACAGGGAGCACAAAGAGAGTAACTTTCCCTGACTTCAGGGAACTTTCAGACCAATAAACATAAACAGACAATTAACAAAGTTGTTTTTATTTCATCACTCAATAGAATCATACAAATTTGAAAATTAATTACACATCCAAAAATGCAGGACCTAGTTATGTAAACTCTGGTACCACCAAATGCTTGATATTATTTGGAGAATAGTGCTATGTTTTGGAAGAGCTTGGATGATATAAGATATCTCCATGTAATAATAATAAGGATAAAAATAATACAAAGTGAACTCATAGTGTGATTTACCAGTGAAACTGACTTATTTTTTTCCATATCCTTAGTCCCTCATGAATCCAGACTGCAGAGGAGAAGCAGGAACAATGAGTTTCTTTGACTACATGTTTTCTTCCTGTAGTCAGTGTCAGATAAAATTTTATTTCGAGCCTAATTCCAAAGAATTTTTCACAAAGATTTTATGAAGTTTCTCTCCAATGAAACAATATGTTTTGCCCTTTTTATTACCCAATAATCTGCATTCTATCAATAAAGAATGGAAGCATAAAAAATATATATAATCTTTATAAACGGAGTTAGCATTAGAAGACAGGAAGAAGAGGCCCCAAACATTAGTTCTTTTACCTTGATCCATTAGCATCATGCTATAGTGGAAAGAACATGGGCTTTTAAAATTATTCTTGGGATGAAAACCCAGCTCTCCTAAAGATAAGCTGTGTGACTCTGGGAAAATTACTTTATCACTCATCAAACTGTATTTATGTATATAATTAATGTTTGCCTCCTCATCAGATTTTACGATCTTTGTGGGAAGGTTCCACATTTGTTTTATTCACTGCTATACTCCTTGCACCCAGCACAAGTCCCAGATACATGTTCAGGAAGTGTCAGTTGAATAAGTGAAGAGTGTGTAAATTTCTATGATTTGCTTTGCTAATAAATTCTTTGTGAGACAGTTGCAAAGAATATTGAGACAACACATTTACATTATCTGGTATTCAGTATAGATATAATAAAAAATATTGGTTCTGACATCATTTATTAATATCCCAAAACTTTTAAGAATGTTAAGAATTCGCTTTGTTCCAATTCCAAAGGAATTCTTATCATGCTACTTTACTTATTAAAATAAAGTTACACAATAGATACCATTTGGGTAGCCCTGAGGAAGTCAGCTCTTTCCTCTGTGTCTCAATTTCATAAGACATTAAAATGATGAGGCAAGATGAAAGGAGGGATTCCAAAAGCTAGCTGAAGATCTTTTTTAGAAAAAGGCAGACAACAAAATTTTGATTCACTTGGATCAGACTGAGGCCTGGTTATTTATATTTTTCAAAGCTCTTCAGCTGATTCTGATACAATCAGCAGCTACCTGAGAACCAGCATTTGGGAACCAACAGACTAAATGACTTTGCCGGACTTTAAATGATGATTGGTGAACAGAAAATTGGCTGGAGTGTTGTGTACATGAAAAAAGTGTTAATTATTTTGTGATAACATAGTTGTCAATTAATTATTTATATAAACATGGATGAGTCTAAGCTGCCCATGGGGCATTGTTTGTTGGAAATGTGAACACTTTTGAAATGGATCATCATAGGAATCTAGTCTAGGAAGCAAACTAAATTGAAGTAATAAATAATGAAAATAGAAAACTGTTAGCCACCTGTAAACCCAGCACTTTGGGAGGCTGAGGCAGGCAGATCAAGGCAGGCAGATCACCTGAGGTCAGGAGTTCAAGACCACCCTGGCCAACATGGCAAAACCCCGTGTCTACTAAAAATACAAAAATTAGCTGGGTGTGGTAGCGTGTGCCTGTAGCCCCAGCTACCTGGAACGCCGAGGCAGGAGAATCACTTGAGCCTGGGAGGCAGAGGTTGCAGTGAGTGGCGATCCCACCACTGTGGAGGGGAGGGAAGACGAAGGGATAGGAATCGAGAAATTACAAAGGAGATAAATATAAAACAGAATCAGTAGGAATGAGAGAACACAAATGGAATGCTAGAATAATCTAGTCAGAGCCAGAACTGGAACATTACAAAAATTAGAAATGAAATAATTTTGTCTAGCTACGATTCAAATAAAGAACATCTAGTGATACTGAACATTAGTGTCTTTTCCCCACTATTCTGCTTCATTATAAATACCATCGGTTTTGACCACTGGCTCTTACTGAACCCTTATTAATAATGAACTTCAGGCTTTTCGTTCACTCATCTGTAAAATAAGGGGACTGGACTAGATGAACTCTAATATCCTTTATAATACTAAAACATAATGATTTTAACATCATTCCATGTATATCATCCACTATGTGCTCACACTGTGTGAGGTACTGTAGACTAAAAAAATGAAGCAAACACTGCACTGTCTGACCTTTCAATATTTATTGTCTGATGGAGATAAAGGCAAGTAAATCAGCAATTAGAATGTACTGTGATAAATGAGGGGGAAAATGGAGGGATTAATGAAAACACATAGGAGGGGCAATTACTTAGACTTGGGGAGAAAAGAGGGATGGAGGAGTGAGGTGACGACGTTCCTTAAAGGAAGTATTCTCAGCTACAATCTGAACTGAAGTAGCTATAGGAAGGTGTCAGGAGTGGCAGTAAGAAGGTATGGACGATTTAGAGGAGTGAGAAAGCAAAAGGAAAAATGGCTTCAAGCAGAGACACAATATATACAAAAGCCTGTGAATGACAGCACATTGGTGGAACTCAAATCCATTAACACCACCACCTGACAGATAAGAGATCCACACTAATACCTACTACAAATCCAGGTACCTACATAAGTGGCTCTCAAACTCTGATATAAGAATTACTTGAGGGAAGCTTATTAAATGAGAATGAGCATGTAGAACGCTTGGGGAATGCTGGAAAGGAGGTTTTGTTTTTTTTTTAAATCAGAGCGCGTGTTATACATGTTTGTTTACTTTGTGAAAAATTCATTAAGCGGCACCCTGATGGTGCATGCACTTTCCTATTGATTACATTTCAATTTAAAAATTCTAAAATAAATAATAGGAAGTGCTCAACCAACTAAAACAACACTCAATAATGATTTATCATTTATTTTAAGGGAAAGAAATTAGATACAGTAAAACAATATACAAATGCCTAAATTATTAAACATAAATCTTATGTATTTTTTAAAAGCCAATATAAGCGAGATTTATGCTTGTGTGTATACATAATCAAAAGTATATGTCATTGTTTTTAAAAATCATTAACTTCCGAAATATTGCCTAACATGAAATTTGTGTCTTGTTTTTGAATGTTGTTATAGACTGAATGTCTGTGTCCCCTAAAATTCACATATTGAAGCCCTAACCTGCAATGTATTGGTATTTAGAGATGGGGATTTCGGGAAACAGTTAAGGTTGAATGATGTTGAGACAGCCAGGTGGGAGTGGGTCCCTGGAGAAACTCCAACCAGCCTGCCCACTGAGGTGGAGCCTTGGGAAGTTCAGAACCTTTGCAGCAGGGAGGAGCCTGGCCCCTCCTCTTCCTGTGCGGAACCTGGGATTTAAACTACCTTGCGGGAAGCATTCTAGCAGGGACTCTGGCCTGTGAGAGTCCCTGTTTTCCTGGTTTTTCCCTTTCACCCAATAAAACCCTGCTTCACTCACCCTTCAAACTGCCTGTGAGCCTAAATTTTCATGGCTGTGGGACGAACAAGGACCCCATCTTGAGCTCAACTAAGGAAAAGTCCTCCAACAGTTTTGGCATGCAACGTGGAACCTCCAGAAGAGGTGAGTGAAATGGGGACTCAAAACTTCTCACTGTTGCTCCTGAGTCTTTTCATCCTCAGACTTCTAAGGGCGGGGGAAACCATGACCCCCACTCCCATCCTCCCCGCACATCACTCCTGGTCCTTTTCATGGGCTTTTCCTTCCCATTTTGGTGCGGACCAGCGAGCAGCAGCTGCCCCTCCGTACCTACCTCTGTGCCAGGACTGGGGATGCATGGCCCAAGGGTCCTGCACAGCAGGCTGGCTTGTTCCCAGCCAGGCACCACTGCAGCAGCCTTCCCCTTCCCTGGCCAAGGGGCTCAGCTTCAGCTCCATGGGACAGTAATTAAACTTTTCTCCCTGCTGGAGGAACCACTTGCATAAGAATAAGACGTTCTTCCTCAGGCATTTTTAAACCGTTTTTTTTTTCCCTTTCCGCTTCTCTACCTGGTCAGCAAGTTAACTTTTCCGGTCAGCAAGTTAACTTTTAAAGTTTTTTTTCTTCTAGAAGACGTTTTACTAGGCCAGGCCCCCCAACTATCACTGTTGATCCTCTCTGCAAAGCTTTAATTGTGAAAAAGGATTTGTGTGGCTAGTTTTAGGCTGTGGCCAGTCTGGTGTGCTTTGCATGTCTGTGTGGTTTGTGCTGCCAGCCTCCATCTTGTTTCACATCCTGGGGGCATGGCAGGTAACTGCCTGGCAAGGCTTTGTTTAGCAATCCTGCCTTAGAGGATTAGTGCTCTCTAGTTGCACATCTGCATGTTATCCTAGCCCTGTCTCTTAAAGGGCTCCACCCAGCAACTGGGTTTTATTCGGCCTGTCTGTGTGTATACTGTGTGTGATGTCTGTAAAAGGAGCCCTAATTAATTTGGCCTAAAGAAAAACAAGAGCTTGGATCAACTGTTTCTTTAAGGGAAGTTAAAAGCTGTGATACCTTTCAGTTCATGTGACTTTAATCTTTGAGAAATAAAAGCAGGCTTAAAGATTATTGGTAAAATGCATGTGTCATAAAAATGTAAATAGGTGAACTAAACTATGCAGTCAGATGCAAGGTTTACTAAATGTTTTAAGGTTATAAACTGCTTTTTGGGTTTGGAAACTATTGCCAGCTTCACAATTTGTAAGGCCTGGGGACTTATGGAACTAACCACGCCCTTAATTATGCTGAAGTCAAACCTTAGTCAAACCTTAGCACACAATTAAAGTTTTACCTTAAAGTTAAAAGTTACTAGGAGTTACCACTATAACATGTAATTGAGACTACTGGAAATAGATTTACATGCAAGGGGTGTAAGAACAGTAAAATGTGGTTTTTCTCTGTAATGTTATAAGAAGGCATGGAGATACACATTTTTACCTAGGGTTAAAGGATTATTTTAAATTAGGTAAGAGAAAGCTGAAGGTTCAAAGAAGTGGTGGAAAATTGTGGGAATTAATCTTGCAGAAGAGGTTCTCTGTGTGAACATATTAATTAAATTCAAAAGGTTTATAAAAGGTTTTTGCTTCTTTAAAATTTCTGAGTCATTTTGACAAAATAAAATCGTTTATGTTAATCTGGAATTCTATTTCATAAAATCAAGCACTTTAAAAATATTAAAAAGGCTCCCAAAATCAAACTTCAGTTTCAGAATTGTCTTTCCTGACACCTGGCTTTTCAGATAGTGTAGAGGGCCCCTGAAATGTCTAGAAAAGAGAGGTAAACAGAATTATTTGATATGTTTAGCTACATGGGATTGCCAAAATGATGTTCAGTCTTCTTTAGGTTATATTTTTGTAAATATTGCTAATATGTTCCAAATTGTATGAGATTTCTAAAATTGTAATATCTAAGTATATGCTACTAATCATAATTAAGGTTAAGTTATTGGAAACCATGGAGATAACCAAACTTCGTCAATTGTGTTTCTAACTGTAACTACCCTGGACATTTTGCAATTCACAATTGTCGTCTTGTTGTTATACTTTTCAAAAGATGGTTTATAATCTACAGAACTTGTATAGGTGCTCTCAAATACAGGCTTCTCATAACTTTGGAGACTGTGACATTGGAATAAAGGAAAATGTACAAGACTCACGAAGAGCTAAAATGTTCAAAAGTATCAAGCAAAACAATAATTAACTAATTATCGACTGAACTCAGAAAGCTGAAGCAACCTTTTTGACTTTTGGTTGGAATACTGCTGACCTTTGTTTTGTTTTTCAGAGTCAAGGAAACTTATTTTATACATTTATGGCCTTTATTAATTGGGTAAGGTATACCCCCCGTGATCAAGACTGGAGCATGTTTGTTTCTCTCTGTCTAGTTCCTCTAAAATTTGGAAACTATCTGTGAGTATTCTTATGGCAATATAGTTGTTTGCATCAGTGCAACAAGAATCCATTTTTCCTTTGCAACATGACACAACTGAAAAGACTGGTAATTTACCAAGGCTTTGACTGGAAGGGTATGCTTCTCTTTAAGGGGTCAATCGTGACTTGCAGAGCCCATAAAAGTCCAGTGGGGAAACTGGCCTCAAACCCTCATCTACTCAGTCCCTGTACAGGGTTCCTGACCTGTGGTCAGTAAAGAATGTCACTTTCTAACAGGTCCAGGAGCTCCAAGTTTATCTTGGGACCTTAAGAGGAGAGGATCACCCAAATCACAGGTATTTGAGGATATAAACCCATGGCTGGGCTCGGCTTTAAAAGGTCTTATCCGAGATTCCTTGTGGAACAGAATTCCATCAAAGCCACTCCAAAAGGCCTATGTAGAAATAATTATTCTTGCTGCACTTTATGCAAATAACCAGGCCAAGTATAAAAGTAAAGTCTGTTTTTCTTTTTTTCTTTCTTTTTTTGAGAGGGAGTTTCACTCTTGTTGCAGGCTAGAATGCAATGGCACGATCTCAACTCATTGCAATCTCTGCCTCCCGGGTTCAAGCGATTCTCCTCTGCCTCAGCCTTCCGAGTAGCTGGGAATATAGGTGCCCACCACCACACCCAGCTAATTTTTTGTATTTTTAGTAAAGACGGGGTTTCACCATGTTGGCCAGGCTTGTCTTGAACTCCTGACCTCAAGTGATCCACCCGCCTCAGCCTCCCAAAGTGCTGAGATTACAGGCATGAGCCACCGCACCCAGCCTAAAGTCTGTTTTTCAAAGAACTCAGTCCTGTGATGATTTTTTAACAAACATGAGGACTGGAAAGACAGAAGTTATGTTTCAAAACTCATCATATATTTGTCATTAAATTCTAAATTCACTAGTTGTTTTTAAGTTTTCGCCTACATTTTAGACTAACCTTACTTGTTCCTGTAAATCAAACAGCAATCTCCAGCTGTAACTCAGAAAGAACAAGAGGGATGGGTAATGTAAAAATCTGGATCAATTTTCTATTTCTGAGCTAAAATCCTGCAAATCCTGCCAGGTGATGGGAATAAATAGGATGCACATCACTCAGAGGTTTCCTTTTGGGAAAGTAAGACCAAGGGAGCTAACCAAAGCCAAGCACCACGCACCCAAATTCTGGCAAGCACGACTATAGCTACCAGTTATCTGGGTGTGTCACAAGACATCATTTTCTCTCCCTTGTTGGAGGAGGACTCAATTACACAGTTTCACCTTAGCATTTAGCTTATGATAAGGAGTCCATCCAACCCCTCCAAGACACATTTTTGTCCCGGACTCAAGCTTTGGGTCAAAGCCCTAGGACAGAAAACTGGATCTGAGGGATCCAGAGGCAAATGACAACAGAGGTTAAAAGGCACAACGCAGGTAAGCGTGGCTCACTCCTGACAATTAAGCCAACCCCAACCTTCCTGTTTCATGGATAAAGGCCAGGTTAATATCCATGGCATAAATGAGGTCTAGGGAACTCCAAGATTACTGACAGTAGGTGCTAGAGAGACACAGGTAAGAGTGGATAATTCCTATTCTCTAGGCCCCCCTACCTCAAGGGTGCAAAGCTGCTTTTGCGGTGCCTGCCAAGGTTGCTGGAACTTGGGGGTGCAAGGACAGAAGAAGGAAAGAGGACACTCTTCCCTCTCTCCCTCACGTACCCCAGGTATCTGGTAGGAAGAGAAGGGAACCAGGGATGCCTGTTCCTCTCTTTTTAAATGGGCAGCCATTCATCTTCAGTCTGTACCCCTTTCTAATGCATTCTGAACCCCCGGGAAGCCATTAAAAGATGCCTTCTTTTTTCTTTCTTCTCATCTGTCCTCTCTTCACTGATAGGTAACTGTGCCTCTGTACTAGGGTACACTCCCTTCAGATGCATCCTCCAAACTGGAAAGAATTTCTCAAACTCGCTGGCTTAGGGTTAAGCTCAGGGGAAGAGATCCCAGAAGCCCAACATACCACCAAAAGGATAAAGTTTTTTTTGCCAGTCAAGCTTTTGGTCTCCCTCTCCCTGTGCAAATTGGTAGAAGGCCTCGGAATTTCTGAGCTGTCCTTACCCCTCCCCTTGTTTCATTTTGATACATGTCTTCTAATAAGATGGTTTGTCTGTTCTTGCCTTCAAGCCATCAGACTCCAAATGGTCACAACCGGAGCCTCTGACGATGGCTCCTTCTGCTGGGAACCCTTAGATTGGCCTCTAGGAAGCTCTGACTGCCATTTCCCCCAAAATAGCGGCCCCTGTCACCAGGAAGCAGTTAAGATCAGTCTTCATCCTTACCCTTCATCTAATGGCAGTTAGATGTACTTCTTTAGAGGGGGTAATGAAACAGCCAGGTGGGAGGGGTCCCTGGAGAAACTCCAACCTGCCTGCCCACTGAGGTGGAGCCTTGGGAAGTTCACCGCCTTTGCAGCAGGGAGGAGCCTGGCCCTTCCTCTTCCTGTGTAGAACCTGGGATTTGAACTGCTGGGCAGGAAGCACTGTACCAGGGACTCTGGCTTTGCGAGAGGCCCTGTTTTCCCCCTTTTCCCCTTTTCACCCAATAAAACCGAGCTTCACTCACCCTTCAAACCATCTGCAAGCCTAAATTTTTGTGGCCATGGGACAAACAAGGACCCCATCGTTAGCTGAACTAAGGAAAAGTCCTGCAACAATGTCATGACAAGGGGTTGGGAGGGCTGGTCTCATGGGATCAGTGCCCTAAGAAGAAGAGATACCAGAAAGCTTGCTCACTCTGTCTGCCATGGCAGGACACAGCAAGAACGTGGCTGTCTGTAAGCAAGAAGCAGAGCCCTCACCAGAAACTGAATCCTGCTGGATCTTTGTCTTGGACTTCCCAGTCTCTAGAACTGTGAGGAAATAAATTTCTGCTGTTTAAACCATCCAGTCTATGGTATTCTGTTATGGTAGTCAGAGCTAATATACATCTTTATATGCTTAACAAATGAATTAAATTGTAGAAGGCATAGTGAGTTGAACAATGTCCTTCCAGAAATCATGTCCAACCAAACCTCAGAATGTGACCTTATTTGAAGACAGCATCTTTGCAGATGTAATTAGTTGAGATAAAGTCATAGTGAATTATAGTGGGCCTTAAAGCCAATGACTGATGTCCTTTTAAAAGAAAAGCACAGAGACACACAGTGAAAAAGGCCATGTGACAACAGAGGCAGAGACTGGAATGATACAATTACAAAGCAAGGAACACCCAGGAATGATGGGAACCACCAGAACCTCACAAGAGGCTAAGAATTCTTCAAGAGTTCAAGGTGTTCTGCCAACACCTTGATTTGACTTCCAGCTTCCAGAACTGTGAGAAAATACGTTTCTACTGTTTTAAGCCACCCCAGTTGTGGCAATTTTTTCTTCTTAAATTCTTTTTTACCCTTGTGTAAATTTTTAATGACAGCCCCAGGAAACCAATACATAAGATAAGGGTAACAGAAAACAATACATATGCTTGCAAACCAAGTGTCCATTGATGGATGAACGGATAAACAAAATATAGCATATATACACAATTAAATATTATTCAGCCTTTAAAAGGCAGGAAATTCTGATGTACATTACAACATGGATAAACCTGGAGGACATTTTGCTAAGTGAAATAAGCCAGTCAAAAAAAGACAAATGTATGATTCCATTTAACATGAGGTGCCTGTAGTGGTCAGATTCATAAAGACACGAAGTAAAATGGAGGTTTCCAGAGGTTAGGAGAAGAGGGTAATGGGGAGTTATTTAATGAGTATAGAGTTATCAACAACAGTGCAGAAAGATTACAATTTCTCAACATCCTTGCCAACACTTGTTATTTTCTTCTTCTTTTTTTTTTTGATGGACATCTTAATGGGTGGAGGTAATATCCCATTGTGGTTTTAATTTGCATTTCCCTTATGATTAATGATGGTAAGCATCTTTTCACATGATTGCTGGCCATCTGTATATCTTCTTTGGAGAAATGTCTATTTAAGTCTTTTGCCCAGTTTTAAACCAGGTTTTGTGTGTGTGTGTGTGGTTGAGTTCTCTTAGGGTTGAGTCAGGATGGTGGGAAAAACTGTAAAATAAACCTTCTTGGAAGTCCAGAAGGTTTTTGCAAAAGCCTCAGGATAGAGTTACGGTTGAAGGTAGTCTAATCCTCTTTGAGCTATAGCAAGGGTAATTAACATAGGAATATAGAGGAGTCTATCTAAATAGCTTCTTTAAAGACTAAACTTAGACCATCCGCAGGTACATGATTGCTCTCTACTGGGGGCGGGGTTGGGGCGTGGTTGTCAAGGAGTTGGGGCCGGGGTTGCAACTATTTATGGCACTCTCCTGAGAAATCTGTAAGCAGCCTGGACCCTCAGCTGGACTGACAAGCATAACATCTGTGTCAGTGTACGTTATTTCTCTGTCGTTGGGTCAGGGTCTGCCAGACAGACCCCTGCAGCTGGTGCGCCGTGTGAGGAACGCTGGGAAGGAAGCACAACAGGCCCCCGAAAACAAGTGAAAAGGACCGCGTGGTCAATGAGTAATCAGTAAGTCATTGGTGCCCACTCGGGATCTCCAAGTTCGGGGGGGATTGTTCAGGCTGAGGGTTCATGATGGGACAACAGTTATCAGCTCAACAAAAACAGTATATAAAAGTATTTAAACATCTGCTTGAAGCTAGTGGAACCTCGGTTTCGCAGGCACAATTAAGGGACCTGATGCAAACTGCTGTAACCCAAAGCCCAAGGTTCCCGGAAAAAGGCACGCTAGACAAAAAGCTCTGGGAACAAGTAGGGAGAAATCTGAAACATTATGCACAAGGGTAACAGGTACCAGCATCATCTTTAATGCTGTGGGCTTTAATTAAGGCAGCCCTGGCTTCGTTATACACCAGAGAGCCTAAAAAGGGGAAGGAGGAGGAAAGTCACCTGCCTTACTGCCTCCTTTTCCCTCAGCCCCACTATCACTGGGCCAAAATAACAAAGAGGAAATGGAGGTTTTGCCTGAACCCCCTCCTCCAATAAATACGTAAAAAGACAAGAGATAATGCTGTAGCTATGAGACCCTGTCTTAAGCAAGTGGCATTAGAGGGGGAGTTCTTAGCTTGCCCAGTAATGCAAGATCGACAAGGCCATCAGGTATTTCTTTTAACACTTATAAAAAGATAAAGCATTAGAGACTGGAGCTCCATGGTCAAGCAGATGGTAAATTAAAGGCTCTGGGGCAGGTAAGCTCACAAACCCGGAGCCAGCAAATGCTCCCCAGAACTCAGCCTGAGCAGCGGAGGCAGCAACAGGAAGCCAGGCCCAGCACGCCACAGCTGGCCTGCTGGGAAGGGGCAGGAGGTGCAAACGGGAAGGTCCGCCCAGCCAGCAGCAGAAAGCGGCAGTGCCTAAGCAAGTGCAAAGTGGCTGCCGCCCTGGGGCCCACCTGCTCAGCTCTCCAGCTCCGCAGGTAGCCCAGGGCAAAATTTCGTGTGTTCCTTGTATACAAGCAACATCTCAGATTATAATTTGCTGCTAAAATTTAAGTAAAATTTAAGAATTTGATAGACCTATTTCTGATGATGGCCACTGTTATCTCTCTCTTACCCCTAATGTGACTCTCTCCAAATCCAATTTAAGTAAACAGTAACCTCTGAAGGGAAATTAACAAAGAGCCCATGAGTTAGTTAAGGAGCAGTTAAAAGCCGGATGATAAACATGGAAAAGCAGCAGTCTGGTGGAGACCACATAATTCAATCACTCAATCTGGGTTTACTAGCACTCAAAGAGCTGAGATCGGGGCTCTGATACTGGCCTTGGAAACTTTTTCCACTCAGCCCATAAATATCGTGAGTGACTCAGTTTACTCTGTTTATTTATTGCAGAACCTTGAAACAGCCTTAATTAGGTACATTCTTGAGCCCACCCTGTGTGCTCTTTTTCTTCGACTTCAGCAATTGCTAGATCAACATACACAACCTATTTTTATCACACACATTCCAGCCCATGGCTCTCTGCCTGGCCCATTGGCTTATGGTAATAATTAAGCAGACCTTCAGGTTATGACATCACTGCTTGACCAAGCCACCTAACCACATCAATTTTTCCACCAAAATTGGAGAAACTTATCTAAACAATTTCAACTTACCCAGAAACTGGCTAAACAAATTATCCTACAATGCCCAGATTGCCAGCTCACAGGCAGTCCCCTCCTTCCACACGTATTAACCCTAGAGAATTAGAACCTAATCAGTTATGGCAAACAGATGTTCCACACAACCCTGAATTTGGAAAACTTAGATATGTACGTGTATCCATTGATACCAATTCTCACTTAATTAGTGCCCATGCTTTGCCTGGAGAATCAACCTGATATGTCATTAAACATCTTCTTTTAACTTTTGTGTTTATGGGGCAGCCCAAAAAATTAAAACTGATAATGGTCCAGCTTATGACAGCTCACAATTTCAACAATTTGTCACTCATGGAACATCAAACATTCCACAGGCATCCCATATAACCCCCAAGAACATGCCATAGTAAAACGTGCCCACTCCACCCTTAAAAATATGCTCAGAAAACAGAAAAGGGAGAGTATGGGTAAAGACCCTGCAACACTATTGGCACAAGCCTTATTTACCCTTAAGTTTTTAAATTTAAATGACAAATTTCAATCAGCTGTAGAAAAGCACTTTGCTAAAACCTCTTAAGGTATAAAACCTGCAGTTTTATGGAAAGATGTGAACAGTAATGTATGGTGTGGTCCAAGTGAATTACTAACGTGGGGAAGAGGACATGCTTGTGTTCACACCCCCTTAGGTCCTCTTTGTGTTCCAGCATGGCACATCAAACCACACCATGGCGTGCCTAGGACCCAACCTGGTACCAGAAATGAAGGAACTGACCCTACAGGACCCCGCAGCCCTGGACAATGCGGCTTCCACGGACGACACAAGCCTCAAATATCACCTGATGCTGAAGAGGATAACTCAGAAGGCTGAACGAATTCTACTCCAGACACAGACATCATTTACTCCAAATAATTTGTTCCTAGCTATGCTTTCTGTTGTATATTGCAACTCACGTAGGGTATCGATCCTTTATATGCTCTCCCTTTGTCTGCAACCTGTACCTGCTACACTCTATTGGGCTCACATCTTAGATCTGCCTTTCTTTCGCCCTGTCACCTGGGCAGACACCCGCTTCCCAGCCTATAATAACGTGACTGCTTGGCTAGGAGGGATAGATTTACCCCCAGTGGGGTCCCTCAATAATGGCACACATTGGACTAAGGTGCCAGATAGCCTATAATAACATGACTGCTTGGCTAGGAGGGATAGATTTACCCCCAGTGGGGTCCCTCAATAATGGCACACATTGGACTAAGGTGCCAGATAACACTACATATAACTCCACTATTCTCCCACTGTATGTAAATTAGAAAGGTTTTAACCCTTACTGTGCATCTCTGCCCAAACACAATTATGGCTAAATCATGGCAAAGAAAATGCCTTAACAGCCTTAGCTGCAGGTGGCCTCAAACCAGGTAATACAATCAATGCCGCTTTCCCAAACATTCCTTCCTGTGCTAAAGGACAAAGCCGGGAAAGTAATGGATTTCACTTTAGCTGGCACGTCTGTCATGGGGGACAAGCCCGTGGCCTCCAGTGAGGCAATTATAACATCTTAGACTGGAGCCCCCACAGCCATTTGCAGGGCAGCCTTACTAATGTCCTCACCTGTCATGGCTCAATCAGCATTTCATTGCCATGTCCCATTCCCCTATGATTTGGGCCGATGGGGGGATGGGATATCCCAGACCCCAAGTAAAGTCCATGCCACCCCAAGACACTTCATGGCACCTGGGACATCTTGGCACCTCCCTTAACACCTGGCATGGGACATATCATAATTCCAGTAATGACTACACTATGACCTTTATTCACAATCACACTCATCAGTGCCTAATTTGCACTATTCATCCATATGTTTTCCTTAAGGGAACCAATATTTCTATTTCACCCCAATACTCCACGTTTGTGACCCAGGTGCAAGAACAGGCTTGGTTCGCCTCATGTATCACTAATTACAATATATTACAATATATCTGTTCGAAATATTACTAGTGTCATGGTATTAAGGAGACAATCTGAGGCATTCCTACCAGTCAATTTGACAAGTGATTGGCAAGATTCCTCTGCCCCTGCCACCTTAGAATGTGCCTGTCAGACACAAAAGATTCATAGTTACACTTATGGCCTTTATAGTCTCAGCCACAATCATCCTGGCAACTGCTTGCCTTGCTGTGGCATCTATTACTGAATCAGTACAAACAGCTGCTTTTGTAGGTAATCTGGCCAAAAATGTGTCTAATGAACCTCTTACGGCAAGGTATAGATAAAAAAATTCTTGCACGTCTGCAAGCCCTCGAGGCTGCTTTGGAATATGTTGGGGAGCGACAAGATGCACTAACATTCTGATAGCAATTAAAATGAAACTAGTAGCATAAACATAATCTGTGTCACTTCTCTACCATGGAATCAATCAATCCATAGTTGGGATGAGGTGAAACAACACCTCTGGGGAACCTTTCATGACAATTTAACAGCAGACGTAAAGCAAATTAAAACTAAAATTTTAGAATCCGTTCACACTATAGATCTACACAGCCAATAAACAGCCATATGGAAGGGTATGCCAGATCATCTCCTAGTTAGACCCCCGCTCCTGGGGGTCACTCTTTGACTGGAAAAGAATGTTGCTAATTATACTCATGATTGTCTTATCTAGGATGCAAAGCCAGAATAAGAGCAACGACCGCCACATCTGACAAATCTGTTCCTGCATATATCTGCGCTCTCCAATCAGTAAGGCTTGATACAGAAAAGGGGGAGATGTTAGGGGTTCAGTCAGGGTGGTGGGAAAAATTGTCAAATAAACCTTCTTGGAAGGCCAGAAGGTTTTTGCAAAAGCCTCAGGATAGAGTTATGGCTGAAGGTACCCTAATCCTCTTTGAGCTATAGCAAGGTAATTAACATAGGAACGTAGAGGAGTCTATCTAAATAGCTTGTTTACTCATGTGGTCCTAAGACTAACGTTTGACCATCCATGGATGCATGATTGCTCTCTACTTGGCGGGGGGAGGGGGGGAGGGTCGGCAACAGTAATTACCTTCTCTTGATGTTTACTTAAAACTTTTGTCATTTAACGTGTGCTGAATAAATGCCCGGAAGGCCAGCGAGTAGGGCCCCAGTTGCAACTGTTTATGGCACTCTCCTGGGAGTCTGTAAGCTGCCTGGACCCTCAGCAGACTGACAAGCATAATATCTGTGTCAGTGTACGTTATTTATCTGTTGTTGGGTCAGGGTCTGCGGGAGGGACCCCTGCAGAGTTCTAAGCGTCCTTTGTGGATTTTAGATATTAACCTCTTATCAGATACATGGTTTGCAAATATTTCAGCCTGTTCTGTTGGTTGCCTTTTCACTCTGTTGAATATTTCCTTTGCTCTGCAAACGTTTACAAGTTTGATGTAGTCCCATCTGTCTATTTTTGCTTTTGTTACCTGTGCTTTTGGTGTCATATCTAAGAAATCACTGTCAAATCCAATGTCATGACACTTCCCCCTATGTTTTCTTCTAAAAGTTGTATAGTTTCAAGTCTTACCTTTAGGTCTTTAATCCATTTTGAGTTATTATTTGTATATGGTGCAAGGTAAGGGTATAATTTCATTCCTTTGCATGTGGGAGGAATCTGCATTTTTTCAAAGCAGCATCCCAAGTGACATATACACACCAAAGTTTGAGAACCACTATTTACATCATCCCTGAAAGCCAAATTAATAAACCTTATTGGTTGGGCGCGTGTGGCTCAAGCCTGTAATCGCAGCACTTCGGGAGGCCAAGGAGGGCAGATCACAAGGTCAGGAGTTCGAGACCACCCTGGCCAACATGGTGAAACCCCATCTCTACCAAAAAATACAAAAATTAGCTGGGCATGGTGGCGGACACCTGTAGTCCCAGCTACTTGGGAGGCTGAGGCAGGAGAAATGCTTTAACCTGGGAGGTGGAGGTTGCAGTGAGCTGAGATTGCGCCACTGCACTCCAGCCTGGGCGGCACAGCGAGACTCAGTCCCCACCCCTAAAAAAACATTATTTTCCTCAGCAATACCACGTTGATCACTTTCCTCCAGAGGTTTACCTGGTTCTCTAATGCCCAGGTGTTCCTTGCACAGAGTATAAAAGGGTATGATCCTTATGCGAAGGACAGAAAACCCAATTTACTAATGATGAAAATTATGGTCTTATAACAATAGTTTCTCTGCTGCAATCATCTAGTGAGCTCCTATTATGAACCAGGCATTATTTTAGGTGTTTTACATATATGATGTCTACTTTTCCCCCAAAAAATGTTCAACATAGTTGCTATCATTTCCTAAAGACAGGGAAACTGAAGTATAGAGAAGTTAAGAGACAAGGAATAGATGGCAGAGTAGGGCTTCAAGTCTGATTTTAAAGTTGATGCTTTTTCCAAATAACAATGCTTATTTGCAAATAACCATTAATACCAATTAAAGAAAGGCCTATTTTTTAGAAAAATTGGTAAAATAAACCTTAAAAGGAAGTAGAATGACCAATGAATTTTCTATTTCAGTAAGACTATTAAAAAACAACTCACTATCTACTATCACTAATTCGTGAGGGAAAGAATATTGAAATACCAAAAAAAAAAAGGATAAAAATCAGAATTAGAGCTGTTTTTATGTAGCATTAACATTGCTTTATGAAAAAGTCACTACCATGTCCTTTTTTTAATTGTAGAGGGGACTGATGAAACCTTGGCATGATTGCCACCAATCTGCAGGTCACTGTTTGGAAACCATTACTTATGTTATTTTCTGTACAAATACACAGGTTAGCTCAAACCTTCTAAAAGGCGCCTCCATACCACATGTATTCCTCAACTTTAAAGTCTCCATAAAAACTGTCCATGGAAAAAATTCTTATTTCTTAGTATTCTAGGTCACTGTGTTCTCTGGGGAGCTTGATGGTTTTAAGCAAGCAGAGAACAACAGTTAATCAACTTCTTGCCTCGCATACCAGACTGCTACAAATTACAATTTTATTGCAGTTTAGGTCAATAAAATCATAAATTGTCCCTAATGAAGTCCTCTTTCTCACTGCATAAGAAATCTTGACAAATACAATGTGAGTACTTCAATTCACTGCTCATCTTGGAACTGCCTGCTTTGTATACCTATTTTTTCAATGTTCCAGGATCAGCTCTAGGAATTCTACTCTGTTTCCTTACATCCCCTACCAAACTCCCTCTTTACAAAACCACTCCCATTCTTGGTACTCTGTGCCCTTAGGTGGTCCGCATTCACTGCAATACCCCATCATGATCTGTAGAAAACAGTATACTCCAAGAAGACACTTTCTCCCCGTGATCAATAACATCTTATGAGTAAATATTGCTTCCAGCTATTAAAAAGGCCTTTACACCTACTGATTTTATTTTGTCATCACAAGATAGGCATGAATAAGTAGCATAATGCTAACTTTATAGTCAAGGAAACTAAGCTACCAAGGGGGTGGGCCCACAGCTGCTTGGTGGCAGACCAGGCTCAGGTCTTGGGTCTTTCACTCCCATTCTGTCCTCTCTCCAGCAGGTCATCCTGTCAACTCTTGACTTTACACGATCTCCAGATGTACCCATTTTGCAGGTGAGATATGTTCTATGGCAATTGTAAGAGATCTCAAAACAAACAGACCAAAACCATTTTTAAAATACTATGCTAGAAAAAGATAAATTATACTGCAAAAGTTGCGCTATCTTCTAGCCAATGTCTTCTCTTTGGAAAATCAATATTCGAAGAATAACTTTTCTATGAATTGTCACTGTAAGTTTCAACAAATCAATCTTCTATGAAACTTCCTAACCTCATAGATTATAATATAAAATTTGATAAAAGACCATGTAACAGGGTAGAAAAGATATTTTTTATTATTATTATTATTATTATTTTTGAGATGGAGTCTTGCCCTGTTGCCCAGGCTGGAGTGCAGTGGCACAATCTCGGCTCACTGCAAGCTCCACCTCCTGGGTTCACGCCATTCTCCTGCCTCAGCCTCCCGAGTAGGTGGGACTACAGGCACCCGCCACCACACCCAGCTAATTTTTTTTGTATTTTTAGTAGAGACAGGGTTTCACTGTGTTAACCAGCATGGTGTCAATCTCCTGACCTCATGATCCGCCTGCCTCAGCCTCCCAAAATGCTGTGATTACAGGCGTGAGCCACCGTGCCTGGCCAGAAAAGATATTTTTTAAGTGAAAAAGATACTTAAAAAGAAAAAGATACTTAAAAAGAAAAAGACTTCCTGATCCTCAAAAGCATTTCAGAATATGGCACAATCGTTTTCTTTACAAAACCAAAATATTTCCCCTGCTTTAGAAATAAATATGATGTGATTTTTTTCTTTCTTTCTCAACCTCTCTGTAGCATTACATGGGAGGAAAATAAAATTCCACAAGAATAGTCAGAAAAGAAGCATAATTGTTTAAGATACCCAAGCTTGCCAAAACAGGAACACTGTAACCAAAGCAACTGCTGGCATAGCTAATGGAACAGAGATGTAGCAAGACTGCTATAAAGATTGTTTCACGAAATAGAAAGCAATATTTTAGTTTACAAAGCCAGAGGCTAATATGAGATAACCTTTGTGAGCATAAATACAGCATTAAATCAGTGTGACAGGATTTTTAAAACTTTATATAATTGAAATTAGAAATAAAAAGTGACAGAATTTGATGAGAAATAAAATGCAAAAATGACATAAATATGCAAGTCCAGGGGCCCACAGTGGATAATACCATTCACACTGAAACTCTGAAAGGAAATCCTTGTATCATGAAGACTAACAATCACATTTTACTTTTTCCTCTAAATAAAATATTCCTTAGAAGTTAAACTCTTTTTTTAAGTGTTTCGTCTATAAAAGAAGGGCAACAAACTGAGCGAAGGAAAAGGACAAATACAGAATACAAATTTAGCTCATGTTGCTCTGCTGTTATAGTGATGAAATTCTATAACAAAGAATATTATGGAATTCTTTAATATTCTATATTAAAGAATATTAATATTCTTTAGTGACTAAAGAATATTAGTCTTTAGTGACTCAGTTCACAAAACTTTGTGAACTCACAAAGTGACTCACAAAAAGTGACTCAGTTCACAAAACTTTGACTTATGATAAAGACTTAGTTGAGTCCAACTGATTTTAACTGGAAAACCACACAGAGATTTAAAAATTTTACTTCCAAAATAATTTATTAGTATGGATGTTTCAAAACTAAAATATTTCTTCAAAGTTTAATAAGTGCACCATTTCACACTCAAAATGAAAAATAAGAAACCCCAGAATCACATTAAAAAGACGGGGAAACGGTGGGGTAGAAAGAAAAGTGGAGAGAAAGAGAGGGAGAATGAAGATAGGGAGGGAGAAGTAAAGGGTGGTGGGAAGTAGAAAGAAAGAAAGAAATGATCAGCATGTTCCCAACTCACTGTTTTCCCAAAGACAGAGGTTATAGTCAGAAAGATGCAAAGTCAACTCAAGCAAAAATTCAAAGTAGCTATCTTTCACTATATAGACAATCCTAACTGCTAAAAAGCGATACACCTTTTTAAAATAGTGTGTAAAGGATACAAATCAAATCGTCTTTACCATGAAGCAGATCTTTTTTTTTTTTTTTGAGAAGGAATTTTACTCTTGTTGCCCAGGCTGGAGTGCAGTGGCAAGATCTTGGCTTACTGCAACCTCCACCTCCTGGGTTCAAGCAATTTTCCTGCCTCAGCCTCCCAAGTAGCTGGGATTACAGGCATGTGCCACCACGCCTGGCTAATTTTTGTATTTTTAGTAGAGACAGGGTTTTTCTATGTTGGTCAGGCTGGTCTCCAACTCCCAACCTCAGGTGATCCACCCACCTTGGCCTCCCAAAGTGCTGGAATTACAGGCATGAGCCACTGCGCCCAGCCAAAGCAGATTAATTCTTTTTTTTTCTTTTTTTTTTAAATTTTATTATTATTATACTTTAAATTTTAGGGTACATGTGCACAATGTGCAGGTTAGTTACATATGTATACATGTGCCATGCTGGTGTGCTGAATCCATTAACTCGTCATTTAGCATTAGGTATATCTCCTAATGCTATCCCTCCCCCTTCCCCCAACCCCACAACAGTCCCCAGAGTGTGATGTTCCCCTTCCTGTGTCCATGTGGTCTCATTGTTCAATTCCCACCTATGAGTAAGAATATGCGGTGTTTGGTTTTTTGTCCTTGCGATAGTTTACTGAGAATGATGATTTCCAATTTCATCCATGTCCCTACAGAGGACATGAACTCATCATTTTTTATGGCTGCATAGTATTCCATGGTGTATATGTGCTACATTACCTAAAACCATAAAAACCCTAGAAGAAAACCTAGGCATTACCATTCAGGACATAGGCATGGGCAAGGACTTCATGTCTAAAACACCAAAAGCAATGGCAACAAAAGCCAAAATTGACAAATGGAATCTAATTAAACTAAAGAGCTTCTGCACAGCTAAAGGAACTACCATCAGAGTGAACAGGCAACCTACAAAATGGGAGAAAATTTTCGCAACCTACTCATCTGACAAAGGGCTAATATCCAGAATCTACAATGAACTCAATAAATTTACAAGAAAAAAACAACCCCATCAAAAAGTGGGCGAAGGACATAAACAGACACTTCTCAAAAGAAGACATTTATGCAGCCAAAAAACACATGAAAAAATGCTCACCATCACTGGCCATCAGAGAAATGCAAATCAAAACCACAATGAGATACCATCTCACACCAGTTAGAATGGCAATCATTAAAAAGTCAGGAAACAACAGGTGCTGGAGAGGATGTGGAGAAATAGGAACACTTTCACACTGTTGGTGGGACTGTAAACTAGTTCAACCATTGTGGAAGTCAGTGTGGCGATTCCTCAGGGATCTAGAACTAGAAATACCATTTGACCCAGCCATCCCATTACTGGGTACCCAAAGGACTATAAATCATGCTGCTATAAAGACACATGCACACGTATGTTTATTGCGGCACTATTCACAATAGCAAAGACTTGGAACCAACCCAAATGTCCAACAAAGCAGATAATTCTTTAAACCACTCCCCCTGGGTAGAATATGTATTTAATAAAATTAGGCCGATTTTCAGGTAAATTTAAGACAATAAAAGGAGCAGTACCTTAATCATGTACAATCATTGAGAAATTATAAAATCCTAATATTTATGAAGAACATTTAATAAATCCATAACACCATACATGTGACAACCATATAACAGGACAAAATATTTAAGGCAACTTATAATATCTGTGTGCATATGCTCTATTATGTTACACACACGTAACACTTTTTCTGGAGATAACACATGTCTAGAAGAATGAAAACTTAATGGAGCTCCATGGGAGATTACAAGAATTAAAGGAAAAGAGAATCGTATTAAATACCATAATTTAAAAGCAAGAAGTATATTAGCTACCTTGGTTGTGATTCAGAGCTTAGCAGTAGCTTTGCTGATTCAGTAACATGCAACCCATTAATGCTTGATGTGTACTTCTCAGCTAACCTAATATAATTATTTCAGAACCTGTTAACAATCAACAGTCAACAGTACAAAATACAAAAATTAAGATACTAAAAAGGAAATTTAATAGTACAATATGATCTCATACACCAGAAATCAACTTTATTCTAGCCTTTATTTTGAAGAGAGGCAGAAAAAGAAAAAGGATTATATAGAAAGGCCAGGGGGGTGAGGAGTGGGGGGTGGGAAATGAGAGAAAAAAGACAAGAGGTAGAAAGAATGAAGATGAACATGGATTAGAAGAGGAAAGTTCTACAGAAAGTGATACACCGAGTGCCTAAAAAAATGAGGAAGAGAGTATAAAAATGATCAATATGGAGAAGAAGAGCTATTTGAATTTCTCAATTTTTAACAAAATATCTGAAGAAGACATTCTAACAAGTCATAGTTTGGCATTAAATAAAAGTTTTTAAATAATGTCAATACACAGAATAACATATTCCAAGTCATATTAGATAACAGTAATTAATATTAAAAGGAAACTATTGAAAATGTTTATTCAACAATAAAATGAATTTTATAGGAAAATGGAAGTAATAATGACAAATTAATGTGGCAGCCATAAAAACATAGCTTATTTTTAAATATAATAAAATGTAAAGTCATTCTGTGCTTTACCAAAGATATTTATGGCAAGCATTATGTATTAGCTATTGCCCAAAACTCCTTTCTGCCTTCTTTTTTCTTGATAAAAACCTAATTTTCTCAGGCAATGGCTGATAAGTAGCCTGAGCCAATGTTGACAATTCTGTTCCTCTTTACCAGACACTTGTTTTCACAGTCTTCTCGATAGCTAGGCTGGGCATGTGACTCAAATCTGGCCAGTGAGACATAAGGACATGTTGGCTTAGGCAATTTGGGGAAGGATATTATAACAACACCTTTTGACTAACAACTGGCTTTGCCCCACCTCTGTACCTTGAACACAGACATAATGGCTAGCGGCATGACAGCTATCTTGTGACCATGATGGGACAAGCAAAAGCACACTAAGGATGATGGAATGGAAAAAAGAAAGGCCTGAATCCTTGTTGAATAGTTGAAACAATGTTAGCACCACCTACACCCAGTCGAATCTGTTGGTTTAAGGCACTATTAATCTAGCTTGCTGTTAACAGTTCATACAGCCTCATCCAGCACCAAATTGATTGAAAGACAATATATAAAAAAATACATGGGCCCATAACAATAATTTTTTAACAGATGAAAAACAAAAGAATAAAATCACATCTCATCTGCTACCTTTGGTGGTGACTACTGTATCAACTCATTACTCTATAAAGTAATGACAGTGAAATTTCTAAGTATTTATATATAATTTTCAAAAGAAACTGCAATTCAGGGTAACCAAATATGCACAGCTGATGAGTTAAAGTTCTTTACAAAATAATCGCAGCTAGTAAACACAAGGAATAACAAAAATAGAAAATCACCCTTTCATAATCCCTGACTAAGTAATTTAAGAAAAAGATTTAGGCAGAAATCGTTAATAGATATTAAAACCATTATGGGAAAGACTGACAGGAAATTAAATAACCTCAAAATGCAAAGGTATCCACAAATTACAATGAAGGATTAAATGAAAGGGAAAAAAGTCTTTTTCAACAAATGGTGCTCAAAAAACTGACTTTCTCTATGGAAAAAAATTAGTTTTGCAGTGTACATAAAAATTAAAATGTAAAATTCTAAAACCTCTAAAAGAAAACATGAGACAAAAACTTTGTAACCTTAGGGTACGCAAAACTTTCTTTCATAATATACAAAAGAAAACATGGATAAACTAGACTTTATCAAAACTAAAAAAATTTTGCTTTTCAAAAAGACAATATCAAGGGAGGAAAATACAGCATTATTCATAATAAACAAAAGCAGTCTACCAACTTATCAAGACACAAGCAAAATGTATATATCCATAGAACTGAATATTATTCATCAATGAAAAACAATGGACTATTTATACATACAACCAGGAGTTCCCAATGCCCCTGGGCTGCTGACCAGTAAGAGTCGGTGGCCTGTTAGGAACTGGGCCACACAGCAGGAGGTGAGCGGCAGGGGAGTGAGCATTATAACCTGAGCTCTGCCTCCTGTCAGATCAGCAGCAGCATTCGATTCTCATAGGAGTGCGAACCCTACTGCTAACTGCACATGCGAGGGACATAGGTTGTGTGCTCCTTATGAGAATCTAATGCTGATGATCTGAGGCGGAACAGTTCATCCCAAAACCACCACCTCTGCCCCCACATGTGTGGAAAAACTGTCTTCCATGAAACCAGTCCCTTGTGTCAAAAAGGTTGGGGATCACTGCATACAACAAAATGGATCATTCCAAATAAAACATTGTGCTTAAGTGAAGAAGCTAGATACACAAGATTACCTGTCATATGACTGTATTTATGTAAAATTTTCAGAAAAAAAACTATGAAGACAGAAATTATAATCTATCAAGATTAGTAATTGCCTGGGTTTGGGGGTAGAAGGAGGAGCCGACTACAAACAAGCATGAAGGAACTTTTGTATGATGATGGTAATATTCCAAAACTGGTTATAAGATGGTTGCACATCTGTATAAATTTACTAAAACTTGGCTGGGAGAAGTGGCTCACACCTGTAATCCCAGCACCTTGGGAAGCCGAGGCAGGAAGATCACCTGAGTTCAAGACCAACCTTGCCAACATAGTAAAACCACGTCTCTACTAAAAATATAAAAATTAGCTAGGTGTGGTGGCAAGTGCCTGTAGCCCCAGCTACTCGGGAGTCTGAGGCAGGAAAATTGCTTGATTCCAGGAGATGGAGGTTGCAGTGAGTCGAGATCGCGCCACTGTACTCCAACCTGGGTGACAGAGCGAGACTCTGTCTGAAAAAAAAAAAATTAAAATAAATAAGTGTACTAAAACTCATCAAACTATACACTAAAAGTGTATGATAACAGAAAAAAAGGAAAGACACAGAAGAAAATATTTATGATATGGTTTGGCAGTGACCCCACCCAAATCTCATCTTGAATTGTAATCCTCATACTCCCCATGTGTAGAGGGAGGAACCTAGTGGGAGGTGATTGGATCATGGGGGTGGTTTTCCCACTTGCTGTTCTCATGATAGTGAGTGAGTTTTCACAAGACTTGATAGTTTTATAATTGGCTCTTTCCCCTTAGCTCCACACACACTCCTCTCTCTTGCCTGCTACCATGTAAGACATGCCTCATCCCCTTCTGCCATGATTATACATTTCCTGAGGCCTCCCCAGTTCTGCGGAAATGTGAGTCAATTAAACCTCTTTTCTTTATAAATTACCCAGTCGTGGGTATGTCTTTATAGCAGTGTGAAAACTGACTAATACAATTTACAATACAAAGTATGATAAAAGACTTACATCCAGAATGTAATAAAAATTCTTACAACTCAATAATGAGAAGACAACAAACCCTTTAAAAACTGAACAAAAACCTTCACTATTAAGCAGTTAAAAAGTTTGTCACATCAGTAGTTATTAACAAAATGCACATAAGAAGTACAATGAGAACCTCCTACACACCGACTAAACTGGCTAAAATTAAAAAGACTGCTAACATCAAATGCTGGCAACAATCTGGAGGAACCAGAACCCTAAACTACTGATGTGGAAATGTAAACTAATAGAACCACTTCAGAAAACTGGTATTCTCTTTAAAAAGTAAACATAATAGTCTTTGCAAAAATCTAACCTTTTTTTTTGCCTTAGGTATTAACCTAACAGAAATGAAAATATAAGCTGAAACTAAGACTTGTACTTGAGTGTTAATGCAGCTTTATTTACAATAGTCTTAAAGTAGAAATAACCTAAATGCTCATCAATAGGTGAATGTATAAAGATACTTCCATAAGTAATGACATAATAAAAGAGGAACAAATTATCAATGCACATAACATGCATGAATCTCAAAATAATTATGTTGAATGTATAAAGCCAGATATGAGGAAGAGCACGCTGTATAACTCTAATTATATAAAACCATGGAAATGCAAATTAATCTATAATGACAAAAAGTTGCTGCCTGTAATTTTTCTAAATTACAAAATAAAATTCTAGTATTCACTACTATAATAACACTCCAGCACAAGAGTGTTTAAATTAAGTAAAATCATATAGATTTATATAAGTACAAACACAGTTTTGAGAAATTTTTGAGAAGCAGAAAGCAATTACACATAGACTAGAGTGACCACCAAATTTTAATCAAACAGCAGTAACAGAATTCTATATGAAATACAATAAATTTAGTCCGTTATTGAAAAATTATTCACATGAATAACTGAAATGAAATGCATTCAGTGAACTGGAAAACTATGGGAAGTAATAACACCAAAATACTCTAAGTCTAAAAGCAGATAGTTAATTAGATGTAAGTCCGCACTGCAAGATGGCAATAAAATAAAATAATAAAGTAGCCAATGTTATTGTGGATTGTTCGTAAGAAGAGAATTTGTCAAAGAATATGAAAATAACATGACTGCGTATAGAAACTAGAATAAAAGTAATACTTTACATTTGGTGTAAAACAAAAGCATACAGAAATACCATATGGTAATTGACACAGCGTAAAAGAGGAAAGGATAGACAGAGAGAAAGAGTAGGAGAAAAGAAAAGATGAAAGTATCTGCCAAGAAAATCAATTATTTAAAGCAGGGATCAGCATATTTTTTCTTTAAAGTGCAATACAGCAAATAGTTTAGGCTTTGCACACTACATATGCTGTTTGTTTTTGTTTTTTTCCAATCATTTAAAAATATAAAAATAATTCTTAGCACTGGGGCAATATAAAAAACAGGCCACGGGCTGTAGTTTACCAACCCATGATTTTGGGTGTTATGTAAGAGTTCAAATTAATCTCCATTCAAATTTAAGGATAAAATAAAAAGGACATGTTACACAACTAACATTAAGCTTTAGAGAGAAAAAATTTAAATGATTAGTTTTAAAATATCCTTTTAAATTATAAAACGCTATGATGGTACATATTATGTAACTATTATTAATAATGATGTATAATGTTATCTTTAAAAAGAAATTGTCGAAGAGTAACTTTTAAAATTATTATTTATACATGTCATAAAGTTTATTTAATTGAATACCAATGTACTCCACATCAGGTCTCCATTAAATCTAATGAAAGCTATAGTGATGTGAACAAACAGACAAATATTTGGGGAAACAACAGCAAATTATCATTTGAAGGTCATAAAGGAAATACAAGAGCTCTTACTACATTCATTCTTTCAAGTTGTTTACTGTGTGCCAAGGAACAAGTTTTGAACAAGAGGGGAAAAATTACTGAAACTCTAGTTAGTGGTAAAAACAATACTGGGACCAAATATACAAAGGAGTTTACACAGGCCCAAATGATGAGCTCTGTTGTATAATCCATGAGACAAGTCAGAAAAACAGCTAAATATATAAAAGCTGTACCTTTTAAAGCTAGGCACATGGTGTTTGTTGGGTCATAAGGGAAGGAAAACATCCCAAAACAATTGCTTGCTGCCTGCAGAACTACTATCATTAACTACAAAAGGAATCACTGTGTTCAACTTCAGGAGGACCTTCTTTTTGAAGCTTAAGATAATGCTTAACTTCCATAGAGCCCACTGAACACAATGCATTTGAACTAGTATCCTTGCTATACCAGAAATAAGTCAGAATTTTTAACTGCAAAAGTGAAAAGAGCTCATAATATCATAATTTCTTACTGTATACTATATAGATATTTATCTACTGAACTTCAATTCTACATTATTTTCTTAGAGAAGCTAGGTCTAGGTCTAGGTTCTCTAGAGCTGGCTTTTCTAAGGTTGTCATGGTACTTTTGGCTGACAGTTGATAAGCACCAGGACCCTAGGCTTGACCAAGAAGGTCTTCTGCTTTAGGGAAAAGGCAAGTTCATGAATACTTAGTTACTATCACTAGCAACAATTACCACAGGGTCGAGATTATAGCCAGGTACTAAGCTCTGAAAGAAGTGAACACGGAAATCCTCTTTCCTGATGACCTCTAAAGACAAGTAAATACATTATCTTCCTCCACCTTGAACCTACAGAAAGTCTCACATTTGTTTACTGGGAAAGCTTCTAATTCACAAGGTAAAGTCATCTTCCTCATTAAAATGTCATCATTTTACTGTGGGGGACTGGTATCTATGGTGATGCAGGAACTGATTCAGATCACAATTTCTACCACCTATTTTTGAAAGCTAGTTAAAGCCTGAGGTAATGGAGTCTGTTGTAATCCTGAAAAAATAAATAAATAAATGAGGTCCTCTCCCTTTCTTTGTGTGACTTCTGTCAGGGAAAGATTGTATGGTGAGTAGAAAAGAGAGAAATGGGAATCAGGAAGAGCTGCAGATGGATGGCATATCTAGTCGCATGCTGTGACAGACTGCCTATAGAGTTGAAAAATGTTTTTTCTAATATGATCATATTCTGTGCATCCCCAGAAGATGTGCTCTAAATCACCAGTCCTTCCAAATTTTTCCAAAGAAAATGGTAGTGATATCACTATAAATCTTTCCCATACAGAAATAATAAGGCTTTTGTAAGGTCAGAAGTTTATTTATGTATTTTCCGTGTAGAAAGAAACAATAGCTCCTCCATATCTAAACAGTCATTTAGTTTATAAATCTGAAAATAGACATTTTGCAATATGACAGTATTTTATAATACTACAAAGCTATTTAAAACATAAAAATAAATACAAAACACTTAGGCAATTAACTAGGAAAAAACAGTAGTGATGAAAGAGGCTATTTGCATTTACTAAAACAATTTTGGTTTGGAAAGGAATGCTAAAAAAAGAAATTACACTAACTTTCTTCTAATAAATAGTTGCTTCAGATAACAAAGGAATAGCTATTATATTAGTCTGTTCTGGCTGCTACAACAAAATACCATAGACTGGGCTTATAAACAAGAGAAATTTATTTCTTGCAGTTCTGAAGACTGGGAAGTCCAAGTTCAAGGTGCCAGCAGTTTGGGTATCTGATAAGGGCTCATGTTCCTAGTTCACACAAAGACACCCTTTTTTTTTTTTTAATTATACTTTAAGTTCTGGGATACATGTGTAGAATGTGCAGGTTTGTTATATAGGTATACACGTGCCATGGTGGTTTGCCGCACCCATCAACCCGTCACCTATTTACATACTTCTCCTAATGGTATCCCTCCCCTAGCCCCCTAACCCCAACAGGCCCCGGTGTGTGATGTTCCCTTCCCTGACAAGGACACCTTTTTAATGTGATCCCACATGGCAAAAGGATAAGCAGCTCTCTCAGGCTCTGAGTAAAATGAGGGGTAGAAGGAGAGAGGAAGGTAGATATAAGTGCAAAAAGTCTTTTATAAGGGCACTAATCCCATTCAAGAGAGTCCCACCTTCATGACCTGTTTACCTCCCAAAGGCCGACCTCCAAATAACATAATTTTGAAGATAATCTTGGCGGTTAGGATTTCAACATAAGGAGATTTTGAGGAGGATGCATTCGGAACATAGCAGCCATAAAAATGAAGTGACAATTTATCTGCAAATTACAGTTAGGTGACTCTATTATTATTATTACTATTTTTATGATTTTATAAGGGCAGAATTCAATGAATAGAAACACCATCCATTTCTTTAACATGATTCAACAGAAAGTAACAATTTAGTTTTTAACAAAAGATCTCATTGAATTATCAGTCAATAACCAAAAATCTAAAAATCACTGAACACAATGAAGATGGAGAATTTTTAGTGTTATTAAATACTACTAATTTCACAACTGGTAAAGATAGCACTAAAGACTCATGCTATTTTAAGTTTTACAATGAACTGATATTGAAAATGATGGGCATCAACTACATACTCAATAAGAGAGGATCATCAACACTTTTGAGGAATCAAATTAATGTCAGAAATTAATTATTAAATGTAACTGATAATATGATGTAATTTTTCAAAAGTTCCTTGTTTACTGAACATCTATTCAGGCTAAGAGCCTATAAACTAAGTGCACAATCATTCATGAATGCAATAGTACTTCAAAGTTAAAATACTGTAATTCTTTTAGTCTATATTTATAATAAACATTATACATTTATTTTAATCTCTGATATATGCGAGAATATAATTTGAGGATAAAATACATATAAGCTGTAGCATCTGTTCAAATACAGGGAGCGTGAAGCATATTCCAGGCATAAAAAGAGTACCAAGGCCCTAAAGAAGAAAGGAAAATGGGATGTGAATGACTAATAGAAAGCTTGTGAGACTGAAAAGCAGAGAACATATGAGGAGAGTAGCATAAAATGTGCACGTTTAAATGCTGATGAGAAGGAGACAGTATAAGGGAAATGAGGGATGGAAATGTCAACAGGATAAGGTTCTAAGAAAATAAAAAATAGGATCTAGAGCAGAGGTGGTGTGAGAGGACTCTCAGTGAAGCAGGAATTAAGGACATCAGCTCAGAGTAAAATGGGGGTATGGGAAGAGGAGATGGTTGATGGAAAGTAAAGAGAGTGTAAAAGAGTAATTTCAGAAGATGGAAAAAAAAAACAGTTGGCCAGAAAACAAAAATTCTGAGGAACACTGAAGGACCAGTTTAGATTAGTCATCAAATGGAGACTTCCTAAAAAAACTTTTATGCTATAAAAATTCCCTTTTCAATACAAATTGCTTCACAAATTGTCAAATAATTTTCAATATAATTATTTAATAAAGTTAGAATAAACTGGTTGGTCTTACTAAAGAAGGGGGGAAGCAGGAGCTCCAGATCATGATTCTATTACTTGCCAGCTATGTAATCTTCAGTTAATTTCCTAACCTTTCCATCTCTTTGTTTCCTTAACCATACAGAAAGTGGATAATTATATCTTCTTCACAGATCTGTTATTGCAATTGAGATAACAAATGTAAAGTGACTAACACAGAGCCTGACAGAGAACAGGGACTGAACAATGGTTCTTTTCATTCTTAATTCCTAAATTGCCTGCTGACACAGCTGGATGACACCTCTGTCTTGTTGCTCTCTGAGAAGAAAAGGCACTAGCTCCCAAACACAGGCTCTTTCTACTACGACAGCCTGCTTCCCAAGAAGCCTTATCTCAGTGACGTGATTATTAAGAGTTTAATCCTCTCAGCTCCACAAAACCCGAAACTTGACTTTGTGAGTAAGCCAGGTCTGAGGAAGACAAACACACACAATTAAACTCAGAAAGATGTTACAAACACAAATATCAATTTATACATAAGAAATACAGTAAATTTCATGAACTGAACCGGAATGTTAATATTGGCAGATAATACATTTTCTCCCTTTAGGAAAATTATACAGCAAGCTGCAATAGTCTGAATGTTTGTGTCTTTCCTCCTCAATTCATATGATGAAATCCTAACCGCCAAGGTGATAGTATTAGAAGGTGTGGCCTTTGGGAGATGACTACATCATGAGGGCAGGGCACCCATGAATGGGATTCATGCCCTTATAAAAAAAGCTTGAGAGTGCCTTTGCTCCTTCTACCACATGAGGACACATCGAGAGGGCATCATTTGTGAATCAGAACGTTGGCCCTCAGTATATACCCAATCTGCTGGCACCTCCAGCCTTCAGACTTCCCCAGCCTCCAGAACTGTGAAAAATAAATTTCTCTTTATAAGCCACCCAGTTTATGGTGTTTTGTTACAGCAGCCCAAATGGACTAACAGAGGAGCCAAATTATACTCAGAAGGTTACTTTATACATCTAAATAAGACAAATGAATTGGATAATATTAAGGGATAATGTCAATAAACTATGACAATATGATACATATGGCCTTACAGGGAGAAAATACTCCCCGTCCACTGAGCAGAACCTATCCTCCTATGAACCATGCTGAGACATACAACAAAATTATAGTTCCCTGACTCCTATTTTTCTAAGATCTATGCAGATCATTCTACATCTACCCGTGCAGACACACATTACTTTTATACTTTTGTCTTTTTAATCTGATTTATTAGAAATAGGCCACTGGTTAAATAACAACAGTCATCTACTTTGATAAATCTTTGAATAAATTTATACAGTCTGAACAGATAACTATCAACATTTAAGGAATACTAACTTCCTAAAAGTTTGTCAGTCTCTTAATTTTTAACATGAATTTAAAAACCAAAGAAAAGCCAAACTTGACAACTGGTAAAAATGTGCACAAGACAATAAAATATCTAATATATATTTATTTAGAAACAACTAGGCTAGAAAATACTTTCTTACTTTAAATATAAGAGAATTAAATTAAAAAATAAAAAGCCTTTAAAAGTAACCATTCCTTTTTGACATGTTAAATTTATCCATCCCTATTGAAGATAATATTTTGGTTTCAAAAACGTTGGTACTGTTTCCTTTCTAGAATTACTTGGTTTGAGTCCCATGACTCTAAAATATAGTAAAATTTTAAGAACTGCATAAAGATATATACAAATGTGTACATCAAAAACATGTCATAGATACAAAATTTTAGGTAGTATATATACATAAGGTTTCCCATTAGATTAATACAAAAGGCTCGTGACATTGCACTCCCTGAAATATAAATTGCCATCTTTCTCACAACTAAACAAACTATGCTAATATCAATTTTCTGTAGAAATATTCATCTTTATTCAAGGTTGACTTGGAATTCCTTAAGTATTTCTTTGAGAAGTAATTATCAAACAATTTGATAATTTGAGCAATCATCCTTCAAAAGAAACATTAGGGCTGGGCATGGTGGCTCACGCCTGTAATCCCAGCACTTTGGGAGACAGAGGCAGGTGGATCATCAGAGGTCAGGAGTTTGAGACCAGTCTGGCCAACATGGCAAAACCCCGTCTCTACTAAAAATACAAAAATTAGCTGGGTGTGGTGGCATGTGCCTATAATCCCAGCTACACGGGAGGCCGAGGCGGGCGAATCACTTGAACCCAGGAGTCGGAGGTTTCAGTGAGCCGAGATCGCGCCACTGCACTCCAAGTACAAAACTCCATCTCAAAAAAAAAAAAAAAAAAAAAAAAGGAAAAAGAAAAATAAACATCAAGACCATCATCTAGTGTTTTATCCAATTATTTAATACTTAACAAATACTTATTGAGCAATTCAAAGAATGGGAAAACAGAGATAAAAGATATAGTACTAGGTCTTAACGTCAATCCAGTGAGTACATCAAAACATATATATATTGTAACAAGAGTGATAAATAAAATGCTCAAATATAATAAAAAACATTATTAAGCATCTTCTTTTTTTTTCCAAAGGTGCTATTATAACCCTAAAAAGAGGTTCTAAAACCACCCACAAGAATCAAGAAAGGCTATTTGGGGAAGTTAAGGAGGACAAAGTTGGGTAAAGAATGAATACAAAACAAATAGCCAGGTAAATTCGACCAGTAACTGTGTTCAAAGAATATTTAACATTAAATGCAAACCACAGAGGCTGAACAAACCTGTTATGTTCAGGGAAACAAGGGACAGCCATAAGTGTCATTTGGGGATGTAGCAAGATGGCAAAAAGCAAATGGGATTACAGTTTGAGATTTATAAAGAGCAAAGTTGTTGAAGAATTTTAAGTAGTAAACGGACATGACTAGATATGCCTTATATTAAGATCACTGTGGAAGCAGTATGAATATTAAATGGAAATCAGACACTAACAGAAGACTAATATAGTAATCAGGATGAGAAAGCTAAGGTATGAAACAAGAATACAGAAACAATCAGAGTAGAACAGGAGTCAACAAACTATGCTCGTGGGACAAATCTGGTTTATTGCTTGTTTTTGCTAATAAAGTGTTAATGGAACACAACCACGTTCATTCATTTACATATTGTCTATGGCTGTTTTGCTGCCTCAACAGCAGAGTTCAGTAGTTATAACTGAAAGTAAATGGCCTATAAAATCTAAACTTTACTATCTGTCTCTTCGCAAAAAGTGTGCTGGTCCTTAGATGAGCTGATTTCCAAGTTTTCCAGTTGAATAGTGGTGCTCCACAGCAGCTAACACAGGAGAAGATACATTTGACAACTCTGTATTTTAATATTCTGAGTTATAGAGTCTTTATGATGGTCTCATGGAATAATATGGATGATACTAAGAATGAGCTTGCTTAATATACATTCTGGCTTCGTTTCAGTATGTGTTTGCTGTAAAAGGGTCCAGATATGACTAATGTTCCGTTAACTATAAGAACTTGTTTGACATTTAGATGGCAGAGGCTGTACTTTTCCTACTTCTGTTGTTTTCCCTGCCAAGCTCGGTCATAGAGGTGTTTGGATTTCTTCTATCAGCTCTAATGGGGCCTGGTGTATAGTCCCCAGCATTATGAGTGCCAAAAGGCAGAACAGGGGACATCCATTTTGCTGATCTAGATCTTGTCAGAGGAAATATGGCTCTGAAGCTATCAAATGCAATGAAGGTTATATAAAACACCAGTGGGGAGTTTCCTGACATGGAGGAAGCAACACCTGCCCAACTTGCCCAATTCCACACAGTTCAGTAGTTCTGAGAGGCTCAGATTATGGTCTTTTTCTTGAGCCCTCCCAACCATATCCTATAATAAACCCCTATCTACTAAAACTTGCTAAAGTAAGTTCTGTTCTCTATAAGCAAACCTTAACCAATACAAGCATCCTGCAGGCAGGGCAGGAAGCTATAAAGATTTAGTGTTTACAAAAGAGATCTTGGAAGCAGACTGAGATTTTAAAGTTATCAGCAAATGGGAATATACGAGATCATCAAGGAAAAGCATTTAGAATAAAAAGTGGTCACACAGAGAGAGCACAAAGATTAAGGAAGTAAGCAGAAATTGGACAATTATGAAGAAACCAAAAAGCAATGTCATGGGAAAAAAAAAAAAAAAGAAAACAGGAGAGACTGAGATAAAGAAAAGAAGAGAAGAAAGGTTGTCAAGAAGTTGAAATGGTTACCAATGTCAAAAATTTGAGAAAAGAAAAAAAAAGTCCTTTAGGAAACTGGGAGGTCACCCAGTAGATTACTGAAAGCAATCTACTTTCAGTAATCTACTGAAAGCAATCTACTTTCAGTAGATTTATTGAAGAAGTCATGTTAGAAGCCACAATAGTGTAGACTGGGGACTATATGAGAAGTCAAGAAAAGGAGACAGTAAGAGCAGCTTATTCTTCCAAATAGTTTGACTATGAAGTAAACAGACTAGGAAATAGTTACATAATAAGATATAACTAAGTAAACAGTTAAAATTGAAGAATGCTTTTTCCTTTCAAGTGACAGAAATTTTAGTATCTTTGTTTGCTGCTAATAAAAAGGAAAAAGTTGAAGATTCAGATAAGCCAAAAAGCAAAGTAAAGAAGCAGGGCAGAAAGGATGGTGTGGAATTAGCCTTAAATAGGAAGGTTAGAGATCTGATGGAGTTGTGTCCTTAAGAATGAACTTCGCATGAAGTCAAAAACATGCATGCCTTGTGACCTTGATTTTCCTTGTAAGGAGTGTGACAAGATCATCTCACGACAATGAGAGAGAAGAGACTGGAGGTTTACAGTGAATAAAGAAAATCTGAAACAACCATTTGAAATGGAAGAGGGAACTGGACGTAATAAAAAAGTAATTGAAGCCCAGCTGCATCTAAGAATCATAAATTTTAGTTACATCAATCTTACAGTTGTCTGTTTTGTTTTTGTTTTTTAAGAGCAATGAAAAGACTAGGCATAGAAGTAAAATAGGGATAAATGTTGCATGGTCCACAGATGGCATTTTGCTGTGCAGGAGTAGTAGAAAGGCAACGGTGAAATAATTTGAGGGTATCATCAAGGGGAATAGTTCTTGGTACCAGATCTACTGAATCAGAAATTCTGGGTGTTGGGCTCAGCTGTCTGTGTTTTAACCAGTCCTCCCATCAATTCTGATGCATTGTGAAGTTTGAGAATCATTAGTTAGGTGAATAGTTGAAGAGACACATCTTTGATCAATTTAATATAAAAAAATAAGTAGAGCCAGAGAAGGGGACAGACATGAGGTTGACAGAGTAGAAAATCATCAAGTAGTAAAGACATTTATGCTGCAGATGAGTTAACAGATGGATGGGTTTGTTTTGTTTTGTTTTTGAGATGGAGTTTTGCTCTTGTTGCCCAGGCTGGAGTGTGATGGCAAGATCTCGGCTCACCGCAACCTCCGGCTCCTGGGTTTAAGCAATTCTCCTGCCTCAGCCTCCCGAGTCGCTGGGATTACAGGAGTGTGCCACAATGCCTGGCTAATTTTGTATTTTTAGTAGAGAAGGGGTTTCTTCATGTTGGTTAGGCTGATCTCGAACTCCCAACCTTAGGTGATTTGGCTGCCTTGGCCTCCCAAAGTGCTGGGATTACAGGCGTGAGCCCCTGTGCCCGGCCAAGAGATTGATGTTTTAGGTTAATAAAAGAATTATGAGTTATAACAGGAACAAGGGAGCGGGAGGGCAGAAAAAACAGGAATCTACAGTCAAAGGAAGAGACACTGGAGACTTAGACCAAATGATACTAATGACAATATTCAACGTTGATAAGGAGGGAAAGATACTGAAATAGGACGGAAGGGAAGGGCACTAGACTCAAGTTTGGGCTAGTAGATGTCAAACTACTGTGAGCCCAGCGTATGAGACTAACCATCTCCATAGGTATTGGTAACATCCAGGATGATGGGATTTAGAATGGAGAGAAAACAGTACTGCTGAAGTCCTAGAGATGGGAGACACAAAAGGATTAGGAGATGAAAACCACCATATGAGGAAGAGGACAATATGTTATAGAAAATAAATTCCCTGCATAAAATCCCAAAGAAGGCATAATTCATACAGGATGGAGGGCTACAGAGTCAAACCCAGAGGCCACTTCTTAGGAAGGCAACTGCCCTTTCTTGTTTTGAAATTCAGGGCAAAATGTTTGATTAATAGAGTTATCTTTCCTTCTCTTTTGAGGATCTAAAAAAAGGTATCTTCTCTTATTTAATGTAGAGAAATACTCTATTTTTTTTAAACGGTGTAACAGTTTCATCCTTACAGGGAGACCTAGAATTAAAACATAATTGACCAAACAACTAAAAGTAATCTCTAATGTTAGAAGTTAGAATAATAATTATCTTTGGGGAAGCCAGAAGAGAGTAAAAATTGTGAGAGAGGGTAAAGAAACTCTAGGAGTACTGGTAATGTCCTATTTCTGACCTGGGTTTTGATTTCACAGGTATGTTCACACTGTGGTATTCATTCCATATGAAAGTTTATGATTTGTCCACTTTTCATTTTGTATGATATTCAATTTTAAAAGAAAAAGTACCTGATTCAGTTATATTTTAAAAATTACAACTATTTAGGAATCAGAAGTCAAATAAGCACCTTCCTGATTTAGAGGCTAAAGAACAGCACATTAATAACATTGTTTCTGTCCAATATAAATGCACAAAATGAAATTCCTGATTTACAGGATATGAAAAAACTCTAAGTATTAATATTTATATTGGAGCCCAATACAAATGGAGAAAATATCTGGGTGTAATACAAGGGTAGATCTAAGATCTAATTCTAAGTTGTTGAATCTAATACATCAATAACTTTGAATTTCTTCCAATTCAGAAAATTAAGCATCAGGAAAATGATACCTTAGGAGAAATGTCAAGTCCAAAATTTTTAAAATTATGGCATAATGATTAAGAGTGCAAAGTTCTGGGACTACAGTGATTAAAATTTGAATCCAAACTAAATAATTTACTAGCTATGTGATTTTCAACAACTTATTTAAGTTCTGTTTCTTCAACTGCAAAATAAAATTAACAATAATACCAATCTTACTGGGTTGTTGAAAGGCTTAAATAAGGAACCGTGCTTTAGACAAAGCAGGCATGGTCAGCTAGTTATCTATCTATATATGCACATCATAAAAAATACATTTCATGTTATATACATTATACATTAGAAACATTAGGTCTATTTTTAAATTAAATATATTAAACATATATTAAAATTTCCCTTAACGATGACCCATTCTTTGATTTAAATTGTAGACATACTTTCTCAGTGATATATTACTATAAGACATACATTACCTTTTTGAACTCAAAGTCAAATGTTCACCTGTATTATGACACATTTTTCACATCAAAAAACAGTCTTATTTTTATTACCTGAGTCTCCAAACCCTGCTCTAGTAGGCGCTTAGCTTGATTTTCCACTTCAAGTCGGGCTCTTGCAATAAAAAGTAGATCATTTTCTATCACTTCTATTCCAGAAAGATCTATTCCTTGAGAAAGATAATCTGTTTAAAACAAAAACATACACATTCAAATATTTCAATACTGAATAAATATCAAGGTATCAAAATATGTATAACTTCTCAAAAAAAAAAAACAAGGCTATCAAACAGGGTTGCCATTCAAAATCCGTATTTTAAAAAATATAGTTTCCCAAATATTTTCTATTTAATAAGTAATTTATGCTGGAGTTAAATGCTCCAAATAAGACAGATTTGGTAAGGCAAGAATAGAAATGATGATTATGACAAGTTTAAGGAAATGTCAAGAGATCACATTTAAAAGTGTCAAATTTAGTATTTTAAAGTAAATAAATATTCTCACATTTTCAGAAAATTCTCAAGATGAAAGTATAGTTTTTTTGCTGCTGCTGTTGTTTTTTTTTAAGAGATGGGGGAGTCTCATACACTGCCCAGGCTGGAGTATAGTGGCTTGTCACACATGTGATTATAGTTCACTATAGTCTCAAAATCCTGGGCTCAAGCAGTCCTCCCACCTCAGCCTCCCAAGTAGCTGGTACTACCAGTACCTGGCATCACGTCCAACTATTTTCTTTTTTTTAAGAGACAGGGTCTCACTATGTTGTTCAGGCTGGTCTCAAACTCCTGGCCTCAAGTGATCCTCTCATCTTGACCTCTTGAGTAGCTGGGTCCCAGTATTTTTAAAAGCAAAAAAGTGGCTTTCATCATATTATATAACCACCACCAGCTTCCACCTCCCCAGTTATCCAAACCATATTTACAATCACTCACCTGATGAAGTAACCAAACAACATGCTAGATTTGCAGTACAAAGGGCTCTAAGAGCTGGGAGGGAGAAAGGTCTATATTATTTTAGTTACTAATTATTCCCAAACGTGCTTTTCAGTAAGAGACATGTAGCAACAGAGGGAAAAAAACACAACAACAACAACAAAAAAAAAACAGGAAAAAAATGTAGTAACAAACCCCAGCGTCTGCCCTTCACCACAGAAGAATAGAGGGATTATGATACTAAATTTTACCCTCCCATTTATCTGATGCATACAATCACTATCAGTGTTACAAGTCTTTATGTATCTGCTCTTTGTCAAGCACATCCAGAGACTGGAGCCAAGAACAAAATGATGATGATGATGATTCTAATAACAATGACTAACATTTTTGAAGATGTAGCATGTATAATACATTAAGCTAGACGCAAAGTGTATATTACTTTAATGCATCTGTTATTTGTAATTTTCTAAACAATCTTGCTAGAAATTTCATCATACCTAGATGGAGATACTAAAATCCGAAGAATCTAAGTAATCTGAACTAATTCACTTGGCTAGTAACCGGTAAAACAGAATTTAAATCCTGGTCTTTCTGACCACAGTCTTTTCAGTAGATAATCCCAGGTCTCGAAAGAATAGAGCTTATATTCAAAGAGATAGTATTCCTCCGATATTCTTCCAATTTGCACATTGAAAGGGTAAAGATGTAAAAATCATAACAGATATAACTGTTCATAAAATTTGCCCAGGTTAGAACAATGAAAGTATTAAATAACTAGTTTAACTTTTAAAAATATGTAAATGTTTAAAAATACATGCAATCCAAATTTTGAAATGTGGCAACATTACTCACATCATGACAATTAAACCTTAATAAATGTGGAGTGCACAGCCAGAATTAACTTCCTAGCCACTTAATACAAATATCTCTTGGATCCCTTCATATACCACAATGATGTAGCAGGAAATGAAATTGATCTATTTGAATTTAATGTATTTATCATCTCCTTAGGAGAAAACTATGAGACTAGTGCTTTTAGTGGAAAAGAAATGATATTAATCATCTCTTGGTTTACTTGAGAAAAATGTAATCTACTAGATTAGATAAAAGGGAATTCAAGCACATCAGTCATTTTACTAGGCTTTCAATATTCTAGTCAATAGTACACATGGCTACCAGAATAAACGTTCTGGTTTATTCTAGTTTATTACAGTTGCCCTTCCATTCATGAACCTCTGGCTTCACCTTGACTAACATGTTCTCCTATTTTGCAATAGAAAATGTCTTTATTGATTCCAAAATCCTCACTGTCCCTTTTTTTTTTTTTTTTTTTTTTTTTGAGACTCAGTCTTGCTCTGTTGCCAGGCTGGAGTACAGTGGCGCGATCTCAGCTCACTGCAACCTGCGCCCGCTGGGTTCAATGTGATTCCCCTGCCTCAGCCTCCCAGGTAGCTGGGATTACAAGTGCACGCCACCACGCCTGGCAAATTTTTTGTATTTTAGTAGAGACGGGGTTTCACCATTTTGGCCAAGATGGTCTTGATCTCCTGACCTTGTGATCCACCCACCTCAGCCTCCCAAAATGCTGGGATTACAGGCGTGAGCCACTGCGCCCGGCCCACTGTCCCTTCTTTTACTAGCCTCCTCCTTTGTGGAAACAAAAACAAAAAAAGGAAAGTACAACTACAGTTTGCTAAAGAATTCAGCTATGCACTTATGTTTCACAATTATGTTAGCACTAATTTATTTAGAAGAAACTAGATGAATGAGGAATGCACGTATGAAATTGGGTTGGTGCTGGAAGTTGAAAGGAATGAGGAGGGTAAATCTTCATGCTCCATGATGGGGAGTCAAAGAAGTTAAAAATTAAAAAGTGGAAATATAAGCAGATTATTTACAGATATGGAGGCAAATACTAAAATAATTAGCTGAAAAAGACTGAAAAGTTTGCCTCTAAGAGTAAATGAGGCCAGGAAGAGGGCAGAGCATTGCCATTTTAAAAAAATAAATCTTGTAGAGCTATTTGAGTTTATTACACATGTATAACTTCCAAAATAAATAAAACTAAATTCTAAAAAGTAAATAGAAGTCAAGAAAAATAATACCAAAAATTAAAATAAGGTGGCTAGCCTACTAGAAAAAAAAATCACATCCTCTAAATCAATGATTCTGCTTCTGGGAATAAATAATTTTAAAAAAGAAGAAAAAGGTGAATATATTTGAGCACAAACTCATTTATTACAGTGTTAATTGCAACAGTAACATATACATAGGGATATATGTACATGTGCATGAATGTATATATGTATGTGTATGTATATATATACACATATGTATATATGTGTGTATAGATGTGTGTATATATAAATAGCAACATTGTAAGTTAGTAAAAACCAGTTTGGAAAACAATATGGGACTATCTGATAAGGTTTCATATGTGTATCCCCCATGACTAAAATATTCCATTCTTAGGCACATACCCCAGAAATGTTTTTATATATGTGTATCAGAAGACATGTACAAGAATGTTCGTAGTAGCACTGTTAAAAACAAAGCTGAAAATCCAAATAACCATCAATAAAAGAAAAAAATTGTGTAATATATTCATTCCAAGTACTACTATAGAAGAGTAAAAATAGACAAATGACAGGTATATACATATGGTATAAATATCAATAACAATGAATCACAATAAGATAATGTTAAGGAACAAGAACAAGTTTTAGAAAACACACACAGCAACAGGTAATTCATACTGAGAAACATAAGACTAAACATATATTATTTGGGATACACAGAAACATTAACAACATTTAGAAAAATTAGCAGAGATAGCAGATACAACATTATTCTAATACACTAATTCTTAAATTTAGTGGGCAGTATTATAACTTATATATGTTAAAAATGTGTTTTTGCATTTTTATATTTTCCCATTAAAAACTACGTATGAACCAATGGCACAGAGTATAGCATTTTTAGACAAGGACTTCACAACAGTTACTATAACTGTATTTCATATGTTCCCCTATCAAAAAAGACTGACCATGTCAAATAGACATGGATAATAAAGTAAGACAAATCAGTTAAAATGTATAATGTCTGGATGAGATTAACAGCAGATGGGACATTATAGGAAAAGCAGAATATATTACCTCAGGGAGAAGAGTTTAACGCAAAGATTACTAACTGGTAACTAGATAAAAGCTTTTAAGATAGTACCGTTTTCATTAAAGATATTTTAGAAGTCAGAGAAATATTAAAAAGAGGGGAAATTATATAACCCCATAACACAGAGGCAACCACTGGCCAGTGGAGCATTGGAATTTGCACAGCAATATCTCAGAAATTTATGAATCTCCAAATTCTCAAGTAACAGAAAAACAGCATATATCCTCCTCCTGGATATTTATGTGAGAAAGTGCAGAGAAAGGAAAAACTGAGGTACAGGGTCTGGGCAGCTGGCTACAGTCACCAACAAAAGTGGCTCCCTCCTACACACCAACTTTATAAAGAGCACCATACAAATATATGTCTCAGAAGCAACCTTCAGATGTTTCTAAAATACTTAAAACCTTGATTGAGCTTAAAAGTAAATGTCTACTATATTCTTTTTAAATCTATCCTTTTAAAATTTTACCTATGAGTTGTTTTGCTCTTATTATTTGTAATTATACTTATTTACAATGTCTTCTTTATTAACTTAATGTTACATACATTTACCTACCCTAAGACAGTCCTTATAAAAATATCAATTTTTGACAGCTCCCAATATTTCATCAAATTAATGACCAAAATTTACTTAACCTTCAGTTTAAGATGGAATATTTGTTATCATAAATGACTACTTTAAACATCTTTATAAAGATTTTCAATATCCTGAATTATTTTCTTGGGAGAGAATCAAAGACAGAATTATTGGATCAAAGTAACACTTTAGCTTCTTGATACAAATTATCAAACTACTTTTCAAAATGGCTATACTACTTTATATGCTTTTTCCAATAATCTATGGGAGTAATTTAACCACAGATAGCACTGGATATTACCACTGTTTTTGAATATTATATATGCTTCTATAAGAAATATGTTCTTATTGATAGTCTAATCTGATTTAAGTTATGAAGCTGAATACTGTTTACTAACTATATTTCCTCTTGAGAATTTCTAAATAATTTTTGCTCCCTTTTTGTCTTAAATCCCTTTGCACTAATTATATAATAATATTCACTGTTTGCCTATCATATTTGCTATTTTCCCATTATTTTGTATTTTCCCAGTCTATTGATTTTTAAGTTATTTGTTTACATATTATTTCTTGAGGCCATTCTCAGAACACAATCATAAAATTATCTAAAAAGCTCCACACACTTGATTCTTCATCACATCCCTGCCTGATTAAGAAATTCAGACTAAAGTCTTTTACAAAAGCAAATATCAAAATATAAAACTGTGGTTTAGAGAGGGTTACCTAGAAGACTGATGAACAGTAATCTGGAGAGGAAAGATGCCTTTTTTTGATCCGTTCAACAAACTTTGTATCTTTGAAATTAAAATAAATTGTATTGCAAAGATTAAGGCTTATCACAACCACATTTGAACTCTTTCTGAAGCATCAATCTTCTTGGCTACAATCATATCAGATATTCTACAAAGAACACAGCTGCTAGAGAATACTGAGATAAATAACAAATTTAAATTAAGACAAAACAAAACAAACAACCATTAAATAACACCAAACGACATGAATGTTGTAGGGTTATAATACTGACAGAACTAATTTATCCAATCACAAATGAGATTTGGGCTTTCCACATACTGAATAATGTTCCAGAAGTCAAAGAGAATAATGTTCCAGAAGTCACTTAAATCTAAGGTAGTTCAGTTTTTTAAAAATTGCTTTAAAGATACATCCACACACAGACACATAAACATACACAGAGTCATGGCTTTTTTTTTTTCTTTTTTTAAGTTTCATTAAAGAAACCTTAGAGAACACAGAAGTTAGAGAAAAAGTCATCCAAAACTCCAAGGACAACTACATATATATTTGATTTTCAGTTCATTATTCTAATGAACTAAAAAATAGTGTTTTATTTTTATTTATTTGTATTTTTAGTTTAGTTTTGTTTTGTCTGAAATGGAGTCTTGCTCTGTCACCCCAGGCTGGAGTACAGTGGCACAATCACAGCTCACTGCAACCTCCGCCCCGGGGTTCAAGCGATTCTGCTGCCTCAGCCTCCCAAGTAGCTGGGATTACAGGGGCATGCCACCATGTCCGGCTAATTTTTGTATTTTTAGTAGAGACACGGTCTCACCATGTTGGCCTCAAGAAATAATATGTAAACAAAAACTTAAAAATCAACAGACTGGGAAAATACTCATAGCAAATATGATAGGCAAACAGTGAATATTATTATATAATTAGTAATTTTTCCTCCTTTTCCTCTTCGTTGTAATTACTAGGACATTACAAATTTTATTGATATTTTCAAAGAGTCAACTTTTGGTTTGATTGATTTTTCTCTATTTTCCTGTTTTCAATTTCATTGATTTCATCTTCTTTATTAGTTCTGTTCTAATTTTGGATTTATATTACCTTTTTTCTAGTTTCTTGAGGCAGGAGTTTGTATTATTGATTTGAGACCTTTTTCTAATAACAAAGTTTTTCTTCTAAAAACACACTTAATGTTATTAAATTCCTTCTTAACTGCTGCGTTGGTTGCATTGCACAGATTTTGATTTTGTATTTTCATTTTCACTCAATTCAAAATCAAAGAGAAATTTCTCAGAGATCCTTTGTGATCCCTTGATTATTTAAAAATGTACTAATTTTCAAAGGTTTAGAAAATTTCCTAATTTGATTCCATTATGATCAAAGAACAATTTTTTTTTTTTTTTTTTTGAGACGGAGTCTCCTTCTATCTCCCAGGCTGGAGCAGTGGCGCAATCTCAGCTCACTGCAACCTCCCCATCCCCCGCCCCCAGATTCAAGCTTCCTGCTTCACCTGCCACCACATGCAGCTAACTTTTGTATTTTTGTAGAGATGGGGTTTCACCATGTTGGCCAGTCTGGTCTTGAACTCCTGACCTCAAGTGATCGGCCTGCCTCGGCCTCCCAAAGTGCTGGGATTACAGGCATGAGCCACTGTGGCTGGCCAAAGAACATACTTTGTATTATTTCAATTCTTTTACATTTAAAAGGTTTGTTTTGTGACCCAGAACATGGTCTATATTGGATAATGTTCCATGTGTAGTTGAACAGAATTTGTATTGTTTTTGCTTGGTGGAGTGCTCTGTAGATGTCAATTAGATCCTTAGTTTATGGTAGTGGTCATTGTTTATATATCCCTGCTGATTTTACCTAGGGCATCTAAGGAGAGATACTGACAGTTATTTCTAGCTAGGTACTGACTGGAAGGTAGGCATTAAATAAAGGACCTGAAATTTCTTTCTGTTGATGATGGAGGGATGAGGTTTTGTTTAAATTCATGTTTTTAAAGTATAATGTCATATCAACAGTATCACAGTTAGAAAGTCAGGAAAAAAGGAAAAATGGTGCCCAGAAGAACAGACGGACAACGTATTTTCTTTCCATTGGCTATGAGTAATTTTTTGTGGTAGCCAAAGCAGACACAGAGTGAGACTTAGGAAAGGAAAACTAATTCTCATTTTTAATAGTAAGGTATTTTCCTTCCCCCTTGTGTGAGAGACACAAAAAAGAAGTAAGACTTTTGATTCTAAATTTCCATGAAGCTTTGAAGAACAAGAAAGATGAACATGTCCTGAGAAGTGCTTTAGACTTGAAATATAAAGATTCAGCTAAAGGAGTTTACTTAAGCCTGAGGCTATTCTATGCATAGTTTATGTGATGGTATCAATTAAGAACTAGTCAGAAAAATACAAATTTTAGGCTGGGCACGGTGGCTCATGCCTGTAATCCCAGCACTTTGGGATGCCGAGGCGGGTGGATCACGACGTCAGGAGATCAAGACCATCCTGGCTAACACGGTGAAACCCCATCTCTACTAAAAATACAGAAAAATTAGCCAGGCGTGGTTGCACACGCCTGTAGTCAGTCCCAGCTACTCAGAAGGCTGAGGCAGGAGAATCACTTGAACCTGGAAGGTGGAGGCTGCAGTGAGCCGAGATCGCACCACTGCACTCCAGCCTGAGCAACAGAGCAAGACTCCGTCTCAAAACAAACAAACAAATTTTATAACCTGTGTTTGTTTTCTGTAATACCTGAACTCCTTAAGATTATCTCTACATGTTCTTCCAGGTCCTTCTTCTCCCTATCCCAATCAAAAGAATAATATCCTATTATGAAAATAATAACTAATAACTTACATGTAGTTGTTTATGGTCTACAAAACGTGCTTCATGCATATTGTCTTACTTGCTCCATACAACCCTACTTGGTTAGCAACATAGGTTTTTTAATCTTCACTGTTGGAGTCTCAGAAAAGTTTAGTGATTTTTCTCAGGTCATAGAATTGAGCATAATTAAAGCACAGGTGTTCTCATTTCTAGTTCTGTATTCTTTCTATCATATAATATTTGGCCTCTGAAAAGATGTACCTGTTTTCTCTAAAATTTTTGTAAGAAATGACTTTTAATTGAAATATAGTTTTACATATTTTAAAGATGTTTCAGTGAATATTTACTATTTCATTTTATGTAAAGATTAATTTCAAAGATTATTAAAAAGGTTTAATAGGTTTTCAAATATAGACTTACGGTTATTCTGTTACATGAATGTGTTATTTAATAGCCTTTGGTTATCTTCCCATTTAAAACTATAAACTCTTGGCCAGGCAAAGTGGCTCACGCCTGTAATCCCAGCACTTCGGGAGGCCGAGGCGGGCGGATCACCTGAGGTCAGGAGTTCGAGACTAGCCTGGCCAAAATGGTGAAACCCCATCTCTACAAAAAATACAAAAATTAGCTAGCTGGGCATGGTGGTAGATGCCTGTAATCCCAGCTACTCAGGAGGCTGAGACAGGAGAATCGCTTGAACCCGGGAGGCGGAGGTTGCAGTGAACCATGATTGTGCCATTGCACTCCAGCCTGGGCGACAAGAGTGAAACTCCGTCTCAAAAAAAAAAAAAAAAAAAAAAAAATTCTATAAATTCTTTATGTGTTTTTGATGATAATGCCTTTCTCTATTTCATTTGATAAACATACCTCCTCCATTCTCTTTTTCTTTTTTATTTTTACTATTAGAAAAAATAGATAATTGGTGGTAAAATATTTTTTGTAATTCATTCTTTAAAGGTTAAGAAATTATTTTTAGTTGGAATAAGCATTGTATTCGTTAAATTTTTTTCAATTATTGGTTTTATATATTGTGAGCTTTTATTTATAATTTTTCTATTTGTCTAATTATATTTAGGCTATCACATATTAAAATCTTAAAATTTTAAGCCCACATTATTACGTTCTCTGTTCTCTATAAGCCATTTGCATTTCTGTGCAAATACCACAACTTTAAAATTTTTGCCTTATAATTTTATTTTACTGTGTTTTCAATTATATTACTTTATTAGCAATACTCTGCAATTGTATGTGAAAATTTGTCTTTAAAATATTTTTCTTCAAAGACATGTTTCATCATCAGATTTAAGATCTCTACTTAAATATGATTAAAGTATTCCAAATACAGGCAGGCAGATCGCCTGAGTTCAGGAGTTCAAGACCAACCTGGCCAACATGGTGAAACCCTGTCTCTACTAAAAATACAAAAATTAGCTGGACATGGTGGCATGCTCCTGTAATCCCAGCTACTTGGGAGGCTGAGGCAGCAGAATCTCTCGAACCCCAGAGGCGGAGGTTGCAGTGAGCTGTGATTGTGCCACTGTACTCCAGCCTGGGGTGACAGAGCAAGACTCCATTTCAGACGAAACAAAACTAAACTAAAAATACAAATAAATAAAAATAAAACACTATTTTTTAGTTCATTAGAATAATGAACTGAAAATCAAATATATATGTAGTTGTCCTTGGAGTTTTGGATGACTTTTTCACTAACTTCTGTGTTCTCTAAGGTTTCTTTAATGAAACTTAAAACAGAAAAAGCAAGCCATGACTCTGTGTATGTTTATGTGTCTGTGTGTGGATGTATCTTTAAAGCAATTTTTAAAAAACTGAACTACCTTAGATTTAAGTGACTTCTGGAACATTATTCTCTTTGACTTCTGGAACATTATTCAGTATGTGGAAAGCCCAAATCTCATTTGTGATTGGATAAATCAGTTCTGTCAATATTATAACCCTACAACATTCATGTTGTTTGGTGTTATTTAATGGTTGTTTGTTTTGTTTTGTCTTAATTTAAATTTGTTATTTATCTCAGTATTCTCTAGCAGCTGTGTTCTTTGTAGAATATCTGATATGATTGTAGCCAAGAAGATTGATGCTTCAGAAAGAGTTCAAATGTGGTTGTGATAAGCCTTAATCTTTGCAATACAATTTATTTTAATTTCAAAGATACAAAGTTTGTTGAACGGATCAAAAAAAGGCATCTTTCCTCTCCAGATTACTGTTCATCAGTCTTCTAGATAACCCTCTCTAAACCACAGTTTTATATTTTGATATTTGCTTTTGTAAAAGACTTTAGTCTGAATTTCTTAATCAGGCAGAGATGTGATGAAGAATTAAATGTATCAGTAACAGGAATTAAAAAGAAGATATATCTATGGATCTCACAGGCATATCATAGTGGAAAACTATGAATAACTGAACAACTTAGCAAAACGACCAGAGCTCATACAAGATTATCTCAGTCGATCTAGAACATTAAGGGAACTGAATTTGTAGTTTAAAACATTCTGAATAAGAAATCAACAGGCCCAGATGTTTTCATTATCACTGAAAAAAGAAATCAATTCTATACAATGAGAGAGGGAACACTTCCCAAAACTAGGGAAAAAAAGAATGCTACAGAACATTATCCCTCAAGAGATATACACAAAAGTCTTCAAAACACTAGCAAATGTGATTACCTTAATACAAAAACCAAAGACATAACAACAACAAAAAAAATCTACAAAATAATCTCCCTTAAGAGCAGAGATGCAAAAATATCAAGAAAATATTAGCAAATAGAATCTTGCAACATATGAAAAGAATAATATGCCATGACCACAAGGAATTTCTTCTGGGAATGCAAGGAAGATACACACTGATAATTTAGAGATGTTTACTATGAACCCTTTAACAACAAACTAAGAGTTTATAGCTAGTAAGTCAACAAATGAGATAAAATTTAAAAATAATGAAAAGAATGCAGAAAAACAATGAACAGATGACACAGACTGCAAAATATTTCTAGAAAACACAAGGTAGAATGTAGGTTAGTGAGACTGAGTGGGGTGGCTCACACCCATAATCCTGACACTTCTGGAGGCTGAGGCTGGCAGACTGCCTGAGCTCACGAGTTTGAGACCGGCCTGGGCAACATCATGAAACCCCGTCTCTACTTAAATACAAAAATTTAGCAGGGCGTGGTGGTGCGTGCCTGTAGTACCAGCTAGTCGGGAGGCTAAGGCGCGAGAATCACTTGAACTCAGGAGACAGAGGTTGCAGTGAGCTGAGGTCGTGCCACTGCACTCCAGCCTGGGCAACAGAGCGAGAGTCTGTCTCCAAATAAAAAATAAATAAATAAAAAATGTAGGTTAGTGGTTCCCTGGGGCCTGGAGGGGTTTTCAGAGAAGGGTGGAATGGAGGTTTCACACGGAAACTTTTGGGAGTGATAAATATGTTTATTATCTTGATTATGTTGATGCTGTCTCAGGCCTATAAATATATAAAAATGTATAAAGTTATATACTTTAAACAAGTGCAGGTTATTGATACCAATTATACCTCAACAAAACTTTTTTTTTTTTAAAAAAAAGAAAAACTGCAAAAGAAATATATCAAACAGAGCTATGGGGTTTATTCAACCCCTGAAAAAAGCATTTTCCCTCTTCACTATGCTTACGAAAGACACCAAGAAGGATTTTCTATTTCAAACAGCCACTATATGCTCAGCACTGTATAAAGACGGAAACAGATATCAATTCTACATTTACGTTATACCTTTTTTGACAGACTAGAAAACAGAATTATAAACCAGGCTGTCCTCTATCCAAAATCATGAATGATACCCTTATATACATTAAAGTGTTTTGTTCCCAAAGAGCTAAAAATGATCACACAATTCTTAATTATGGACACTAGAGGGTCTGCTTCACTCAGGTCCAAGCACTCCAAAAAATTAAAAGCTTAGTGGACACTGACTTTGCAATATATTAATAGGTGTTATAACTTAAGGGAATCCTAGGGTAAACACAAAATTAAGTAGGTACTTTACCACAATACTCCTCAAAACTATTACTGTGCACAATGAACATCCAAAAGAAGAATATAATATATAATATTTCCCACATCTATTTATCCACAGGATACCATCCATCCCCCACTTTTTTCCCTTCGGATTTTTCAAAAGATCCAGTAAGACTAAAACCCATGGAACACACTTAAAAAAACACAGTGACTACTTCATACTGATTTAGATGCAATACTAAAAGAAACAAAATCCATATAAATCCACTGATAGAAGCCCTTTGTTTACTCCTTTAAAAATCAGGTCAATAAAGGGTCTTATTAATATAGTATAAAGCACTTACAAGCAATAATACAGGGGTGAGACTCCGTCTCCAAAAAAAAAAAAGATGAAGATACACTTCTATTTATATCCTACTCTCCTATGAAGAGTCTCCATCATATAAACATTAATGACCACAGAATCTTCATATACATGATACCATAACAACTTCTAGTCAGATTAATTTTTATTCTATATCTGAATTTTACTTAAAAACACACAAGAAATATTATATAGGTATTATGGGAGTCACATATCCACAGTCAGAAGAGTCCTTACTATGAAGAAATAACATGAAGATTATTAATGGTAATTACTAAGGTTTGCAAATTTTAAGGGCTTAAAGTTAACTCAGAGTATCTACTCTCTAATCTACACATTACAGATGCAATACACTGATGTAAAAGGTTAGAAGAACTACAATAAATCATCAGAAATAACAACAATAAACATTCATATAATGCTTACTATGTGTTATGAGTTGAACTGTGTCTCCCTAAAATTCTTATGTTGAAGTCCTAATTCCCAGTACCTCAAAATGTGACCTTATTTAAACATAGGGTTGTTGCCCCTAATTCAATATGACTAGTGTCCTTATATCATAAAAAGAGGAAACTTGGACAATACCCACACATGGAGAATGCTATGTGAAGACAAGGGCAGAGACATGGGTAAAGTTTCCACAAGCCAAAGAACTCCCAAGACTGCCAGCAAACCAGAAGCTAGGCAAGAGGCATGGAACAGCTTCTCCCTTACGGACCACACAAGGAAGCAAACTTACTGACATATTGATTTAGGACTTCTAGCCTCCAGAATTGTAAGACAACACATTTCTGTTATTTAAGCCACCCAGTTTGTGGTACTTTGTTATAGCAGCTCGAGCACTACAGACCCTATGTCTCCAGACACTGTTATAAGAACCTATATATTACTCATTTAATATAACAACTCATTTAATACATTTATCTGCTCCACTTTACAGATGATCAAACTGAGGCACAGAGCAGTTAATTAACTTGCCCAAGTTCATAACTACTAAGGCAGGATTTGGAAAGTGACACAAATGGTGTTTGTCTTAGTTCAGGCTGCTATAACAAGGTACCATAAACTGGGTGGCTTATAATCAACTGAAACTTACTTCTCACAATTCTGGAAGCTGGAAGTTCAAGATCAGGGTGCCAACGTGGTCAGCTTCTGGTAAGGGCTCTCCTCTGGGCTGTAGGCTTGTATCCTCATATGGCAGAAGAGGGCAAGAGGGCTCTCTGGGATCCCTTTTTCAAAGATAATAATAGCATTCATAAGGGCTCCATCATGATGACCTAATAACTTCTCAAAAGCCCTTCCTCCTAATATCATCACATTAGGAGGTAAGAATTTCAGCATATGAATTTGGGGGAGACATAAACATTCTGTCCATTGCAGTGTTGTTGCTAGAATGGCCCCATAGTGTAGCTGTGTGTTTCAACTGTCTGGGGCATTCAGATCAAAGTTTGATTCTCTGGACCTGTAAAACTTTGTTCTCTTTATACATTCTAAAATCTTATAATAAATCCTTTCTACTTAAATTAGGTATAGTAGATTCAGTCGATCTCAACTAGGAACTCTAATTTCAGTAAGGAACTGGAGTTCTGGAGAAAGATGAAGTACTTAAAGAAACTGACAGTGGTTGCAGCCCCAGAAAAATATCTGAGTAATCTCTGACTACTATTCGATATATGGGTTTCGAGGTTTGCACGACAGCAGTGAAGGGCCAATCTGACAAACCTGGCCCCAAAAATCAATTCCTCTGGTCTTGTTCATCTATCTGATCATAAACACTTTATTGACCTCTCTCCAAAAGTAAGGCTGTACAGACAGACCACACTGGAGTCCAGTTGAAGAGTGGAGGTCACGAGGTAAGGAAAATAATGGAGGGTTCCAAACTACCACGGACTTCAAGAGAGGTGACCAGAGATCAGCAACTGAGATTTGGCTTTTCCTATACATCAAAATTTACATGGCCCAAACTTGATAATTTCTTCTCTTATTCACTGTTCTTCACTAAACTCCCTTCATGTTAACTCCCTGTGAAAACACTGCACACACAAATTATTTCACAACTTGAGAATTAAATACATTTTAGGACAAAAATATATACTCTTCTGTTATGGACTGAATCGTATTATGCAAAAAAAGATGTACTGAAGTCTTAACCCTCAGTACCTATAAATGTGACTTTACTTGGAAGCAAGGTTTTCCCAGGTGTAATACAGTTGACGCTGGATTTTTCTCACTGACTTTTGCCAGCTGGACCACCTCCAGCTGGTGACACCTCCACCGAAGCCTCGTTCGGCCCCAGGCCTGCCACAGGAGACATCCTACCCACTCAGCCCACTGGGCTGTGCCTTGCTTATGCACCAGCTCAGCCTGTGGCTGGGCTGGGAATGCCTCAGCCCACCCATGTTACAGCTCATACCCACGTTCAGCAGTTCCCAAGTTCTTGTCCTGCATCCAAGAAGAATGACATTACACTGACCATCAAGGGTTGAGAAGCGCAGAGAAGAGTGTTATTAAGCAATAGGACAGCTCTCAGCAGAGAGGGAATGTGAGGGTGGTCCCCCACTCAAAGTCGGGTGTCTCTCCTTCAGTGTGGCTGGGTCCGAAGCTTTTATGAGCTCAGAATGGGAAGTGCATGCTGACTGGTTTGTGAGTACGCAAAAAAGACTACAACAAAGGCACCACTCAAAGGTGGGCTCGACAGTATAAAAAACCAATTAGGAAAGGGTAGGTATATGTAAAACAGGTGAAAGGTGGGGATCAATCAGAGGAAAGTACGCCAAACAGGAAGAGAGGTTCTCAAGCCGGTATGTGGATTTATCCAAGACTTGTAGCTTGGCCTTCACACTTTAAATTGTCTTTCATTTGAAGGTGGGGTTTCACCAGGGACCTGCCCCTGTCTGCTTAGGATTTGTCTGTCTCCTGCTACTATCCTAGTTAAAATAAAGTTAAACTGGATTAGGGTGGCCCCTAATCCAATGACTGGTGACCTTAAAAGACACCTTTTAAGGAACATTTGGACCCAGCTACAGAGAGGAGAATGCCATGTAAAGACACACAGACCTAGGAGAAAGCCATGTGAAGATAGAGGCAGAGATTGGAATGACACATTTATAAGTCAAGCGACAACAAGAACAGCCACAATCACCAAAGCTACAGGAGGCAAAGAAGGATTCCTCCTCTAGAGACTTCAGAGAGAGTATGGCTCTGTTAACACCTTTACTTCAAACTTCTAGCCTCCAGAACTGTGTAAGAATAATTCTGTTGTTTTAAGGCACTCAGTTTTTAGTAATGTGCTGCAGTAGCCCTAGGAAACTGAAACATCTTCTCTCTGTTATATTCATTTTTTTCTATCTTCAATCAACCCCCAATTTAGGCCTGAAGCTACAGACCAAGAGTTAACTGAGAATTGAAGTCAATGAAGGTTCCACATGCAGAGCAGCTGCAGGATAAGCTGTTTAATCTTCTACACAACACTCATTGGCATATTACCAGCAAGTTCTCATATTTTCTTAGCTTAAGAGCTCTTGAGCTACTAAACACAATTTTCATAATGAATGAATATGCTTATAAAGAGGAGTTAGGAAGGTAGAACAAAAACTATATTGGCTTGAAGCACAGGCATCAGATATTTTGCTAAATAAAATGGAGGTCACCATGTCAATTCCACCATGAGCATTTCTTGTCTGCTGTTTAAAAAAAGCCAAGAATGAGTGTGTGACAAACCTATTGTACAATGAAAGATACTAAGTAACAGAATATTACTAACAGTACCACTTAAAATTTTATCTAAAATATTTTAGCTGTCCCTTACTATAGGGAATCTTTATGGAACAACCATATTTTACTCAATCCTTCAAAGGAACTAAATAAAATATCATCTTGGAAGAGTAGCATATTATGGATCTGACAGCTCAGAGGGAGTAGAATGTTACCATATGTCTTTTTAATTTTAGTCATTCTTGGGGGTGTAAAGTGGTATATCATTGTGGTTTGATTTGCATTTTCCTAATGACTAATGATACTGACCACCTTTTCATGTGCTCATTGGCCATTTGCACATCTTCTCTGGAGAAACGCCTATTCAAGTCTTTGCCCAGTTTTTTTTTAAGAGATGGGGTCTTGCTATGTTGCCCAGGCTGATCTCAAACTCCTAGAGCTCAAGCAATCTTACTGTTTCAACCTCTAGAGCAGCAGGGACTACAGGACTGTGTCTGGCTTTTGCTCATTTTTTAGTTGGTGATACGGTTTGGCTGTGTCCCTACCCAAATCTTATCTTGAACTGTAGCTCCCAAAATTCCCACATGTTGTGAGAGGGACCTGGTGGGAGGTAATTGAATTATGGGGACAGGTCTTTCCTGTGAGAATGAATAAGTCTCATGAGATCTGATGGTTTTATGAAGGAGAGTTTCCCTGCACAAGCTCTCTTCTCTCATCTTCTGCCATGTGAGACGTGCCTTTCACATTCCACCATGATTATGAGGCCTCCCTAGCCACATGGAACTGTGAGTCCATTAAACCTCTTTCTTTTGTAAATTGCTCACTCTTGGGTATGTCTTTATCAGTAGCATGAAAACGGACTAATACAGTTGGGTTATTCATCTTTTTTGAGTTGTAAGGGTTCTTTATATATTTTGTATGCAAGTACCCTGTGTCAGATATATGATTTAAAAACATCTTTTCTGATTCTGTGGATTGTCTTTTCACTTTCTTGATAATGTCCTTTAATGTGCAAAAGTTTTAAATTTTGATAAAATGTAATTTAACTCATTTCCTTTTGTCACTTGTGGTTTTGGTGTTGTATCTCAGAAACCAAGGCCACAATAATTTACTCATATTTTCTTCTAAGAGAGTGTATGGTTTTAGATCTTTAGGTATATGATACATTTTTAGTTCCTTTTTTGCATGGTATGAGGAAGTGATATGTATTCATTCTTTTGCATGTAGATACCTGTTGTCCCAGGACAATTTTTTGAAAGACTATTCATTACCAATTACACTGTCTTCACATTCTTGTTAAAAATTAATTAACTACAAATGTCAGAGTTTATTTCTGGACTCTCAATTCTATTTCACTGATCTACATATCTATCTTTATGCCATTACCAGACTGTATGAATTATTGTAGCTCTGTACTAAGTTTTAAAATCAGTATGTGTAAGTCCTCCAGCTGTGTTCTTTCTCAAGTTGATTTTGGCTATTCTTTTTAGAATTTGTTTTAGCTATTCTGGGTTGCTTGCATTCCAGTATGAATTTTAGGATCATTTTACGATATCTGCAGCAAACACCAATTTGGATTCTGATAAGGACTGCACTGAATCTATAGAACAATTTGGGAAGTGCTGCCATCTGTGCTAGGCAGATTAATGTACTCTAAGGATATCCAACAACCTAATCCTCAGAATTTGTGAAATGCTACCTTACATGCTAAAAGGAACAGTGCAGATATGCCATGGGTCTTGAGATGGGGAGGTTATCCTGGATAGGCCTTAATAAAATCACAAGTGATTTTATAAAACAGAGGCAGTGGGAGATTTGATTACAGAAGAAGGCACTGTGAGAATGGAAGCAGGAGGAGAAAAGGTGATACAATGCAGGGCCATTAACCAAGGGAAGTGGACAACCTCCAAAAACCAAAAAAAAAAAAACCAAAACCAAAAACAAACAAACAGAAAACTAACTTACAGCCTTCCGAAGGAACCAGCTCTGCTGACATTTTGATTCTAGTCCCTTAAAACTCATTTCACACTTCTAATCTCCAGATTTGTAAAAGAATAAATCTGTGTTGTTTTAAGCCACCAAATTTGTGGTAATTTGTTACAGCATCCCTAATGAACTAATACACCCAATACATCTTAAGTGTGTCTGCACATAACAACAGAGTTTGATATAAATGTAGCAAAAATAAAAAAGAATGAAATTTGAAAATCTATAATTATGTCAAATAGTTTTATATCCTTTTATAAATAATCGATAAAACAAGCAGACAAAAAATTAGTAAAGATATCTATAGAGGGAGATAACACAAACATGGCAAAAGTTTTACAACTGGCAAATCTAGGTTATGGGTAAGGGGTGTTTATTTCACTATTCTTTCAACTTTTCTCTAATTTAAAACTTTTTAAAATAAAAAGATGGGGAAAAATCACTGAAGTATAGAGAATATATGAAAGATAATCTATTTTTTATCTGGGGCATCATCAAACTCTATCATCTTACTATTAGATTTTATTATTTACTAGAAAAATCCTATTTGCCACATTGATTTTCTTTTTAATTTTTTTAGACAGGGTCTCGTTCTGTCACCCAGGCTGGATTGCAATGGCACAAACATAGCTCACTGTGGTCTCAACTTCCCAAGCTCAAACCTCAGGATACTGAGGCTCAACTTCCTCTCACCTCAGCCTCCAATGTAGCTGGGACCACAGGCATGCACCACCACACCTAGCTAATTATTTTATTTTTTGTAGAGACAAGGTCTCACTTTGTTGCCTAGGCTGGTCTAGAACTCCTGAGTTCAAACAATCTGCCTGCCCTCAGCCTCCCAAAGTGCTAAGATTAAAGGTACGAACCTGCCCAATCAACAATGACTTTTAAATAAAGGTCAGCCTACAAATACAGAGCCTAAAGAACTGCTATTTTAAACAGGAAGTGTGTGTGTGTGTGTGTGTGTGTGTGTGTGTGTGTGTGTGTGTGTGTGTGTGTGTGTGTGTGTGTGTGTGTGTGTGTGTGTGTGTGTGTGTGTGTGTGTGTGTGTGTGTGTGTGTGTGTGTGTGTGTGTGTGTGTGTGTGAACATTTTATTGTAAAAATAAGAGAGAATGATCCTTTGTACCCATTACTGAGTTTCAACAATTACCATCATTTTGCCATTCTTATTTTGACCATATCCTATCTCATGTGTTTGAATGCTTTGGCATAAGCATTAAATCTTAAGTACAAAGAGAATAATCAAAAAGAGTATGTCAAGTGAAAAGACCATAATGTTCTATAAAAATAACTGCTATACAGTAAACTAAAGTTGAAAAATTAAACACAGAGAGGTCAGACAAAACATTGCTGGGTTAAAATAAAATTCAAACTGATAAAATATGCCAGGCTGCAAAATATTTTGGCAATTCAAGAGTAATTGATATACAAAAGAGAGGGAGCGGAAGTTAACAAGATAGTACCACCTAATACTCTGAGGATATGAACTTAGGATACTGAAATAAGAACATGACGTAAGTACAGACCAGAGGAAAATACAATAATGCTTAAAAACTCAAACACAATCGTTTCAGTGTAAGAATATCACTTAACCAAAAATTACCATTAATATCAAACTGGCCTTATAAGAAAAGCTGCCTCTACGTGAAAATAAAGTCTTTTCTACTTAAAAAATTCTAACTAGGAAGAAAAATGGGGATTTATGAAGTCATATTCTATTTATAGTACATATATTCTACCATGTACTATAAAAAGTCCAGGGATGCATCCATTTTCGCAAAAAAAATTCTACAAAAAATTTTCTATTTTTTTCTATTCATCATAGTACTGGAAGTCCTAGCCAGAACAATTAGGCAAGAAAAGAAATAAAAGGCATCCAAATTGGAAAGGAAGAAGTAAAATTATCTCTGTTCACAGATGACATAATCTTAGATATAACAAACCTTATAGATTCCACACCAAAAAAAAAACTGTAAAAATAAATGAATTTAGCGAAGTTGTAGGATACAAAATCAACACACAACAATCAGTTGCATTTCAGTACACTAACAATGAACAATCCAAAAAGGAAATTAAGAAAATAATCCCATTTGCAATTTTAGCATCAAAAAGAGTAAGACACTTAAGAATAAACTTAGAGAAAATAAAGAGGCAAAAGACATGTATTCTGAACACTACAAAGTATGGCTGAAAGAAATTAAAGACAACACAAATAAATGGAAGATATCCCATGATTTTGAATTGAAAGGCTTAATATTGTTAAGATGTCAATACTACCCAAATTGATCTACAGATTTAATGCAATCCCTATTGAAATCCCAATGGCATTTTGTGTGTGCATGCAGAAATAGAAAAAGGCATCCTAAAATTCATATGGAATCTCAAGGGACCCCAAACAGCCAAAACAAAAGATGGAAGTTTCACACCTGCTGGCTTCAAAACATATTACAAAGCTACAATAATAAAAATGGTCTGGTACTGGCATAAAGACAGACATACAGATCAGTGGAATAGAGGGCCCAGATACAAACTTTTATGTGTAAGGTCAAATGATTTTTTACAATGGTGCCAACACAATTCAACAGGAAAAGGACAGTCTTTTCAACAAATGGTGGTGGGAAAACTGGATATCCATATGCAAAACAATAAAATCGTACCATTACCTTAGCTATACACAAAATTTAACTCAAAATGGATCAAAGACCTAAACATAAGAGCTAAAGCTATAAAACTCTTAGAAGAAGCATAAAGGAAAAATTTCACGGCATTGAATCTGGCAATTTCTCGCATACTGACACCAAATCACAGGTAAAAAAAGTAAAAATAAACTGGACTACATCAAAATGTAAAATTTCCGTGTAAATACCACAATTCACAGAGTGAAAAGGCAACCTACAGAATGGGAGAAAATATTTGCAAATAATATTTCTAATAAAGGGTTAGAATATATAAAGAAATCCTACAATTAAGAAACAAAAAAGCAAATAACCTGATTTTTAAATGGGCAAAGAATATAGACATTTCTCTAAAGATGAGAGACAGGTGGCCAACAAGCACATGAAAAGATGTTCAACATCACTAATCATTGGACAAATGCAAATCAAAATCACAATGAGATATCACCTCACACCAGTTAGAATGGCCACTATTAAAAAAATACACAAAACAGAAAATAACGACTGTTGGCAAGGATGTAGAAAAATTGGAACCTTTGTGCATCATGTCTAGAAATGCAAAATGGTGCAGCTGTTACGGAAAACCATATAGACCTTCCTGAAAAAACTTAAAATTAGAATCACCATATGATACAATAATCCCATTTTGGGGCATACATCCAAAAAAATGGAAAACAAGATCTTAAAGGAATATCTGCATATCCATGTTCACTGCAGCTATTATTCAAAATAGCCAAGCAGTAAAAGCAACCCAAAAGTCCACTGGCAGACATACATGTATAAAGAAAATGTGGTATATACACTGGGTACAGTGTGTACACTGCTTGGGCGATGAGTGCACCAAAATCTCAGAAATCAGCACTGAAGAACTTATTTATGTAACCAAACATCACCTGCTCCCAAAAACCTATTGAAATAAAAAATAAAGAGATAAAATTTTTAAAAAAGATAAAAAGAAAAAGAAAATGCGGCATTATAAACCCAATAGGATATTAACCTTAAAAATGAACAAAATTGGCTGGGTGTGGTGGCTCACGCCTGTAATCCCAGCACTTTGGGAGGCCAAGGCGGGTGGATCACTAGGTCAGAAGATCTAGACCATCCTGGCTAACACAGTGAAACCCTGTCTCTACTAAAAATACAAAAAATTAGTTGGATGTGGTGGCACGCGCCTGTAGTCCCAGCTACTCGGGGGGCCGAGGGAGGAGAATCGCTTAAACCTGGGAGGCAGAGGTTGCAGTGAGCTGAGATCATGCCACTGCACTCCAGCCTGGATGACAGAGCGAGACTCGGTCTTAAAAAAAAAAAAGAACAAAATCCTGTCACATATTGCAACACAGATTATGAGGACATTATGCAAAATGAAATGTCAGTCACAAATAGACAAACACTGTCTGATTCTACTTTTATGGGTTATCTAAAGTAGTCAAACTCATAGAAACAGAAAGTAGAATGGTGGTTGCCAGCAGGTGGGGGAGAGGAAAATTAAGAGCTGTTAAATAGGTATAGAATTTCCATTTTACAAGGGGAAAAAGTTCTGGGAATCTGCTCTACAACAATATAAACATAGTACTAAATTGTGCAGTTAAAAATGACTAAGATGGGAAATTACATGGTATTTGTTTTTTGCCACAATTAAAAAAGAAAAACAGAAAATAACAATTGTTGAGGAGTATATAGAAAAACTGAAATCTGGCCAGGCGCAGTGGCTCACACCTGTAATCCCAGCACTTTGGGAGGCCGAGGTAGGTGGTTCAGTTGAGGTCAGGAATTTGAGACCAGCCTGACCAACGTGGTGAAACCTCGTTTCTACTAAAAATACAAAAATTAGCTGGGCATGGTGGCAGGCACCTGCAATCCTAGCTACTCGGGAGGCTGAGGCACGAGAATTGCTTGAACTCAGGAGGCAAGGGTTGCAGCGAGCCAAGATCGTGCCGCTGTACTCCAGCCTGGGCGACAGACACTTTGTCCCAGAAAAAAAAAAAAAAAAAGAGAAAAAAGAAAAACTGAAATCCTCATATATCACTGGCAGACATGTAAAATGATGCAGTTTCTGTGGAAAATGGTATGGTTGTTTCTCAAAAGACTAAACATAGAATTACCATATGGTCCACCAATTCTACTTCTATATATACCAAAAGATATTTAACAGGGATTTGAATAGGTATTTGTAAGCCCATATTCATAGCAGCAATATTCACAATAGCCATGAGGTGGAAGCAATTCAAATGTACATCGATGAATGAAGGATAAAGAAAATGTGGTATACATACACAATGGAATACTATTCTGCCATAAAAAAGAATGAAATCACATCATTCGTGGCAACATGGATGAACTTGGAGGATATGATATTAAGTGAAATATGCACAGAAAGAGAAATACCACGTTTTCACTCATATGTGGGAGCTAATTAAGTGGATCTCATAGAGTTAGAGAATAGAATGCTGATAACCAGACAGAAGTTGGGAAGGATGGGGAGAGGGAAGGATGAAGACAGGTTGGTTATTCACAGTAGCCAAGACACTGAAGCAACTTTAATGTCCATGGACAGATGAATAAGCAAAATGTGGTATATACATACAGCAAATCATTCAGCCTTTAAAAGGAAGGAAAATTTGACGCATGCTATACAACATAGATGAAACTTGAAGACATTATGCTAAATGAAATAAGCTAGTCAACAAACAAACAAATATATAATCCCTCTGATGTGAGGTACCTGGAGTAGTTAAAATCACAGACACAATAAGAATGGTGGTTGCCAGGGGCTGAGGGTAGGGGAGAATGGGCAGTTAGTGTTTAATGAGTACAGAGTTTCAGGTTGGTACAGATAAAAAAGTTCTGGAGACAGGTGGTGGTGATGGTTGCACAACTATGCGAATGTAACGAATGCCATAAAACTACATACTTAAAATTGGTTAAAATAGCAAATTTTGTTATGCATATTTTATGACAAAAAAAGTTCTATTTTATGTGTAGCATTCATTTTAAACTTTTATTGTAAATAAAAATTGATGAAATGTTAATTTTTGCTTTCAACTGATGGAAAGAAAACCAAAATTGACTTAAAAGGGGAATAAAGGAATATAATAAAAATTCTAAAGCAATAGAGAAAGCAGAGTTGGATCATGAATGCTCAGCAAATGTCATCAAGACGCAGTATGCCTTGTTTAAATAAAAAGTGTAGTATTTAATAATAATTGCAAATAGTATGATGTATTTATAAAGCAAATATGACCCTGATTTGTCTTTTCAAAGAAGTCAATGTCCATTTACAGTAATACTTAAATTAAGTAAGCCATTTCAATGACACTGTTTGTGGTCAAACAGCATGTATTGACCAAGTCAAAAATCAGAGATCTAATTTCAACTTCACCATTTACAGGCCATGCAAACCTAGACAAGGAATTTAATGAGCCTCAGTTTATTCATTCATTAAATTGGGATCTCCTCTCTGAATTAGTATGAGTTTCAAATGAGATATTTACCAAATCATTTAAAAACCATGAATTTTTACATTAGCTTAAGGCATTATAACACATTGTCACATGATTTCTTTCTGACTATGTCACCAAGTGCCCTTTCCTCTGCCTACTCTACTCCAAAAATGGTGAATATCTGGCCCCAGTGCATTCTGCTTGGTATTAATCTATTATGTTAGTAGATAGCATAGCCCTTTGGCATCATTTTAAAACAATAAGCCAAAACCTGAGGTTTAGGCATCTTAGGTTAAGAACCATAGTAACTTCTTTCTTGTTTCTGCTAAAAATATAGAATACTGGTGCCTGGAAGAAAGTGAATATGTCTTGCCTTTTATTGGACGACTATTATCGAATAGCCACTGTGTGACAGGTGCTCTTTCAGATACTTAAAGTCCTTCCACTGGACAACTATTATTGAATAGCTACTCTGTGACAGTTGCTCTCTTAGATACTTCAGAAAGGAAGTATATGATTTTAATATACATTTCACATGCCTATTTTTAATTTATATATATATTTAGATGCACATATTAATGTACATCTTAATATGCATTTTTAAACCATAATAAAATCAGACATTCCTCATAGAAACTGAAATTCTTGCTTTCCTACAACAGTAGTATACTAAGTATTTTTTCATTACAGTACCTGCAAATTTCTAAACCAATATCCACTTTCCCCTTGATCATAACTAACCAAACTATAATTTTGTTCATGGTAATAAGGTGCTCAGCTAAATAAATCTCCTTTTCTAGCAAAATATGTCCATGAGAAACAGTCAACATGCAAGAAATGGCCAATTAGATATATGTCCCAATCTGTCAAAGACTTATGGGAAAGTTTTACTTTCTCAGGTAGTCAATACCTCTTCCTTCTTTTCCTACCTGGAAACTAGATTCAATGCCTGAAGATAAAGCAATCTTACTGAGGCCCTATGGATGAAAATAAGCATGGTGGACCAGAAAAAGAGAAGAAACTTAGTTTCTATCATCCCAAAATATGACTCTTTGACATAAATATGTTTGAGCTAAAGGCAATTAAGAAGCAGCAAATGGAGTAAGGGCTCTTTCTATCCTCCACTCTTTTCTACCAAGACAGGATATAAATTCTCCTTTACTGGAGACAAGTCTTATCAGCTCAGAGGCAGCACCAGAGAAATCTGCAAACAAATTTTACTCCATTAGTTTATTCCCATAAATTTACCTTCCCACGGTTTCCCGCCTCTGGAAGCCTAAAACTGCTTTTCTTTGTCTTGTCACTTCTCTAAAATGTATTGTTCTTTGTTAAAAACGTTATATAAGCCAGAGTTTTAAGCCACTGCTTTATCTTTCGTTGAGGTTTCTCCTGAGTGATGTGCACTGCACACATTAGCGAACTTGCTTGTTTTTCTCTTCTTACTCCGTCTTTTGTTACAGGACTCTCTCCCAACTACAAACTTAGGAGGACTGCAAAGTTATATTTCCTGCCCTACAATACCCCTGGACTATCATATGAGAAAGATGCACCTGTTACTGTTAAGCTACTGTATGGGAGACTTTGTACTACTTACAACCAAACAATGGTACTTACAAAGAAGTAATTATAAACTAGAGGCGATTTAAGTGCTCGAAAAGACCATGAGAAGGAATATAATTTAGATCAGAGAGAAACAGGCTTTATGAAGAAAATAAATTCACACCTTCTTGTTCTAACAGAAACTTGGCTCTCCTTCTACAGTCTTTCAAGTAGGCAATGTTTTCTCCTTTACCCCTTCTCTACCACATGGTCTGGAGGTTAGGTTGTTGTCCACTTTGCTTCTTACTGACACTTCCAGGCTCTTCTCCCTCCATCCGCTTCAAAACTCTTCAAAACTCCAGCTTTGAATCTCATATCATCAAACTATGCCATTCATCACCACTTCCTGACCTCTTCTCTTCTAATGATCCTGTGTTCAACCCAATTTCTGCTACCCAATCCCACGATCATTACTGTAAGGCCAACCCCTCCATTATGTACACTAGGTTCTATGCCCTCCCGCCTCATCAAGGACATTCTTCCATCATCAATTTTTCCCTTCTCTGTGGAATCATTCCCATCAGACATAACTATGATGCAATTCCTACAGCCTATAAAAGAAAAAAAAAATCTTTGAAATTTACATCCTTTTCCAGTTACTACTAGTTTCTCTGCTGCACTTTACAGGAAAATTCCTCAGGTAAGTTTGTATTCTATCTGGATTTGCTCTCCCCGTTTTCTCAAGCCCATTACAAATAGGCTTTTGTTCCTACCACCACCAAACCTGCTCTTTTCTCAATACATTACTTTTCTGCTGCTACTTTAATGTATCTTTTACTTAGAAAATTACATTTCTAACTTTATATGTAGTATGTAGGAAAATAATTTATATAAATTGATCTTATTTCCATAAATTTGGCTAAATTTTATTAACTATATTTCTTAAATATATTTAATATAACCATATTAACTATATATGTAACAATTATTATGTAAAATATAATTATAACTAATAGATTATAATCTAATGTAATATATCCTTTTGAGTTTTCTAAGTAGACTATCATGTCATCTGCAAATAAAGACAATTTTGTACTTTTGCAGGGTCTAAGAGACTGGGCAAAAGGAAGTAGAAGTTTTGTGCCAAAATGATATTTCAAAAATGGGATACACTAGAAAACAGGAGGTGCTGAAGGAGAAGGACAGAAGGAGTCTAAGTTTGGTAAGGTGAACTTGCAAAGGGGAGAGGCACGCCTATGATTCTGCTGAGGAGCTGAGCTTCTTGGATCATTGAATCGACACACTGTCTACCCTGAATTTATATCCTCAGCCCCAACATCCTCCATGAATTTCTTGACTAATATATCATTGGGTAGTGGAAAGGTAGGCCAAATTTAATACTTCCAAAATGAACTGTTATTTCTCCCATAAAATGGCTCCTCACAGTATTCTCCACATCAGTAAAGGGTACTGTGTATGAATCTACTTGTCTAACTGTCCCTAAAACATTCTTTTAATCTCCTTGAGAGCAGAAATTTGTCTGTTGTATCACTAGTGCTTAGAGTAATATCTAGGACATAGGAGACCTTCAATATGTACTTGTTTGAATGAATTAATTACCAGAAGATTATTCTGGTCTTAATTCTCAACACCTCAGCAGAAATCAGTAAAATAACTACAACTTTCAGCAGCTATAGGATAGTTTAGTTTTGGTTGTTTTTCTTGGTTAAAAAAAAAAAAAAAAAGCTGAGAGGGATGTTGTAATATAATAAAAAATAATTATTTCATCTTTGTTCCAAATATTGTACCAGGTTCCTGGCACAGCTCCTAAAACCCTTGGAATCTCTGGACTAATAAGACTGTCTTTTGCACGCTAATAGAATGATGGTGGCCACTAGATAGCTTCAGGATGAAGGCTGGTCACCAGAAAGATCGATGCATGATTAGAGGATTGGAATTTTCAATCCCACCCCACACCAACTTCTGGCGAGGGAAGAGAGGCTGAAAACTGAGTCAATCACCAATGGCTCATGATTTAATCAATCATGGTTATGTAATGGAACCTCCATAAAAACCCCTAACCACAGGGTTCAAAGAAATTCTGAGTTGATGAATACATCAAGGTGCTGAGAGGTCAACCCATGGGAGAGGGAAGTGAAGTTTTGTGTCCCTTCCCCCATAGCATATACTATGCTCTATATATCTTTTCTATTTGGCTGTTCCTGAGTTGTATCCTTTATTTTAAAACAACAACAACAACAAATAGTAATAATATATATCTTTTCTATTTGGCTGTTCCTGAGTTGTATCCTTTATTTTAAAACAACAACAACAACAAATAGTAATAATAAGTTAAGCACTTTTCTGAGCTCTGTGAGTTGTTCTAAAGAATTACCAATCCCAGGCCGGGCGTGGTGGCTCACACCTGTAATCCCAGCACTTTGGGAGGCTGAGGCGGGTGGATCATGAGGTCAGGAGATCAAGACCATCCTGTCTAACGCAGTGAAACCCCATCTCTACTAAAAATACAAAAAAAATTAGCTGGGCATGGTGGCAGGAGCCTGTAATCCCAGCTACTCAGGAGGCTGAGGCAGGAGAATGGCTTGAACCCAGGGGGGCGAAGGTTGCAGTGAGCCGAGATCACGCCACTGCACTCCAGCCTGGGCAACAGAGTGAGACTCCGTCTCAAAAAAAAAAAAAAAAAAAAAAAGAATTACCAATCCTGAGGAGGGAGTTGTAGGAAACCCCTTAATCTACAGCAGGTAGATGAGAAATACTACTGATAACCTGGGACTTATAACTGGCATCTGAAGTGGGAACAATCTTAGGGGACTGAGTCCTTAACTTGTCTCCATTCTTTGTTTTTGTCGTTTATGCCTTTTTAGCCCTTCACTGTCATTTTAGTGAACATAAAGGAGAGAGCAGAAATAAAGGTGTGCATTCAATCCAATGTTTGACCTGTAATCCAGAGCTTACATTTTAGTCAAACTAGAAGATTATTCCCCTGACTCCAAGTGTATGCACCTTCCCAATCTCCAAATAGCCTAATAAAATCTTATCTTTCAAAACTCAGTTCAAGTGCCAGCTCCACATAACATATTTTCTAACCTTTCAAATTGTAAATAACTTATCCATCTTCTGAATTTTCACAGCACATTACTTGTATCTCTTCTGGCATTTACTTAGACCATATGTGCTAAATTTTAATGACTAATGCTCAAAAATCTCCTCCACTGCTCAAAGTTATTCACTTCACTAAAAGAGTTTAAATTCTATCAATCAGGGATTTATTTAATAAGTCACATTTTAAAATAGAAATATTCTTCAAAATAATAAACCTATTGGTATGCATTAGTTTAGCAATGCTCTCTTCCTTCTAGCCCAAACGATGATCCATGAACTGAGCAAATATGTTATCTAAAAGGTAAGGAAAGAAATCTTACACAATTTCAAGAACCAAGCATCTGGTGATGTGGTTTGGCTCTGTGGCCCCACCCAAATCTAATATTGAATTGTCATCTTCAATGTTGGAGGAGGGGCCTGGTGGGAGGTGGCTGGATCATGGTGGCAGACATCCCCCCCCGGCTCCGCGTTCTTGTGATAGTGAGTGAGTTCTCAAGAGATTTGGCTGTTTAAAAGTGTGCAGCACTTTCCCCTTGGGCTTGCTCTCTTCCTTTTGCCAGCCATGTAAGACATGCTTGCTTCCCCTTCGCCTTCCACCATGATTATAAGTCTCCTGAGGCTTCCCTAGAAGCAGAAGAATGTACAGCCTGCAGAGCCACGAGCTAATTAAATCTCTTTATCAATTACCCATTCTCAGGGAGTTCTTTATATTAATAGTAATGTGAAAGCAGACTAATACGTCTGGCCTTGACAAAAGAGAAAGCTTGATATGGCTGTATGTGTCAGGAGTAACCCGCAGGTTTTATTTTTTTTTTAAATACTTATGCACTAAAGGTAAACATCAGCCCAACAGTATGTCAACCATGTTCCCTCCCTACTTTCACATATATGCCTCTGGCTACATGTTACCTTCTGGAAATACAGTCTCATCTGAGGTTTAAATCAATTTCACCTTAAAAAAAAAAAAAGTCTATAAGAAAAGAGAAACTAGTAGCATGTAATCTGTCACCGAGAGAGATAATTTAGGGTTGCAGACTCTTTGGGTAGATGGCAGACCCAATAATATGCTATAATAGATGTGTTTCAGAGAATACAAATATAAGATTTTAAAAGCTGGAAAAAGAAACACCAGTAAGAAAGAACAGAATTTAAAGATACAGTCTGGAATCTGCTGTAATAAAATAGCTGACCTTGCAGTATAACTCTCCAGTTCCTTAATTTATACATCCTAATCTCTTTCCAAGCTTGAGAGGAGTCTATAATAATCTTTAAAAGATGCAACATCAAGGGTTTTCTCTTGCTGCAGGTCCATGAAAATAGGATGTTATATCTCTCAAACTGTATTACCTTTAAACTAAAATAAAATTACTTCAGAAAAGACAATTCACAGAAAAAGAGAAAATATTTGCAGAACCCAAATGTCAGCTGATGAAAAGAAAATCAAAAGGTGGTATATCCATACATGGTATATTATCTGGCAATTACAAAGAATGAAGTACTGACACATGCTACAATGTGAAAGAACCCTGAAAATATATACTAAGTGAAAGAGCCAGGCATAAAAGATCATATATTATTCCATTTATATGAAACATCCACAATAGTCAAACCTATGAAACAGAATATTGGTTCTAGAATATTAGTTGCCTAGGACTGCATGATTTGGGGAGGAAAGGAGAGTGACTGTTAATAGGTATGAAGTGGTTTCGGGGAATAATAAAAATCTACTAAAATTAGTTTATGGCTACAATTGCACAACTCTCTGGATATACTAAAAGCCATTGAATTGCACAAGTTATAATGGGTGAATTACATGATATGTTAATTATATCTTAATAAAGCTGTTAAAAAATACCTCAGGCCAAAATAATATCTCTAATGTAATGAAGTATTATAATAGAGGAGAGACTTTAAATTATGCTGCTAATAAAAACTAAAAATATAAATGACTTTGCTGACAGCCCAGAAATTTTTTTTTTGTTAAAATCCTAGTCTTAATTTGTGGTGGGCTCAATCTCTTCCTCTATCAGCATAGTTTAGAATTTTTCCTCATGTTTGTGTGCCATGAAGAACTTATGCCAACTGGCATACTTATGTTCCTACCCATCCCACTCACAGTCTCTCCTACAGCCAAATTGATATTATATATTTCATATATTCTCTACCGTCTTCTAGGTGAGCTATAAATGAGATCTCTAGTAAGAGGCACAGAAAGCAGGGAAAGCACTGGACTGACTTGTTTGTAGGAATCTACAGATTCTGCACAAATTAAATATTTCAGATTTAGTTACCTTAACAAAAATGAATTAGACGCCTACCTCAAATTGTCCTAACGGACTGACTGTTGAAAGACAGACTTACACAGGAACAGTTCCATCAGAGTAAATATGTGCAGAAAACTGGGCACTTATCTCTCTGTTGTTTCTTAATCTTCAAAATGGGGATGATGAATTAACTGGTCTCTCTACTTCCCTCTCAGTTCTATAAGTCTCTATATTCTGTATTATCCTCTAGTCTAGCTAACACTACCACAATTCTCCTATCCTCAGTAAACTGGCTGGTTGCAGGATAGAGCAGCAAATTAATCATATAATTTATTTTTAGAATAGAGTCTAAATTATTCAGTATTATTTTATAGAGTTTAAATTATTCAAGTCCATCTTATCATCGCTCAGAGCAATAATTAAAAATAAAAAATTAGCCATGAAAAGTGGCACAGGCCAAATGGTTCAGGATTTTATAAGCTGAAAGATACCTGCAGTTTTCTTACACTATTTTCGCCACTCCAACCCTGCTTTTCAGAATTATACCTGTTCTTTCACCCCCTACTTTATTTAACGAAACTTGTTCTAATTCTTCAAACAATATGGTTTATTTTGAACCTTCATAGCACATTGTTAATATCTCTTTTTGAATACTGATCACATTAAAGTTATTTTTATACTTCTCTTAGTTTTACATATCCCAAATCATCAAATACTATATCATAAACTCTAAAGTGCAAGGACTATGCCTCTCCTGTAATAAAAGAATAGTGATTTTCACATAAGAAACACATCAAAATTGAATTGAAGTTGAGTAACACAACTCTTTAGGATGACCAAAAATACAATTTAAAAAAGCACCAGTCTTAAAGAGTACTTCTTTTTGGATTGTGACATACATACCCTCATAATTTCTTATAACTGAAACTAATAAGTAGAAATGTAGGGCAAGCGTAGTGGCTCATGCCTGTAATCCTAGCACTTTGGGAGGCCGAGGTGGGAGAACTGTTTGAACCCAGGAGTTTGAGACCACCCTGGGCAACATAGCAAAACCCTGTCTCTACAAAAAATACCAGTGATGACAGGCACTGGTAGTCCCAGCAACTTGGAAAGCTGAGATAGGAGAATCTCAGGAGCTTCCAGGAGCCCAGGAGTTCCTGAGCCCAGGAGCTTGAAGCTGCAGTGAGCCGTAATTAGGACACTGCACTCCAGCCTGGGCAACACAGCAAGACCCTGTCTCAAAAAAACATGTTGTAGAAATGTAGCTAATAAATATTAGTGGAGTTACAAAAACACACTCTTCCTAGGTCTTTATTTGTTAAATTTTTGCTTAAAACCATACACGTTTCTAAAGGTTTAAGTAAGAGAGAATAGCATAATTCCTCAAGATACAATACCCTCAACTAAAATATTCCTGAAAAGATTCTTCAACTAAAATATCTTGCATACCACCCATAAAATACTTAAGATTATTAAACTTTTCTATACTTATGATGAGCATACACAAACTGAAAGCAATTCTTCAGCACATAAGAGACTGCTATTTACAAACAGGTTTACTGTTAATCCATTTTGGACTTATGTAATGAAAGATGAATTGGAAAATTGCCTTAATCTATCAGAAACTAGCTAGCAAGTACTTATCCCTTCATTTATTCCACTATCTTACAAATTGTTCTATTTCATTCTTTAGTGTAAACAGAATCTTCTTGGTATCACAATATAAAGTTAAATAAAAAATATTGTGATGACTAAAAGAATGGTACACGATGAAAAGCATTTAAGTAGTTGAATAGTGATATTGCCCCATCAACCATTCACTCATGCACTCATCCATTCTTTTAACAAATATTTATTGAGTAATCATGCGCTAGGCACTATGCTACAAGACACACCAACAGACAAAAGAGACACTTATACCTATGGACATAAGTCCTAAAATTGTCAAAAGTACATAAATACAGGGCCACTGTGTACAGATACACAGACTGCCCAATGCACAACTTGACAAGTGCCACTCATAAAGACCTCATTGAGAATAGTGCCGCTTGCAATAAAGGCACTACTCAGCAGCTTTAGGAACAATCCATGTCATTACAGAGGGAGCAGCCATGTTCATATGATATGACAAACTTGACCGGTTCAAGAATAATCTAAGACAAGGTAAATCAGTGATAGTCTTCTATCTTCAACCATTCCTTTAGCTTATCAAAAATATCTCAAGATCCTTAATCTTCAAATCGCATATTCAAAAATAGGTCCTGAGACCTTTAAGAAACACCTTATTTGCTTAAACTAGCTAAGTTGACACATAAAACTAATTTCAACTGATTTCAATTTTGAATGAATAACTGGAGTTTCAGAGAGGCTAAATAACTTGCTTAAAATTACACTGCAGACCTGGGATTATATATGGCTAATTAGGTAATACGGAACTGACAGTTTGTCATCTTAGGCACACATACTTGTGGTAACCAGCCTTCAACATGATCCCCCAATGATCCCTGCGTCCTGGTAATCACATTCCTCTGTAATGTAATCATTATTATCCCAGGGGTGGTCCATGTGAACAACAGAATACAGCCAACATAATGATATATATTAGAGATTTGACTATAAAAAAATGATGGCTTCTATACCGTGTACTCACATGCTCTCACTGTCTCTCTCTCTCCCCACTCACACTGGGAAGTCAGGTGCCACATCATGCACAGTCCTAGAAAGAGGCCCTCATGGTGAGGAATGGAGGCCTACCAACAACCATGTGAGTCAGCTTGAAAGTATATCCTTCCACCCCAGTCACACCCTGGCTGACAACTTCACTACAACCTCATGAGAGGTCCTAAGCCAGAATCACCCAGCTAAGCCACTTCTGGATTCCTACCCCTTTGCATTAGTTAACTATTGCTGCCATGACAAATTACAACAAAATTAGTGGCTCTACACAGTACAATTTACTATCTCAATTCTGTAGGTTAGAAGTCCAGTGGGCTCAATTGGCTGTTTCTGCTCTGGGTGTCGCAAACCTGAAATCAAGGTATTGGCTGTCTCTGTTACTTAATGGAGGCTCTGGGAAAGAACTGCTTCCAGATTCAGCCAGGTTTTTGACAAACTTCAGTTCCTTGTAGTTGGAGGACTGACTTTCTGGTTTCCTTGCTGCCTGTCAGCTGGGGGATATTCTCAGCTTCTAGAGGCCACCCACATTCCTTGGCTCATAGCTCCCTACTTCTGTCTCACGCTTTGAATCTCTCTGAACACCCTTCTGCCTCACCTCTCTGACTCATCTCTTCCAACATCAGCTGGGAAAAGTTCTCCACTTTTAAGGTCTCATGTATTAGACTTAGCCCATATCTAGGTCCATAATTGGAACCATATTTTCAAAGTCTCTTTCACCACATAATGTAACATATTTGGGGATTTTGGGAAATAGGACATGGACATCTTTAGGGGGCTATTATTCTTAAGAAATGATGTAATTTCATAAATGTTTGTTGTTTTAAACTTTCACTTTGTCACACGATAACATACATACGAAGAGGAAAAGTGTCCTGAGTTATTAACCAGTATACATAGTTATATATAAGGTGTTCAGTATATCACATATTTACATACAAACACACATACTTGACAGGTATTATATTAGAGGCTATAGGCATTATAGCATTTTTCATACAGTATCTCATAATACTCTGTCAATAACCATATATTATCTATAAGATGAAACTCCAAGTCATTGGTAGTTTATATTAAATCCCAGTTATTTCAAATTCAAGCTATATTATGACATCTATTTCTCTTTTTCTTTTACAATCTAAAGTTTCAGGTTACAGCATTTCATAAATCAGGCTTTTATTCGGATTATAAAGTCTTCAAAAATAACTTTCCACAAATTAATTTTATTCTTAATGACAGTCGGGCACAGTGGCTCACGCCTGTAATCCCAGCATTTTGGGAGGCTGAGGTGGGTGGATCACCTGAGTTCAGGAGTTCGAGACCAGCCTGGCCAATATGGTGAAATACCATCTCTACTAAAAATACAAAAATCAGTTGGGTGTGGTGGCACACACTTGTAATCCCAGCTACGCAGGAGGCTGAGGCAGGAGAATCACTTGAACTCGGGAGGTGGAGGTTGCAGTGAGCCGAGATCATGCCGCTGTACTCCAGCCTGGATGACAGAGTGAGACTCTGTCTCGAAAATAATAATAATATTCTTACTGACACCCTCCTCCCCCAAAACATGGAATGTTATATTGCTGAACAGCTGAAATTACTTCTTCATTGAAAGAGGCATATGAAAAATAAGTTCACACTAATGTTCACCTTGATCTCAATACTTGTGTGATTACCATATTCCTGATGCTGTCTTGCGGAGGTCACCAGCTATGTTTTTTCTTTCTTTCTTTTTTTTGGCTAAATCCTAAGGCTACTCTTCAACTCTCATCTACAGTGTTGATATTTCGCCCTTAAAACACCATGCTTTCTTAGCTTCCATCATTTCATACTATCCCACCTCTCTAGCTAATGCCTGTTAGTCTCCTTTTGGTCTTCTCTTCCTATGCTCACCCCTTACATGTCAGAATTCCTCAGGATATCTGTCCTATTTCCCCCCTTTTGTGGCAACTCTCAAATCTGTGCCTTCTGCCCCTTTCTTTCTCCAGGACTTCAAATCCACATACACAGTTTCCTATTAGCTGTCTACAATTGGATGTCTAATAAGCACCTCAAATTCAACATGTCCCAGAGTACAATTGATTCTTGAATAGGTTTGAAATGTGCAGGTCCACATATACACAGACTTTTTTCCCAATAAATACATTGGAAATTTTTTTGGAGATTTGATGCAACAATTTGAAAAAACTTGCAGATGAACCACACAGCCTAGAAATATCAAAAAAATTAAGAAAAAGATACGTCAAGAATATATAAAATATATGCGGATACCAGTCTATTTTATCACTACCATAAAATATACACAAATATATTATAAAAATTAAAGTTTATCAAAACTTATGAAAACACTTGCAGACCACACATGGCACCATTCACAGTTGAGAAAAATGTAAACAAACATAAAGATGTGGTATTAAATCACAACTGCACAAAATTAACTGTAGTACGAAAATCAAACACCCCATGTTCTCACTCATAAGTGGGAGTTGAACAATAAGAACACATGGACACAGGGAGGGGAACATCACACACCTGGGCCTGTCAGAGGGTGGGGGGCAAGGGGAGGGAGAGAATTAGGACAAATACCTAATGCACGCAGGACTTAAAACCTAGATGATCGGTTGATAGATGCAGCAAACCACCACGGCACATGTATACCTGCACGTTCTGCACATGTATCCAAACCTGCACATTCTGCACATGTATCCAAGAACTTAAAGTAAAAGAAAAAAGAAAAAGAAATTAACTGTAGCACATACTGTACTACTGTAATAATTTGGTAGCCACATCCTTTTGCTATTGCTGTGATCTCAAGTGTTACAATTATCTCCTTAAATGTTAAGAGATGCTAACATCTTTGCTTGAGCAGTTTGTCTCTCTCCAATAAATTGTGTTATCACAATAGAAAGTGATCTCTTGCAGTTCTCACTTATTTTTCATAGTTTTTAATGCAATACCATAAACCTTGAATAACTTCATGGGACCCATATGAAGTGCCCTTAGTGACGCTGTTGGAAGTGTTTCCAAAAAGCAGAGAAAAGACAGGACATTACAAGAAAAAGTTGAATTGCTTGATGTGTGCTGAATTTTGAGACCTGCAGCTATGGTTGCCTACCATCTCAAGATAGATAAATGAATCCGGCACAAGGACCACTGTAAAAAACGAAAAGAAAAATCGTGAAGCCATTGCTGCACTACAGCAGCACTTTTTGCAAAATATCTTTTTATCTCGTATTGAAAATGTAGCTTTTATGTGGGTGCATGATTGCTATAAAAAAGGTACACCTATGATTCAAGAAATAGTGAGGTCATATGACAACTTAAAGCAAAAAGAAGGTAAAGGATCTAAAGCTAGAGAATTTAATCCCAGCAAAGGATGGTTTCATAATTTTAGAAAGCGGTGTAGCTTTAAAAATATCAAGATAGTCCTCTCTGGGCTTGTGCCTAGTTCACAGCTACATAGCTAAAACTCACCAAGTAGGCTGAAATCATTGGTAAATATGGGATTGCTATGGTGCCTCCCTCTGGAAAACACTGAAGAAAACTGAAATCAGCCATCCTGCCAAGTACACCTGCTCCTTCTGTGGCTAAACCAAGATGAAGAAACATGCAGTAGGGATCTTACACTATGGTTCCTACATGAAAACAGTAGCTGATGGTGCCTGGATCTACAATGCCACTTCCACCAACATGGCAAAGTTGGCCATCAGAAGACTGAAGAAACTGAAAGGCCAGTAGAAGCTCTATCATTTGAGACATCACTAGCCTAGAATAAAGGTTTAATTTATGTAACAAGAACAAAAAAATCAAGGTAACAGGAGAAGCAGCTTCTGCTGCTCAGGAAGAAGCAGATGAGTTCCCAGGTGCTATTAAGAAAATCATTGAGGAGAAAGGATATATGCCTGAACAGGTTTTTAATGTGGACAAAAGTACCCTATTCTGGAAAAACATGTCATAAAGGTCATTTATTAGTAAGGAAGAAAAGTAAGCACCGGGATTTAAGGCAGTAAGAGATGGGCTAGCTCCACTGTATTGTGCAAATGCAGTTGGGCTTATGATCAGGAGGATTGTCCTTATCTATTAAAGCTACTAACCCCAAGATTTGAAGGAAAAAGATAAACACTACTGCCAGTCTTTTGGTTGTTCAACAAGAAGGCCTGGACAACGAGAACACCTTTTCTTGATTGCTTCCATTGTTGGTTTGTCCCTGAAGTCAGTACCTTGCCTTGAAGTTATTTTGATATCAGACAATGTCCCTGGCCACCCAGAACCCCATGAAGTTCAACATCCAGGGCATCGAAGTAGACTACTTGCCCCCAACCACAACAACTCTAATTCAACATCTAGATCTGGTGTGATAAGGACTTTTAAGGCTCATTACACATGGTACTCTATGGAAAGGGCTGTCAATGCTATGGAAGAGAACTCCAACAGAGAGAACATAATTTAAGTCTGGAAGGATTACACCATTGAACATGCCATCGCTGTTACAGAAAAAGCCATGAAAACCATCAAGCCTGAATCAATAAATTACTGCTGGAGAAAACTGGATCCAGATGTTGTGCATGACTTCACAGGATTCACAGCAGAGCCAATCAAAAAAACCATGAAAGAGATCATAGATATGAGAAAAAGGTGGCAGTGGTGAAGGGTTTCAGGAGTGTTTCCAAACCAGTGCCAGAAGATGAGGAAGAAGATGTAGAAGAAGATGTGCCAGAAAACAAATTGACATTAGACAATCTAGCAGAATGGTTCCAATTATTCAAGACTACTTTTGACTTCTTTTATAACATGGACCCTTCTACGTTACAGGCGCTGAAACTAAAGTAAATGGTGAAAGGATTGGTACCATACAGAAACATTTTTAGAGAAATGAAAAAGCAAAAAAGTCAGACAGAAATTGCCATGTATTTCTGTCAAGTTACACTGAGTGTGCCTGCCTTTCCTGCCTACTCTTCTACCTCCTCCATCTCTTCTGCCTCTGCGACCCTAAGACAAAACCGACCCTCCTTCTTCCTCCTACTCCTCAGCCGACTCAACATGAAGACGATGTGAATGAAAATCTTTGATGATCCACTTCCAATTAATGAACATTACATATACTTTCTCTTTCTTATGATTTTCTTAATAATATTTTCTTTAGCTTATTTTACTGTAAGAATGCAGTATATAATACAAATAACATATAAAATATGTGTTAATCAACTATTTATGTTATTGGTAAGGCTTCCAGTCAACAATTGGCTATTAGCAGTTAAGCTTCTGGGGAGTCAAAAATTATACATGGATTTTTGACTGCATGGGGAGTCAGCACCCCTAGCCCCCACATTGTTCAAAGGTTAATTATGTACATATAATTATCCCTCACAGAACCATTCCTCCTACGAATGGTTCAGTGAGTAGACCTACTATCCATTTAATTTTGCAAGTCAGCCCTACTTCTTTAACCACACCTCACTGCTCCTATATCTTCTCAAAACAGATCCCACTACTTTGTTCCATCCTCAATGCTACTCCCTTAATTCTTATCACCATAAACTCTTGCCTGGCATACTGGACTTCCCTATCTCTAATTATGCTCCCAATATTCCAATCCATTTGACATTATTGTCAGAGCGATCTTTCTAAAATGCAAGTCTGATTACATTACTCCCTTAGAGTCATCAATGCTCTCCTGTAAAAGTTGAAATTCCCTAATATGGCTTGGATGGCCATATAATATTTGGCCCTATCTCTCAATGCTTCCCCGTCTGATATGGTTTGACTGCATCCCCATCCAAATCTCACCTTGAATTGTAACTCCCACAGTTCCCACCTGTCATGAAAGGAACCCGGTGGGAGGTAATTGAATCGTGGCAGCGGGTCTTTCTCATGCTGTTCTCTTGATAGTGAATAAGTCTCACAAGATCTGATGGTTTTGAAAATGGGAGTTTCTGATGGTTTTAAAAATGGGAGTTTCCTTGCACAAGCACTCTCTTTGGCCCCTATCATCCATGTAAGACATGACTTTCTCTTCCTTGCCTTTCCCCATGATTGTGAGGCCTCCCCAGCCATGTGGAACTGTAAGTCCATTAAACCGTTTTTTCTTCCCAGTCTCGGGTATGGCTTTATCAACAGTGTGAAAACAGACTAATACACTGTCCTTCTTTTCTTGTATTCCCCATCTTTAATTTCTTCTAGGAAAGGCTGTCTCTTTGTATGATACACCTTCACCAATCTGAACAAGCACCCATCCCCTTGATCTGGCAAATACTTGAGTATTCTTCATATCTAGTTTATCCACTTCCTCTGGAGAGCTTTCCATGATCATTTCCCTGCAGACTAGTGTCTATCTTATGTGATTGCATAGCACCTTATACTTAATCTTTAGTACTGCACTTACTGTATACTATCATAGCGTATTCATCTGCATCTTTTACTAAACTACAAATGCATTGTCATTGTTCCCTTAGCACCTTATACTTTTTGGACACACAGAATGTAATGAATATTTGTTAAATGTTTAACCAAGCAATCAGACCTTCCTATGGTGATTTTCAAAATAATCTGAACAATAGTCACATGTCTACAAAATAAAAGTAAGTCAGCATTACAACTGAAAGTACAGGAGTTAAATCTCTCATACTAATATAGTACATTCAATAGATACAAACAATAGGAATTTCAAGATTTTCCCAGTTTTTAAATGTGAGTCTTGAGAGTTGCTGTGTATGGTATTAATGATGAGAATCTGAGGAATATATAGATAACTAACAAGGATAAAATTGGGAAAGTAAGCAAAGCTAAGCCCATACATTAGCTAAATGACTCTCTTCCTGAACATCAGCAAAACCAAATGTATTTTATACTCTTGTCTCAGCAAATAAACAAGTTACTATAAATTAAGAATCTTCTATAACGAGGAAGGAACAGTCAAAATCTAAATGCAAAATCACCTAATGTTTTCACAGAGCAATTTCCCCCAGATTACATCAGTCAAATAACACTTTTACTGGTCTCCTTTCTAAAGCTAGTAAAACAATGGTATTTTTAACTTATCTGAAATATCTTCATTACATCACATGTTCAAAAAGAGAGCACAATATGGCACAGATTTTCATTCTACTAGTATAAGAGTTCATCTGTGATTCAAAAGATTCAAATACTTAACACAGCTATTATAATACCAATAAACTGTCTTTATTCTAGGCTAAATGTTTCCAAATGAAAGTGCAATGTCAAACATGAATTTAAAAATATTAAATTATTGTATTACTGATCCTTCAGATGATTCATACCACATTTCTTCAATTTTGAATAATTCTGAGTTATGCTTGTATATGTGAAATATCCAAATCAAAATAAGAAATTTACTCAAATAGATAAAAAAATTCATTAATGATACTATTTTAAGTTCATCAAAAGGGAAATATTCAACAGTAAAAGACTATTTCAAAACTAATTCAATATGACAAAAGCAAGCAATTGAAACTTAAGACACAAGCAGTTGCCTAGTGTATATAATTGAAAAATAATAAAATTATGCTTAATAAAATATCTAAACACAGAATCCAGTATGATGAAACCACTTAAAAGAACAATATGAATACAATCCTTGAAAGCTTAAAATGATTTTAAATTTGAATTTAACTCTGAGAAAATGATATGAAATCTGAAAAGTAAAATCTACAGATGGAAGTCTAGTACTGTGTGTTTTACCTCTGGGAGTTGCAGGCTGCACCATGATTCTATTCTTACATTACAAATCTGTTGTGTGGGGAGCGGGGGAGGAATAACTGTATTACAGGGAAAAAAGAATAGAACAAATTGTTGTAAGAACATGTAGTTTTTTAATGTCTTTATTCGTTACAAGTAATCTTATTCTTTAAAGTATTTTTTACATAAATGGACTTATCTATATTTAAAACACCTAATGCCCTTTGTGTTTCTTAGTATAAGGATGATCCTGAAGAAGCCACTGCTACTTAACTCACATTATAGTTTTTTTAAACCCATAGTATCATAAGAAAAATGAAAAAGAGATTCTTTTGTATTTTTCCTTCCCCAACATAAACCAAAACACCAATGCAAACCACTATCAAGGAGAGGAAAGGAGAGCTGCTGGTTAGGACAGCAGCTGTGTTGAAGCTCAGAAAAGACATGCGTTGGCAGATTTGTGAGGTGACGCCTGCAACACAATGTGCCTAGATCTAGTCTGATTCCTAAAATTAAAAAGAAAAAAAAAATCTGTACTTGATGTTTTGCCTTTTGGAGAGTATTTCCTTCCCCATCACAGAAGATTTTTGCTTGAGATGTTCTAATATGTCTTAAATATGTTGTCACCAGAGGAAAAAAAGCTCTTAATTTATGAAATAAAGAAAATGTTGCCAAGATTGACTCAATGAGTATGTAAAACACCTTATACCTAAGTACTTTATTACAGTTTAAAGACCATTATTTTTTTCCATTTGCAATTTAAACTCAACTAAAAGTACATAATAAGATAAGCTGTCGTGGTAGATGGCATGAATACAAAATTTAAAGCAGCAGGAATAAAGTGAGAACAGAACATGTTAACAGAGTATAGCTAGAAGAGTCAGAGAAGATAATACATAGGAGTGCAAACTGGAACAACCTGTGAATGAATTTGGAAGAGGAATCCACAAAGTGGGTTTAGGCTTAAACGAAAGAACGTGCATCTATCTTCCCTCAACACAAGAATGAAAGATGGACAAATAACTGAAGGTCTAGATACGCTTTTAGATGAGATGCACAGGAAGCAAAAAGTTGATAAAATTTATTTGTTTTTGCAATAAAGAAGTAAGGTCTTCTGGTAAAAATCAAAGGGGAAGGTTATGTGAACAAAGTGGTGGTGGTCTCAGCCCTCAAGCTGAGAATGTTTTTACATTTTTAAAAGGTCAAAAAAGAAAACAAAGAATATGTGACACAGACTATATACAGCCCACAAAGCCTAAAATATTTATTATCTGGCCTTTTGCAGAAAAAGTTTGCTAACTGATGGTATATATAATAACACCTGTGAGAGAGAGAGACAGAGAAATGACTAGAGATCATAGGGCATAAATTTGTATAGTTTATGATTTTTTTCTCCAGCACATAATCTTTTCCTCCAACAACAAAAAAATTATGGAAGCATTTATGAAAGAAAACTGTCCAGAGCAGATCTGTTGTTTGTTTGTTTTTAAGACACAGTCTCACTCCATCACCTAGGCTGGAGTACACTGGTGCTATCTCTGCTCACTGCAACCTCTGCCTCCCGCGTTCAAGCGATTGTTGTGCCTCAGCCTCCCAAGCAGCTGGGACTACAGACACACACCACCACACCTGGCTATTTTTTTTTTATTTTTAGTAGAGACAGGGTTTCCCCATGTTGGCCAGGCTGGTCTCGAACTCCTGACCTCAAGAGATCTGCCCCCCTCAGCCTCCCAAAGTGCTGAGATTATAGGCATGAGCCACTGTGCCTGGCCCAGAGCAGATATTTTAAACATCAAGAATCAGATTTGCATGATTCAGAATATTACTAACCTATTGGCTCTAACATAAGAAACAAGGAGTAAAAAGTAAAACAACCACCAAAGATTTTCAATAACTTTAAGACGTAACTTTAAGATACCAGTAAAAGAAATGCCTCAAGGTAGTTCATAATTGCTAAAAGAAGTGCCATGACAATTAAGTTGTAAAAACAGATTTAAAACTTCTACTTCCAACCTAACAGAATAATTGGTACAGGATTTACCCTAGCAACTAGAAAATGGGACAGAATTTATGAAACTACTCTTTTGAGATATTAGACAGCAGGCAATGCAGGACTGTGATCCCTAAAAAATAGCTTTCAGCTAAATATACTTTAGCTTTCGGCTAAATATACTTTCCCCTATAATGTAAGGGGAAAACCTCAGTAAACACAATGAACTCAATTAGTTGAAGGGACAAATTTGAGTTAAGGAAGGCTGAGAAAGCTGTAATTCTCAGGTAAGAATAACAGAAAAAAGGTAAGCTAAGCAGAGAAACAGTACCAGAAAATTCTATATAGGGACTCCTGAATCTTCAAAGAAATACTAAGTTATAAATGTACACAGTGAGACTCAAAAAGGCCAGGCAAAGAACCACTACCAGAAAATCTGCAAAACTGATCAACTCTCAAACTCACAGATACTGCAAAATATTCTAGCTTGGAATGCTAAAAAGGGAGATACCATTAAATAACAGGAGCATTCAATATGGCTCTATGAAGGAGTATGCCTTAACAGTAGGACTAAACTAGCCTTAGAATAAATGATCCTCTAAAGCTGCCCTAATATAGCTTAAAAACAAGCGTGAAAGGATCAAGTTGATCCACAAGTAACTTAACTGCCTGATAGAACAAAGTACAACATTCACTAATGGATAAGAAAATCCATTCATAGTATTCAAACAACATGACCAGCATCCAATAACAAATTATTAGAAATACTAGAATGCAAAAAAGATGACAAAATTACATGACAAAGATATTAAAATATCTATTAAAAGTATATTCACAGATTTAAAGAAACACATGAACACAACAGAGAGAAATTGTAACTATAGAAATTAATCAAATAAAACTTTCCAGAGCTGAAAAACACAATATTTGAACTGAAAAGTTCTTTAGAGGGGCTTAACAACAAATCAGACACTATAAAAGATTAAAAAGAGTGATGAAATAGGAACCAGAGCAACCAAAACTACCCAAACAAATTAAAGCTACGGGGGGGGGGGGGGAAGCATCAATGACGTGGAAAAATACCAAGTCTAAAATATGAGTTTTTGTTAGTTTCTTTGTTTTTTTGAGACAGAGTCTCACTCTGTTGCCCAGGCTGGAGTGCAAGTGGCGCAATCTCAGCTCACTGCAAGCTCCGCCTCCCAGGTTCATGCCATTCTCCTGCCTCAGCCTCCCAAGTAGCTGGGACTACAGGCGCCCACCACCATGCCCGGCTAATTTTTTGTATTTTTAGTAGAGATCGGGTTTCACCATGTTAGCCAGGACGGTCTCGGTCTCCTGACATCGTGATCCCCCCCGCCTCAGCCTCCCAAAGTGCTGGGATTACAGGCATGAGCCACTGCGCCCAGCCTAAAATAGGAGTTTTTGAAGTCCAAGAAAGAGAATAATGTTCTAAGGAAAAAAGTATTTCAAGAAACAATGAAATAATTTTTCAAAGTTGATGAAAAAACAAAAACAACAAATAACAATAGCAGCAACAACCACAACGAAAACACTGATCCACAAATATCAGTGAACCCCAAGCAAGGCAGGAGAGTACACACAAAAAATTACACCAAGGTACATCACAATGAAAATTATAAAAACAATGAAATAATGAGGAACTCTTAAAAGAAGCTAGAGGAAAGAAGATACATCACAGAACTGAGGAACAAAGATAAGAATGATCACAGACTTGTCATCAGAAACCAAGCATGCCATAAAACAACAAAACATTTTTTGAATGATGGAAGAACAAAGTGTCTGTATAGAGCTATTATTGAGTGAAAGTCAAAAATGAAGACAAAAAGAACATATTTTGACAAGAAAAACAGAAAGAATGTTGCAAACAACCCTGCACTACAAAAGCTGTCACAGTAAGTTCTTTAGGCTGATGGAAAATATACCAGAAGGTATCCCTGATGTACAAAAAGAAACAAACAATGCCATTGTAAATATGTGGATAAACATAAACTTTTTTAAAAACTGAAAGATAACTGGCTATTTAAAAGAAAAATAGTGACACTGTACTATGAAGTAAAAAACAGCAGAAAAGATGGAAGGGACCAAGAGAAATTGTATTGTATTAATAGTAAGGTTCTAACATTATACATGATGTGCTATTACTTCAAACTAGACTGTGATAAGTTAAGCATGTATATCAAAAAACCTAAAACAACCATTAAAACAAGAAAACTAAAAAATATAGCTAAGCCAGGTGCAGTGGCTCACATCTGTAATCCCAACACATTGGGAGGCCAACACAGAAGGATCACATGAGGCCAGGAGTTGAAGACCCCAACCTTAGGCAACATAGCAAGATTCCATCTCTACAAAAATACACAAAAATTAGCCAGGTCTGATGGTAAGTGCTTGTAGTTTCAGCTACTCAGGAGGCTGAGGCAGGAAGATCACTTGAGCCCGGGAAGTCAAAGTTGCAGTGAGCCAAGATCGTTCCACTGCATTCCAGCCTAGGCAACAGAGTGAGAATTCATGTACTTCATATACATAATATATATGTACATATATAACATATATATGTACATGTTATATATACATATATTATATATGTACATATATACACACACATTTATATTATTATATACATACAGCTAATAAGTCAGCAGAGAAGGTAAAATGGAATTGTAAAAATTACTCAATCCAAAAAAGGGTAGGAAAGAAAAAATGAACAAGGAATACATGGAACAAACAACAAATGAGAGGCAGAAGATGTAACCCTAACCATATGAAAATTAGACTAAATGCAAATACTCTGCACTCCAATTAAAAGACAAAAATCAAATTGGATTTAAAAAGCAAAAACAAACCATTACTATCAACAGAAAATACACCTCAAAAATAAACAAGTTAAAAGTGAAGGTTAAAAAATAATCTATATATATGATGCAAACTATATAGAATGAACCTGGAATAGCTATATTGACAGGAGAAAAGGATTATCACTGAGCACAAAGAAATGTATTTCATAGCAATCCTAAATGTGCATGCACCCGATAAAAACACATGAAACAAAAACCAGATGAAGTCAAAAAACTAAAACTGACAAATCTGCAATTATAGGTGAGGATTTCACAACTCTTCAGTAAAAAAAAAAAAAAAAAAATCTTTATTTTAAATGTTAATAGAGCAGGGCCAGCTGTGGTGGCTCACGACTGTAATTCCAGCACTTTGAGAGGCCAGGGCAGGAGGATCCTTGAGCCCAGCAGTTTAAGACCAGCCTGGGCAACATAAGGAGACTCCATATCTACTGGAAAAAAAAAAAAAAAAAAAAAAGCCAGGTACAGTGGTACACACCTGTGGTCCCAGCTACCTGGGAGGCTGAGGCCAGAGGATTGCCTGAGCCTGGGAGGTTGAGGCTGCGGTGAGCTGTGATAGCACCACTGTACTCCTGCCTGGGTGATGCAGCAAGATTCTGGTTCAGGGGAAAAAAAAAAAAAAAAAAAAAAGTTAATAGAACAGTAAAAACAATATCAGTAAGGCTAGAGAAGATTTTACAATACTATCATTAACTTGACCTGTTTGACATTTATAGAACACTACTCCTAACAATGAGAGAAAGCACATTATTTTCAAGAGTACACAGCACAATCACCAAGATAGATTATATACTGAGCCATTAAACTAACCTAAACAAATTTAAAAGAACAGAAATCATACAAATCATGTTCTCTGACCATAACGAAATTAAATTAGAAATCACTAACAAAAAACTTTGAAAAATCACCAAGTATTTAAATATTAGAAAATACACTTGGCCGAGCACAGTGGCTCATGCCTGCAATCCCGACACTTTTGGAGGCTGAGGTTGGAGGATTGTTTGAGTCCAGGAGTTCAAGACAAGCCCAGGCAACACGGTGAGACCCTGTCTCTACAAAAAATACAAAAATTAGCTGGGCCTGGTGGCACATGTCTGTAGTGCCACCTACTTGGAAGGGTGAGGTGGGAGAATCTCTTGAGCCCAGGAGGTCGAGGCTACAGTGAGCAGTAATTGTACCACCCTGGTTGAGAGAGCAAAACTCTGCCTCAAAAAGAAAAAAAAACACAACATACTTTGAAATAACCCATGTAACAGCAAAGAGATACTTCAGGAAAATCAGAAAGCTACTGAACTAAGCGATATAAAATAAAACATCCAAAGTTGTGGAATGTTGGTAAAACAATACTGAACCGCGTATTAAAAAAAAATTAAAATTGATGAAAGAAACTTTTACCAGAATAGAGAGGAAAGGAAATACTAAAGAGTAGAAATCAATAAAACAGAAAAAGAACATAACAACATTGTTCACTAAGAACAAAGAAATCAAAAGCTAGTTATTTCTGAAGATTGAGAAAATTGGTAAACTTGTAGGTAAACTCAAAAAGAAAAAAAGATGATACAAATTGTCAAATATCAGTAATGAAAGGGAAGATATCTGCACAGATCCTACAGATAATTAAGATACAATAAGGAAATATTAAAAACAAGTTGATGTTAATAAATTCAGCAACTTTTAAATGTAAACTGATTATTCAAAAGATATATATCATCAAAATACAGAATAGAAAATATGAATCTATTATCTATTAAATAATTAGAATTTATAATTTAAAACTTTGAACAACATAAAACCTCTTGGCTCAAATGTCTTCTCTAGTGAATTTTATTAAACATTTAAGAAAGGACTAAATCTGATCTTACAAAAACATTTTCAAAATTAGAGAAAAAGAACATCTTTCAACTCATTGGAGTCCAGCATTGCCCTGATTCAAAACCAGATCAAAATATTACAATAAAAGAAAATGACAGACCAATAGGCCTTATGACTACATAGACAAAAGATTTTTAAAAAATAATTGTCAATACAATCATACAATATCTAAAAAGGTAGTACTATCAAAATAGGTTTATGTCAAAAATGCAAGGTTGGCTTAACATTAAAAAAAAAATCCATGTAATTTATCATGTTACTAGATTAAATGAGAAAAACCATAAGAACTCTCATTAAATGGAAAAAATCCTAAATAATGTATGCATTCCTGATAAAAATTCTCAACAAACTAAGAAGGAAACTTTATCAACCTGAAAAATGATATCCATAAAAACCCTATACCTAGCATCAAACCTAATAATGAAAGATTGAATACTTTCCCCCTGAAGACATGGAAAAAAGCAATTATGTCTGCTCTCACCATTTCTACTCAATATTACTTGTGGTCTTGGCTACGGCAATAAGGCAAGACCAAAACAGATTTAAGATTGAAAAGGATGACATAAACCTTTGTTTATTCAAATATAATTCTGTAAGAAGGAAATAGTAAGGAATCAAGAAAAGAATAAATAAATGAGTTTGGCAAAATCATATGGTTTAAGTTCAATATTCAAAATTCAACAGTATTTCTTTATATAAACAAAATCAAAATTTTAAAATATCGTTTATAATAGTATCAAAAATGTTATGAGTCTAGCACTATCCAACTTGACAAAATATGTGTGAGACCTCTACACTGAAAATTACAAAATATTACTGAGAGAAATTAAAGACAACCTAAATAAGTGGAGAAATATACCATGTTTAAAGATCAGAGGACTCAATACAAAGGTGTGAATGTTCCCCAACAGATAGACAGGTTCATTGTGATATCAATTAAAATCCCAGCTTCCATATGAGATGCACGAAGCTGGATAGAACATAGCTCACACTGTAACTACAAAAAAGAACAAGGGAAAAACAAATGATCTACAAACAGAAACTTCTTGAACTCATCAGAGTGCTGTAACCAATCTAAATTCTAATGAAAGGCAGGACACATGGGACATGAGCACTTGGAGTATCTGGAGAAGACAATACTAGACACCAGTAAGAATAATTCAGTCAAAACTGTTAATGAATTGCTAAAGGCTAAGTGTGTGTTCGCAAGAAAATATGGAAGCCAGGGAATCTACAGACACAAAGGGAATTCATACCCATTCACGGACTTTTGCAAAGATCTCACCAGATGTTCACAGGCATACACAAAAAGACTGAGTGTATGGTGAAAGGCCTGAGAAAGCATTTGTCATGGTGCACGCTTGGGGGAAGCATGAAGCCACTGCGGGAAAGCATGAAGTCCAGGCTGGATCCTTTCTACCATCTTTAATATGGGGGGTAGGGGGTCAGAGGGGAGCCTTAAACCCCAGAGGGAAGGGCAACAACCCCAATATGCTTTGAGCACTGTTGAAAACACATTAGAACTAGGAGAAGAAAAATGCCTTAAAAAAAAAAAAATCTTTAGCCATGAAGGAGGAAAAGGAATTCATCCTACAAGTGGAAGCAGGGGTGGGACACTGATTGAAGTCCCTATTCCCAAAAACCAGGACACAATGATTGCCCAGACTATTATGGTGGATTTATTACCATATCTGATACAATAACGACTCCAGGTAGAAATGATGGCAATCTGGGAGGTACAGGTTTGAGTAAGCCAGACTGTCTGACTGGCAACTATAATTTGTTTTCACAGTTTGAAGTCCCAGAAAAGTTGTTTTTAATCTGTTAGTCTTCAAACAGCAGACCTGAAGGTTAGGCTATTCGCAACAGGCCAGGAGCCAGTAAAAATATAACAAGGTTAACCAAGGGGCATATTGGTCAAAGCTATAAGAATGGAGTGATGGAACCCACTCTCACTTTTCTGTAGCTGGCACTGACCCTGAACAACTGCATCAGCTTTTAATTGGGCTGAACTGTTAGTGAAACAGGCCCAGGTATTTACAAGAAATTCCTTAAATCCAGGGCCATAATGAGTCAATTGCTTTGCTTCAGGTGGCAAAGTGAGAAATAAGCTTTTCCCCAAAAGGGGTAGGTTCTACTTCGCGGAAAGCCAAAATGATACTAAGTCCAGGCCAGCTGCATCCCTTTTCAAAGCTGCATCTGCCTTTTCAAAAGAGATGCACTTGGTAGCTGGGTCAGGCAGGTGGCACTGCTGTACTGGGAAATGGCTGAGTTCTCCAGCAGTCATGGAGCCTTTAACCAAAGTTGTGATTTTCTTGTCTTCCCTCCTGGGATGATACGTTATTTTTGCTGAATCACCCAGGGAGGGGAAACCGAACAGGGGAACACCTCTCTACATGCAGCAGCCCATGAATAGGAGAATCTCCTCTGAATCTATAAGTATTCATAGTGTAAGAACATAAAATTATCAATACCAATTATACATTTAGCAGAGGAACCCAAAACAATAGTACACTGAATAGGCCCAGAGGCTCCATCCACATTTTAGCTTTTTAAAATTTGAGTGTTTTACCCCCTGTAGGAACACAGACCAAGGAATTTAACATATGCACAAAAGGGACTACAGCCATAGCTGCCAGGAGACTACATTATTTCCTAACCAGGAGCATGGGGAAGACAAGGTAGCGGGGGGAATCTATTCTGCAGAGGACTGTGGTGGTGGGAAGGCTTTTCTTCTGCTTTGGTTTCTCACTCCAGGGTGACGCTGTGCTCCTGGAAGTACTTGGGCCTAGGGGTCTCTAATTTGCCCCTGTGCATGCTGCTAGGACTCCACCCTGCAGTCCTCAGTGCCTTCAGCCTACCTTGACACCTACTGTGCTTCTTCCCCACAGGACCACGTAGGATGGCGAATTGAGCATCTCTATTCAACAGAGCTAAAAAAAAGTCTGAATTCCTCTCCCTCCCTGAGGTTCCCTACCATATTTGGCTTTTATCTTAAGCAGCTGAGGTTAGAATAGAGGGGGTAGAGAAAAATGAGAGTCCACAAAGTGAAAGAGCAGCTATGTACCAGTCAGCAAGACTGCATTTACATTCAATTTCAAGTGGCTGCCCACTCAAACTCCACAAATGAACTTATAATATACTTAGTCTACCCAAAGCTCCACATCCTCATTGCTGACATCTTTTAGCGTGTCATTACTTCATTCCTCAAGGTTACTAGCTACAACCCCTTCCTGAGAAATGGATGGGGTAAAGGGTAGTTCTGTTAGGGCTTTGCATTCTCAGCATATCCAGCAAGAATGTTCAGGGATATTCAGGGCTTATGAGGATTGTTCCTCCCAACACACTCCCATTCAACCTAATACCAGAGGTCCTAGGCAGTACAAGAAGACAAGAATATAAGTAAGTCTCACATGTTTCAGGAAAAAGTAAACTATCTCTATTTGCAGACAATTGTCTATATAGAAAATACCACGGAATTCACACAAAAAACTCCCAAGACTAATACATGAATTTAGTAAAGTTGCAGGATATGAGTTCAATATGATCCTAATTACATAAACTAACAATAAACAATTGGATTTTTTTAAAAATTAGGTGCTACTTCAATAGCACTAAAGAAATAATTAAACACAAATCTCACAAAATATGTGCAGGATCTATAGGCCAAGAACTACAAAATATTGACAAAACAAATTTTAAAAGCCCTAAAAATAGTAGAGATACTATGTTCATAAGTTAGAAGACTCCGTACTGTTAAGATGTCATTTCTTTCCAAACTGATCTACAGATTCTCTGCAATACCAATCAAAATAACAGCAGGACTTTTTATAGATATTGCACCCCTAAACAGAGATCACAAGGTAGCAGTAACTGAAGATACACTGCTGAATATACCTGGCAGAAAGACACCAGTGATTACAGTCTTTAAGAATTATTAATTAAACTCTTAAAATGCATTCATTTTCCCAAATGGATGACTCAAGTAGTATAGTGGATGTTACTGAGTCTATAGTAGAACTATAGCCTATAGTAAAACTCTGCCATTCTCAGGCTCTTTATATAAAGAATGGCAGCCTTCTTACAAAAATGTTATGTATCTAACTAGTATCAATAACAGAGCACTAGATTGTAGACAGTCAGCTATGTCCTTGACACAGCTTTGTTAAATATGTAATGCAGTTGATCAATGGACTTGGCCTCAGGACACAAAATTAATTTGATTCTGCATAACTTAAGAGTAAGAGAATTATGCAAAGAAAAAAAGGAAGCAAGAGAAAAGAGAAATCAATGGGGTGATGGAGCACAAACATGGCTATTTGTGTAGTTCCTTGATGAAAATATAAGAGAAAAACATCAATAAAATCCATAATATTTAGGAAGGCAAAGAGGGATAGTAAGCAGTCAAAACAGTAAACCAGAAAACTGGATATGAAGGTAATAATTTGGACAAAGCCCCAAGGTAGACATGCCAACAGTTGTGCAACAGAGGGAGGCTAAATTGTAATAATAGTCACAGGATCCAAAGTGTAGGTATGCATGGAAAAATGGCAAGAAATGCCATGTATTTACTTTTATAATGTATGTGATTCTGGCAAATGACTTACAAACACAGTGTGAAAAGTAAAAATGAAAAAAACGTAAATGCCCAATTTAGGTGAAGTAGGGAAGGATGGGAAAGAATGGCTTTGGATTTTCTATCTGTTAAGTGTATGCAATTCTGATGCATGTGCTTTATCAAATATAATCAGTTTTCAATTATTCTCATATAGAAAATGAATCACCAATGTTGTTGATTCTCTATGACTTCAGCTACTCCCCACTTGATGGAAGTTCAGCAGATGGTCCATTTCTATTTTTCTGATGAAATATTTGTTGTGAAATAAATGTAAAGTTGAGAAGCCAAATAAAATCTCTGAATTGGCGTTAAAGCAAAATAAACCTTTTTTCTATGGGCTCCAGTATCAGAGAGAGTTCAAGGTTTACTACGCTAAGTATCCATTGAAAAAGGACCCTTGTCGCAATACAGCTCAAAACTGATTTTCAGCAATTAAAAATTGTTTGTACATAGATACCTTAAAATTGTTTCAAAGTACTTTCAGTTATGGTGAATTCCAATATTTCACAAAGCTGAGTTTTTATTTACAAACTCAGAGAATCTTCAAAACTGTGGCATCAGAACTAGCCACAAGCTGGGTAAGATGATTTGATATGAATAGTACAATATAAATACACAATAAATTACTCTGTCATAGTCACTGTTGTCCAAATTTAAGAAGACAAATACATAAAATTAGTCAGAGACTTCCCATAGGAGGAATTTTTAGGAATTAAAACAGATATGCAATTAAAATACTTATAACTAAAAAGAAAAGCACAACTTTTAAAAAAGGATTTTAATTGAGCTGTATTTTGGGGTTAGAATCACATCTAGTGCTTAGTTATCATTAGGAAGTCAAACTGCTCTCCTAGGTTAGTATATAAAGGTTATATTAATTGCACAAAATATATTAAATGCACAAGTGTGAGTGTTACTATGGAAACAAGGATCTTCATAAATTGATAATCTGATATTATTATTTTTTTTTTTTTGAGACCTAGTCTCACCTTGTTGCCCAGGCTGGAGGGGTAGTGGTGCGATCGCAGCTCACTGCAATCTCTGCCACTCAGGTTCAAGCGATTCTCATTCCTCAACCTCCCGAGGAGCTGGACAAGAGGCTTGTGCCACCATGCCTAATTTTTGTATTTTTTGTAGAGACAGGGTTTCACCATGTTGGCCAGACTGGTCTCGAACTCTGGACCTCAAGTGATCCACCTGCCTCAGCCTCCCAAAGTGCTGGGATTACAGGCGAGAGCCACTGCACCCGGCCTGTAATTAATTTTTTTCATGAAAATAATATAATCTGATTCTCAATCAGTAGTTGAGATATTTGCATATTTGTTAAAAACAGGGGAAGCTGGAATTACCTTGTTAAGATTTCGGCATACCTTGTTAATCACCAATTTGTGGTTTTTAAAAAGGAAATAAAATTATACTAAGCATTGTACACAATAAAAAAAAAAAGTTTGTGATATCTTATTTATCCTTGGAGACAAGTTACTCATACAGAAAATAAAGAGCACTGTCTGTGCTCGAGCTACCATTATGGCTCAGAAACCCCAGATTTTGTTTTTTTGAAATAATCTGAATATAACTTGAAAACACTGTCTCACAAAGAGTTAAACAAAGCACAAAAATATACTTCAACAAAAGGAATCAAAGTTGACCCAAAGGACGTTTGACTTGCCAAAAATTATATCGGTAATAAATAGCAACTAAATCTAGATTATCCAATTCTAAGTCCCAAGACCTTCACAATTTTCCAAAGAGAGGCGGCCAACTGCCTAGTACAGCGTGGTTTGCAGTTTTAACATTGACTCTGCTGCTAACTTACCTTGACCCTTTCAAGTCAGTAAATTTCTCTGTACCTTGGTTTCTTCTACTTCATGGGTATATTTTGATGATAAACATAAGCAACTACTTGAACTCTGGCAGAAAAGCACTCTGCTGTGTTAATAATCTCCTCGTCCCCATTACATATTTCCACTGATGCCATGCTTTCTCTGGTCTTAGTTTTAAGCTTAAATGAATGTGTGTGCTGTGGTGTGTGTGTGTGTGTGTGTGTGTGTTTCTGTGTGTGTAAGTTATCTTTATAAATGGCTGGCATTCTAGCAAGATCTTTTTCCCCAACTTTCAAAATGCATGAATAGCAGCACAACATTTTCATTTTTAGAATTACCAAAGCCTTGCCACCCAAAGCTGTGCAGAAGATTTTAGAAATTCACAACAAAATTTTCCACCATATTACTCTCAACTTCTATAGAAATGCAACTCACAACTCATATTGGTCAGCTATTCCCCTATAAAGATTCAACACTACCAGTGGAAGATTATAAAAATGCATACTGCTTTTCAAAATAATAATAGTTCCAGTTGCAAATAAAGAACAGTATACATTTTGAAAAATGAAGGTCACTAAATATTCCTAAAATAATGGAAACAGGTGATAATTAACATTCTAACAGTTTAGCCACATGTAATGTCTTCTATTTTGTCAACAGAGTCCAGCTGTTTTATCTACTTAAGTCTGAAAGAAATTTATCCTCACCATTAAAAACAGAAACTTATAGGTAACTAAAATTAATAGAAATTTAATTTTAAATATTTTAATTTTATTTTTAATATTAAATTTTAATTTTAATTAAATATTTAAATATTTAATTTTAAATATTCACTACTTGTACCATTATTTTCATTTTGAAAATGTATCTACCTTATAATGATTTGGCTTTATAACTTATAAAGACATGTAACTCACTTTATCCTTTAAAATAATATTTTACTAACAACATTAGTGTGTAGCTACATATAATATTTAAGAAACAGCAATCTACTAATAAATGTGCCCAGGTCAAAAATAGAATAAGCCAACTGAAATAAAATATTATAGCAAATGATCAGTATACATCTACCAAATAAAAGGGTTATCAAAGGTGAAGACCAAGTAGTAATCTCCAAAAGTAATACAATGATTACTGATTGAAGTTTTACAGCCTGAGACTAAGCTACTACAATGAAATGTTTAAAAAATATTTTAGGTTATTATCACCTTAGGTCAATCTGATTATTATTTTGAATGAATGAATGAATGAATGAAATGAATGAATACCCAAATGAATGAATACTGAAGTGAAGTCATGACAATGTTTAACACCTTGAGATGCTCACAACAATTTGGAATACCCAGAGAAGACGACTTGAATACAAACAAACTATTTGAAATTCAATGTGGCTCACAGTAAAGATGCAGTGGGTTTCTATTTGTAGAACAAAGATCTCAATCAAAAACCTATATATGACTAAAATATTCTCAAATGCAATTATCAAGGCTTTAAAAAGAATATATACTTTTTACTATGTAATTCTGTCCTGTTCCCCCACCTCCCTGCATTTTTTTTAATGTTTGGCATAAGTGACCAACAAACCAGAATAGAATACACATTTTTAAAATACTAATTTACACATATTCTATTTAAGAACAACATACAACCACTCATAAATTTAGCCTTTTTAAAAAAGTGTCCTTTATATAAAACAGTGGGGAGCGGGGGAAATCCCTGCTATACATATGAAGCACAGTTTAAGCCCAATACAACTGACCAATCAAAATTAGTGAATGCACTGCATCTCTCTGCAGTGGAGAGAAGCGACAAGGTAGGCTGTCATTCTGCAAAAGCTGCCCGGAACAGGCTTTCCTCTGAAAAGCAGTGCCGTTCCTTTTTAGAAAGACTGAATCTAAATGTTGTCTCTGGAGACAAGAAGCCTTCAGTATGTCAAATTACTTTCATTATGTATTTTCAGATGCTTATTGATTCCACAGTAGGAAGAGTGAGAGACTGCAGCAGCCTCTAAGCAGCACTACATGTTCCATACATTAGCAGTACTGCTGAAACAATGGCACACTACAGACATGTATTTTCATTAAGGTCATTTTCGAAGAGATGTTTATGACCCTCTTCCCCCAGTCCTCTACTAACAAGTGAACAAAATGAATCAATCCAAACTGGAAATGCTTCAACTACATCAAGAATTTATCAAATCTTTAGCGGAGGTAAGATTTGTTCCTATTATAGTATACAGCTGCTTTTGAACCGGCATAGTGGGGTAAAAATTACTTTGAAAAATTTCAGCCTAAATTTTAAGAGTTTGTTTAATTCTACTTATTGCTAGACATGTATTTTAAGATCTATTTCTTTTAAGACATGCTACATTTTAAATGTAATTTTTTAGGATGCATTGTTAAATACAAATATTCTTTGTAAATTCACTATGAAGACAGCTTTTGAGTCACTTCAGATATACTAAATATTTTTAATGTAATCAGTACAGTTTTTCTCCAGTGTTCCAAAATGCTTATGTTTCTTAAAAGAACTAGGTTTACTATTTTGCTGTTACTTATTACTTAATTTTATGTTAAGTTTATTATTGGGCAAGTTCATTGAAAATTAATTTGCAGTTACAATTTTTATTACCTTTTGTATTTCAACCACATGAACAATTCATCAATGGAAATTTATAGTATTTTATTAAATGTTTTAATGAGTTAAAATTCAAAGCATGTGCTAATAACTAGGCAAGTTACAATATTTTTACAGCAAAAAATGTTGTTAAATTTATTACAAAGAAGAAATAACAGTATGTTTAGTGTATGTTAATTGTTCATCATCTCTGAAAATACAGGTTAGCTTCTAAAATGAGAGCAGAAATTAGTTTTAAAAAATATAGCTTTTCTCTCACAATTGTATTTGAAATGTGAACTCTATTGTTAAATAACATAATACATAATATATACAATCTTTATTAGGAAAAAAGACTTTTATTTAAAGAAACTTAATTTTATGCATATAGCTGTGGCTCTAATAATACAGTTTGGTTATTTTGATAACAAATACTGGATAGTTTTTAAACAAAACTAAAGTAACTTTCAATTAATTGCAAATTATTAAAAACCCTATTTCTTAACCAATTTTCTTCTTTTCACAAGGGCCGATAGCAGCGAATTCAGTATTTACAACTGACAATATGAAGAATGCAATTGACTGAGCATCTCCCTAGCTGTCTGAACTACGAACTGCAAGATGTTCTTGTAACATGACTTTAAGACATTAAGGAGTTAAAACCAGGGAATAGGTCTACATTACTGATGGAATATAAAAAATCAACTGTATCCTAAGAAGATGCTACATAAAATAACCACAAAAAGAAAAACAATATAACTGTAAAAGCCTGAAAAGAATTTTTAAAAGGGGAAGTTTATACTTTTATATACCAGAATTGTGGAAGTTACTGATTCTGGAAGACATAATGAAACATGAATTTCCAAAAAGAAAACAAAATACTTTATCAGCACACAAAAGGAAGATTTAGCAAGTGTTTTCTGCACTAAATATTCAGATATTCATATCAATTGGTATGACTAATGGATTTTTCTATCTGACTTTTATGACCAATTATGTATCCTCTTCTAATGAAAACAAACAAAATTAAACAGCAGATGGTTTTTATCAAAAGGACATGGCCTGGATTTATAATATAAAGCAAGTTATGTGATCAAGAAATCATTTCAAAATAGTGAGCACTGCTATTAAAAACAGATTTACAATGGTAACAAAAGGATGTCTAAATATATTTTAGAAGCTACAAACCTTATGTTTCCTTTTTTGTTTTCACATATTCTGGAAAATAAAGAAATATTATCATGTACTCCATCAAAGGGAAACATAATTCCTATCATCTGAGGAAATTTCTCTTGGCCGTGACTTTTTAAAGCAAAACAAATACAAATATTATGTACTGTTCTTTAGAAATCCATCAGCCAACTAAATCTCATAATGCATGCAGTTGAAGTATTGGAGAGAAAACGAAAGAATTCCTACAAGACATGAAATAAAACACAGCTACTTCACTGTTGTCAGGTAAAAATTCATGTCAAAATCTGTCAATGATATCATGTATCAATTTGTCAAAAACTGCCATAGTGAACCAAAAGGCCCATAAGGCAACAGCAAACAGGTAGGTCAGAAGATGCATGCACCCCACCACACTGTTTAACATTTACAAAAGAACAGAATCTTGCTCTAAAGAAAATGTATTTTTCTTAATCATCATTTAACTTGACATTTCTGCTTTATTTAATTATAAATCTAACTGATGTGATAAAGACCTGATGTTTAATCTGTCAGTTCAGAAAATTTGGCACACTTAAAATTTTCCATTTTTATAGGATTTCAATGTTAGCTAAGACCATAGCTTACTTGAATAAATATACCTCTAGTAATATTTCACACTAATTCAAAAGAAATAATGTTACCATTTGTGTTTCTGCAATATTATTCCCAGAAAACATGCATAAATAAAACTGTATTCTAAAACTTGTCAAATATAACATCAAGTGAAAGTTAACATGAATTTTGAAAATTATTAGCTTTTATAATTTATGTTTAATATGATTTTGCAGTTGAAATGCTGTATTTGAAATGTGAAATATAGTTGGTTGTATGAGTTCATATTTTAAAATGAATATACTGATTAACTGACATTTTAGCCCAGAACATTAGACATTATTTTTTACAAATTATTCTAAACCCCTATATATTAAAATATAGATTTGCATGAATTAGCAAAAGCGTTTGTATTTTTTTAATTTTTCTTCAAAATTAGACAATGGGTGATATATACAAAAGGTTTCACAGGTAATGTGTAACTTTAAAAGCTTCCTCAAAAAACGGGCTTCACATACTCCTTTTCTCTAAAATTTCATCTTTTACTTTAAAAATTCAGTTTAAACAATGTCAACTGATATATTCCTTTAAACTACTTCAAAAATGGCTATTTCTTAATGTGATATTAAATTTCAATTTTCTGTTTCCACAAGATACAAGAGGGTGTGGTCACAAAATAAATCATTTCATAGGAGTGATTAGTGCTCTTTTACCAAGCTTTGTAGCTTTTTATTTTAGCATAATGTCCCATTTCTTCTAATTTTTAAGTTTGCCAATTGCAAAGTTCAGTGAGCACTGTAACTGTGATATGTAAAATATTTATCATTGGCCTATTTCTGTGGGAAATAACCCCAAATATCACCAAGCACATTGTTGACTTCTGAATATGAATTCAATCAACATGGATAAAGCATCTTAAACTAGTGCTCTGTACCATTTGTCATTTTAAATGAACACTTGTCCTGTTCATTTGAAATCTCACAGGAATAACTTACACCTACACTCATTATGCTAGAGCATATTAAAATAGCATTCATTTGGTACCTACTCACAACATTTAAATGAAATTTTAAGACACTGGGATGAAATTAATTTTGTATGCTAGGTAGTTTTATCATATAAAAATACACTTTATCTCAAATAATAAGCTTGAAATACTCAAATGAGAAAAGCCCTTTAGCATATTAAGTAACTTTACACTACAGAGGAACAATTTCCATAGTTATTTCTTCAAAAGGAAAACACAATTTTCTTTTATATCAAAACAATGCAAACTTGATGGTTCTTAATTCTTCATATTCTATTAATAGTTTACAAGCTTAAAAATTAAACTAAGTACACAATTGAAAGATTTTTTTTTCTTACAAAGAACACGTTATACGTCATATAAATTGCCAAATATCAAATAGTTTATTCTATTTCACTTTCTAGGGAAAAAAACCAACTGCTCCAAAAGAATGTGTTTTTCTCCCATTCTGGAAATCAACATGCAGTCTGAATCTAACATTACAGTGCGAGATGACATTGATGACATCAACACCAATATGTACCAACCACTATCATATCCGTTAAGCTTTCAAGTGTCTCTCACCGGATTTCTTATGTTAGAAATTGTGTTGGGACTTGGCAGCAACCTCACCGTATTGGTACTTTACTGCATGAAATCCAACTTAATCAACTCTGTCAGTAACATTATTACAATGAATCTTCATGTACTTGATGTAATAATTTGTGTGGGATGTATTCCTCTAACTATAGTTATCCTTCTGCTTTCACTGGAGAGTAACACTGCTCTCATTTGCTGTTTCCATGAGGCTTGTGTATCTTTTGCAAGTGTCTCAACAGCAATCAACGTTTTTGCTATCACTTTGGACAGATATGACATCTCTGTAAAACCTGCAAATCGAATTCTGACAATGGGCAGAGCTGTAATGTTAATGATATCCATTTGGATTTTTTCTTTTTTCTCTTTCCTGATTCCTTTTATTGAGGTAAATTTTTTCAGTCTTCAAAGTGGAAATACCTGGGAAAACAAGACACTTTTATGTGTCAGTACAAATGAATACTACACTGAACTGGGAATGTATTATCACCTGTTAGTACAGATCCCAATATTCTTTTTCACTGTTGTAGTAATGTTAATCACATACACCAAAATACTTCAGGCTCTTAATATTCGAATAGGCACAAGATTTTCAACAGGGCAGAAGAAGAAAGCAAGAAAGAAAAAGACAATTTCTCTAACCACACAACATGAGGCTACAGACATGTCACAAAGCAGTGGTGGGAGAAATGTAGTCTTTGGTGTAAGAACTTCAGTTTCTGTAATAATTGCCCTCCGGCGAGCTGTGAAACGACACCGTGAACGACGAGAAAGACAAAAGAGAGTCTTCAGGATGTCTTTACTGATTATATCTACATTTCTTCTCTGCTGGACACCAATTTCTGTTTTAAATACCACCATTTTATGTTTAGGCCCAAGTGACCTTTTAGTAAAATTAAGATTGTGTTTTTTAGTCATGGCTTATGGAACAACTATATTTCACCCTCTATTATATGCATTCACTAGACAAAAATTTCAAAAGGTCTTGAAAAGTAAAATGAAAAAGCGAGTTGTCTCTATAGTAGAAGCTGATCCCCTGCCTAATAATGCTGTAATACACAACTCTTGGATAGATCCTAAAAGAAACAAAAAAATTACCTTTGAAGATAGTGAAATAAGAGAAAAATGTTTAGTGCCTCAGGTTGTCACAGACTAGAGAAAAGTCTAAGTTTCACCAAATCCACATTCAAATGAGTTTTAAATTTAAATTGTAAAAACTGATATTACTGCCAAATATAAGAAAAATATTTTAAGTATTGATTATGTTGTAAATTTTCAATGTGAATGTCAATTAGATAGGTCATATATATTCAATTTCTTCATTACTTAATGTATTTGTTGCATGGCAGTTTGTTAAAGTACTATCATGTGTATATTTTGTCAATATTATGTCCAACAGAAAATATTCATGTAAGTCATATTTTTTAAAGAATAAATACATAGCCTTAAAACAGTGTATAACTTTAAAATGTAACTGACATAGGTATCCTTGCTTTATTTTTTAAGTTAAAATGCATTGTTTCTAAGCCACGAACTACAGATATATTTATATTACAACTGGAGTAGCATTTTAATCTAAAAACCAAAATTATGGGCTCAAAACAATCCAGTATTTTCCATACCACTATGCTATGTTTCCTGGTATAGTGTATTTGCTATATATGATGCATCAAAAATAATTAAGTACGTATGAAGCTTTATTCTTTTAAATGTAAAAAATCATAGAATTTATCAAAATTTTAAAATTAATGAACCAAAAAAACCTCTGTATACACACCAAAATAGAGAAACTTTAAAATTCATGTTTACTAGGAAAAAAAAGATTGATTTTCTAAGTTCAAGGACAGTATGCCTATAATATACAAATGAAATGAAAATAAAGGGAAGGAAGAATACTAAAGCACCAGCCTCTTTCTTCCTTCCTCACTTTGCTTAAGTCTAAGCCAAATGCTCTGGATTCATATAGTACAATGATTTAAAAAAAAAAAAAAAAGTACATCAAAATAAACTGACTTCCTAACTTTATTCAACTCAGCCCTTTTGTATAATAGAAAGTTAACTACCCAAATCTGAATACCAGGAATGAAAAAAAAAGACTTTAAATCATTATAGAAAAGTCTAACAAAGCCTCTAATTTTAGATACATACAACTTTAGAGTAATATAGTTTATACAATGTTCCTACCAAATCATAGCTCCCAAGTAATTCAAAATGTAGTTGTTTTATTCCCACAATGAAATCACTAAGGTAACAATAAGTCTTGTCACTTTTCTACCGTACCATCACTTAACTTTAGGCATTTTTCTCTCCCACCCTCAATTCACGTGGGAAAATCATGAAATTACTAACCCTAACTACAGATTACAAGGATTGGGAATCTCATATCAAACAAATATTTTCCAATTGTTATAATGTAATACTCTATCAATAACTGTCAATATCACTATCAGAAATTTAGCAATAAGTTATTTAAAATAGGAATATACTGCATTGTAATTGGTCAGCTGAACAACTTTTATTCTATTTTCTGAAACCGTATCCACTAAACCAAGTAGCAATTCATTTTTAAAGAAAATATTAAATGTCTAAAAATTCAATAATATATCACTTTTATATAAATAAATGAGATTTATCCAGTCTAGTTTACTGAATACCCTAATCCTTGGAGAAATGAATACCATGCAATAGCTTGAACTCACTAAGGTTACATGACAAATTAAATAGTAATTTACTTCTGATAATAATGTTAACATAATGTCAAATCTTGGCAAAAGCCCAATTTCCTTCTGTCTTATTTTCTACTGTTTTTTGGAATTTAAAAAAAATGCTTCAATTTGACAAAAGGTAGTATAAGCAAGTGAGATATTTTTTGAAACCCCAAAGAGAAATTAACACTTCAGGCACAAAACGATTAAGAAAATTTTCGTCTGGTAAATACATTTGGCACAGACTAGCTCCTAATCTTCTTTTATTTTTTACCCCAGGAAGTAAAACAAACTCATTAATATCTTCATTTAAAAATTTAAAAAATGATTTTTATAATTGGACTCCCAAGCATAAATTAAAATTTTAGTATCTAGTTTTATAATCTTAATAAAAATTAGACTATTTTTAGAACCTTCATATTAAGAAAAACTCCCTTGTGTTTTAAATATTTTTATTCTTCAGGTTTATAACTATGCCAAAGAACTCAGTATAAAAAGAGATTTCTAATATATTTGTCTAAACTGCTTTCATGCCTTCTTGTCCTCTGTAATAAGAAATTAAATAAGAAATAAATGGTAAATATTACATTGCCCTTTAAACTGCTATCATTTCTATACTTGACACTGAAGCAGACATTTAACAAGCATTTTTGACCATCTGTAATGATCTTTCAGGTATACAAAAGTGCATCAACTGATTTACGACAAAGAAAACATACCTATCAGAAAACTTCTAACAGCTTTTTAATGTGCTAAGTAGTATATAATATGTAAACCAAAATAATATTTATGTGTTAAAAATTTAGCTTCAAGAACAAGTCACAACTATGTTTCCAACTACTGACCTCAGCTTAAATGTGAGAATGAGAAGCTTAGACAACTTTTTGTATTAAACATCTGTTCTATGAAAAGATGAAATATTTCTATTTTCTTTATGTTGGTCTTCATTACAATGTGTGAATTTTTCACTTTATTTCAAATAATTTTGCTCAAAAAAGCATTAAGGCTAATTCTTCCTGTTAGAATGAAAAAATTGAAAATGCAAACGCAATAGAGGCAACAATAAACTCAATATGGGATCTTTCTTAAAACTAAATTTTTCTATCCATATATCATAAATCATAGGCATAGATATCAATTTCTACATAGTTAATTGGGTCATTTCTTCCAAAGGATAAAAAGCCCTTAGTAGCCCTTAGTAGGGCTTATTCCGCATAGTATTTTAAATACCAACCAAATATGAGCTCAACAAGATGTGGTAAATTTTATTTGCTTTGTTTTGTGTGTTAATTTAAGGGAGTTGTTACTCTACCAACTACTACTGAACAAACGTTCAAACTTATTGTGAAGGTAGAATTATTTATAATTATATGTCTTTTAAAATGCCATTCATGATAATTCTGTACTTCTGACCCAAGTCAATTGTTAGTTGTATGTTCTATTCTTTCATCCTTTAACTAAAATAACAGTAGTCTCCCCTTATCCGTGGTTTTACCTGCTGCAGTTTCAGTTACCCATGGTCAGTTAGCATGGTCATCTCTGTGGTCCAAAAATATTAAATGGAAAATTCCAGAAATAAACAATTTATAAGTTTTAAATTGTTATATTTAAACTTATTTATAAATTTATGTATAATTGTACTACTTTATTATTAGTTGTTGTTATATCCTACTGTGTCTGATATATGACTTTATCATAGTTATGTATGTATAGGAAAAAAACATAGTACATGATATACTATCTATAGGGTTCAATACTATCCATAGTTTCAGACATCCTCTGGTGGTCTTGGGATGTATCCATGAAGATAAGGGGGGACGAATGTGTAGCAAAATCTCAGTTCCTTGGGCATTAAAAACCAGATTCTTCAATGAACTGAAATTAGACTTAAGGGTTAAAAAATCTAAAATCATTAGAAAATAGGACCTTAGTAGGGCTTATTCCACACAGTATTTCAACGCTACTTCTCAAAGTCAATAAAACTTTTAATTTTATTGCATTTCATGATTATACAATTAAGTAAACTTTGTGATTCAATTAGCATTTAAAATCTTACAGAAAAGAGGCATTTTGGCAGATACTTTGAATTATATGAAAGAGTCATTACCCTCAAGAGCTTAAAATCTAGAGTCAAGGTATTAAAAAGTATGGCAATACCTAAAAACAGAGGCAGATGTGGTAAATACTATAAAAGAAGAATAAAGTTCTTAATAGACTTTAGAAGAAAGGGATCATGTTGAATTTAAGAACAGTATAAAGAAAAACATTGCTGAATAAAGCTGCTGCAGCATATTCTGGAAGAGCAAATTGTTCTTTGGAAGAAAGGTAATACAGTAGCGAGAAGTTATCTGGAAAGTTAAATTTGGGCCATAAGATAGAAAGCCTTCTATCTTATGCTAGAAGAGGTATCTGAGCAGGGAAATTACAAGGTGAAAAAATGAGCTTCAAAAAAACAAATAAAACAGCAACACATAGAATTGATGAGACACAGAAGATAGGAAGCTGCTGCCATCACCTTCATAGCTAGTGAAAGGCCTGGCAAAAAGTGATGGCACTAGCTTGACAAGGGAGTGTACAGATGTGACAGGCAACGGGAAGGCAGAATCAATATTTACTAACTAGCTAGGAAAGAAAACTGGCATAAGAGACTGAAGAATTAAAAATGATGACCATAAGGAAGACCATAAGAAACAGATTATCCGCAATAATCAAATAACTATTTAATTATGCTTTGCATAAATTACATTGATAACACAGGCAAAAACAAAAAGATTATCTGGCAAGGCAGAAAACTCAATGAAGTAAAATAACATTAAATAATGTTCTAGTTATTAGAAGCTATTCAGAATGAAAATTTCGAATTGATGTTTTAAATTATCTACTTTATATATTTTTCAATTGGTTTATTCCATTTTTCCATTAAACACATATTTTCTAATAACTATTTTAACTATAAAAAATACACAGTGAGAAAATACCAATGTATATGAAGTAAAACACACAAATGTCATCCTTTGCTTTTTTCCCTGAATAATTTATTACGGGCATCCATCCAACTCTTTATAAACATATCGTCCTCATTCTTGGTTAATGGCTACATAAAAATAGTTTTTAATTAAAATGTTTTAAAATAGCAACATTTCTAAAGGATAATAGTAATTAAAGGGCAAATAAAGCTTTTTCTATTCCATTTAAGTGACTTCAAACTGTATTTCAAAATCATGTTAGAAAATTCACATTTTCAGTTTCAATTAAAAATTAAAATTTTTAATTGCCAAGTTACCTTTGGCAACTGAGAAGGTTATATTTCAGAATGAAGGCAAGAAGCAATGGGAAAACCATAAAATAATGTATTTCTTTTATCCTTTCCACTAAATAAGATGAGAAATAAGAAAACTAAAGTAAACTTTTACCAACTGTTTTCTTTGTATCTCAGATGAGCACTTGTATGTACTCATGAATGTAAGCCCCCACTCAGGGACTGCAGTGAACTCTAAGAAAGTTAAAAATGAGTTGACCAATAATAAATGTTAGAAATTTAGAAGTTCAGATCATATCGTAAAAGAGAAAGTAAGGAGATAAAAGAACCCAGATGAGGCTGGAAAAAGACCTAAAATATTCAAAGATGCTAAGCTCTTAGAGAAATACAAATAGAATACAGAACTGTAGGTTAGAGCTCACAAAAGAAACTAATTTGAAGATTGACTTTTTTCTAAAAAGCATTCAAAAAAGCAAAAGATACCTCCATTGACAGGCTGCACATACTAGAAATGTAACAAACACTCCATCATAACAAGTAGAATAAATATTAAATATTACAATTTATAGATATTTAGAACAAAATGGCATTGAAATGTGGAAACAAATGGAAAAGTGGGCTTATCACTAATACAAAAGCCATCAACTTTTCAGAAATACTCATTTTTTTCAGGACAAAAAAAGCCAAGTGAACGTAATCACAATAATATTTCTTCCCTTGCTCATATTAAAACAACATGTGAAAATAATCCTAAGTGTCTCTCCCATTCTATTCACACATTTTCTACAGGCCTCCAAAAGCTGTATCCATGGCTTTCAAATATGACAGCTTTGTACTTGCACCAGCAAGTGTTAAAATGTGCTGTCATTCCTGTCACTGACACCAATATCAACTCCCTGCCACTATCAAACCCTGAAGAATCAAGTAAGATAAGGGAGGTGAGCTAAGTCTGTCTGGGATTGAGGTCATTTTCGTCACCCTGCTTCCATGAGAGCAATATGTCATATTTTTCTCAGAGGTATTAAGCAAGGCAGACTACCAAAGCACATCAACCAATTTATCAGGATGAAGAGAGAAAGTGCCTAGCGAGGATGACAAGGTTATGGGGAAACTGCTTTTCCCTCAGACAGCTGTGGACACATAATACTCATAAGATTTGAAAAATTAAATGTTTTAAATTTAATATAAAATTTTAAAATGTCAATGCTAACAAATGAGAGCACTGGCCACATTAAATGTAGACTGTAGGAGTGAGAAATACATATGGGACTGTAGTGAGGTAATAATTATATATTAATATATTTATACTTCAATCAGCCAGTAATATTACACACAATCCCGTATGTCATATACTATAAACTGAGTACACTGGTTGGGTATACTGCATATTGATTGGGTAAAGAAGAATCAAAGATATATATTTCATCCAAAATATTGCTAATGCCTTAGGACAGGTTGAAATATAAAATATCAAATTTACATACTCTGTACTTTAAAAAGTCTCACTCTCAATTCTTAAAAAAGCTTTGTCTTTTCTTTTGCTGTTAAATTTTTTCCAACTATCACTTCTTACAAACAACAAAATGCTAGCAAACTGTAGCTACCTAACAATTTTATAAAAATTGTCTTAAATGCACACAATACAATAACAGTTGGTAATACTAATGTACTTTCGCACTACTTTTATAATACTTTTATACTGCTTTTATAATGCCTCCCAAAAAAGTACCTGATACATACCGACTGATAAGTAAATATTAGTGGAACTGAAAATGAACAAATTTTTAACCTCAGACCCTACTGTTGTATCTTGTTTAGAAGGTTGTTTCTCAAAATGTAGTCCACCTCTGTCAGAGATTCTGTGGTACTTTTTAAAATGCCAATTCCTGGGCCCCATCTCTGACCCTCTGACTTACTGAGTCAGAATCTCTGAGGTTGCAATCCTGAAAAAAAAAAATCTTTTTTTTTTTTTTTTTTTGGAGACAGGGACTCGCTCTCTCACCCAGGTTGGGGTGCAGTGGTACAATCATGGCTCACTGCAGCCTCGAACTCTGAGACTCAAGCGATTCTCTCACCTTAGCCTCCTGAGTAGCCCGGACTACAGGCAGGCACCACCATGCCCAGCTAATTTAACAAAAAAAATTTTGTAGAGACAGGGTCTCATTATGTTGCCAAGGTTGGTCTCAAACTCCTGGTCTCAAGCAATCCTCCCACCTTGGCCTCCCAAAGTTCTGGGATTATAGGTGTGAGCCACCGCGCCCAACCAATATATGTTTTAATAAGTACTCTCAGGTGATTTGTGTGCTGACGTTTAAGAATTACTACTTTAGATATCAGAAGACAGACTATGTATCAAGGTGATATTCAGGTAATAAATGAAAAGGTACAGAAGCAGCTCTTAATTCAGACTGTACTGCCTTCTTGAAAAAACTCCTCCATTTACTTCATTTTAACTGATTAAATTTTAGTTGGATTACACATACTATAATCCAGTACTACCTTAGATTTCTAAGAAATAAAATGTTGTTTCTTTAAACAAGGTTATCTAGACAAAAGTTTCCTTTAAGAACCATATACTCTCAGAAGATAAAATGCTACCAAACACAAAACATTCACCATAAACTGTTATGTACTTCACTCAACCAAACTACTCAATTAATTATAAAATTGCATGGCTACTATTTTTCATAAAATTCTTACTCAAACCAGAAGTACTATTCTTGCACATTTTTGTTCATTTCACTATAAAACTTCTACTGAAACATAACTGACATAAAAGAATTACTTCTAAAATAAACTTGCAGTGAAAATACTTACAAATTGTATTTTGTATGTTTTGAACAAATGCCATTCAGGTTAGGTAGAGGTTTGAATCAAACATTTTTCTTTTGCTATTATTATTTACTTTGTACCATTAATGCAATTTAGTAAACAGTAACCTAATCTTTGATAATTTTATGACATCCTTTAAATTCCTATTCTGTATTATAATAGTTTAAGTAACACTGATACTTGATAAATGCCGCAAATGGTATTACGGAAACACTACTCTAGGAACATTTCTTATTAACTCTTTCACTAAGAACTTTTTCCAACCACACCGATATTATCTTTTGTTATTACTTTTGGTTTTTAGTATTTTCATTGATTTAATCATGAAACTAACCTATCACAACTTATTGAAAATGAGCATTACTGAAAATCAGCTGCTAGTGAATACAACTTAAAGATACAAAGACAAGGCTGGGCGTGGTGGCGCATGCCTGTAATCTCAGCACTTTGGGAGGCTGAGGTGGGTGGATCACCTGAGGTCGGGAGCTCGAGACCAGCCTGACCAACATGGAGAAACCCGTCTCTACTAAAAATACAAAATTAGCCGGGTGTGGTGGTGCATGCCTGTAATCCCAGCTACTTGGGAAGCTGAGGCAGAAGAATCACTTGAACCTGGGAGGCAAAGGTTGTCATGAGCCAAGATCGCACCATTGCACTCCAGCCTGGGAGGCAACAAGAGCGAAACTGCATCTAAAAAAAAAAAAAAAAAAAAAATACAAAGACCATAATTCAATAATTCAGGTGATTGGATATGGCCACGTTATAGAAAAATATTTGCCAAATAATATATTCCAGATAAACAATGGCTTTAGTATAGGGTTTCCTAGAGTCTCATAAAGTACCCTAAATCAGATGCAAAATGTCACGGGTGTGGTTATGCATTTTTTTTTTCCTAGAACAAAGATTGACAAATTCAGTAAGATCCTCCAAAGAGTATGTAACCCAAAACTAAAATAAAACTCATCGTCAGTGTTAGGAAGAAAGCAGGGAAGCAAAACTGGTAAATGTTAGATATAATTTTATTTATATATATCCTCCCTTATCCTAAAGATAATATAAAATAACTTTAGCATTTTCTTTTTCTTTTTTGAGACAGGGTCTCACTAGGTTGCCTAGGCTGGCCTCGTACTCCTGGGTTCAAGCAATCCTCCCTGCTCAGCCTCTCGAGTGGCTGGGGTGACAGGCGGGCACCATCGCTACCAGCAAGATGACTTTAAGAATTTTAGACACAACTGCACTAAATGAAAAAATAATAAAATCAGAGCAAAGAGCATGAAAAGAATGAAAAAATACTTGTATCATTAAGTCTTCTATTCTTACAAGAGGTGAGCCACAAATTGCTCCTTATGATTTCTTTTTAATTTTTATTTTAGGCTCTTTCTTTGAATTCTACATACTTTCTACTAGGTCATTTAAACAGGGAAAAGGAGCTGATTACATGTCTCAGCATTGGTAACATTAAAAACTCCCTAGATGCTCAGCAGAAGTACAAACTATTGGTACTAAGACCAGAGAGCAGTGACTCTCATGGGCCTTCCCATGTCTCTCACGGGTCTTCTCAATGTTTTCCACAACTACAACGATACCTTAAGTCTCACATGGTTGTTTCTTCTATCCCTCAATGTATAACACTGGCCACAAAAACCTTATAGAAAAGGCAACAAGAATTCTTACATAGCTAATGATTATAATTTTCTTCAATGTACAATAATAACATCAAACTAAAGTGAAATTTAGTAAAAAGAATTAGATGGGAATGGTTGTCTAGGTATAAAACCCTCTGCAACTCTGGTTTAATCCAGGGATAGATTCTAGAATGTTAAAACAGTGGATTTGAATCATTTTGTAACACACCTAAGAGGTCAATCAGACTGTGTAGAAAGGGGAGGGTAGTACCTCCAACTGAAAAGAAGACAAGCGTTCTTAAAAACAAAAATGTCCTCTAGGTTTTCTAGTACAGTTACTTTCTCCTTCCCTTACCCCACAACCTTCAGAGATTCACTAATTAAGAGAAATGGAGCATGGACTGATAACCTTCAGAGATTCACTAATTAAGAGAAATGGAGCATGGACTGATAACCTTCAGAAATATCTTCCATAAATATTCTCTCTCAACAAAATTATGGAAAATAATTGACAGAGAAATGGTTAAGTGCAGAACAAAAACTTGAACAGCCACCGGAGCTGAAGCGAAGACTAAAATCTCGAGAATGCCACTCTGTTTTATGCGGAAGTTGCTGTTACCAAATTCTGAAATAAGCTAAAGAACTGAACTTTCATTAACTAATTTTAAGAAAAGTCTACTTTGCCTGAAATTTCTGATTCTCAAAACTGATGATTTGATTCAAAGATACAGTTAGAACAGATACAATAAGAGCTAAAAGAACTGTGTTCTGAACTACACGATAAAAGACACTACACAAATGTTTTATCACCATTGTCAAATACAAGAAATAAGACCCTTTTAAATACAGTATTCTTCTATGGGTACTATTTATATCAACATGCTTACCAATTTTACAATGTAACTAGCTTGTCAAACTACATAAATGTTTCTAAAAACTTAGTGAATAACATGTCACAGAATCTAGTGACACAAATACACCCAGACTAAATTGTCTGACAACAGTAATCATATATCCCAGTTACTAGAGTATACAAGTCTGTTATCTTGTAAGCACTGAAAAAAATTATAAAAGCACTTTTAAAGGGTCCATTATGACAGCACTTAGCCCTCACTTATGCCAAATTTGAACATTTCATAAAACATTGGGGTTCTTTTATGATAAGATAAATGTGCCAACATCAATGTCACAAAGCAAAATATCATAAGAATATAAGCAAAGAGCAATTGGGCTCAAAGGAAAAGGAGGCACATGTACCTGGAAAAGCTGTACAAAGCAAATGGCACTGAACTCTGAATGAGGGATGAGACTGGCTGATGGCATCAGGGCAAGGACAGCATATTAGGCAGAGGCACAAACTTGGGCAATTATACAGAAGCAAGAAAAGCAAGTCTCCAGGAAACAATTCACTTTGACTAGTATACTCCACACTATATGAATGTAGAAGCAGACAGAGATAAAGCTGGAAAATAGGTTATATTCATGTTTCCCAAGCCAAAAAAAAATTATAATTTAATCCCAAAACCTAGAGAAAGTCTTTCTAGACTTACCAGTATGCAAGTGTATGTTGAAAAACATACATTTTCACTTTCTATTTCTATCATCATAGTTTACACCCTCAATATCCTAGACCACTGTGAGGTGAAGAAATCAAGTCAGAGGCCAGCAGTCTCTCATAATTTCCATTTCCGTTTACCTAAAATACAATTCTGCTCATTTTCAATCCCTGATCACAAATCTTCAACCAGATACTCATCACCGAGACTTAAAATACAACATAATATATAACAGAAAATAATTCATATCCAAATATTGCAGCAATCTCTTCATATTTTTCAAATGTAGAATTAAGATGACTTACAAATTACTCAAAGACACAGTCTTGGAAAAAAAAATGCCAGTGGAAAATGCGTATGTCCAATTATATTTTCCTATTAAAAACTATAAAAAAGAAAACACTAAAAAAACTAGCTGTAAATAGTAATAAGTGAATAATAACTAAAATGCAACAAAAACCATAATCCCAAGACTTAAAAAAAGGAAAACAGACAAACAACTGAACTGCAATAGAAAGTCCATACAAGACTCAAGCAAATATAAGAATTTATTATGAAAACTAAGATATTTCAAGTCTGTGGTGAAGTGATGGATTATTCATTAAGTAGTGTTGGAAAAGTAACTAAACAATGGAAAAACAGGGTTTAATGCTTAACCATTCCCAGAGTCAGTGAGTTGTACAACTCCAGGAAGCACAGTTCACATTATAGTCTATGTGACAGTAAATGGTACTGCCTAGAGTTGTGAGATGTGGTTGCTATGTGCCTAAGTTATACCAAAAAAATAGCAGACAGATAAAAGTAAAATCATAAAAATATCCAAGAATATGGAGGTGAATATTTTTGTAATATTATGAGGAACCAAATAAATCCATTATTAAGTAAAAGATTAACAAGTATAATTATAAAACTTCTAAAATTAAACCTAAAACATCAAAGAATAAACTGGGAAACACATTTACAACCTATGTAGTAAAGCAAATTTACCTCTACTGTATAAAAAATAGTTACAAACCAACATGGCAAAAGGAAAATAGGCAAAGAATACGAACAGGTAACTCACCAGTGAAAAAGAATGACAAACACAAAACTGTTCAATCACATACAGCAAAAACAAATCCAAATTAGAATAAATTTTAAAACAAATTAATATACAAATATACAAATATACAAAATAATGTTCACATGTGCTTGGCAAACAATTTTTAATTTTTCTTTTAAGAGATGGGGGTCTCACTATGTTGCCCAGGCTGATCTCAAACTCCTGGCCTCAAGCAATCCTCTCACCTGGGCCTCCCAAAGTATCAGGATTAAGGTGTGAGGCACCGTGCCTGGCTAGCAAATAATTTTTAAATGCTTATGACTGATAATTTCGATACACCTATGAGTATTTTTCACGTGACTACACAAAATATATTTTGTTTTGAAATATTAAGCAAAAACCTCAAACATGACCTTTGACCAAGAAATTCAACTTCTAAAATGTATCATAAGGAAAAAAATTGAACAATTGTGCAAAGATGTATGTTTAAGGATGATCAAAACAGTGTTTATACCAGTAAAAAAAAAAAGTATGACTAAAATAATTAACAATAGATTATTACATAAAGTATTGGATAGTTTTTAAATATTATCCAGCCACTCAAATTATGACATACAATCATGTTTATTAGCATGGCATTATGTCCATAATGTAATCTTAGGTACAAAATAGTATGTATAATAAACACAGTAACGCATAAGCAAACAGTTGAGAGGTTTCTGAAAATGCTGATAATGAATCTCAAGGTTATATCTGTAGTTTTTAATTTTCAGCAATCAACATATGCCTCAATTTTCTAGTTTTCACAATGAACATATATTAATATAACTTTACAAATTAAAAATATTTATAAGAAACATTGTTTTATTAAACCATTGAAAGCATTATGACAGTAGTATTTCATTTTAAAAATATAGAAAATTGAGCTGATTATTCCAAGCCCATTTATTTAAAAAAATTTTTAAATATAGCATATGGCAGGCCTTCATAAAAATTCCTTCCTCTGTTACATTTTGGGTCCGTACTGATAATTACCAAACATAAATGTAAAATTATATTATTAAATAAAAAATATATATGAAAAATTGAGCCTGTGAAAATCAAATAAATTGGTCATCTGGATATAATATTTAGAAAAAGACATTTTCTCACAAAGTACTGTCTAGATTGAGACTAAGTTGTTGACTAAGACATCCAGGTCTTGTTTCTCTTGTGTTTTGTTTTCTGTTATCTTTTATTTATGAGCATACTATACAACATGCTCATTCCCTTGTAATATTTTGAAGAAATTGAAAAAGATGAAAACATATCATAATTATCAATTATTTGGTTTAAGCCAAAAGAATAATAGGCTGGGTGTGGTAGCTCACACCTGTAATCCCAGCGCTTTGGGAGGCCAAGGAAGGTGGATGGATCACTTGAGGCCAGGAATTGAAGACCAGCCTGGGCAACATAGTAAAACCCCATCCCTCCACAAAAAATACAAAAATTAGTTGGGCATGGTAGCGCACGCCTGTAGTACCAGCTACTCAAGAGCCTAAGGTGAGAGGATCACCTAAGCCCAGGAGACAGAGGTTGCAGTCAGCCAAGATTGCACCGCTGCACTCCAACCTGGGCAACAGAGTAAGACCCTGCCTCAAAATATTAGTAAAAAATTTTTTTAAAGAATAACAGCATTTTTCTCATTTCTTCCTCCTGCATTCAAAACTATGTATTTCCCCAAAGTTATAATGTTACATATATGAAACCTGCCATTTTCCATTTTTAGAGACCTGAGCAACCAAACATTGTGATTTTTCCAACCTTTGGAATGTTCCTTGAATAAGTTTTCCTCTATTTTCTTGTATCTGTAATTAGGCCAGGCTATGAAAACTATAGAGGTGAAAATTCATTAAGCTGTACATTTACAGTATATGTACTTTTTTCATACTTCACTAAAATGTTAAAACTGCAGGGACCATTTAAATGATGCCTGTTTAATGTCCTTAAATGTTCTCTAAAATTTAGAGTAAACAGAAGCAAAATATAAACTCTTCACTAAAATGTATTCTTATTTTCTTGGAATATTAAAAATGAACACATTTTTAAGTAACAGAAGCAAAATATAAACTCTTCACTAAAATGTATTCTTATTTTCTTGGAATATTAAAAATGAACACATTTAAATCTCAAACCAATCTCATATCTCAGCCGAGATAAATGATGGTTGAAAAGAAAATGCAGGCCGCATCAACGGAAGAGGTGCCATCTATCACATTAAATTTAAAAAAGAAAGCTGTATAGTTCATTCAGCTTCCGGTGACAAACAATATTGTTATAACCCTACCCAAATTTTAGTAAAGTTCTAAGTTCACATATACTTTTGTCTTACAGAAGTCTGATCCCCTTACCACCTCTACCAGAGTACAAGTTGAAGAAATAAAAGTGAAAGTCCAAGAAACAAGTTCACCCATTGTTAAAAAAGAAAAAAATCTATGTTTAGTGAGGAAGAAAACTCACATTGTAACCTCAAATACTTACTTCAGAATGACTATGCACGTTAAGTATGTAACATAATAACTACTTATAAAGGAATGACCCTCAAAGAAAGCCTCCCAGTCATATCAAAAACTTTAAGGGCACATGTATTCAACAACTAACTTGCAACACAGCAAATAATTGCCCAAGAGATTTTTTTTTTAAAAAGGAAAAAGAAATCCAAGTCTTCTTCCTACTAGCTGTGTGATCCGGGAATGCTACTTAATCTTATTCTGATTCTCTTTGCCCATCTGCCAAATGATAGCATCTACCTCACAGAGTTGTGAAGCTTCAATGAGATAAGCACAAACAATGTTCAGCATAATACCTGCAATACAACAATCAATGGAAACTTTTATCATTATTATTCTGAAATTTTATTTAAAAAACACCAAATACATTTTCAATTCAGTTATGTGATGTAGTTATTTTTTAAAGGAATAAATTATTTTTAAAAGGAATGATTATGATTTATTACCTCAGTAGAAATTTCAGAGACTTGATTTTCACTTTTCTTAAATGTTTCTACTCTCCTCCAGTATTGTCCCCCACCCCGCCTCTCCAAGATAGGGTCTTGTTATATTGCCCAGGATAACCTCAAACCCTTGAGCTCAAGAGATCCTCCCACCTTAGCCTCTCAAGTAGCTGGGATTACAGGCACATGCCACGGTGTCTTGCCAGTGTCCATCTTTAATGCAGAAATCTTTACACTAATACTTCAATATCTTGTTCCCAGAAAAATATGCATGAGAAAAGTGTGTACAAAAATACCATTTTTTTTTTCAAGAAAAGCATTACATGATGTAATGGGGGATGGGGAATAGTATTTTTGAGCACACAGAAGTAGAACACACAATCACAAATTATGATGTATGCTCCAAGTGATCATCAAAATATCACACAAATTTGTTGTTTAGTTATATTTCTAAAGAAAGAAAACAGGAGGAAAGCAATATTTTGAGGACCTACTATATATACTGGGCAGGGGCAAAGGAAATCTACTCTGGCTTGTTATATCTTCCTAACAGTCCTCTGAAACCTGAGTGAGAAGTTAACTTCTGGTAATTCACAGTTAGAAACAGGGATGGAAATGGGATTTAAATCAAGATCTAAATGGTTTCAAAGCCTATTCTTTCTTGTCTCTCAATCACAAATTACATAGCAGAAATGATTATAATAGTTTATGGCATCACTTTATGATATTATGAAGCCTCTAAAGTATTAGTAAAGTATTACTTTGATGGAAAAAAAGTTTATGAATACGGTATTGTTCTCATTATTATCTTAAAATACCTAGCCTCCATGTGCCCATTCAACAAGATTTATTCAAAGTTATTTACCCTCAGTAGAAGTCTTCCTCACTAATCCTTTGCAGTTTTTATTGTTGTTGCTACCATTTAACTCACTTTAAAATATCAATTTCGTACTTAGTTTTAGGTAGAAAGGCTCTAAATCAATCAATTAGGTGGCTATTCTTCAGTATCTTCAAACTTCATCAAAAACAACAGCATACAAACAAAATACCTTCTCTCTATCCTCTACCTTCTGTCCTGCAATTATCACAACTTGGCATTAATGGAAAAGACCAAGCAGAGATTACTTTGCTTCTTTATCTTCCAAAGAAGAGATCAATATCCTGGGTACTCTTCCATCCCTGAAGAGTAACTAGATCAAGCTGGAGGATGTGGTTTATCATACAGCACATCCCAATAAAACACCATTTTTTCCCACTCACTCTCTTACTCCACATAGACTGCTGATACATATGTTAACCATTCATGCTCTCCACTTTGTCCCAAGATGCAATTCTTCCTCAAGTCTTTTCCCAGGTGAAGGCTCATACCCTACAGCTGCCAATGAATGTTCTATTACTTCTCCCAGGAAAAAATATGGCTTCCATTTTCAAAGCCCTTTTAGCAAAGGAACTTTTTCTTTTCCAAATAAAATAGTTTACAAAACTCAAATTTATAAACAAGATAAAAGCAAACTACCCTCAACGAAGCAAAATTAGGGGACCAGAGTGAAACAGCTCAACATTCCTTTCATCCAAATCACAAGGATTCCTTACAACATAATGTGAAACAAACATGATTTTGAAGAAGTAGCCTCAATAGAAAATTCCATGAGAAATTTCCTGCTCACTGTACTAAAATCTTGACTAAATATATTCTTCTGTTAGAAATTAAATAACTATGACTAAGAAATAGACTCACCCTACACTTGTAGCCAGATCTGTGATAATATCCTGTAAGTATTCCAAAGACTAAGAATGAACTTCATTAATCTGCATAATTCTAAAACAGGCACATAAACAGATGGACACATATAAAAGATATTTTATAAGCAATATCCCATTACAGCTGTTTATTTTTAAATCATCAGTTAATATTTTGTATCTGTGTATAAAAAAATATCTAGTTTCTGGCAATAAAAGGTCTTAGAATCCTGGCACTTTTCTGTCAGAAGAGCCAAAACATAGTAAACAAAAAAACAAAAACAACAATGGGTAGTGTGTGTGTGTGTGTGTAGTTTATTTCGCTTTGCTTTAACTCTAATGTCTTTCTAGAGAAGAACTTCAAAAATCATTCTTCTTCCTCCAAAACAAACAGTCCTCTTTCCATGTAACTGACATGGTACAAATGCTGCATGTATTAGTTTCTTATTGCTACCGTAACAAATTACCACAAACCTACAGGCTTAAAAAGCACAAATTTGTTACCTTATAGCTCTGAAGGTAAAGTCCAAAACAGGTCACAACAGGCTAAAACTAAGATGTTTGCATGGCTGTATTCCCTTCTGGAGGCCCTTAAGGGAGAATCTGTTTCCCTGGTCATTTAGGTTGCTGGCAGAATTGAAGTCCTTATGGTTGTGGAACTGAGGACCTCATTTCCTTGCAGGCTATCAGCTGAGGACAGTTCCCAGCTTCTAGACGACATCTACATACCTTGGCTTATGATCTCCTTCTTTCATCTTCAAAGCCAACAATGGCAAATCAAGTACTTCTCATGCTTCAAATCTTTCCTGTCTCTTCGTCCATCACCTACCCACTCTTCTGCCTTCGTCTTCCAATACAGAATAATCTCCCCATCTCAAAGCCTATAATTTAAACGTACCTGCCAAGACCCTTTTGCAATGTAAGGTAACATATTCATAGGTTCCAAGGATTAAAACAGGACTCTCTGGGGGACCATTATTCCACCTATTGTGCCATATTTGTTGAGCTGCACTGATTTGAAGTCAGAAAAAACACCACAGAACATGTCATGATCTGCTGTGGTCTGAATGTGTCCCCCAAAATTCATATGCTGGAAGTTTAATCCCCAATGTAACAGTGTTGGGAGGTGGGGCCTTTTGGGAGATGTTTAGCTCATATAGGCTCCACCTTATGTACACATACAGCAATGCCGCTATAAAAAGGGTTTGCAGGAGTAGGTTCTCTCACTCCTACTCTTATCCCACAAAGGAACACAGAGTTCATCTCTCTTACCCTTCTACCTTCCACCACGTAAGGATGCAGCACGAAGGCCCACATTGAACGGCAACAACTTGTTCTTGGACTTTCCTGCCTCCAGAACTGTGAGATACTACATTTCTGTTCTTTATAAACTATATAATCTGTAGTATTCTTTACAGCGGTACAAAACAGAGTAAGATACTATCCTTTAGCCTCAAAAGTCGTTAGGATCAAAAGCATTAGAGTTCAAAATACTGAGCAATTGCATCATTAAATATTACCACTATGAGTAAATTCATCAATTAGAATAGCTATTATCACTAAGCTCTTACTTCTCTTGAAATCAAAGAATATCTAAATATGTGAACATAACTTAAGGCTGAATAAATTAAATCTCTCATTGTAAAACAGAACTTATTTATAATTGTAGACTCTCTCTCTTTGCTTAACTGCCTGTGTCCCACAAATCTCAATCCCTAAATAATGTTACCACAAGGCTAAAGTCACATTGGAAGACACAGGCTTAGATGATATCTTCTAGAAAGCACAACACTGTTCTTGTCATAGAAACAAGACCAAACTTAAACCAGTGACAAGACCCATGAGTTCAACACATGCAACATCTAGAATCTCTTAGAATCCCCATATTAAATATATTCAAAGACTATGAAGAAGGTGTTGCTACTTCGAATTAGTTTTGGCAAAAAGAAAGAACAACTTCTATTGGCATAGTTTTTCTGCTGTTCTTCTAAATAAGGGAAAGATGTGCCTTAGAAAATAAATTGTTAAATAGCTAGAAAAATAATAACATGAAACTAATTTGAGTATTAAAAATTTCCACAAGACATGTCATCTTTTCAAAACAAAGTAATTTAATAGCAATAGACCCCAAAAACCAAAGTAAAGATACCTGACAACATTATTATATCCATTTGTTCTTTGGGAGTACAGAAATTTTATATACATAAAATTTAAGTTTATATTTAATATTACCTCTAATTTCAAACTAAAAATAACGCATAAGCTCTCAACCTACATAGATTGTTATCAAAGTGATTTAAATTTACAATGCATATCCAATTTTACAGTCTTTGAGTGCCTATGAGAAACAGGCAAATACAAATTAGTTTCATCTAGCTTCCACTAATGGCAGAGTGAACTGGTCAGGCATAGTTTCCAGCAGATAAGCTCTAAATCTATATAAAGCATTTTTAAAAACACACCATAGTCATGTGCCACATAATGATGCTTTAATTAGTAACAGTGGTCCCATAAGATTATAATGGAGCTGAGAATTTCCTATTGCCTATGATGTCACAGCCACAGTGACCTTAGCATAATATGTCACCTTCTCTATGTTTAGATATGTTTAAGTAGACAAGTACCACTGTGTTACAACTGCCTACAATATTCAATACAGCAACATGCTGTCCAGGCTTGCAGCCTGGAAGCAATAGGATATACCATATAGCCTAGGTGTGTAGTAGGCTACATCATCTAGGTTTGTGTAAGTACACTCTATGATGTTTACACAAAGATGAATCACCTAAAGACACATTTCTCAGAACATATCCCCATCATTAAACGATGAATAACTGCATTTCAAGGCAACAGAAATAACCAAAGAAAGATTTACTTTTAATTATAGTAATTGCAATGGGTAAGAATTGCAAGTCTGGTCATTTTTGTCTAATGGCACTCACTACCACAACTCCCATTCCAAGTCCCATAGATACAGACTTACATTCTGGAGATGGCTGAGAACAGGAATCAGGGCAGGCAGAGTAGTTATTTCATATAAAGCTGGGGACGAGGGGTCGGTGGGTGGAATCCTGAGAGCCACAGGAGCAAGACCAAATCCCCACCTTACCATTAAAATACATATGCGTGGCAGAGATCCAATGGGGATTTGGAGAAAAAAGCAATCGAAAGTCAGAGAGGAATCTACCCTTACAAGATCCGTAAAATGAGTGAGTTTGCTGCTTTTTCAGACTGATAGCATTCCCTAAACAGTGCACAGCTATAATGGGCAGAAAGCTGGGGCCTTACTAACTTGCGGTGTCAGAGGACTGAGCTCATGGCTGGCAGAGCAACTGAAAGGATAGGGAAGAAACTCACAAAGGAAAAAGAGGTAAGGGCCATAATTTTAGTACCAACTTTGCCAGAATCCTTGGCGACAGCTAACTACACAGGTACAGGGAAAACCATAAGGTACTACACTCACAAAGTGGCAGCTGTAAGATTAAAGAACTGAGCAAAACCAGCAACTACACAATGCAGGGAAAATAATGTACAGTTTAAGACCAGACAAGTTAAATTTGTTCTACAGGCTAGAACAAAAACAACATAAGCAATCCTCAGAGAATATAACAGAATTTACAATCAATAAAATGTACTATCCATAATGTCTAGTTTTCAACCAAAATTTATTTCACATGCAAATAAATGAGGTAACATGATCCATATGCATGAAAAGGGAAAAAAAAGTCAATAGAAATTGATTCAGAGTGGGACTTAGCAAAGACTTCAAAGCAGCTACTATTTCACCTGAAGTAATTCAACACTAAGCACACTGTGGTAATTAAAGATGCATATTGCAATCTCCAGTGAATTTCTAAGAGTTACAGTGTAATTCTTAGAAAAATAGTACAAGCACATAGCTAAAAAGTACACAAACAAAATAAAATAGAAGACACAAAAGTATTTGATTAACATAAAAGCAGAAAATTCCAAGAAAGGAAATCCCAGACCAGATGACTTCACAGGTGAGTTTGGCCAAATACTTTATTTCATTTATTTTTTATTTATTTTTATTCATTTTTTAATTCATTTATTCTTTTTTTTTTTAAGAGACAAGGTCTCGCTATTTTGCTCAGGCTGGTCTTGAACTCCTGAGCTCAAATGATCCTCCCACCTCAGCCTCCTGAGTACCTGAGATTACAGTCACATGCCACCACACCCAGTTGGACCGAACATTTAAAGAGTAAATATCAATACTTCTACAACTCTTCCCAAAAATCAAAGAGAAGGGAATGCTTCCTAACTCAGTCCATGAGGGCCAGCATTTGCCTGACACCAAAGTCAAAGACACTACAAGAAAACAACAGCCCAATATCCTGTATAAACACAGATGAAAAAAATCCTCAACAATATACTAGCAAACCAAATTCAGCTGTGTATTAAAAGGATCATACATCATGAACAACTAGGATCTATCTCTGGAATACAAGAGTAGTTCAACATACAAAAATCAGTCAACTGACTGGGCACAGTGGTTCATGCCTGTAATCCCAGCACTTTGGGAGGCTAAGGCGGGTAGATCACTTGAGGTCAGCAGTCGGAGACCAGCCCAGCCACATGGAGAAACCCCCATCTCTACTAAAAACACAAAAATTAGCTGGGTGTGATGGCATGCGCCTATAATCCCAGCTACTTGGGAGGCTGAGGCATGAGAACCGCTTGAACCCAGCAGGCGGAGGTTGCAGTGAACCGAGATCGTGTAACTGAATTCCAGCCTGGGCAACAGCGAGACTCTGTCTCAAAAAACAAAAAAAAAAATCAATCAATATAATATACCACATTAATAGGATGAAAGGAAAAAAACACATGACCATTTCAATTGATGCAGAAAAAGCACTTGACCCAACTCAACACCATTTCATGATAAAAACATTTAATAAATAGAAATAAAAGAAAAACTTCCTTAACACAATAAAGGTCTTATATGAAGAACACACAGCTAACAAAATACTCAGTTGTGAAAGACTGAAAGCTTTTTCCCTAAGATCAAAAACAAAACAAGGCCAGACACAGTGGCTCACACTTACAGTCCCAGCACTTCTGGAGGCAAACGCAGGAGAATCACTTGAGCCCAGGAGTTCGAGACCAGCCTGGACAACACAGCGAGACTCCATCTCTACCAAATAAAAATTAAAAATTAGCCAGGCATGGTGACATGCCTGTGTCTCAGCCACTCAAGTGGCTGAGGCAAGAGGCTCACTTGAGCCCAGGAGTTTGAGGTTACAATGAGATATGACTGCGCCACTGCCACTGCACTCCAGCTTGAATGGCAAAGCAAGGCCCTGTCTCTACAAAACAAACAAACGAACAAACAAGTATTAGCCTGCACCTGCTCCACCAAAACTTCTATAGTGTTGGAAATCCGAGCCAGAGCAATTAAGTAAGAAAAATAAATAAAAGGCATTCAAATCAAAAGGAAAGTAGTAAAACTGTCCCTGTTTGCAGATAACATGATCTAATATTTACAGAAATGCATAAAGACCCCACCAAAAAACTATTAACATAAAAAATTCAGTAAAGTTGCAGAATACAAAATCAATACACAAAAATCAGTGTCATTCCTATGTACCAATAACAACCTATATGAAAAAGATATTAAGAAAACAATCTCATTTACAATTGCATCCAAAGAATAAAATACTAGGAACAGACTTAACTAAGAAAGTGAAAGACCTGTATATTCAAAACTACAAAACATTGATAAAAGAAACTAAAGAACTAAAGAAGACAAACAAATGGAAATACTTCTAATGTTCATAGATTAGATGACTGAATACTGTTAAAATTTCCCTACTATTCAAAGTGGTCTACAGATTCAATGCAATCCCTATCTAAATCCCAATGTCATTTTTTAGAGAAATAGAAAAAAAAATCTAAAATTCATATAGAACCACAGAAGACCCTGAATAGTCAAAATAACTCTGAGAAACAAATAACATAGCTGGTATCATCCTACTTCTTTATATATACATACACAAAGCTATAATAATTAAATAGTATGGTACTGGCAAAAAGAAAGACAAACTGATGCAACAGAGTAGAGAGCCCAGAAATAAATTCATGCATATATGATAAACCAATGTGTAACAAGGGTGCCATGAATACACAAGGAGGTAATGACAGTCTCTTCAACAAATAAAAGAAAAACCAGATATACAAATGCAAGGGAATGAAATTGGACCCTTAGTCTTACACCATACACAAAAATCAACTCAGAATGGATTAACGATTTAGCCATTAGACCTGAAACCGTAAAACTCCTAGAACGACACGTGAGGAAAAACTCTGTACCATTGGTCTTGGCAATGATTTCACAGATGTGACCAAAAACACAGACAACAAATGCAAAAACATACAAGTGGGACTACATGAAACTAAAGAGGTTCTGCACAGCAAAGGAAACAAGACAGTGAAAACGCAACCTATGAAATGCGAGAAAATATTCACGAACCATGTATTGAATAGACATTTTTCCAAAGAATACATACAAATAGCCAACAAGTATATAAAAAGATCATTAATATCACCAGTCATCAGAGTAATGCAAATCGAAACCACAGTGAGATACCACCTCACATCCGTTAGAATGGTTATTATAAAAAAAAAAAAAAAAAAAAACAAAAAAACAAAAAACAGACACATGCTGGTGAGGTTGCGGAGAAATTGGAATCCTCTTACACTGTTAGTGGGAATGCAAAATTGTACAACCCCTATAGAAAATAGTATGGTGATTCCTCAAAGAAATTAAAAATAGAATTACTATATGATCCAGTAGTCCCACTTCTGGGTTTTTATCCAAAATAACTGAAATAGGATCTTGAGGAGGTATCTGCACTCTCATGTTCACAGCAGCACTATTTACAACAGCCAAAATACAGAAACAACCTAAATGTCCACCAGCTGATGACCGGATTTTTTAAATGTGATATATATACATAGAACAGAATATTATTCCGACTTAAACAAGAAAGAAATCCTGAAATATGCAACAATGTGGATGAATCTTATGGGTATTATGCTTAGTAAAATAAGCTAGTCACAGAAGGACAAATACTGCATGATTCCACTGACATAAGGTATCTGAAATAGACAAATGCATGGAAGCGAATAATGGAATTGTGGCTGCCAGGGGCTGCGGGAGAGGAAGAAATGAGGAGTTGTTAATCAATGGGCATAAAATTTTAGTAAAGCAAGATAAGTAAGTTCTAGAGATCTGCTGTTCAACACCATGCCTATAGATAACAATACCATATTATACATTTAAAAATCTGTTAAGAGGGTAGATCTCATATTAAGCGTACTTACCATTCTAAAATTTAAAAAAGAAAAACACCACACTAACGTAAAGTATTCCTATTAACCTATCCAGAAAAGTTTAAAAAACAAAGGGAAGAGGAGTAAATTTTTTTTTTTTTTGAGACGGAGTCTCGCTCTGTTGTCCAGGCTGGAGTGCAGTGGCACAATCTTGGCTCACTACAACCTCCGCCTCCCAGGTTCAAGCCATTCTCCTGCCTCAGCCTCCTGAGAAGGTAGGATTAAAGGAGCGCGTCACCATGCCCAGCTAATTTTTTGTATTTTCAGTAGAGGTGGGGTTTCACTATGTTGGCCCAGCTGGTCTCGAACTCCTGACCTCAAGTGATCAGGCTGCCTTGGACCTCCCTAAGTGCTGGGAGGTGTGAGCCACCATGCCTAGCCTGAAATTTTTAAAATGAGATGACAGAATGGAATGTTAAAGAGGGAACTGGAGTCTGTTCATTCAGTGCAAACAGGCAAATAGTGTATCTCAATTTCAAAGTTTAGAAGTAGGGATAGTATCTAATCTCCAGCTCTAATTCTTCCTTTGCATCTACATATTTTTGCAAAGAAAACCTTTCTAAAACATCCCCCAGCTCACTTCTCCTCAAGTCTCCTGAGCCCAGATGAGGTCGCATGTCCATGTTTAAACCATTACGTAAAGGAATGAAACTATCATGATCAATCATGATTTAAGCACTGGAGCAATTAAGTGGTCCCTTCTTTGAGCCCAAAGATATTATTAGGAAGAAGAGCACTCAATCAAACTGAGACCCTGCCAAAAGAAAGAATGGAAAGAAAGGAACTGGGAAGTCAATCAGTAATGTATGCTACACTGAATATAGATCCACGTGCTGTGGAAACCAATTTAAGATGTAAGAGTTGGCATCCTGTTTTGAAAAATAAGATTCTATCCAATTGTTCTTTCCTGGAACATATGAAGGGGGTCTTCAGGAACTTTTGCTGACAAATTCTACATTCTCCTCAAGAAGTGACTCTGGATAAACTTGAGAAGTGAACAACTGAACTTCCATAGACCTAGACCATGCAGTTTAGATACGGATTTTTTTTTCAAAGCAGATGTTACTAATCTCTGTAATTGCTACAGAAACAACTTCATACATCTCTGTGTACTATCTCTTTCTGAGGATCATGCCTTCTTGAGGTGCCCACGAAAATAAATTCACCATAAGATATATCCCTAGATAACTAATTTGGCACTTTTTAGTTACATAGTATAAACTGATTGGATTTTAGAGAATGGTTTACCAGAGATAATAATTTCAGGGTTTTTTCAACAATGAAATAACCTTATTTTTAATATAATTAATAAGGAAATAATACAGATTATCACCACTGGCAACAGGATATATTCCTAGTTATAATAATAAAACCATGTCATCAGCATGTATCTTCCTTTTGGATATGATATTAAAAGATTCATCAAATCACATTTCTGATTCATCAAAAGAGATTTCAAATCTCTAACACAGAAGTTAGAAACAAATGAATAAAACTGCAAGCTATTTTATTGAATATGTTTCTCAGAAGATCATGCCTCCCTGCCCTGTTGTTTATACAATATGAAAGTGTAAAATTCTACAGGTACACCTATAATCATAAATTTACATTCAACCATTCTAACAGCCTTTAGCAATCTTAATTTACCGTATTTACCAAAACAAAGACTGATAAAAACTGTTTCACATTGTTATTGGCTTTTCCATATATAAAGGAATAAATTATCTTGGCAATGAAAAGTAGAACAACCCACCTAACTTTCCTGTACAATACTATACTTAGAGACCCAAAGCTGTAATTCATCAAGAAGAAAGCTAGCATAATTTTAAAGGAACAGTCAACAATAGAATAAGCCTGTAGTTCTGAGGCACTTTGTTTAGATTAAGACACATTTTTTTCAAATTAACATTATTAGTAATATATACTAGAAAGGAAAAGAACTTGAGAAGTATTGGCATAAGCATCCAAATGAAAAAGAAAATCCCTTAGAATCAAGAAATAAAAAACTTTCATACATTACTAGTTTGAAGTACCTTAAGCTAAATAAATTGTTCTCAAACTTTGTAAGTCTTCCAGCAAGGGTTGATAGTAAGGTAAAATACAGAGCTTCCATAAACATTATTAAACAACCATATGAAACAGAACACATACCTAGAAATGCTTGCAACTTTAAAATGTATGAAAAACAACATACTAATGTTTATAGTAAAAGAGTTCCTTGTTTTTGTCTAGATGTTACCCTGAATTTTTTACACGATATGATAAAAGAACGAAAAGAATCATAAATGTGGTATGGGTATCACCTGTTAAATATAAATTTTAGCAACATTAACTTCAATTAGTTTAAAAAAAGGTTTGTGTGCTTGTGTGTATAATTTCTATATGCTTATCTCTACCACATACAAACACATATCTAAGCATAAGCCTTTCTGGCCATTTGGATTTGAGCACAACATCACCCCCATCTGGTGGTGGCTGAACCCAGTCACATATGTAAGCAATTTAGAGACCATTTAAATCAAATGTACAAACTGAAAATGTTTATAATCTGTCATTACACTGTAGATATACACTGTAGATATACATTACATTAACTATGAAGAAGTTGTCACACAAAAAAAATTTCAATGCATTTAAGAAACAAGTCACTTCAGACTTACAATAAAGGGAAACCTAATTGAAAACTAGAAACAGTTTCATGGTATTTTTTTTCTTTCGATTTTTATTTCAACAGCTTTTGGAGTACAAGTGGTTTTGATTACATAAATAAATTATGTAGTGATGAATTCTGAGATTTTAGTACACCTATCACCCAAGTAGTGTACTTTGTACCTAATATGCAGTTTTTTATTCCACACCCTCAATACCCTTCCTCTTCTGAATCTCCAAAGTCCATTTTATCACTCTGTAAGTCTTTGCGTATTCTTAGATTAGCTCCCACTTATAATGAGAACATCTGATGTTTAGTTCTCCATTCCTGAGTTATCTCACTTAGAATAATGGCCTCCAGCTTAATCCATGTTGCTGCAAAACACATTACTTCATTCCTTTTTATGGCTGAGTAGTATTACATGGTGTGTATATACATATACATCACGTTGTCTTTATTCACTCATTGGTCAATGGGCATTTAGGTGGGTTCCATATCTTTGCAATTGTGAATTGGTCTGCAATAAAGATATGTGTGCATGTGTCTTTTTCATATAATGACTTCTTTTCCTTTGGATAGATACCCAGTAGCGGGATTGCTGGATTGAATGGTAGATCTACTTTTAGTTCTTTAAGGAATCTCCATACTGTTTTCCATAGAGCTTGTATTAATTTATATTCCCACCAGTAGTGTATGAGCATTGCCACATCCACACCAACATCTATTGTATTTTGACTTTCTAATAATGGCCATTCTAGCAGGAATAAGCTGATAATCTCATTGTGGTTTTAATTTGCATGTCTCTAATGATTAGGGATGTTGAACATTTTTCCATATGTTTCTAAGCCATTTGCATATCTTCTTTTGAGAAATGTCTATTCATGTCATTTGCCCACTTTTTGGTGGGATTATTTATTTTTCTTGCTGATTTGAGTTCCTTGTAGCTTCTGAATACTAGTTCTTTGTCAGATACACAGTTTACAAATATTTTCTCCCATTCTGTGGGTTGTCTGTTTATTTTGACGATTATTTCTTTTGCTGTAGAGAAGCTACTTAACCAGGTCCCATTTATTTATTTTTGTTGCATTTGCTTTTGGGATTTTAGTCATGAATACTTTGTCTAGGCCAATGTCTGGAAGAGTTTTTCCTAGGTTTTCTTCTAGGGTTTGTATGGCTTTGGGTCTTAGATTTAAGTCTTTGATCCATCTTGGGTTGATTTTTGTATAAAGTGACAGGGATACAGTTTCATTCTTCTACATGTGGCTAGCCAGTTTTCTCGGCACCATTTATTTGATAGGGTGTCCTTTCCCCAATTTATGTTTTTGTATGCTTTGTTGAAGATCACTTGGTTCTAAGTATTTGGCTTTATTTCTGAGTTCTCTATTCTGTTTCATTGGGTCTATGTGCCTACTTTTATACTAGAACCATGCTGTTCTGGTAACTGTATACAGCCTTGTAGTATAACTAAGAGTCCAGTAATATGATGCCTCCAGATATGTTCTTTTTGCTTAGGATTGCTTTGGTTATTTGGGCTTTTTTTGGTTCCATATGAATTTTAGGATTCTTTTTCCCATTCGGTGAAAAATAATGTTGGTATTTTGATGGGGAATTGCGCTGAATATGTAGATTGCTTTGGGCAGTATGGTTATTTTCACAATATTGATTCTTCCAATCTGTGAACACAGGATGTGTTTCCATTTGTTTGTGTCACCTATGTCTTCTTTCAGCAGTTTTGTAGTTCACCTTGCAGAGATCTTTCACCTCCTTGGTTAAGTATATTCCTAGTATTTTATCTTTTTTGCAGATGCAAAAGGGGCTAAGTTCTTGATTTGATTCTCAGCTTGGTCGTTGGTGTGTAGCGGTGCTACTGATTTGTGTACATTGACTTTGTAACCTGAGACTTTACTTGTTTATCAAACCTAGGAGTCTTCTGGAGCAGTCTTTATTTAGGGTTTTTTATGTATACAATCATAACATCAGTAAACAGTGATAGTTTGACTTTCTTTTCCAATTTGGACGCCCTTTACTTCCTTCTTTTGCCTGATTGCTCTGACTAGGACTAAGACTTCTAGTACTATGTTGAATAGAAGTGATCAAAGTGGGCATCCTTGTCTTGTTCCAGTTCTCAGGGGGAAGGCTTTCAACTTTTCCCCATTCAGTATCATGTAGGCTGTGGGTTTGTTATATATGGCTTTTATTAATTTGAAGGAAATCCCTTCTATGCCTAGTTTGTTGAGGGTTTTTTAACATAAAAGGATGCTGGATTTTACTGGATGCTTTTTCTGCATCTATTGAGATGATCACATAGTTTTTATTTATAATTCTGTTTATGTGATATATCACATTTATTGATTTGCGTATGTTAAATCATCCCTGCATCCCTGGAATAAAACCCCTCGATCACCATGCATTATCTTTTTGATGTGATGTTGGATTTGGTTAGCTAGTATTTTGCTGAAAATTTTTGCATCTATGTTCATCAGGGATATTGCTCTGTAGTTTTCTTTTTTTGTTATGTCCCTTCTGAGTTTTGGTATCAGGGTAATACCGGCTTCATAGAATGATTCAGAGAGAATTCCCTCTTCCTCAATCTTTTGGAATTGTTGCAGTAAGATTGTTACCAGTTCATCTTTGAATATCTGGTAGAATTCAGCTGTGACTCTATCTAGCCCTGGGCTTTTTCTTTGTTGGCAATTTTTTTATTACTGATTCAATCTTGCTGCTTGTTATTGGTCTGCTCAGGGTTTCTATTTCTTCCAGATTTAATCTAGGAGGGTTGTATGTTTCCAGGAATTTATCCATTTCCTCGAGGTTTTCTAGTTGATATGCATAGAGGTGTTAATAGTAGTCTCAAATGATCTATTGTGTTCTGTGGCATTGGTTGTAATGTCTCCAGTTTCATTTCTAATTGAGCTTCTTTGAATCTTCTTTTTTTTCTTGGTTCATCCAGCTAATGGTCTATCCATTTTGTTTATCTCTCAAAGAGAGAATTCAGTTCTTGGTGCTTTCAGGGGTGGAAACTCTGAGTTCCTTGGTTATAAAGAGTCTCTGTATGATAGCTTTCTCTGCTGCTGGTTGTAGTAGCAATATGTTGGTCAAGTGAGCAAGTTCACTGTCTCCCATAGGGTTGAAATGGTAGAGGTCTCTTGATGCTTAATCTCATTCCCCTGTGATGTGCACTTTTTTATTTATTTTTTTCCCAGTATTTTATTTACTGGATTGAATATTTTAGGCTTCAGGCCAATACAGGAGGTGTCCACAGGTAAAAACCAGCTATGGTTAAAGCAGGTGGGTAAATGCAGTACCCAATGGTAGGGAAATGTCCCAGCCTTGACAGAGGTGGTTGAGGAAGCGCTCAGTGAAACACACTGAGGTCTTAGAGGGAAGGACTGGAGCCACCTTAGCTCCCTTGTCAGGCTGGCAGAAAATTCATCTGCAGGAATGTTGATTTTCCAAGTGGAGAGGAATTGTGCCTCTGCCTCTCATACAATCCTGCACTTGGAGAGTGCTCCTCCTGTGGGGATGTAGTCACCCTGAAGTGTTTCAGAGAGGTTGTCTATAGGTATACCCATGCCAAGCTCCTATGGGAAAAGCCCCACCTGTGTCTGCAGTGGTGAATGAGGGGGAAAAGAAGTCATCTTCTCCAAGGCTATTCACAAGCACCAGGACTGCCTGACTGTTGGGGCAGAGCTGCGGATTTTCCTTGCTGAGCCCAGCACGGCAACTGTATCTCTCCTGAAAGAAACTTCCCACCAGTGGAAAGATCTGGGACTCAAGGCCTCCCGCCTGGGTTCTTTTGTGCCATGGGTGGTCCCTTGATGTGGTACGCTCTCCCTTCCCCTAGAAGCAGGTGTCCCTAAGGGCAAGAATACTGTGAATGCTGTTGTTCCTCTGGGTCTAGATGCCCAGTGTGGCTGCCATACTCCAGGCTGCTGCTGGGAATATCTGCAAGGAATCCAGAGATGTGGCCTGCCCTCAAGTCTCCCAGCAGTGGGTACCAGCACCAGCTCTGATGGGGGTGGCAGGAAAGTGACACAGACTGTGAGATTCCTTGGTTATGGACAGTCTTAATGTGTTGGCTTTCTAAATGATGGTTGTAGTAGTAATGAAAAGGTTATGTGGACAGACTCAGGACCTCCTGGTTGGCCAGGGTAGTAGAGGCAATGGTGATAGGTAAGGTCATGCACAAGTTTTCTCCTTCCTGGGTGCAGTGTTATTCTACCTGGAGATGATGTAATGGACTGTGTTAGTTGGCCTCCAGCCAGGAAATGACGTGTGCAAAAGAGCACCAGCTGCAGTAGTAACAGTCTTATTTGTGTTGGCCTTATGTTACCCAGGGGCGGTGCTCTGGTTTCTCAGGAATGGGCAGGGCCATAAAGCTCCCAAAAGTTTCTGTCCTTTGTGTTAAACTACCAGGGTGGCTGGAGGGGTAAAACCAGGTCGGGGCTGGGGTCAGGCAGGTCCCGCTCTGACTCTCCACAAGTGGGGCAAGCAGCAGCCCCTGGGCAGGAGTTCGAGGCAGGTTTCTCTGGCACTGGGATAATGTTCCAGAGAGGTGTATTAACTGCCTCTGCTGCACAGAGAATTTTATGTAGGGAGTGGGAAGTAACAGGTGATAGTAAACCCCACCCAGCTCCCCGCATACTTGGCAAGGCAGATCTCACACCCACAGTTTCCCAATAGCAGCATCCAGCTAAGTTCTAGACCTTCTACTCAAAACTGCCCCAAGCCATATGCCTTCCCTGCGGGAAAACAGGAACCACAGGTTTCAGGCCACGCCCCTCCCAGTTGGCTCACACAGCTGGGGCACCCAGCTCCCTAGCTTGTGGCTACAGGACACTCGCCACTCACCCTCTGGTTCGGGCCTAGGAAATTCTTCCTCATTTGAGGTTATCACAAAATTCAGTTGGGAGGTTCTTTCAACCTGTGACTGCTTCCTGAGTTAGCCGGCAGACTTCCATGAGATACGCTGTGAGATAGAATAACGAATGGCTCCCCTTGGTCTACTCTGCAGACTGGGAAAGCACGCCAGGCAGCTCCCACTGCCGTTCCTACTTTTATATACGTCACCACTCCCTAAATCAGTTCCAGTGTTGAGTAGGATAAAGGTCTTCCCCTGTGGATTGGATTGTCAGGTTCCCCTGTAGGGGTGTGTATCCTGGAGGCAGTCTCTTCCTCTCTCACCCTCTGGGGACTTACAGTTTTTCACCTGGCTCACAGTGTAGGCTGTACCGTGCAGCTTCTTTCAAAGCTCATGGTTTATTTTCAACCTTTCCTATCAATGAACGATTTTAATAGGCTTGAAATAAAACTTTCTTTTCCTTCCTTTTCTTTCTTTTTTTTTTTTTTTTTTGAGACAGAGTCTCGCTGTCGCCCAGGCTGGAGTGCAGTGGCGCAATCTCCACTCACTGCAAGCTCCGCCTCCTGGGTTCACACCATTCTCCTGCCTCAGCCTCCCAAGTAGCTGGGACTACAGACACCCACCACCATGCCCACCTAATTTTTTCTATTTTTTTTTTTTAGTAGACACAGGGTTTCACCGTATTAGCAAGGATGGTCTTGATCTCCAGACCTCGTGATCCGCCCGCCTCGGCCTCCCAAAGTGCTGGATTACAGGCGTGAACGACCATGCCCGGCCAAAATAAAACTTTCTAAAATCTTCACCAACTACAACATATTATAGACATCTCAAAAAACATCAATTACTTCAGTAATTAATGGGTCCCTATTGTATGGCAAGATTATATAAATCATACTTTCATCTATACATAAGTGAGAAATGTTTGCCTATAAGTATTGTTTTATCAGATTAAGAAATATCATAGCTACAATAAGAACATCAGTGGATGAAACAAGTTTAAACTACCTCTCTCTTCCACAATAAATGTATCATAATGCTTCTAAGACATTTGGTTTTAAGAATATTCTCTCATGGGGTGGGTGGAGCCAAGATGGCTGAATAGGAACAGCTCTGGTCTACAGCTCCCAGCGTGAGCGACGCAGAAGACGGGTGATTTCTGCATTTCCATCTGAGGTACTGGGTTCATCTCACTGAAGAGTGCCAGACAGTGGGTGCAGGACAGTGGGTGCAGCGCACCGTGTCTGAACCGAAGCAGGGCGAGGCATTGCCTCACTCCGGAAGCGCAAGGGGTCAAGGAGTTCCCTTTCCTAGTAAAAGAAAGGGGTGACAGACGGCCCCTGGAAAATCGGGTCACGCCCACCCTAACACTGCGCTTTTCCAACGGGCTTAAAAAATGGCGCACCAGGAGATTATATCCCGCACCTGGCTCGGAGGGTCCTATGCCCACGGAGTCTGGCTGATTGCTAGCACAGCAGTCTGAGATCAAACCACAAGACGGCAGCAAGGCTGGGGGAGGGGCGCCTGCCATTGCACAGGCTTGATTAGGTAAACAAAGCAGCCCGGAAGCTCGAACTGGGTGGAGTCCACCACAGCTCAAGGAGGCCTGCCTGCCTCTGTAGGCTCCACCTCTGGGGGCAGGGCACAGACAAACAAAAAGACAGCAGTAACCTCTGCAGACTTAAATGTCCCTGTCTGACAGCTTTGAAGAGAGAAGTGGTTCTCCCAGTACGCAGCTAGAGATCTGAGAACAGGCAGATTGCCTCCTCAAGTGGGTCCTTGACCCCCGAGCAGCCTAACTGGGAGGCACCCCCTAGTAGGGGCAGACTGACACCACACACGGCCAGGTACTCCTCTGAGACAAAACTTCCACAGGAATGATCAGGCAGCAGCATTTGCAGTTCACCATGATCCGCTGTTCTACAGCCACCGCTGTTCTGCAGCCACCGCTGCTGATACCCAGGCAAATGGTCTGGAGTGGACCTCTAGCAAACTCCAACACACCTGAAGCTGAGGGTCCTGTCTGTTAAAAGGAAAACTAACAAACAGAAAGGACATCCACACCAAAAACCCTTCTGTACGTCACCATCATCAAAGACCAAAAGTAGATAAAACCACAAAGATGGGAAAAAAACAGAGCAGAAAAACTGGAAACTTTAAAAAGCAGAGCGCCTCTCCTCCTCCAAAGGAATGCAGCTCCTCACCAGCAATGGAACAAAGCTGGACGGAGAATGACTTTGACGAGTTGAGAGAAGAAGGCTTCAGACGATCAAACTACTCCGAGCTAAAGGAGGAAGTTCGAACCAATGGCAAAGAAGTTAAAAACCTTGAAAAAAAATTAGACGAATGGATAACTAGAATAACCAATGCAGAGAAGTCCTTAAAGGAGCTGAGGTAGCTGAAAACAAAGGCTCGAGAACTACGTGAAGAATGCAGAAGCCTCAGGAGCCGATGCGATCAAATGGAAGAAAGGGTATCAGCGTTGGAAGATGAAATGAATGAAATGAAGCGAGAAGGGAAGTTTAGAGAAAAAAGAATAAAAAGAAACAAGCAAAGCCTCCAAGAAATATGGGACTATGTGAAAAGACCAAATCTACGTCTGATTGGTGTACCTGAAAGTGACGGGGAGAATGGAACCAAGTTGGAAAACACTCTGCAGGATACTATCCAGGAGAACTTCCCCAATCTAGCAAGGCAGGCCAACATTCAGATTCAGGAAATACAGAGAACGCCACAAAGATACCCCTCGAGAAGAGCAACTCCAAGACACATAATTGTCAGATTCACCAAAGTTGAAATGAAGGAAAAAATGTTAAGGGCAGCTAGAGAGAAAGGTTGGGTTACCCTCAAAGGGAAGCCCATGAGACTAACAGCTGATCTCTCGACAGAAACCCTACAAGCCAGAAGAGAGTGGGGGCCAATATTCAACATTCTTAAAGAAAAGAATTTTCAACCCAGAATTTCATATCCAGCCAAACTAAGCTTCATAAGTGAAGGAGAAATAAAATACTTTACAGACAAGCAAATGCTGAGAGATTTTGTCACCACCAGGCCTGCCCTAAAAGAGCTCCTGAAGGAAGCACTAAACATGGAAAGGAACAACTGGTACCAGCCCTGCAAAAACATGCCAAAATGTAAAGACCATCAAGGCTAGGAAGAAACTGCATCAACTAACGAACAAAATAGCCAGCTAACATCATAATGACAGGATCAAATTCACACATAACAATATTAACCTTAAATGTAAATGGGCTAAATGATCCAATTAAAAGATACAGACGGGCAAATTGGATAGTCAAGACCCTTCAGTGTGCTGTATTCAGGAAACACATCTCATGTGCAGAGACACACATAGGCTCAAAATAAAGGGATGGAGGAAGATCTACTAAGCAAATGGAAAACAAAAAAAGGCAGGGGTTGCAATCCTAGTCTCTGATAAAACAGACTTTAAACCAACAAAGATCAAAAGAGACAAAGAAGGCCATTACATAATGGTAAAGGGATCAATTCAACAAGAAGAGCTAACTATCCTAAATATATATGCACCCAATACAGGAGCACCCAGATTCATAAAGCAAGTCCTTAGTGATCTACAAAGAGACTTAGACTCCCACACAATAATAATGGGAGACTTTAACACCCCACTGTCAACAGTAGACAGATCAACGAGACAGAAAGTTAACAAGGATACCCAGGAATTGAACTCAGCTCTGCACCAAGCAGACATAATAGACATCTACAGAACTCTCCACCCCAAATCAACAGAATATACATTTTTCTCAGCACCACACCACACCTATTCCAAAATTGACCATACCGTTGGAAGTAAAGCACTCTTCAGCAAATGTAAAAGAACAGAAATTATAACAAACTGTCTCTCAGATCACAGTGAAATCGAATTAGAACTCAGGATTAAGAAACTCACTCAAAACGGCTCAACTACATGGAAACTGAACAACCTGCTCCTGAATGACTACTGGGTACATAACGAAATGAAGGCAGAAATAAAGATGTTCTTTGAAACCAACAAGAACAAAGACACAACATACCAGAATCTCTGGGACACATTTAAAGCAGTGTGTAGAGGGAAATTTATAGCACTAAATGCCCACAAGAGAAAGCAGGAAAGATCCAAAATTGACACCCTGACATCACAATTAAAAGAACTAGAAAAGCAAGAGCAAACACATTCAAAAGCTAGCAGAAGGCAAGAAATAACTAAAATCAGAGCAGAACTGAAGGAAATAGAGACACAAAAAACCCTTCAAAAAATTAATGAATCCAGGAGCTGGTTTTTTGAAAAGATCAACAAAATTGATAGACCACTTAGCAAGACTAATAAAGAAGAAAAGAGAGAAGAATCAAATAGATGCAATAAAAAATGATAAAGGAGAGATCACCACCAATCCCACAGAAATACAAACTACCATCAGAGAATACTACAAACAGCTCTATGCAAATAAACTAGAAAATCTAGAAGAAATGGATAAATTCCTCAACACATACACCCTCCCAAGACTAAAACAGGAAGAAGTTGAATCTCTGAATAGACCAATAACAGGCTCTGAAATTGTGGCAATAATCAATAGCTTACCAACCAAAAAGAGTCCAGGACCAGATGGATTCACAGCCGAATTCTACCAGAGGTAAAAGGAGGAGCTGGTACCACTCCTTCTGAAACTATTCCAATCAATAGAAAAAGAGGGAATCCTCCCTAACTCATTTTATAAGGCTAGCATCATCCTGATACCAAAGCCGGGCAGAAACACAACCAAAAAAGAGAATTTTAGACCAATATCCTTGATGGACATTGATGCAAAAATCCTCAATAAAATACTGGCAAACCGAATCCAGCAGCACATCAAAAAGCTTATCCACCATGATCAAGTGGGCTTCATCCCTGGGATGCAAGGCTGGTTCAACATATGCAAATCAATAAACGTAATCCAACATATAAACAGAACCAAAGACAAAAACCACATGATTATCTCAATAGATGCACAAAAGGCCTTTGACAAAATTCAACAATGTTTCATGACAAAAACTCTCAATAAATTAGGTATTGATGGGACATATCTCAAAATAATAAGAGCTATCTATGACAAACCCACAGCCAATATCATACTGAATGGACAAAAACTGGAAGCATTCCCTTTGAAAACTGGCACAAGACAGGGATGCCCTCTCTCACCACTTCTATTCAACAGAGTGTTGGAAGTTCTTGCCAGGGCAATTAGGCAGGAGAAGGAAATAAAGGGTATTCAATTTGGAAAAGAGGAAGTCAAATTGTCCCTGTTTGCAGATGACATGATTGTATATCTAGAAAACCCCATTGTCTCAGCCCAAAATCTCCTTAAGCTGATAAGCAACTTCAGCAAAGTCTCAGGATACAAAATCAATGTACAAAAATCACAAGCATTCTTATACACCAATAACAGACAAACAGAGAGCCAAATCGTAAGTGAACTCCCATTCACAATTGCTTCAAAGAGAATAAAATACCTAGGAATCCAATTTACAAAGGATGTGAAGGACCTCTTCAAGGAGAACTACAAACACACTGCTCAAGGAAATAAAAGAGGATACAAACAAATGGAAGAACATTCCATGCTCATGGGTAGGAAGAATTAATATCGTGAAAATGGCCATACTGCCCAAGGTAATTTATAGATTCAATGCCATCCCCATCAAGCTACCAACGACTTTCTTCACAGAATTGGAAAAAACTACTTTAAAGTTCATATGGAACCAAAAAAGAGCCCGCATAGCCAAGTCAATCCTAAGCCAAAAGAACAAAGCTGGAGGCATCACGCTACCTGACTTCAAACTATACTACAAGGGTACAGTAACCAAAACAGCATGGTACTGGTACCAAAACAGAGGTATAGATCAATGGAACAGAACAGAGCCCTCAGAAATAATGCCACATATCTACAACCATCTGATCTTTGACAAACCTGACAAAAAACAAGCAATGGGGAAAGGATTCCCTATTTAATAAATGGTGCTGGGAAAACTGGCTAGCCATATGCAGAAAGCTGAAACTGGATCCCTTCCTTACACCTTATACAAAAATCAATTCAAGATGGATTAAAGACTTAAATGTTAGACCTAAAACCATAAAAACCCTAGAAGAAAACCTAGGCAATACCATTCAGGACATAGGCATGGGCAAGGACTTCATGTCTAAAACACAAAAAGCAATGGCAACAAAAGCCAAAATTCACAAATGGAATCTAATTAAACTGAAGAGCTTCTGCACAGCAAAAGAAACTACCATCAGAGTGAACAGGCAACCTACAGAATGGGAGAAAACTTTTGCAACCTACTCATCTGGCAAAGGGCTAATATCCAGAAGCTACAATGAACTCAAACAAGTTTACAAGAAAAAAACAAACAACCCCATCAAAAAGTGGGCAAAGGATATGAACAGACACTTCTCAAAGGAAGACATTTATGCAGCCAAAAAACACATGAAAAAATGCTCATCATCACTGGCCATCAGAGAAATGCAAATCAAAACCACAATGAGATACCATCTCACACCAGTTAGAATGGCGATCATTAAAAAGTCAGGAAACAACAGGTGCTGGAGAGGATGTGGAGTAACAGGAACACTTTTACACTGTTGGTGGGACTGTAAACTAGTTCAACAATTGTGGAAGTCAGTGTGGCGATTCCTCAGGGATCTAGAAGTAGAAATACCATTTGACCCAGCCATCTCATTACTGGGTATATACCCAAAGGATTATAAATCATGCTGCTATAAAGACACATGCACACGGATGTTTATTGCGGCACTATTCACAATAGCAAAGACTTGGAACCAACCCAAATGTCCAACAGCGATAGAATGGATTAGGAAAATGTGGCACATATACACCATGGAATACTATGCAGCCATAAAAAATGAAGAGTTCATGTCCTTTGTAGGGACATGGATGAAACTGGAAACCATCATTCTCAGCAAACTATTGTTAAGGACAAAAAACCAAATGCCGCATCTTCTCACTCATAGGTGGGAATTGAACAATGAGAACACATGGACACAGGAAGGGGAACATCACACTCCGGGGACTGTTGTGGGGTGGGGGGAGGGGGGAGGGAAAGCATTAGGAGATACACCTAATGCTAAATGACGAGTTAATGGGTGTAGCACACCAACATGGCACATGTATACATATGTAACAAACCTGCACATTGTGCACATATACCCTAAAACTTAAAGTATAATAATAAAAAAATTAAATTAAAAAAAGAATATTCTCTCATGACACATGGTGTTAATATACTGCAGCTAAGCAATAAAACTGTAAAACTCAGAAAATAGACCATAAGCAATTAAAATTAGTAGAGAAAATATTTTCTATCATATCCAATTGCTTGATTATACTTTTAAAAAATGATTCTTCAATAATGCAATAAAGCTTTAAAATAGAATATTAAGTTACTAACAACAGTCAACCCACAATCATAACATAAAATACATTTTCTATATAAACATGGCCTATTTTACACAGACACACACATACACACACACACACACACACACACACATTTTATATTTTGGTTTATTATGAGGTTATAGCTCAACCAGAAGTCATTTTCTCATTTTCACTGAATTATAATATACATTGAAACCTATTTTGTATAAGGTATTCTTAGAAAGTACAATAAAAATGTGATTTTTTTTTTAAAGGACACTGGGAGACCTACCAATAGCAGCAATCCCTTTTATGAAGCAATTAAATTCTGCCACAGAGTTTAAGAAAAGAGTATAGCATTGGTGGTTTAAGAGCTCAGGCTTTAGAATCAGATTTTTATAGATACACCAGATGGGTGTCCTTAGGACCCACTGGAATATAAATTCTACAAAGGGTAGGGGGTTTCTGTTTTGTTCAGTGTCTTGTATTTTCAGTGTCTGGAATAGCACATAGCACACACAGTAGATATTCAATAAACAATGGCTGAATAAGTAAATGAATTTTTCCAAGTTTTATGATAAAAGAATGTTGAAAGTTTAGTTATTGTTACTTCATGGAAAGTGCAGATGAGCCAAAATAGGAAGACTAGGCAGAGTCTGGTTTACCCCATGGATATCATCATCATCATCATCATCATCATCATCATCATCAATATATTGTTGTTGTCATTATCAGTTTTATGCTGAGTTTATAGATAAGGACAGATCTTACATTTCTCAAAAACAGAAACTGCATTTTACTCACTTTGTAGGAGATTCTAACAAGCTACAGGGTTTATGTATATTGAAACCTAATTGTTTGATAAATAAATTAAACAAATTATAAATCATGATTTTCATAAACAGACTAAAGGTATTCATGAAGGTATGGTCTGGTTACTTTTTCATGGGAAATTTTTCCTCCTTCAATCTCTATTTGTAGGATAAGCCAAAAATAGATTAGATAATACTAAATAGCTACCTAGAATTAATGTTATCATGAGACTCGATATGCGGGATACAGATATATTATTGATGGAAACTAAAAATCTTGCTAGATATATAAGTAGACTTCATAAAATGAAGAGATTGATTCAGTAAAGAATCAACATTAAAAAAAGATACAAAGTTTATCACAGTAACCTATACATTTGAACCGTAAATATACTAACAATTCTGTTTTCACAAGTGGGATTAGTAGAGAATCATTCTAACATTCGAGAGACTAAATGTATTAATACACAGAATTGGGAAAATTTCAGAAGGATGAGTTGTCATTAGGGTGTGTAAGAGATACAGTCATCCTCATCCTCCTGTGAATCCCATATTCCATTTCCCCTCAAAAGCAGAGTATCCATCAATGGGAGGTGGAGAGGAGAATGATGAATCCTTACTGCCTCAATTGAGGACTTTAATGTAAAAGCTGGGCTGTCAAAGAAACTCCCTACAAATCATCCTTCTTTTACTCTTGTTGCTAGTCTCTTTTTCATTATCTTTTGATTTACTGTTAGTCAAATTAATGCCCTCTTTACAACAAGTCAGGCAATAAAATATCTATAAACAATTATTAAATCAATTCTCAGTGTAGCAAAATAAAGTTTCTAAGCCAGAAAAAATAAGAAAGAGAACAGATCCTGGATTATGACAAATTTACCCAGGTAAATACTGTCTCTTGGCAGCCATGAATGTAGTAAGTACATTATCTTACTCATGCTTAAATAACATCACCACTTTGTAGTAATGCCTATCTAAATTTTCATCTAGTCCCAAGACTCTTCTTAAAGAAAAACCATGAGTCTATGTGATATAACTTAATCATTCAATCTACACTTTGTAGTTTTATTTTTTAAACTATTACATAATAACCTGCATTAAAAAGTACAATAAATATGTCTGTACTAAAATAATTATTCTCTGACAATAAGATAATAGTATACTTTTCATTTTCATTTCCCTAATGCCTAACAATGTTGAGCATGTTTACAGACGCATATCTGTCATCATCTTGGGTGAAGTGTCTGTTCAACTCTTTTGCCTATTTTTTAAGTGGGTTGTTGGAGTTCCTATTAAGTTTTGAGTCTTTTGATATGTCTGGATGCAAGTCCTCTATCAAATATACTTTGCAAATATTTTCTCCTTGTCCACAGTTTGTCTTTTTATTCTCGTGACAGTATCATTTGAAGAACGTCTTAAATTTTGATGAAATCTAATTTATCAACTTTATTCTCTTGTGAATTGTGCTTTGGGTAACATCTAAGAATCACTGTCTAATTCAAAGTCACAGAAATCTTCTATGTTTCTGGGAGAGACCTCCCAACAGGAGTTGACAGACACCTCATACAGGAGAGCTCCAGCTGGCATCAGGCCAGTGACCCTCTGGGACGAAGCTTCCAGAGGAAGGAGCAGGCAGCAATCTTTTCTGTTCTGCAGCCTCCACTGGTGATACCCAGGCGAACAGGGTCTGCAGTGGACCCCCAGCAAACTGCAGCAGACCTGCAGAAGAGGGGCCTGTTGGAAGAAAAACTAACAGAAAGCAACAACAACAGAAAGACCTCCACACAAAAACCCCATCCAAAGGTCATCAGCCTCAAAGATCAAAGGTGATAAATACACAAAGATGAGGAAAAACCAGTGAAAAAATGCTGAAAATTCCAATAACCAGACTGCCTCTTCTCCAAATGATCGCAACAGCTCTCCAGCAAGGGCGCAGAACTGGACGGAGGATGAGATGAACTAATTGACAGAAGTAGGCTTCAGAAGGTGGGTAATTACAAACTCTGCTGAGCTAAAGAAGCATGTTCTAACCCAATGCAAAGAAGCTAAGAACCTTGATAAAAGGTTACAGGAGCTGCTAACTAGAATAACCAGTTTAGAGGGGAACATTAATGACCTGATGCAGCTAAAAAACTTAGTGAAGCATACACAAGTATCAATAGCCGAATAGATCAAGTGGAAGAAAGGATATCAGAGTCTGAAGATCACCTTGCTGAAATAAGGCATACAGACAAGATTAGAGAAAAAAGAATGAAAAAAAAAATGAACAAAATCTCAGAGAAATATGGGACTATGTAAAAATAAAGAACCTATGATTGACTGGAGTACCTGAAAGAGATGGGGTGAATGGAATCAAGTTGGAAAAGACTCTTCAGGATATTATCCAGGAGAACTTCCCCAACCTAGCAAGACAGGCCAACATTCAAATTCAGGAAATACAGAGAACACCACTAAGATATTGCATGAGAAGATCAACCCCAAGACATATAATCATCAGATTCTTCAGGGTTGAATTGAAGGAAAAAATGTTAAGAGCAGCCAGAGAAAAAGGTCAGGTCACCTAGAAAAGGGAAGCCCATCAGACTAACAGTGGATCTCTCAGCAGAAACTCTACAAGCCAGAAGAGAGTGGGGGCCAATATTCAACATTCCTTTTTTTTTTTTTTTCTTTTTTGAGATGGAGTCTCACTCTGTCGCCCAGGCTGCAGGCAGTGCAGTGGCACAATCTTGGCTCACCACAACCTCCGCCTCCCAGGTTCAAGTGATTCTCCTGCCTCAACCTCCTGAGTAGCTGGGATTACAGGCACACACCACCACGCCTGGCTAATTTTTCTATTTTTCAGTAGAGAAGGGGTTTCACTATGTTGGTCAGGCTGGTCTCGAACTCCTGACCTCAAGATCCGCCCACCTCGGCGTCCCAAAGTGCTGGGATTACAGGCATGAGTCACCGCGTCTGGCCTCAGCATTCTTAAAGAGAAGAATTTTCAACCCAGAATTTCATATCCAGCCAAACTAAGCTTCATGAACAAAGCAGAAATAAGAAAGGAAATCCTTTCTAGACAAGCAAATGCTAAGGGATTTCATCACCACCAGGCCTGCTTTGCAAGAGCTACTGAAGGAAGCACTAAATATGGAAAGGAAAAACCAGTACCAGCCACTGCAAAAGCATGCCAAAATGAAAACACCAATGACACTATGAAGAAACTGCATCAACTAGTGTGCAAAATAATGAGTTAGCATCATGATGACAGGATCAAATTCACACATAACAATTTTAACCTTAAATGTAAATGGGCTAAATGTCCCAATTAAAAAGGTACAGACTGGCAAATTGAATAAAGAGTCAAGATCCATTGATGGGCTATATTCAGGAGACCCATCTCACGTGCAAAGATACACATAGGCTCAAAATAAGAGGATAGATGAAAATTTACCAAGAAAATGGGAAACAAAAAAAAGCAGGGGTTACAATCCTAGTCTCTGATAAAAGAGACTTTAAACGAACAAAGATCAAAAAAGACAAAGAAGGGCATTATATAATGGTAAACGGATCAATTCAACAAGAAAAGCTAACTATCCTAAATATATATACATACAAGAGAGGAGCACCAAGATTCATAAAACAAGTTCTTAGAGACCTACAAAGAGACTCAGACTCCCACACAGTAATAGCGGGAGAATTTAACACCCCACTGTCAACATTAGACAGATCAACGGGACAGAAAATTAACGAGGATATTCAGGACTTGAACTCACTCTGGATCAAGTGGACCTAACAGACATCTACAGAACTCTCCACTCCAAATCAACAGAATATACATCTTCTCAGTGCCACAAGGCAATTATTCTAAAATCAACCACATAATTGGAAATAAACACTCCTCAGCAAATGCAAAAGAATGGAAATCATAACAAACAGTCCACAATGCAATCAAATTAGAACTCGGGATTAAGAAACTCACTCAAAACCAAACAACTACATGGAAATTGAACAACCGCTCCTAAATGACTCCTGGGTAAATGACAAAATTAAAGGAAGAAATCAAGAAGTTCTTTGAAACCAATTAGAACAAAGAGACAACATACCAGAATCTCTGGGACACATTTAAAGCAGTGTTTAGAGGGAAATTTATAGCACTAAATGCCCACAGGAGAAAGTGGGAAAGATCTAAAATTGACATCTTAACATCACAATTAAAAGAACTAGAGAAGCAAAAGCAAACAAACCCAAAAGCTAGCAGAAGACAAGAAATGACTAAGATCAGAGCAGAACTGAAGGAGACACAGACACGAAAAATCCTTCAAAAAATTAATGAATCCAGGAGCTGGTTTTTTGAAAAAATTAACAAAATAGAGCATTAGCTAGAATAATAAAGAAGAAAAGAGAGAAGAATCAAGTAGACACAATAAAAAATGATAAAGGGGATATCACCACTGACCCCAAAGAAATACAAACTACCACCAAGAGAATACTATAAAAACCTCTACGCAAATAAACTAGAAAATCTAGAAGAAATGGAAAAATACTTGGACACATACACACTCCCAAGACTAAGCCAGGAAGAAGTCAAATCTCTGAATAGACTAATAACAAGTCCCGAAATTGAGGCACTAATTAATAGCCTATCAGCCAAAAAAGCCCAGGACCAGACGGATTCACAGCCGAATTCTACCAGAGGTACAAAGAGGAGCTGGTACCACTCCTTCTGATGCTATTCCAAACAACTGAAAAGGAGGGACTCCTCCCTAACTCATTTTATGAGGTCAGCATCATCCTGATAGCCAAAACCTGGCAGACACAACAAAAAAAGAAAACTTCAGGCCAATATCCCTGATGAACATCGATGTGAAAATCCTCAATAAAATACTGGCAAACCGAATCCAGCAGCACATTAAAAAGCTTATCCACCACGATCAACTCGGCTTCATCCACGGGATGCAGGGCTGGTTCAACATATACAAATCAATAAACATAATCCATCATATAAACGGAACCAATGACAAAAAACATAAGATTACCTCAACAGACACAGAAAAGGGCTCTGATAAAATTCAACATACCTCCATATTAAAAACTCTCAATAAACTAGGTACTGATGGAACATATCTCAAAATAATGAGAGCTATTTATGACAAACCCATAGCCAATATCATACTAAATGGGCAAAAGCTGGAAGCATTCCCTTCGAAAACTGGCACAAGACAAGGATGCCCTCTCTCACCTCTCCTATTCAACATAGTATTGGAAGTTCTGGCCAGGGCAAGCAGGCAACAGAAAGAAATAAACGGTATTCAAATAGGAAGAGGGGAAGTCAAATTGTCTGTTTGCAGATGACATAACTGTATATTTAGAAAACCCTATCGTCTCAGCCCAAAAACTCCTTAAACTGATAAGCAACTTCAGTGAAGTCTCAGGATACAAAATCAATGTGCAAAAATCACAAGCATTCCTATACACCAACAACAGACAAGCAGAGAACCCAATCATGAATGAACTCCCACTCACAAGTGCTACAAAGAGAATAAAATATCTAGGAATACAGCTACTAAGGGAAGTGAAGAACCTCTTCAAGGAGAACTACAAACCACGGCTCAAGGCAATAAGAGAAGACACAAACTAATGAGAAAACATTCCATGCTCATGGATAGGGAGAATCAATACTGTGAAAATGGCCATACTACCCAAAGTAATTTATAGATTCAATGCTATTCCTATCAAACTACCATTGACATTCTTCACAGAGTTAGAAAAAACTACGTTAAATTTCATATGGAACCAAAAAAGAGCTCATATAGCCAAGACAATCCTAAGCAAAAGGAACAAAACTGGAGGCATCATGCGATCTGACTTCAAACTATACTACAAGGCTACAGTAACCAAAACAGCATGGTCCTGGTACCAAAAGAGATATGTAACTAATGAAATAGAACAGAGACCTCAGAAATAACACTACAGATGTACAACCAGCTGATCTTCAACAAATTGGACAAAAACAAGCAATGGGGAAAGGATTCCCTATTTAATAAATGGTGCTGGGAAAACTGGCTAGCCATATGCAGAAAACTGAAACTGGACCCCTTCCTTATACCTTATTCAAAAATTAACTCAAGATAGATTAAAGACTTAAATGTAAAACCCAAAACTATAAAAACACTAAACGAAAACATAGACAATACCATTCAGGGCATGGGCATGGGCAAAGATTTCATGATGAAAATGCCAAAAGCAATTGCAACAAAAACAAAAATTGATAAATGGTATCTAATTAAACTAAAGAGCTTCTGCACAGCAAAAGAAACTATCATCAGACTGAACAGGAAACCTACAGGATGGGAGAAAAATTTTGCAATCTACCCATCTGACAAATGTCTAATATCCAGCATCTACAAGGAACTTACACAAATTTACAAGGACACAAACAAAAAATCACAAAATGGGCAAAGGATATGAATAGACATTTCTCAAAAGACAACATTTATGCAGCCAACAAACATTTAAAAAAGCTCAACATCACTGATCATTACAGAAATGCAAATCAAAACCATAATGAGATACCATCTCACGCCAATCAGAATGGCAATTATTAAAAAGTCAAGAAACAATAGATGCTGGCGAGGCTGTGGAGAAATAGGAATGCTTTTACACTGTTGGTGGGAATGTAAATTAGTTCAACAGTTGTGGAAGAGAGTGTGGCGATTCCTCAAGTGTCTAGAACCAGAAATACCATTTGACCCAGCAATCCCATTACTGGGATATACCCAAAGGAATATAAACCATTCTACTGTAAAGACACATGCACATGTATGTTTACTGCAGCACTATTTACAAAAGCAAAGACATGAAACCAACACAAATGTCCATCAACGATAGACTGGATAAAGAAAATGTGCTACGCACACTGTGCAGCCATAAAAAAGAATGAGATCATGTCCTTGGCAGGGACATGGATAAAGCTGGAAGCCTTCATCCTCAGCAAACTAGCACAGGAATAGAAAACCAAACACTGCATATTCTCACTCATAAATGGGAGTTGAACAATGAGAACACTTGGACACAGAGAGGGGAACAACACACACTAGGGACTGTCAGGGAGCAGGGGGCAGGGGAGAGAGAGCATTAGGACAAATAACTAATGCATGTGAGGCTTAAAACCTAGGCCAGGCGCAGTGGCTCACGCCTGTAATCCCAGCACTTTGGGAGGCCAAGGTGGGCAGATCACCTGAGGTCAGGAGTTCAAGATCAGCCTGACCAACATGGAGAAGCCCTGTCTCTACTAAAAATACAAAATTAGCCAGGCGTGGTGGTGAATGCCTGTAATCCTGGCTACTCAGGAGGCTGAGGCAAGAGAGTCGCTTGAACCCAGGAGGCGGAGGTTGCGGTGAGCAGAGATTGCGCCATTGCACTCCAGCCTGTGCAACAAGAGCGAAACTCCGTCTCAAAAAACAACAACAACAAAAACACCTAGATGACAGGTTGATAGGTGCAGCAAACCACCATGGCGCATGTATAACTATGTAACAAACCTGCATGTTCTGCACATGTATCCCGGAACTTAAAGTAAAATTAAAAATTTAAGAAGAAAATAAAAAAATAAAAATAAAAATAAAAAAATCTTCTGAGTCTCCTACTTCAAGTTCTATAGTTTTAGATTTTACATTTAGGACACGAATTCATTCTGAGTTAATATTTTTATATGAAATGAAGTATGGATACAAGTTCACTGTTTTGCATATTGAGATCCAATTGTTCCTGCACCATCTGCTGAAAAGACTATTTTTTTCTCTACTAAATGTGTCAAAAATCAGTTGTTCATATATATGTGGGTCTATTTCTGGGATCTCTGTTCCATTGATCTTTATGTCTTGATTACTTTAAAGAGTCTTTGTAATAAGTCTTCAAATCAGGTAGGGTTATTCCTCCAACTCTGTTTTCTCTTAAAAGTTATTCTAGCTATTCTAGATCCTCTGAATTTCTATATGAATTTTAAAATCAGCTTGTCAACTTCTAAAAGCCTCCTGGAATTTAAACTGAAATTCTGTTGAATTCATAGATCAAGTTGGGAAGAACGTACATCTTAATAAACAATATTAAGTCCTCCAACTGATGAACAACATTGACTGATTGATTGATTTAGGTCTTCTTTGTTCTCAACAATATTTTGTAGTTTTCAGTGTACAGGTTTTGCACATCTTTTGTTAGACTTATCCTTAAGTCTGTCATATTTTTATGCTGTTATAAGTGGTATTTTTGAATTTCAATTTCCAATTGCTTGTTGCTAACAGAGTATACAGAAATACAATTAATTTTTTCTATATGTATCTAGTATACTGAAACCTTACTCAACTCTTTTATTAATTACAGCTTTTTTTGAAAACTCACGACATACCTATTAGAATGACTAAAATTAAGACAGTGTAACGTGTTGGCAAGGTTGTAGGGGGAAGTAGAACTTTCAACTACTACTGGTAAGAATGTAAACATTGGCTGGGCACGGTGGTTCACACCTGTAATCCCAGCACTTTGGGAGGCCGAGAAGGGTGGATCACCTGAGGTCGGAAGTTCAAGACCAGCCTGGTCAACATGGTGAAACCCCATCTCTACTAAATATACAAAAATTAGACGGGCATGGTGGCGGGCGCCTGTAATCCCAGCTACTCGGGAGGCTGAGGCAGAAGAATTGCTTAAACCCGGGAGGCGGAGGTTGCAGTGAGCCGAGATTGCCCCATTATGCTCTAGCCTGGGCAACAACAGCGAAACTTTGTCTCAAAAAGAAAAAAAAAAAAAAAGAATGTAAACATTACAACAACTTGGAAAAATAACCTTGGCAATTTTTTAAAAAGCTAAACATATACCTACCATATGATCTAGACATTCCAATCCTAGGTATTTATCCAAGAGAAATGAAAGGATATGTTCCTACAAAGACTTGTACATGAATGTTCATAGCAGCTTAATTTATAATATTAAAAAATTAGGAACAACCCAACTGTCCATCAGCATGTAAATGGATAAACCAACTATGATGTATCAATGGAATACTAGTCCGTAATAAAAAGGCAAAGGTAGTAATACACACAACACTGATGAATTTCAAATTTACGTAACATAAAACTCTCCCTTTCAAAGTGTACAATGCAGTGGCTTTTAGTACACTGACAAGGTGGCACAAAAGTCACCACTATCTAATTCCAGAACATTTTCATCACCCTAAAACAAATCTGTATTCACTAGTAGTCACTCCACACCCCAGTCTCATAGAATATACTTAATTTCCAGACAACAATGTATTTCATCTGGGTGTCCCAAATCAAGCCTCAAACCTTTCAAGTTTGAAAGATTGCTTTTAAGTTAATTTCAAGGGTCTATGGTATAAACACTGTTACTCTTCATCATTTTATTCTTTCTAATGCTTTCTAATGAAAAACAACCATACTGATAAAGACACTGACAATTTTAGAGAAGTTCCAATCACAGAAGTGTCATTTAGTGTATATGTGTGTAACTGTAATAGTGACTGCAAAATTATTACTTTTACTCAAATATTAATTCCAAATGTAGCAACTTATTTTTCCTTGGCTTCTCCTTATTATAAATGCCAGGACTGGTCAAGACTGAACTACAGTGGTGAATAAAAAAGACATGATGTCTTTGCAAATATTAAATCACACATCATCTGCAAAGCTTTTAAAAATTAGATTAATACAATCCACTTTGAGATCATTCCACCATGAACTATATTTTCTCAAAAACTTTTTAACAATCCTTATAAAAACTTTAGGTAAAGCCAACAGCACACTGGAAGGATAATGGTTTTATACTCTGCATTATACTAACTCAGAACATTATGATCAATACTTGTGCCTGTTTTTTTGTGGGGTTTTTTTGTTTGTTTGTTTTTTTGACAGAGTCTCGCTGTGTCACCAGGCTGGAGTGCAGCTGCAGGATCTCGGCTCACTGCAACCTCCGCCTCCTGGGTTCAAGTGATTCTCCTACCTTAGCCTCTCGAGTAGCTGCAATTACAGGTGCACACCACCACGCCCAGCTAATTTTTGCATTTTTAGTAGAGACAGGGTTTCACCATGTTGGCCAGGATGGTCTCAATCTCTTGACCTCATGACCTGCCCGCTTCAGCCTCCCAAAGTGCTGGGATTACAGGCGTGAGCCACCGTGCCCAGCTGTGCCTGTTTTTGTTTTTTGTTTTTTTCGAAGACATGACCATTTGTATTACAGAATCTGTCAATCATAGAAGAAATTATAATCATAATCCAATCAAAATGTAGCACTTTTTTAATACTGAAGGAGTGTCAGTGATGACAAACAACCATAATAAGCCTTGGAATAATATGCATCTATGTTTAATGATTCCACAATCCTACAAACTATTGTTGGTGCACAGATATTAAATGTGATAGAGCAAAACAGTGGCTGATACTTGGATTTTTACCCTTCTATGTTTAGATAATACTGTGAAAACAACACACAAGCATTACTCACTGTTTAAACTTTTTTTTTTTTTTTAGTCAAGATCTTCCTCTGTGACCCAGGGTGGAGAGCAGTGGTGCAATAACAGCTCACTGCAGCCTCTAACTTGTGGGCTCAAGTGATCCTCTCATCTCAATTTCCCAAGTAGCTGAGATTGCAGGCACATGCTATGATGCTCAACTTTTGTTTTAATTTTCTTTACTTCTCAATTTTTACTTTTTAGAGCCAAGAGGAGATCTGTTCTGTTCACCTAGGCTGATCTCAAACTCTTTGCCTCAAGCAATTCTGCCTGCCTCCACCTCCCAAGTAACTGGGCCTCCAGGTACCAGCCACCATACCCAGCTTAAAAGTTCAACTTTTTATATGACACTTTCCAAGCCTACTAAATCACAAGTTAGAGATATTCCCAATGATTTTCCTAAGCAAAACCTGTATTTCAGCAGTACACAATTGCAATGCTGTTGAAGCATTATTTGTGAAGGATTTCCTTGATTAACAAAAAATATGGAATAAGCATTACAGCATAGCATGACTATATAATCAAAAAATCAAAGACAGGAAAATTCAGAAAGAACATGTAATGCACATTTCTCTGATACTATTTTGGCATAACTGCTTTCAAAGCACAATAGCAAGAGTAAGCAGACTCTTGATATCTGAAATGGATACAATTAAAGACTTCTGAGCCTACAAAGTACAAATGCCACTACATATATCCACTTCAGAAAAATAAGTGGGTACCCCGTGAAAAGAAGAAAACCACCAAGCCACATTAAAAGTGTTGGGCAGTTCTATGTGCACTCACTAGCTATTCAAAATTTTGCCTGAAAAATTATGAACTGCTGCATCATGGACTTTGCAGCTGGTTAATAGTCAAAACCATGAACATTAAACTCTTGACTGTCAAAGTCCTACAATAAATGTCTGAGAAAAGAATGAACAAAGAAAAAAATTTTTTAAATCTTCTAGGCATAGTATCAGCATGGGATTTATCATCTTAAAAACAGCATTTCTCTAGAATATTTCCTAGAGAAAAGAAAACTTCACATAAAGACCTGTACACCTATTCATAATCACCAAAAACTGGAAACAACACAAATGTCCTTCAATCAGTGAATCAATAAACAAACTGCAGGCTACTCATACAATGGTATTCAATCAAACACAAAGTAACAAACTATTAGTACACCCCAAAACTTGAATAAATCTCAAAGGTATTATTTTGAGTACAAGAAGACAACCTCAAAAGGTCACCTACTTTGTAATTCCATTTATGTGTCATTCTCAAAAAGACAAAACTACAATGATGGAGACAAGATCAGTGGCTGCCAGGATTAGCGGAAGCGGGTAGGCGTCATCGTGAAGGGATAATGAGGGAATCTGGGGGAGTGATGGAATTGTTCTGTATCATGACTGTAATGGTGCTTACATAAATCTGTATATGTATTAAAATTCACAGACCTGTATATGAAAAAGGCCAATTTTACTATATAATTAAAATAAATAGCATTTCAATGAAATCAACTAATTGTACTTATTCTGAGAAGTGCTACAATATTGTATACAGCCAATTATTTAAAAATTTGTTTAACAGTACTTGCTAATGGTGATAACAAAAGTCAACCAATCAAGTGACTTAAAAATATTTAAATCTCTACTAACTTTTTAATAAAAAAAAAAAAAACTTACCAAGTTCATTGAGACTCTGAGCAGCTTTTGTTATCTCTCTACTTCCCCCTTGCAGTTGTCCTTGGAGTCTCTTACTGAGATTCAAGATACGAATAATCCTCCGAAGCAAATCACAGGCAACCTGTGCAAACATCACAATGTTAAGTTAGTTGATCCATGAAGTTTTATTACTACTAATAAATAGTAATAACAAGCACAGTGGGTTGATAGGTGCAGCAAACCACCATGGCACATGTTTACGTATGTAACAAACCTGCACATGTATCCTGGAACTTAAATTAAAAAAAAACACACAGTGGCTCACAGTGTGCTTAATATGTGAATCTACCCATTCTTTCCAGATGCTAAAGATTCACTCACGCTTTTTTTGTTTCCCACCAACCACAAACCTAAATAATCGCAAGTCTTAAAAAGCATCAAATGTCCTAGGGAACACACAGAAGTACTATATTTACATTTTACAATAAACTCCAATTCATCCCAAGTGGAGAGAACTTGGAATTGAGGCACTGTGAGAGCCAAGGATTCTTTCAGTCCTAAACCAGCTTTCTTCTCTAGGCCAGTGGTTCTCAGTCTTGAGACTGAAAATGTTCCAATGCCCAGGCCACAGCCCTGACCAATTAAAATAGCATCTCTATGGGTTAGAACCAAGCATGAGTTATGTTTTCATGTTTTTAATATTCCCAGGTGGTACCAATGTGCAGCCAAAATTGACAATCACGATGCTAGGCTGCTCAGCTTCCTACTACTGCCTCCTGTTATTTTCAGTCCCAGCTTCTCTTTCCTATATCCTGCAGGACTAGTCTTAAAACTTCTCTCAATTTCATTATTTTCCTAATCTTTTTTTTTTTTTTTTTTTTTTTGAGAACAGGGTCTCGCTCAGTTGCCCAAACTGGAGTGCAGTGGCATGATGACACCTCACTGCAACCTCTACCTCCTGGGCTCAAGCGATCCTTCTGCCTCAGCCTCCCAAGTAGCTGGGACTACAGGCGTGTGCCACCATGCCTGGCTAATTGTATTTTTTGTGGAGATGAGGTTTTGCCATGTTGCCCAGGCTGCTCTCAAACTACTGGGCTCAGGTGAGCCTCCCGCCTCAGACTCCCAAAGTGCTAGGATTACAGGTGTGAGCCACCGTGCGTGGTGATTTTTAATCACTAATAAATTATAAAAGAGAAAGTACATAAACAACAAAACAAAACTGTTTCACACACTTCCTATTCCTTTTCCCAGATCTAATACTAGGTCTTTACCTATCAAAAGGCTGAGATAAGAAATAAAGGTTCATGTATTTTAGGACACTTTATTACAGAAGCTGGATTCACAGCAGTTGCATGAGGGAGAGTGTGGTAGAGGGTGACATACTGAATAACCAACATGTAGTGATCTTCAGCCTCAGTAGGGATTACAAAGGAAAGAGAGACATTCCATACTGCTGCATCACAACCATTTTTGAATGGTCCCAAGGCTAACTGAGAAGCAAGGACATCTCCCCTGTTTAAGGAGAAAAATCCTACACGGTGGCAATAAGAATTAAAAGCTCTGAGAAGCCAGGGTCCCTGAACCTCCAGGTATAAACGTTCTTTTATGGGTGAAATAAATACATACACCAGAGCCACACACAGCCACACTCATGCACTCACAAGCAATACACCGTATGTATGCATACACCATACTCAAACATAAAACAAACATATGTTTACAAACACATGTAAGTCAAAGCCAATCAAGTATTAAACATGTTTACCTGACTGCTTTTCAGAGAAACTAGTCTGAAATACTTAAATTAAAAAAAAAAAAAAAAAGGAATGCCAAAGGAGAATTTTTCCCATGGAAATTGACAATTGGGGCATCTTTATCTTTTAATTAAATATTATTCGTTTTCTGAATAGATAATACAAGCACATGATTCAAAATTCAAGAAATAAAAAGAAATAACATTGAAAAGTTACCCTCGTATCTCTGTCCCAACTATGCACTTAACAAAAACAATCACTGTTGTTGCAGGTAGTTAGTCAAGAGTGGGGCAGGAGAGGGCTATTGCCCCACCCACTAGGAACATCACTTGATGATTCGGAAGTTATCACATTGCCTCTCTAAAACTGATAAATTGGCAGCCAGTGCCAGGTAGAGGACATTTCCTGATGGTCCACGCCTGGTGCATTAACGTGTTAATTGAATGCAAATGCCAGGGAGAAGCCACTTTCAGCGCATGTGCTGTAAGACACAAAATGGTGGAATATGACCTTCAGGGGGCACTCCGCCTGAAAAAGGAAGAAAGCCTCAGGCAGGCATGCATAGAAATTCCTAAACACACGGCCTGTGCTCACCTCTTAAAGGTAAAGAGGGCACTGGACATGTGGGCAGCCCACCCTAAGGGAAGAATCTTGGGAAAGGAGCCAGGCTATCAAGTCCTCGGATCAAGGTTAAACACTGCACCTGACCTCAGTGCCCATGTGGGACTCTTCCAAGCGTACTTTCCTTTCTTTCTTTCCTGTTCTAAAGCCTTTTTAAATAAACTTCCACTCCTGCTCTGAAATGTGCCTTGGTCTCTTTTTCTGCCTTATGCCCCTCAGTCGAATTCTTCTTCTGGGGAGGCAAGAATTGAGGCTGCTGCAGACCTGTATGGATTCGACACCAGTAACTTGGATATCTTGCACTGGAAACATTATCAGTACCTTCCCTGTTAGAACTGACATTTTTAGATAAACAATTTGGAACGTAAAATCTCATTCCTCTGAGATTTTAAATACATCGTAAGAAGAAATTAAGCTCTTACTCTAAGATTGTCATCCAGAATTCCCTAATCCTACCCAACAAAGGGTATGCTCTCAAAACATGCAATCTTTATTTCTACTGTTTTTATTTTTAGCAACCATACTTAATCTGTCACCAAATCTTACCAACTATCCTACTGCATAAAACAAGAGTTGCTATTTTACCTCTATTCCTACAAGCATCACCCCAATCCACATCTTTATCACCATTACCTTTACATAGTGGTTTCTTAGCTAGCTTTCAAGTCTCTCATTGAAATCCACCCAGCCAGATTTATCTTCTTAAAAATGCAGTTTTTGGGCCGGGCACAGTGGCTCACGCCTGTAATCCCATCACTTTGGGAGGCCAAGGCGGGCGGATCACCTGAGGTCGGGAGTTCGAGACCAGCCTGACCAACATGGAGAAACCCCGCTTCTACTAAAAATACAAAATTAGCTGGGTGTGGTGGCATATGCCTGTAATCCCAACTACTTGGGAGGCTGAGGCAGAAGAATCGCTTGAACCCGGGAGGCGGAGGTTGCGATGAGCCGAGATTGTGATATTGCACTCCAGCCTGGGCAACAAGAGCAAAACTCCGTCTCAAAAAAAAAACACAGTTTTCAGCACTCCAATCCCCTTTTTAGTAAACTTTAATGGCTCTCTACTTACAGATTATGTTGAATCTTCTGGGAATACCATTTAATAAAATCCTTAGTTAATAAGTCTAAGCTATTATAAGTTGATCTATAAGGCATCAATTCTCACCATTTCCCAATATAGCTGCCTCCCCTCCAATCAATTTCCTTTCCCTCCCTGTTTTTTTATTTTAGACTTTTACTATTAAATATAACACAAACATGGAAAACCACACTCAGAGATACACAGCTAAATGAACTTAGAAGCAACACATAGATCAGGAGACAGGACCATGTGAGCCACCACAGAAGCCCTCATGTACTCCCTCCCAGTGCCATTACCCTTCATGCCAACCAAGAGAAACCACTACTCTTTTACATTAATCACTTCCTTACTTTTATTTTTTTTAATTACTGAAGTACAAATACCTAAGTGCTATGGTTTAATTTTTCCTGTTTTTAATCTGTTCTCTCACCTTCTCTTTTTCATTGCAATTTGTTGAATATATTGGATCATCTGTCCTAAAGTTTCTCACAGACTGGGTTTTGTTGACTGTATTCCCTTGATGCAGTTTAACAAGTTCCTCTATCTTCTATATTACCTGTAAATTAGTAGTTGGATGTGGGCAGCTTCAACAGATTTAAGTTTAGCATTTTTGGCAACATTAAACATTAGAGGGTGGTATATTTTAAGAGACATATGATTTTCTCTCTTTTTGTGTTGAGTATCAGCCACTGACATTCAATGTCAAAATCCATTGAAACATAAGTGACTGCAAAATAGTAATAATCCATTTCTGTAATTTTGTCTTTATTTACAAGCATATGAAATTTCTCTATAAAAATAAACTTTACCTCATTGACTATTTGTTTACCTAAGAGTATTGTTCACACCAAAAGTAAAAATAAATACTTAATCTTTCCCTTATCAGTTTTCAAAATGAAGGAATAATTTCCTAATATTCACCAATAATGAAAAATTAGTCGGTGGGGGGGGGGTGGTGGGTGTTCTGGGGTTTTGCTTTTTTTTTTTTTTTTTGATATCATTATGAAATGGATTTAAACATAATAAGAGATGCCCAACCCATCATGGCTCTTATCCTTATTGATGCTCAAAGTGTTCCATTTTGGCCAGCAGAAGCCTCTGAGAGTGATTAACTGAACCACTTTGCCTGAGACTGAGAAGTTTCCCAAGTTTTAGGACTTTCAGTAGTAAAACTAAAATAGCTGGTCACCCAAAGCCTCTTCAAGTCAGTTCCTGAGTTCCTTTGTCACGAACCGAGCAGTCGTTAATAGCCTCCTTGGTATCTGGTATAAAAATGTTCCAGGATCATTTTATACATTTCATGCCCCAGACCTGGAATCAAAGATTTCTCAAAGAAGCCCTGGTTTCTTTTAGTAGAAAACAGCATTACTTGTTTTTTGTTTTTTTTTTTTTTTTTGAGACAGTTTCGCTTTTGTCGCCCAGGCTAGAGTACAATGGCACAACCTTGGCTTACTGCAACCTCCCCCTCCAGGGTTCAAGCAATTCTCCTGCCTCAGCCTCCTGAGTAGCTGGGATTACAGGTGCCCGCCACCATGCCTGACTAATTTTTGTATTTTTAGTAGAGATGGGGTTTCACCATGTTGGCCAGGCTGATCTCGAACTCCTGACCTCATGTGATCCACCTGCCTTGGCCTCCCAAAGTGCTGGGATTATAGGAATGGGCCACTGTGCCCAGGCAGAAAACAGTATTTCAAGACCACATTCACAGAACTAGGTTTGTTCATTTCTGGGACTTTTTCATAGACATAGCTAGGAAATGTCAACATTAAAATATCACATAAATATTCATTTGATTTATGCCACAATACACATAAAACATTCTCAGATTAACATACATATACATATGCACAAATATATATATACACACACAAATATAAGGTATATACTATTTTTAAATAACATTAAAGTAGCTCAAGTTCATACTGATACTTCTAATTACAAATCAGAAGTAGAGGATTTAGCCTTCTTACATCTATATAAATATAAACAGTATATAATTTCTTCCACATTAAGATTCCTAGCTCTCAAGGACACAGGAGATAACAAAATTAGAATAATGTATAATTATTCATTTGCTTTGCTGCACAATACACAGAAAATACCTGATCAACAAAACCAACACTACAGTCAAAAGTATGATGGCTGAAAATAGTTTTTAAAGTTTTTTGCATATGCTCTTCCCACTGTTTTTTACAGCTGAATTATATTTCTTTGCCAAAACATATAGTCGTTACATACTATTCTTTATAACCTTCATTTAATCCTAGTTCTCATGCTTAACACTAGTCTCACGGTGATTTTTTTCTAGTCAGTCTTTGCTGTTCTGCAGCCTCCACTGGTGATACTCAGAGACACAGGGTCTGGAGTGGACCCGCAGCAAACTCCAGCAGACCTGCAGCAGAGGGGTCTGGCTGTTAAAAGAAAAACTAATAAACTGAAAGCAATAGCATCAACATCAACACCATGCAAAAACTCCATCCAAAGGTCACCAACAGCAAAGACCAAAAGGTAGATAAATCCACGAAGATGAGGAAAAACCAGCACAAAAAGGCTGAAAATTCCAAAAACCAAAACGCCTCTTCTCCTCCAAAGGATCACAATGCCTCACCAGCAAGGGAACAAAAGTGGATGGGGAATGAGTTTGACAAACTGACAGAAGGAGACTTCAGAAGGCGGGTAATAACAAACTCCTCCAAGCTAAAGGAGCATGTTCTAACCCAATGCAAGGAAGCTAAGAACTTTGAAAAAAAGGTTAGAGGAATTGCTAATTAGAATAACCAGTTTACAGAAGAACATAAATGACCTGATTGAGCTGAAAAACAGCAGGAATACTTCGTGAAGCATACACAAGTATCAATAGCCGAACAGATCCAGTGGAAGAAAGGATATCAGAGACTGACGATCAACTTAATGAAATAAAGCGTGAAGAAAAGATCAGAGAAAAAATAATGAAAAAGAACAAACAAAGCCTCCAAGAAATACAGGACTATGTGAAAAGACCAAACCTACATTTGATTGCTGTACCTGAAAGTGATAGGGAGAACGGAACTAAGTTGGAAAACACACTTCAAGATATTATCCAGGAGAACTTCCCCAACCTAGCAAGACAGGCCAACATTAAAATTCAGGAAATACAGGGAAGACCACTAAGATACTCTTCAAGAACAACAACCCCAAGACACATAATCATCAGATTCGCCAAAGATGAAATGAAGGAAAAAATGTTAAGAGCAGCCCAAGAGAAAGGTCAGGTTACCCACAAAGGGAAGCCCATCAGACTAACAGCAGATCTCTCTGTAGAAACCCTACAAGCCAGAAGAGAGTAGGAGCCAATACTTAACATTCTTAAAGAAAAGAATTTTCAACCCAGAATTTCATATCCAGCCAAACTAAGCATCATAAGCAAAGCAGAAATAAAATCCTTTACAGACAAGCAGATGCTGAGAGATTTTATCACCACCAGGCTTGCCTTACAAGAGCTCCCGAAGGAAGCACTAAATATTAAAAGGAAAAACTGGTACCAGCCACTGCAAAAACAAACCACAAGTTAAAGACCATCAACACTATGAAGAATCTGCATCAACTAATGAGCAAAACAACAAGCTAGCATCATAATGACAGGATAAAATTCACACATAACAATATTAATCCTAAATTTAAATGGGTTAAATGCTCCAATTAAAAGGCACAGACTGGCAAATTGGATAGACCCATTCATGTGATGAATTCAGGAGACCCATCTCATGTGTAAAGACACACATAGGCTCAAAATAAAGGGATGGATGAATATTTACCAAGCAAATGGAAAGCAAAAAAAAAAAAAAGTGGGGGTTGCAATCCTAGTCTCTGATTGTTTAGACTTTAAACCAACAAAGATCAAAAAAGACAAAGAAGCCCATTACATAATGGTAAAGGGATCAATGCAACAAGAAGAGCTAACTATCCTAAATATATATGCACCCAATACAGGACCACCCAGATTCATAACCAAGTTCTTAGAGACCTACAAAGAGATTTAGACTCCCAGACAGTAACAGTGGGAGATATTAACACCCCAATGTCAATATTAGACAGATCAACGAGACAGAAAATTAACAAGGATATTCAGGACTTGAACTCAGCTCTGGACCAAGCAGACCTAATAGACATCTACAGAACTCTCTACCCCAAATCAACAGAATATACATTCTTCTCAGTACCACACAGCACTTATTCTAAAATTGACTACATAATTGGAAGTAAAACACCCCTCAGCAAATGTAAAAGAACGGAAATCATAACCAACAGTCTCTCAGACCACAGTGCAACCAAACTAAAACTCAGGATTAAGAAATTCACTCAAAACCGCACAACTATATGGAAACTGAACAACCTGATCCTCAATGACTACTGGGCAAATAACAAAATTAAGGCAGAAATAAATCAGTTCTTTGAAACCAATGAGAACAAAGACACAACATACCAGAATCTCTGGGACACAGCTAAAGCAGTGTTTAGAGGGAAATTTATAGCACTAAATGCCCACAGGAGAAAGTGGGAAAGATCTAAAATTGACACCCTAATATTGCAATTAAAAGAACTAGAGAAGCAAGAGCAAACAAATTCAAAATCTAGCAGAAGACAATAAATAACTAAGATCAGAGCAGAACTGAAGGAGATAGAGACATGAAAAACCCTTCAAAAAAAATCAGTGAATCCAGGAACTAGTTTTTTGAAAAGACTAACAAAATAGACCACTAGCCAGACTAACACAGAAGAAAAGAGAAGAATCAAATAGACACAATCAAAAATGATAAAGGGGATATCACCACTGATCCCACAGAAATACAAACTACCATCACAGAATACTATAAACAGCTCTATGCAAATAAACCAGAAAATCTAGAAGAAATGGATACATTCCTAGACATATACACCCTCGCAAGACTAAACCAGATAGAAGTTGAATCCCTGAATAGACCAATAACAAGTTCTGAAATTGAGGCACTAATAGCCTACTAACCAAAAAAAAGCCCAGGACCAGACAGATCAACAGCTGAATTCTACTAGAGGTGTTACAAAGAGGAGCTGGTACCATTCCTTCTAAAACTATTCCAAACAATAGAAAAAGAGAGACTCCTCCCTAACGCATTTTATGAGGTCAGCATCACTCTGACACCAAAATCTGGCAGAGACACAACAAAAAAAATTTCAGGCCAATACCCCTGATGAACATCAATGTGAAAATCCTCAATAAAATACTGGCAAACCGAATCCAGCAGCACATTAAAAAGCTTAGCCACCACGATCAACTCGGCTTAATCCCTGGGATGCAAGGCTGGTTCAACATATGCAAATCAATAAACATAATCCATCACATAAACAGAATCAATGACAAAAACCACATGATTATCTCAATAGATGCAGAAAAGGCCTTCAACAAAATTCAACAGCCCTTCATGCTAAAAACACTCAATAAACTAGGTATTGATGGAATATATCTCAAAATAATGAGAGCTATTTATGACAAACCCATAGCCAATAGCATACTGAATGGGCAAAAGCTGGAAGCATTCCCTTTGAAAACTGGCACAAGTCAAGGATGCCCTTTCTCACCACTACTATTCAACATATTATTGGAAGTTCTGGCCAGGGCAATCAGGCAAGAGAAAGAAATAAAGGGTATTTAAATAGGAAGAGAGGAAATCAAATTATTTCTGTTTGCAGATGACATGACTGTATATATAGAAAACTCCATCGTCTCAGCCCAAAAACTCCTTAAGCTGATAAGCAACTTGAGTGAAGTCTCAGGATACAAAATCAATGTGCAAAAATCACAAGCATTCCTATACACCAATAATAGACAGCCAAATCATGAGCAACCTCCCATTCACAATTGCTACAAAGAGAATAAAATACCTAGGAATACAACTTACAAGAGATGTGAAGGACCTCTTCAAGGAGAACTACAAACCACTGCTCAAGAAAATAAGACAGGACACGAACAAATAGAAAAACATTCCATGCTCATGGATAGGAAGAATCAATATCGTGAAAATGGCCATTCTGCCCAAAGTAATTTATAGATTCAATACTATTCCCATCAAGCTACCATTGATATTCTTCACAGAATTAGAAAAAACTATTTTAAATTTCATATGGAACCAAAAAAGAGCCCATATAGCCAAGGCAATCCTAAGCAAAAAGAACAAAGCTAGAGGCATCACACTGCCTGACTTCAAACTATACTGCAAGGCTACAGTAACCAAAACAGCATGGTACTGGTACCAAAACAGATACATAGACCAATGGAACAGAAATAGAGATCAATGGAACAGGCCTCAGAAATAACACCACATATCTACAACCATCTGATCTTCGACAAACCAGACAAAAACAAGCAATGGGGAAAGGATTCCCTATTTAATAAATGGTGCTGGGAAAACTGGCTAGCTGTATGCAGAAAACTGAAACTGTAGCCCTTCCTTATACACTTTACACTGTTGGTGGGAGTGTAAATTAGTTCAGCCATTGTGAGGCTATTTCTCAAGAATCTAGAACAAGAAATACCATTTGACCAGCAATCCCATTACTGGGTATATACCCAAAGGATTATAAATCATTCTATACCCAAAGGATTATAAATCATTCTACTATAAAGATACATGCACACATATGTTTACTGCAGCACTGTTCACAATGGCAAAGACTTGGAACCAACCCAGATGCCCATCAACGTTAGACTGGATAAAGAAAATGTGGCACATATACACCACGGAATACTATGCAGCCATAAAAAAGAATGAGCTCATGTCCTTTGCAGGGATAAAGATGAAGCTGGAAACCATCATTCTCAGCAAACTAACACAGGAAGAGAAAACCAAACACTGCATAGTCTCACTCATCAGTGGGAGTTGAACAGTGAGAATACATGGACACAGGGAGGGGAATATCACACACCGGGGCCTGTCAGGGGGTGGGGCCAAGGCAGAGGGATAACATTAGGAGAAACATCTAATGTAGATAACGGGTTGATGGGTGCAGCAAACCACCATGGCACATGTATACCTATGTAACAAACCTGCACGTTCTGCAAATGTATCCCAGAACTTAAAAATATAATTAAAAAAAAAAAAAGGAAAGAGAAAAAAAAAGAGCAAAGGATTATTTGAATAGACATGTCTCCAAGGAAGATAGATAAATGGCCAAAAGGCACCAAAGAAGATGCTCAATATCATTAGCCATTAGGAAAATGCAAATCAAAATGACAATGAGATACTACTTCATACCCAATAATGATACAGGAGATAGAAATTATTTAGGCAGATAATAACAGAGTCCTTGGCAGAATTTCTCTTTCAACAAAAAGTAGCTCCCAAATCATTTCTTTTCTAACAAAGAGCAGCCTGAAAAATCGAGCTGCAGACATAGATAACCAAGCTGGAAACTGAACAGGTGAATGCCAGCAGCTGTGTCAATAGAAAAGGGCTACCTGGAAGCCAGGTATGTTCAACATGGAGGGTCCATCTTTGCTTTTCTTTGTCACCACATGTACAGTAAAGAAGCAGGCAACACAGACAGCACCGGCCAGCCAGAGAACCCATCTGCCTAATAAAAGATTAGGGCAGGGCGGCCAGCTTTTTCACATGCTATGCAAGTGGCACACCTAGCCCTAACTCGTTTTTTGCACCTTAGGCAAATACCACACCCGGTCTGACCAATCTTTCATGCCCTATGTAAATTAGACACTGCCTCCTCAAGCTCATCTATAAAACTCACTGCATTTCACCATAAAAGCAGCAACCCAGTTCTCCAGGACCCCTCTCTCTGCAGCAGAGAGAGCTCTTCTCTTTCTTTCGCCTATTAAACTTCCACTCTGAACATCACTATTTGTGTGTCTGTGTCCTAGTTTTGTGTGGCTGTAAGACAACAAATCTCGGGTATTTACTCAAGACAACGATGCCACTTCAATAAGATGGCAATATTAAAAAAAAGTACAGAAATTAGAATCTTCATACATTGTTGGTAACAATGGAAAACAGTCCAGTTGCCTTGGAAATAGTTTGGCATTCCTCAAAATGTTAAACATAGAATTAGCATACGACCTAGCATAATATGCTCTCAGGTATATACCCAAGAATTGAAAAAAAAAAAAAAAAAAAAAAAAAGCACACATAAATATTATTTATGCAACGTTTGTTCTTAGCAGTCTACTCAAAATAGTTAAAAAGTAGAAACAACCTAAATATTCATCAACTGATGAAAGGATAAACAAATTGAATGGATAAACAAAATGTGATATATTCATAAAATGATATATTATTTGACCATAAAAGTAAAGAAGAACCTAAGTCCTCATTAAACATCATCAACTGGTTCTTTTGACTTCAAGTGAAAACAATGGACCAGGTGGCTCACTCCTGTAATCCCAGCACTTTGGGAGGCTGAGGAAGATGGATCACTTGAGTCCAGAAGTTTGAGACCAGCCTGGGCAACACAGTGAGAGACACTGTCTAAAAAAAATTAAAATTAAAAAAAAAATTAGCTGGCCATGGTGATGCGTGCCTGTTGTCTCAGCTACTCAAGAGGCTGCACTCCAGCCTAGATGACAGAGCAAGACCCTGTCTCAAAAAACAACAACAAAGCAACATATAATAAAACCCAGTTTTTTCCTCCTCAGTGTTATAATGAAATGACATGTTATTCAAGGACCTGCTGTATGTTCTTTTACTTAAAGCTGCAGTTTCCAAGAACCTATCAATGACATTAAATAAGAACTTACTGTACTGACATATGCTACAATATGGATGAACCTTGAAAACATCACATTAAGAAGCCAAATACTACATAATGAATGATCCATTTCCATGAAATGTCCTGAATAGGGAAATCCAAAAAGGAAGACTGCAGATTAGTGCAGATTAGTTGAGAGCCTGGTGTAGGGAAGTGGATAGAGGGAGTAACTGCTAATGGGCACAGTTTCTTTTTTGGGTAATGAAAATATTCTGGTATTAGATAATATTATAGTATAATTAGATATTGTATTCACAAGATGCAATCTTGTGAATATAGTAAAAACCCCTAAACTGTACATGTTAAAGTGATTATTTTATAGTATGTAACTTATAACTCAATTTTTAATAATGAGTGTGACTTCTAACGATGCAATAGGGTCAGACTTACCTTTCCATTTTAAACAACTAGAAAATTGAATAAAATACACGAAATAATTTTAGAACAACAGGAAAGAATAATTGGACAATAATTAGATAACAGAAAACACAGGTCTGTGATCTTTGACAGAAACAAGAACATGAGCTTAACAATTGTCTCAGATTACCACTGGGAGACAATTTTCAGGCCACAGGAAAGGGAAGGGAAGGGAAACAGAGCATGACAGTCTCTCTGAAGTTGGGAAGTAGAGATTACACTTCAAGAAAGCCAAAAAAGCTAGTGTTTATGGGCAGAAAATTGGAGAAAAAGAAGCTGCAAAAAGAGAGGTTGTGGAGATAAGCAGAAAAATAGCTTCCAGTCTTCTGAGTACCAATCTGTGCATGTGAGAGAGGAAGCACAGGAAAAGAAACACTGAAACAACAGTAGAAAGACCTAATAGTAAACAGGGCTAAACTAGCCCTAGGCTAAAGGCTGTTCTGGACCTGTACAAACAAAGACTTAAAACTAAATCTCAAAAAGATTAAGGGTGGCTCATGCCTGTAATCCCAGCATTTTGGGAGGCCAGGTAGGAGTATCACTTGAGGCCAGGAGTTTGAGATCAGCCTAGGCAACATGGCGAGACTCCCATCTCTACAATAAATAAAAAAAAAAATTAGCTGGGCATGGTAGTGTGTGCCTTTAGTCCCAGCTACTTGGGAGGCTGGGGCAGGAGGATTGCTTGAGCCCAGCACTTGGAGGTTACAGTGAGTCAAGACTGCCCCACTATACTCCAGCCCAAGTGACAGGGCAAGGCCCTGTCTCAAAAATAAATAAATAAATAAAAATTTAAATTAAATTTAAAAAAAAAAAAGATCAAACTGATTCCAAGTAACTCAAGTGTGAACCAGAAAAAAGTCCAACATTATTTAAAAGAAATTTTAAATAATCTAGGAACCCTAAACATAAAATACACATTTCTAATATCCAATAAAAAATTACCAGGTATGTAAAGAAGCAAAACACATAAAACCCAGAACAAGAAACAAGAAGAAAAGTTAATCAACAAAAACAAACCTAGAAATAATGAAGAATTAAATGTTAAAATATATTTTATAGGCTGGGCGCGGTGGCTCATGCCTATAATCCCAGCACTTTGGGAGGCTGAGGCAGGCGGATCACCTGAGGTCAAGAGTTCAAGACCAGCCTGGCCAACATGGTAAAACCCCATCTCTACTCAAAATACAAAAATTAGCCAGGTGTTGTGGCACGTGCCTGTAATTCCAGCTACTCAGGAGGCTTAGGCAGGAGAATCACTTGAACCCAGGAGGCGGAGGTTGCAGTGAGCCAAGATCCTGCCACTGCACCCCAGGCTGGGCAACAGAGCGGGACTCTGTCTTGAAAAAAAAAAAAATTTATAAACATGTATATGTTCAAGAAGGTAAATGAAAACATAAATATCAGCCGGACACAGTGGCTCATACTCGTAATTCCAGCACTTTGGGAGGCCAACAAAGGTGGAATGCTTGACCTCAGGAGTTCGAGACCAGCCTGAGCAGCATGACAGAACCCGGTCTCTACAAAAAATACAAAAATTGGCTAGGTGTGGTGGTGCATGCCCATAGTCTCAGCTACTCAGGAGGCTGAGGTGGGAGGATAGCTTGGGCCTGGGAGGCAGAGATTGCAGTGGGTTGAGATCGTGCCACTGCACTCCAGCCTGGGTGACAGAGTGAGACCCTGTCTCAAAAAAAACATATATACATAGATATAGATATAGATATAGATATAGATACAGATATATATTTATGCGTGTGTGTGTATGTATATAAATGAAATTGAAATATAAATGTCATAACAGAAAGAGAAGATATAAAAAGACACAAATATAAACTAGAGATGAAAACTATAGGCCGGGCATGGTGGCTCAAGCCTGTAATCCCAGCACTTTGGGAGGCTGAGGCAGGCGGATCACGAGGTCAGGAGTTCAAGACCAGCCTGGCCAATATGTTGAAACCCCGTCTCTACTAAAAATACAAAAATTAGCTGGGCGTGGTGGCAGGCACCTGTACTCCCAGCTACTCAGGAGGCTGAGGCAGAAGAATTGCTTGAACCCAGGAGGCGGGGTTGCAGTGAGCCAAGATCGTGCCACTGCACTCCAGCCTGGGCAACAGAGTGAGACTCCATCTCAAAAAAAAAAGAAAAAAGAAAAAAAAAAACTATAAAAACACACAGGATGGGATTAACAGCAGATTAGATACTTAATTAAAAAGATTAGTAAATTTACAAGCAATTCCAGGTAGATTATAGATCTAAACATATGAGGCAAAACAATACATGTTTTTGAAGGCAATATACAATATCTTCATAACTTCAGGGTAGAGAAGGTTATCTTGTGAGAATTTTTCATAAAAGAGAACTCACCATAAAAGAAAAATTGGATAAATTTAACTTCTCTCCAACAACACACAAGAGTGAGAAGGAGAAAAAAATGGGTAGGCAGAGGAATATCTGAAACACACGTAATAGATGACTTATAAGAGGTTCAATCTCCTTAGTAATTAGTTCCTCGAAAAACAAAACCACAACGAGATACCACCACACACCTAAAATATTAGCAAAAACTAACAAGTTTGACAACACTAAGTGTTGGCAAGGATACAAACTGAAAGGAACTCTCATATACTGATAGCATATGTGGTATAACCATTTGGTAAAATAGTTTGGCATTATCTAATAAAGTTGAAAATCAGAAACCCTATAACCCAGAAATCTCATTCCCAGGATATAACTTACACAAAGAGCTATTAGCATGAGCCAACATATATCTGTAAAAAAGTTTTCACAGCCATATTATTCATAATGGTCCCAATCTGGAAAAAATCCAAATTCCATAAGCAGAATATTCATATAATGACATAGTCTACCGCAATAAAAATGAAACAAAACAACAAGCAAGGCCAGGCATGGTGGCTCACGCCTGTAATCCCAGCACTTTGGGAGGCAGAGACAGGTGGATCACTTGAGGTCAGGAGTTTGAGACCAGCTTGGCCAACATGGTGAACTCTGTCTCTACTAAAAACACAACAAAAAAATAGCCGAATGTGGTGGCAGGTGCCTGTAATCCCAGCTACTTGGGAAGCTAAGGCAGGAGAATCCTTGAACCTGGGAGGCAGAGGCTGCAGTGAGCCAAGATCGCTCCACTGCACTCCAGCCTAGGCAACAGAGCACAACTCTGTCTCAAAAAAAAAAAAAGAAAAAGCAATATAGATGAATCCAAAAAAGGATAATACTTTCCAAAAAAACAGGATATTAAAGCATAATTTTTAGTTAAAAAAATCAATGTGATATGTTTATAAGTGACATTAGTAAGATGGCAGAGGAAGACTTTCCAGGACTCCAGCTTGCAGACACATTAATTTGAACCACTATCCACACACAAAAACATCTTCACAAAAGTTAAAGAAACCAGGTGAGACATTACAGCACCTGAATATAGCACAGAAATAAAAAGAGGCACATTGAAGAGAGTAGGAAGGACAGTGTCACATTACCTGCATCCCCAACACCAGCCAGCTAGCAAGGAGACAGATGCTCGTTGAGTAGAGAAAAGAGAAGGAATTGAGCACTGGACTTTGCCTCAGCCCCAACACTAGGCCTGCCCCATTAAAATCGTGTTGGGCACTCTGCCCCCGCCTGACTCCAGGCCAGTACTTCCAGACTACACCTCCTGGCCCACTCCACTACCAGGCTGGTCCCAGTGACCCTAGGCCCCAGACCAGCCCTCGGCTTCAGGCTAATCCCAACTCAGGCTCCAGGCCCAACCCAGCACCAGGCAACCCCGCATAGCCCAAGATGTTAGGCTAGCCCTAGTGCCAGGTTAGCACACAGACTTCCAGCACCAGGCCAGCCCCTGAAGCCACATGCTCCAGACCAGCCCACGTGGCCCCAAACACCAGGTCTGCTCCAGCATCAGGTTGGCACCTGTGGCCTCAGACACCAGGCCAGCACACAAGGACACAGGCTCCAAGCCTGCCCTACGGGTCTACATTCCAAGTCAGCCCCTGTGGCCCCACACTCCAACAGACACAAAGTCCAGGCTCCTCTGGCAGACCCAGGGTCCAGGTCCATCCCAGGAGAACCTGGCCTCCTCTGGCAAACCCAGGGTCCAGGCTTATCACAGCAGAATCCAGTGCCAGGCCAGCCCCCAAGACCAGATGACTCACACCTGCCTCAGTGGCCCAGTCTCCAGGCAAGCCCTTGCAGACCCAGCCTCCAGGCCAGCACTCACTCACCCAGCCTCTAGGAAGACTCTCATGGCTCTAGGCACAAAGCAAGCACCCACGGACCACAGCCTTCAGTGGACCCAGAGTCCAGGCTTACTTCAGCAGACCAAGGCTTCAGGACCACCCTTGCAAACCCAAGCTCCAGGCTAACGCTGGTAGACCCAGGACCAGGCCTGACTCACAGGTTCCAGGCCCACCCCCATGGTCCCAGGTGCCAGTGAAAGCCAGGCATTGTGGACTCAGGCTCCAGGCCCATCCCCAAGGTCCCAGGTGCCAGCAACTGGTTGGCTCCTGCAGATTCAAGCTAAAGTCCGGTCCAAGTGCCAGGTCAGCTCCCAAGGGACCAGGCTTCAGACCAGCTCTTGTGGACTAGGCCCCTAATAGTCAACGTGTCCACTCCACAAGGGGCCAGCTTGGCACTGTGAACCCTGGATCTAAGTCTGCTCCAGCAAACTCATGACCCACATTTGCCCCAGTAAATATAGTCTGCAGACCAAACCTCATGGACCCAAGCACCAGACCTGTGCACCTGCTAACCCAGCTACCACAACAGCCTGCCTGAAGACACCAGCAGTAAGTCTGCCCACAGACCACACCAGAAAGCCTGCCTAGGATCTCTGGTCAGGCTAAATGGTGAAGAACTTTCCCAGCCAAAGCCAGTCTGCAAAGAGTGGAGTAAGTTCCTACTTCTTCAAATGTGCAGGCACCAATACAAGGCAACAAGAATCACAATCAGGGAAACATAACACCACCAAAGGAACAAACATTAAAGAAATTAAGGTTTATGAGCTGCCTAACAAATAATTCAAAATAATCACCTTTTAAAAACTCCATGAACTACAAGACAATACAACTAGACAAGTAGACAAAATCAGGAAAACAATAAACAAACAAAATGAGAAGTTCAACAAAGAAACAGAAACCATAAGAATGAACCCAACTGAAATTCTGGAACTAAAGAACACAATGACTGAACTAAAAAAATTCCAAAGAGAGCTTCAACAGTAGACTCAATCACATAAAAGAATCAGTGTGCTTGAAAAGGGGTTATTTGAAATGATCCAGTCAGAGGAACAAAAAGAAAAAAGAAAAAGAGTAAAAAAAGCCTTTGAGAATTACAAAACGCCATCAAGCAAACCAATTTATATATTATGGGTGTCCCAGAAGGAGCAGAGAGAGAAGAAAGTTTATTCTAAAAAATAATAAGAAAAATTCCCCAAATCTGTGGAAAGTCAAACATATCCAGGTATAGGAAACTCAAAGATCTCCAATCAGGTTCAACGTAAACAAGACTACCCCAAGATATATTACAATCAAATTGTCAAAAATCAAAAACAGAGAGGATCTTGAAAGCAACAAGAGAAAAAAAGCATATCACATACAAAGGAATCCCAAGATGGCTATGAACAGATTTCTCAGTAGAAATCTTATAAGCCAGGAGAGACAGGGATGATCTATTCAAAGTGCTGAAAGAAAATAGGCTGGGTGCAGTGGTTCACACTTGTAATCCTAGCACGTGGGGAGGCCAAGGCAGGCAGATCACCCAAGGTCAGGAGTTCGAGACCAGCCCGGTCAACAAGGCGAAACATCATCTCTACCAAAAATTAAAAAATTAGCCAGGCGTGGTGGCGGGCACCTGTAATCCCAGCTACTCATGAGGCTGAGGCAGAAGAATGGCTTCAACCTGGGAGGTGGAGGTTGCAGTGAACAGAGATCAGGCCACTGCACTCCACCCTGGGTGAGAGAGTGAGACTCCATCTCAAAAAAAAAAAAAGAAAAGAAAGAAAAAAACCAACAAATAAATATTGAAACAACAGACTTTAACTACACTCTAAACCAAATAAACTGAACAGACAAATACAGAACACTCCGTCCAATAGCAGCAGAATACACATTCTTCTCAAATGCACATGGAACTTTTTTCAGGATAGATCATATGTTAGACCAGAAAATAAGGCTTAACAAACTTAAGAAGACTGAGATCATATCAAATATCTTTTCCAACCACAATGGTATTAAACTAGAAATCAATAAAGGATGGATTTCGAAAAATTCACCAAAAATTTCTCAAAAAAATAAACAACATGCTTATGAGCAACAAATGGATCAAAAAAGAAATTAAAAGAGAAATTTTAAAATGTCTTGAGACAAATGACACAACATACCGAAAGTTGTGGGATGCAGCAAAAGCAGTTCTAAGACGAAAGTTTACAGCAATAAATGTCTACATCAAAAAAGATTTCAAATAAATAACCTAATATTAAACCTCAAGAACTAGAAAAAGAACAAACAAAGCCCAAAGTTAGTAGAAGGAAGAAAATAATAAAGATCAGGGCAGAAATAAATTAAATATAGACTAGAAAAACAATAAAGATTAATAAAACCAAGAGTTGGGTTTTCGGTTTTGGTGTTTTTTTTGAGACAAGGTCTCGCTCTGTTGCCCAGGCTGCAGTACAATGGTGCAATCTCGGCTCACTGCAACTTCCACCTCCCAGGCTCAAGCAATTCTTCTGCCTCAGCCTCCCGAGTATCTGGGACTACAGGCGTGTCACCATGCCTTGCTATAAGAGTTGGTGTTTTGAATAGACAAATAAAATCAATAAAACTTTAGCTAGACTAAGAAAAAAAAGAAGTCTCAAAACCAGAAATGAAAAAAGAAAACATTACAACTGATATTACAAAAATATAAAGAATTATAAGAAACTACTATGAACAAATATATGCCAACAAACTGGATAACTTAGAAGAAATTGATACATTTCTAGACATATACAACTTACCAAAATTGAATCATAAAGAAACAAAATCTTAACAGATCAACAGTGAGTACAGAGATTAAATCAGTAATAAAAAGTCTCCTAACAAAGAAAAGCCCAGGACTTGATGGCTTTACTGTTGAATTCTACCAAACATTTAAAGAAAAACTAATACCAATCCTTCTAAAACTCTCCCCAAAAAATCAAAGATGGAAAAATATTTCCAAACTCATTTTATTAGGCTAATGTTACCCTTCTGTCAAGGACAAAGACACTACAGGAAAAGAAAATTACAGGTCAATATTCCTGACCAACACAGATGCAAAATCCTCAACAAAATACTAGCCAATCTAATTCAGTAGCACATCAGAAGAATCATTCACCATGATCAAGTGAGATTTATCTCTGGGGTGCAGGGATGGTTCAACATGTGCAAATCAATAAATGATATACCACATTAACAGAATGAAAGACAAAAACCATATGATCATTTTGATAGATGCAGAAAAGGCACTTGGTAAAATTCAACAATACATCATGTTAAAAACTCAAAAAAACTGCTATAGAAGGAATGTACCTCAACGCAATAGAGGCCATATACAACAAGCCCGCAACTAACATCATAATCAACAGTGAAAAGTTGAAAGCTTTTCCTCTAAGATCAGGAACAAAACAAGGATGCACACTCTCACCACTACTATTCATCAACACAGCCACTGGAAGTCCTGGCCAGAGCCATTAGGCAAGTGAGAAGTAAAAGGCATCCAAATCTGAAGGGAAGTAAAATTGTCCCTGTCTGCAGACAGCATGATCCTTTAGACAGAAAACTAGATAAAGGACCCTAAAGACTCCACCAAAAGAGTGCTAGAATAAATGCATACAGTAAAGTCAGAGGATACAAAATTAACATACAAAAATCAGTAGCATTTCTATATACTAACAATGAACTATCCAAAGAAATAATCAGAAAAACAATCCCATTTCCCATTTACAACAGCTACCAAAAAAAAAAGTTAGAAATAAATTTAACCAAGGAGGTGAAGCATCTATACACTGAAAGCTATAAAACATTGATGAAAGAAATTGAAGACATAAGTAAGTTAATAAACAATTATATACTGCAATGACAGTTAAAAGAATTCACTTTAGATTTGTATTTTTTGAGCTAGACATCTTAAGGCTTTTTAGTGTTTTTTTCTCCTTTTCTCTTACCTTCTGTTCCCATTCTCTCACTTCTTCCAAACTCATACTCTTAAATTTTGTCCACTTATGAAAACAAAATGAATAATAAAGTATAAAGAAATAAAAGTAAGAAACTACCTGAAGTCTTGCTAGTTGTGCAGTACGGGCAACTATCTTATTGTATGGTTCAACAATTTTTGCTTTTATCCTAAAGGAAAAGAAAAGAGAGGAGTGAGAATAAAATCATTTTCAAAATATCAATGGATAAAAACATTCCCATTCCATTTATTTATAAAATTAAGAACAGTACCTATCAACAGCTCCCTGTAAAGCCCCAATTCTCGTCTGCATCATCTGAAGAACACCTAGGAAAACATAAGCTAACATTGGCTTTACAAATTTACAGGGCATCCAACTGGGTAAAAAGTTAAATTAAAAGAAAATACATGCATATATAATTTTAACTTTTTTTGTCACCATCCTAATCCAAGCAACCAGTATCTTTTACCCACACTGCTGTAAAAGCCTGTAACTGGTCTCCCCCTCCAATCTTTGCCTCACAAAAGAAGCCTGACAGGGAATGGGAACTGACTGCTTAATGGAAAAGGGGTTTCCATCTGGGGTGATGGAAAAGTTATGGACCTAGATACTGAGGATGGTCGCACAACACTGTAAATGTACTTAATGCCACTGAATTGTATGTTTTAAAATGCTAAAAACAATAAATTTTATGTTATGTATATTTTAACACATTACCAAAAAAGTATGACTGATCCTCCATGATATCCCCTTTGCCCCATTACTCCTTTATTAAAACTATAGTCCACAGCTTAGTCTACAACTCTCTAGGCTTACAACATGAGGAAATTTTCACAAAATTGGAAAAACATTTTCAGGAAGATCAAGCATAAATTTTATTATTTAGGCTTCCAATTAGTACAGATATTTAATTATTTTGAATGCCATTCTTTAAAATTCAGTTTCTATATCCAACTGGCATAGTTGTTTTGAAAGCATAGTACTCTATTAATAGCTAAATTTAAGTATAGACATGTCATCATATTTTAAATGAAATAATATTAGAACAAATAAACATTCCTATCAGCATACAAGTATACAATAACAGAGTTCAGTTCAATAGAATCCTCTCTGAATCAAAGATTCCCACTTTTCTGCTGGTTTTGTGGTGTATTCACCATACACTGCCAAGAATACACTGCCATTACTTATAACCATTTTCTTACATCATATCCTCTCCACAACCCAGTCTCAATCGGTTTCCATCAATACTCCACCAAAACAGATGTTACCAAGGTCACCAGAAATCTACGAGTTGCCAAATTCTATTGTTCGTTCTGTCTTAACCTTGTTCAAGCTCTCAGAAATTCACAGCAGTTGACTACTCCCTTTCTAAAACATTTTTTGTCTAGGCTTTCTTTTTTTGAGACAGTCTCGCTCTGTCACCCAGGCTGGAGTGCAGTGGCTTGATCCCCCCTCACTGCATGCTCTGCCTCCCGGGTTCACGCCATTCTCCTGCCTCAGCCTCCCGAGTAGCTGGGATTACAGGCGCCCACAACCACGCCCGGCTAATTTTTTTTTTTTTTGTATTTTTAGTAGAGATGGGGTTTTACCATGTTAGCCAGGATGGTCTCGATCTCCTGACCTCGTGATCCACCCGCCTTGGCCTCCCAAAGTGCTGGGATTACAGGCGTGACCCACCGCGCCCGGCCTTTTCTAGGCTTTCAAATCATCACGCTTCCTGGGTCTCCTATTATCTCATTAGTTGTTCCCACTTCTCCTCTGTCAGACCTCTACATGTGCTGGAGTACCCCAAGACGTGATCCTCATCCATCTGCTCTTCTCCATCTACAATCTTTCAGGAATTTCATTCAGTCCCAAAGTTTCAAATAGTATCTGTTCAACAAAATACTGATTTTATACACACACACATATACAGACATATACACATACATCTATGTAAAAAGATTTTCTTTATATATCTGCCTATGTTCTCATTCCCTCTCTATCTCTCTGTCCTCTTTCTCTCTTCGCCTGTACTGTTACATCAAATTTAAGATACCCAAGACAGTTTATGCCCTACCCCCCAACCCATCAAAAATCACACTTCTCTCCAGGCTATGACATCTCCATTACTCATATCATCATCTATCCAATTTTTGAGACCAAAATCCTAGGAATAACTCACGGTGACTTTTTTCCATCAGCTCTTTCATCTGCCATCAACAAACCCTATCAGCTTTGCCTACATTTTACTCCATCTGCCACCACTCTAATCCAATGCACCATCAACTTCTACTATTCTAACAGCTTCCAAACCAGTGTCCCTGATTCCACCATTGCCTTTTTCTACAGAGCTATCAGAGTAAACTATTCCGAGTATTAATCTCATCATACAATAACCTGATTAAACTCTTCCATAGGTTTACCATTGCATTTAGAATTAAATCCAAATTCCTTCCCAAGAACCTTATCTACGATCCTCTCCCTCCTTCACTAAACATCAGCTATTCTGGGCTACTTTCTGCCCCTCAAACATGCCAAATTAATTCCTGCTTTCCCATTTATTGTTCAGTCTTTTCCTCAAATCTTCACATGATGGCTCCTCCTCATCATTAGATCTTGGCTCAAACGTCATCTTCTCAAAAAGGCCTTCCCTCTCCTTCATCCATCCCCATCATCTGTTTTATTTTCTCTATAGAATTTACAAATAAAATTTTTCTTTCTGTTTTCTGAGATACAGTCTCACTCTATTGCCCAGGCTGGAGTGCAGTGGCATGATCTCGGCTCACTGCAACCTCTGCCTCCCAGGTTCAAGCAATTCTCATGCCTCAGCATTCCAAGTAGCTGGGATTACAAGCATGATCCACCATGCCCAGCCCTGTTTTCTACCTGCACTTTTTTTTTTTTTTTATCTACCTCCAGGACAAAAACATAGTTCCAAAAGGACAGTGACTCTGTCTATCGTTCACAAGTGCCTAGTACTTAACAAGTTATTAATTACTATTTGATTGCCTGAATGAACAATTAAATGAATGAGGCTATCTTTGTTTTTTGGTTGTTTGTTTGTTTTGAGACAGAGTCTCGCTCTGTCGCCCAGGCTGGAGTGTGGTGGCACGATCTCGGCTCACTGCAAGCTCCGCCTCCAGGGTTCACGCCATTCTCCTGCCTCAGCCTCCCGAGTAGCTGGGACTACAGGCACCCGCCACCACGCATGGCTAATTTTTTGTATTTTTAGTAGAGACGGGGTTTCACCACGTTAGCCAGGATGGGAGGCTACCTCTTTTTGACAAAAAGAAGCTTAATAAATATTCCTCAAAATTCCATGAAAACAAAAAGTCTATTGCTATAGCTTTCTGAAACCTAGCAAATTCTCAAAGTAATATTTGGAAGAATATTTTTAAAAAGAACATTTTTAAATAAAATAGGCTTAAACATACCTCCAAACTATTTACATGCTAAAAAAATTTTACATATTTAGGAGAATAAAGCAGATGAAGTAGAAGCTAGAATAATATTCAATTTTTCTAACATGTATACACACCACACTTACTTTTCAGCATCTCAAAATAACATCTAGACACATCATGCTAAAATGAATGCTAACCAATTCACATTTAAAGTTTTTTATTTTATTTATTTTTTGAGACAGGGTCTAGGGTCTTGCTCTGTCACCCAGGCTGGAGGGCAGGGACACGATCACAGCTTACTGCAGCCTCAACCTCCTTGGCTCAAGCGATCCTCCTACATCAGCTTCCCAAGTAGCTGGGACTAGAAACATGCACCACCATGCCAAGCTAATGTTTTATTTTTTATAGAGATAGAGTCTCATTATGTTGCCCAGGCTGGTCCTGAACTCTGGGATCAAGTGAACCTCCCACCTTGGCCTCCCAGAGTGCTGGGATTACAGGCGTGAGCCACTGCACCCTGGCCTACACTTCAATCTTTTATGTTCAAATAATCTAGTGAATATTCTGAGATAATCATAGGAAAAAAGTAGCCAGCCTTTGTACTCTACACACTCACACAAGAGATAATCATTCTAATTCAGTCTAGCAGTGTATTTCAAATATTTTAATCTTTGAACATCATTCTGGGAAAAACAAGCACATTATAGAACTAAAACACATATTTAAAACCCACAATGAGAAATATTTCTGTTGTGGTGATTCATCTAGACCTATACACACTCAATGTACTACCATGCCATCCTTATTAATAAAAAACTAGCATGTTTTAAAGATTGCCATTAAAATATTACTTGCTCTCAAAAATGCATAAAAATATTATGAGATTTAAAAATATAATTAAAACTAGTGAGCTTCTGCACAGCCCAAGAAACTATCAATACAATAGAATAAACAGACAACCTACAGAACAGGTGAAAATGTTTGCAAACTATGCATCTGACAAAAGTCTAATATCCAGAATTTATAAGAAACTTAATTCAACAAGCAAAAACACAACTCCATTAAAAAGTGGGCAAAAGACATAAAGAGACATTTCTCAAAAGAAGGCATACATGCAGGCAACACACATGAAAAAAAAATGCTCAACATCACCAATCATCAGAGAAATGCAAATCAAAACCACAATGAGATACCATCTCACACCATTCAGAATGAGTATTATTAAAAAGTCAAAAAACAACAGATGCTGGTGAGGCTGTTGAGAAAAGGGAATGCTTATATGCTTTTGGTGGGAAGATACAGCCACCGTGGAAAGCAGTTTGGCGACTCCTCAAATAACTCAGAACTACCATTTGACCCAGCAATCCTGTTACTGGATATATATTCAAAAGAAAATAAATTGTTCCACCATAAAGACACATGCACTCGTATGTTCATCACAGCACTGTTCACAATAACAAAGACATCGAATCAACCTAGGTGCCCAACAACAGCGAATTAGATTTAAAAAACATGGTACATATATACCATGGATACTACACAGCCATAAAAAAAGAATGAAACCATGTCCTATACAGCAATATGGATAGAACTGAAGGTGATTATCCTAAGCAAATTAAGGCAGGAAGAGAAAAATCAAATACCGCACAGTCTCACTTATAAGTGGGAGCTAAACATTGGGTACTCATAGACCTGAAGATGACAACAATAGACAATAGGGACTACTAGAGGAGGGAGTACCTAACTGTTGGGTCCTATGCACACTACCTGGGTGACAGGATCATTTGTACCCCAAACCGCAGCATTATGTAATATTCTCAGGTACAAACCTACACATATACCCACCCCTGGATCTAAAATAAAAGTTGAAATGACTAATAATGATGATAATAATAATAATAATAATAAATTTCCAGTACTAAGTCAATCAGTACTTAGAGCTTCTTAATCTTCCTAAGAACCCAGTCAGATATGTATCCCAGATTTCAAATAACAAACTATTATTTCCAAAAATACTAAGTTCTTCATCAGGGTATCTTAGAAATATTGTACATGCTGAGAATAAGTTAGTATCTTTGAGTACATGAGAAATACTGGGGGAAGCATTAAAGAATACTGCATCACAGAAAACAATATCCTCTCTCCTTAAGAATTTGATCAACATTGAGAAAAACCACTTACCTTTCTTCTGATGTACAATGATTAATAATAGTAATCATAAGTAATAACGTAAAACACAATAGTTACATCTCATATTTATGAGATGTAGTTTAATTTAATCAAGAGGGAATGAAAAATTCATAAAAGATTTAGTCAAACAAAAATCACCAGATTTGTAAAAATAAAAATCCAATTATTATTCCACTATATTTTCATTAAAAAGAGTTGCAAAAAAGGCTCCAAGAAAGGCAAAAATAAGAAAAAAATTCATGCCTTCTTCCACTACTAGTCACTCTGGTATTGTTGATGTTTTTATTGTTTTAATTAACTAACACTTACAGGTACACTAAATATGTGCAGGCATTGTTCTAAGTATCTTGCTAATTCATTTAATTCTCAGAATAATGCTATGTTAGTACACATTATACCCCTGTTCTACAAATAAGAAAACTGAGGCAGAGAAGGGTTAACTAACTTGCCCAAAGTCAAACACCTAGTAAGCAGTAAAACAAGGATTTGAACCCAGATCATTTAGCTCAGGGGCCAGCAAAGTTTTACTAAAGTTTTACTGAAACATAGCCACACACATTTGTTTTCATATTATCTGGCTACATTCACTCTACAATGGCAGAGTTTAGTAGTTGCAACAGAGACTGTATGGCTGGCAAAGTCTAAAATACTTGCCATCCAAAGTAGCTTGCCAAAGCTTGAAAATCCCTGGTCTAGCTCTACATAATCTCTAGCAGTTAATAGAAATATACCTTCCAACGACTCAATCCCAGTTGCTTGTGCCAGTAAATCTTCATGTCTTGCAACAACCTGAAAATCAAAAATAAATGATTAGCTTTTGCTCTGTTAGGTATTTTTCCTTGTAACCAAAATGTAGAATGGACGATCTCTCTTGGTGTAGAAATGAGGCAAATACAAATACAAAAGAAAAAAACAGGTTTTTAAGGTGTGTCTGAGATGAGTTACAAGCGGGAACACACATACATTTACAGTTCAACACAGAGCAAGAGGAGTTACAGCCTTTTCTTAGCCCTGTCTTAGTCTGTTTGGACTGCAAACACAAAATACCTTAGACTGAGTAATTTACAAACAGAAGAAATTTATTGCTCACAGTTCTGGGGTTTTGGGAAGTCCAACATCAAGGCATTGGCAAATTCAGCATCTGGTGAGAACCCATTCCTTACGGATGGTACCTTGTATCTATCTTCACATGGTGGAAGGGGCAAACAGGCTTCCTCGGGCCTCTCCAATATGATATGATAGTATTAAGAGCCCTGCACTAAACCCTAATAAGAGCCCCGAGCTCTTAATACTATCATATTGGAGATTAAGTTTCAACATATGAATATTAGGGGAACACAAACATTCAGACAAGCCCCTTGCTATCTTAAAGAGATGTACAAGTGGAGTTGTGCCAAAAAATGTAAAAAACAGCTCATTGTTGCCACACCATTATTATGTTTTCCCTTTAAAGAATATTTTCAAACATCAGGTTCTCTTTGTTCTTGAATTTGATTCAGCACCACCAAGGCTACATCCTACTCTGGAAAGATACAGCACTCAGTGCTCACCTATACCTGAACATCTCTCTGCTTCCAGTTTCCCAGTGTCACATACCCACAGCAAATCCTTTTCCCTATAGATGTTTGATACTTTTATGAAAATTAGGGCACTGCAGATGGCCAGAACAAAAAAACCAATGTTACTAAAGGCCACATGCAAGACATTCCTAGAAACATCACGAAATCATGCAACTCTTTAGAATAATGCAGGAATCCTTATTATTGTGTGCCTTTTATTCCAATGAATACGAAGTTTCATGTCTAGTCTGCTGACTGAAGTTCTTAATCACCAAAGATTAATTCACTGGAACCCCTAAATTCTCCACTTTGTCCTGTTTCAGATATCACTGTCATTCTGTCAAGTTTCTTTCTATCATATCTACTCAAAGTATTACTCTTGGTCATCTCGGTCTTTTATTCGTAAGGTTGCCAGAAGATGTCTGAATTTTTCCCAGCCTACTGATACGGTCATCAATATGTCCATCTTAACAAGACAAACTTTTTAAAAATTATCTATTCTCCTTTATCACGAGTAATACTTTGGTAAGGTTAAAAAGCCTAAAACTATAGTTTCATAGACTCCCTTGCAACCAATTAAATGATTTTTCCAAGAGTTGTGGAAGACAAGAGAGAGGAAAGCTAGGCTGGGCACGGTGGCTCACACCTGTAATCCCAGCACTTCGGGAGGCCGAGGTGGGTGGATCATTTGAGGTCAGAAGTTTGAGACCAGCCTGGCCAACATGGTGAAATCCTGCCTCTATTAAAAATACAAAAAAATTAGCCGCATGTGGTGGTGCACACCTGTAATCTCAGCTACTCGGGAGGCTGAGGCACAAGAATCATTTGAACCCGGGAGGCAGAGGTTGCAGTGAGCAAGATCATGCCACTGTATTCCAGCCTGGATGACAGAGCAAGACTCTGTCTCGAAAAAAAAGAGGAGAGAGGAAAGCTTACTGTTTCAGCTAGTAATAAAGGTCCTGAGACCTGAGAATTTAGAGACAGTTAAGAGAACCACATTGCTCACTCCAGGATTTAGTCATCAGGTACCTAGAGGCAGAATTTTAGCACTGGCATGTAAGGTAAGAACAGGTACTTCCAGGCCTCTGTATTGCATCTGTGGTAGTTCCTTCAACTCCGTCCACTAGCTATTCACCCAACAATTTGACAAGCATCCAAACTCTCTGTATGAAGTGTCTTTCTTAGAGTGATTTCTAGTTCCTGCACTAAACCCTAATAGTAAATGTTTTACAATTTTAGTCATCTCACTGATATAGACTACTGGGACTCAGAGACTTCCTCTACCTCACATCCTAGGCCACTACAACTTCTCCCCTCTAAGTGATGGTAAATACATTTTAAGTTCTTATTGATTCCTGCAAAGTAGATGCTGCATACAGGGAATAAGGAAAATACCAAGCATAAAAGGACTGAAAGAATTGCAGGTGGTTCTTGCAAAAAGCCACCCCCTCAGAACTCTAGACTAAACTAAATACATTCTCCCCTGCTCTCATAAACAACTCACACTATTCTATTTAAAACAGGCCTCGCTTGCCTGCCATTATTTCTGTCCGTGTCTGCCACTGGTCTGTGGGTCCTTGGAGAGCCAAGAAATGTATTCTATTTATTTGGCTATCCCCACAGTCTAACTCAAAGCTTGACAATTAAGCGTGTTTTCTTTTTTTTTTTTTGAGACAGAGTCTTGCTCTTGTTGCCCAGGTTTGAGTGCAATGGCACGATCTCGGCTCCCTGCAAGCTCCACCTCCCAGGTTCAAGTGATTCTCCTGCCTCAGCCTCCCGAGTAGCTGGGATTACAAGCGCCCACCACCATGCCCAGCTAATTTTTGTATTTTTAGTAGAGATGGGGTTTTGCCATGTTGGCCAGGCTGGTCTGGAACTCCTGACCTCGTGACCTGCCCGCCTCAGCCTCCCAAAGTGCTGGGGTTACAGGAATGAGCCACTGCACCCGGCCTAAACGTGTTTTCTAAATATCTGTCAATAAAGATTGAAATCAAATGATATATAATCAGAATTTTAGAGTCAAAATAACCTTAGAAGGCATCCCAGTCCTAAGCCACTCAAAGAAACTAAGACACAAAAAAGATCAAGTGGATATGTCTCAGGTTATACCAAATCTATGTTTCCTGGTAAACAATCTATGTTTCATACATATGTTCATTCATTTAAATATATTAAATACCTACTCAATCAAAGGCAACACTAGAAATTATACCATAAAATTGCCCTATAAAAATTACAGAATTTTAGTAGAGGAAGGAATCTTCAAAGTTATCTACTACAGTCTCCTCTTCCTCTTGCTTATTCCAACCCATCTGATAGATTAAAAAACAAAAAAGCAAGACTCAAAGACATTAAGTGATATTAAAGTCAGTTAACAGCATAGCTGAAATTAGGACCCGTAGCCTAACGTCTCATATGGTATCCTACTCACAATAACATTTATCAACTTTCTGTAATTTCAGCAAATGCTACACTTTGTGCTTATAAAATATGAATTGCCAATGTAACATCCCAATTTTTCTTATTCATATTGTTTTACTTCCAAAATTCCATTTTCTATTATCTTTATCGAACACATCCTATTTTTTGCCCACTATATTCGCTGCACATCAGTTAAGGTGGTGAACAGGAAGTATGAATGAAAGGCTTTGGTGAGGTGGTATATTAGTTTTCCCACAAACAAAAAGTGGTTTACAGAAAATTTCAAAAATTTACTTTGAAAAATAAGTCACACTGGTAAGTATGCACTTCTTCATGTAAATATGCATTTGTATTTAATAAGATTACAAAAATGCTAAATTATCACTTTAGGCTGAACAATCCATAGGGACCCTGAAGATCAGAATTACCTGTAAGTGTAGTTCTTTGTCCAACTGACTGATTCCTTGGGCAAGTTTTGCTAGTTGTTCAGCAATTACAGCTTGATGAATAGATTGAGAAGTATAAGTCTTTACATCAAAGTCTTCGTTTAAAAAGTCACTGTAACACTCTGGATTGGGGAAAAAATAAGGAAAAGTCCTTAATTACCCTGTACTAAACCAGTTATTAAACAACAGAACAATTATAATCATAATTAACATATTTTGATCCCATACTCTGAACCACTCCACTATACTGCTTAATGCTTACTTTTATCATGACCTAAAGGAAGTATAACATTGAGAAAGAGATTAAAAACATAACGACTGGCCAGGCACACTGGTTCACGCCTGTAATCCCAGCACTTTGGGAGGCCGAGGTGGGTGGATCACCTGAGGTCAGGTGTTCAAGACCAGCCTGGCCAACATGGTGAAATCCCAAACCCCATCTCTACAAAAATACAAAAATTAGCTGGGCATGATGGCGGGTGCCTGTAATCCAAGCTACTCGGGAGGCTGAAGCGGAAGAATAGCTTGAACCCGGAAGGCAGAGGTTGCAGTGAGCCGAGATTGTGCCATTGCAATCCAGCCTGGATGACAGAGCAAGACTTCATCTCTCGCAGGGCGCAGTGGCTCACGCCTGTAATCCCAACAGTTTGGGAGGCCGAGGCAGGTGGATCATGAGGTCAGGAGATCGAGACCATCCTGGCTAACACAGTGAAACCCCGTCTCTACTAAAAATATTTAAAAAATTAGCCGGGCATGGTGGTGGGCGCCTGTAGTCCCAGCTACGCAGGAGGCTAAGGCAGGAGAATGGCGTGAACCCGGGAGGCGGAGCTTGCAGTGAGCTGAGATAGCGCCATTGCACTCCAGCCTGGGCGACAGAGCAAGACTCTGTCCCCAAAAAAAAAAAAAAAAAAAAGACTTCCTCTCAAAAAAAATAAATAAATAAATAACTACTAGCTATAACTATTAATCCAAGAAAACAAGATCATTGTCAGTGAAAAGACAACAGGAAAATTGGCTATATATATATATATATATATATATATATATATATACATATGTAATATTTATGGCCGCAGATATCTCTAGATCAATACACAAATACTGTTATAGCAAAGTGAATCTGCAATTTTAATAACAATAGGAAATATAAATTTATAGGCGTTACTGAAATTTAGAATTTATGGGTGAAATATGTTAATGGAAAGAAAAGTTGTTTAAAATAGGCCCCTAATAGACAGAAAACAGAAGTAATACTAGATGTTAAAAAGATACCCCTCAATATAGAAATCCACAAATTTGTGGATGAAAGAAAAATTAAGAGAATTGAAAGCTAAAAATAGATACCCAGAAGGGAGCTCATGGTAACCATGTACCAAATCTCCTAATGATACAGTAGATACACGTAAAGCTGCCTTGAGAGAGATTATGAAACAAACAAAATAGAGTACTTATAAGAAAACCTAAATTGTCTACATCCCCTATAATGTATGCTCCAAGAGGGGAAGAAGGTCTTTGTTTTGTTTGCTAACTCATCTCCATTGTCTGAACAATACCAGACACATGGCAGGTTCCATGATAACCAATCTATACATCAGCTGATAGTATCATTCTGGTAACAACCAACAACAAAAAGTAAAGGCTCATACTCTTGATTATTCTTAAAATGTAGTGGAATGAAAGAAGGAAACTGCTACTTTGACTGCTTTTAAGTCTGAGAACCACATTTCCTTCTAATTTGCCAAGTGCTTCTCAGAATTAAGAGTCCTGTCAGCCAGACAAATGAAAAAAGCCATTCCAAGCAAAGGGAAGGTTTAGCAGTGGCAAATGCCATGGCATATTTTGAGAAATAAGGGGAATACTGATTTCAGTGTGTCTAGATCATAGCACATGTATATTGGACAGAAATGGTAAAGAATGACAGATGTGGTTCCAAAGGTTGGAGCGCAGTTTGAAAAGAGGTTTGTAAGACATTTGAAATGTTTAACCATATCTCATTTAACCCAAGAAATTGCACTATCAGCTGTACGTTACAGAACAATAATCCTGGCAGCTGTATAGAGGATGATGGAAAAAGGATTAGTCACACAGCAATGTGCTGAAGTTGCCTCTTATTGGCTCTTGAGCACCGACTGTTAAATTTTCAGGAATTCTGTGAGCCGGTTGACCTTTCACACGGATATCTTAAAATCTACGATGGTGAGAGTATTTACACCATGGTAATCAGCAAACACTACAAAAATCAGGGCTTTTTCTATTTTCCCACAAAGCCAATTTACCAATACACCCAATAAATAGAACCACAGAGGCCAGTAAAGTACTATGTTAACAGCCTAAGAGACATAATGAAGGCCTGAATAAGACCTGAATAAGTGGCACTAAGAATGTCAAAGTGACAAATTTAACAAATATTCACACTGCACAGGATGTAGGACTTAGTGACAAGCTGAAAATGGGTGATTAGGTAGAACAAACAAGGATTCCCAAATTTCTTGATTAAGCAACTGATATAGGAAATTTAGTTTTACACTAAGTTAGACCACTAGACACTGAATATACAAAGATGAACATAAACTTCTGCCTCCAAGGAATTCATAATTTACAAGGGGAACAAGCACACATTTACCTAACAACATAGTAAACACAGATAACAGAAACTACCAGAGGAAAAGATTAGGAGAGAAGAATAGAAAAAGTGAATTCATTTCATTTTTTCATATGTAAAACTTGTACTATTTGTTCATATGTAGGTTTTCATGTGTATTATAGAACTAGCACTGCTTGTTTACTATCAAAATAGAAATGTCCATACAGGTTATGGAATGGCATATCATAAAAAAATTAGGATAGAAATGTCCAGTAGGCAGTTAAAAATATAGTTTTATAATTCAGAAGACAGGTAAGGAGCATACTGAAACCACGGACAAGACCAGATGATTTAGGGAAAAAAAGTTTTAGAATGCACAAAAAGGCAGGAAAATGAGGAAGATAGGAAAGTTGGAGGTGGACAGAGAAAATGAAAGCAATCAAAGAGACTAAAGAGTGCTCAGGGAGACAGAGAAACAAAAAAGAATGGCAAAAGCCAAAAGAAGGGATAAAGAAAGTATTAGTATTGTCATAGAGCTTACAAAGATCAAACACAACGGGATGTGGCATTTGAGGGCTGACAGCCTTTAAAGAGATGAATTATATAATGCTTCTCTTTTACAGTTTCCTCATTCCCATAGGAGGCATATCAGAAACACCTCACCAATTTTCATACTATGCATCTGTCCTCACCAAGCCTATCAATCCGATACTCTGTCATTGGCCAAATCCCTGATATAGTGAATCAAAGTTTCTGCTGGAAATGCTTAATTCCTCAGGAATGTTGGGGGTGGAGGGGCAACAGAGACCGCTTAATTCAGAACAAACTGAACTGACAAGTATCTACAGGAACCTGGAAAAGAGCACCTAGAGAATTAAGAATTTTTAAAAAGCACGGCACCCATAAACCACATGAGGAAAGTATTTCAAGAAAGGAATCAAATGCTATTACAAGTTAAAGGAAAGGACCAAAAAAGTGTCCATTTGTCATATGTGCAAGTCATTGGAAACCTTGCAAAGTTATTTCAATGGCATAGATTGAGGGTGACTGAGTCCCTAGGAAACAGGAAGAAAAAATCCAGAGCAAAGTAGGAGGCACTATCCTTAGAACGGAGCAGAGACTTGGCCGGGCGTGGTGGCTCACACCTGTAATCCCAGCACTCAGGAGATCGAGACCATCCTGGCTAACACGGTGAAACCCCGTCTCTACTAAAAACACAAAAAATTAGCTAGGCATGGTGATGGGCGCTTGTAGTCCCAGCTTTTCAGGAGACTGAGCCAGGAGAACGGCGTGAACCCCGGAGGCAGAGCTTGCAGTGAGCCGAGATTGCGCCACTGCACTCCAGCCTGGGCGACAGAGCAAGACTCCATCTCAAAAAAAAAAAAAGAAAGAAAGAAAGGAGCAGAGGCTCCACTTCTGTTGCAATTGAAAAGGCAAGGGAAAAAAGGTGCAACAGATGGTTATAGGTTGAGGTTAAATTCATAGGTTTGATGGGCAAGAAATGGAGAAAGTTCACATCTGATGGATCCTCTTTTTCTCCCCAGGGAAGCTTAAAGTCATTTGTTGAGCTTGAAGGGAAAGGTTTGAAAAGGGTAAAGAAGATTTAAATAATCGCTGTGGAGAATGGCAGAGAACCAAGGAGGAAAATACAGAAGGCAGAACTGAAGACTATTACCATCCAAGAACTGATTACAATTCCTGAAATACATCCTACTGAAACATATATCCGGTGTTCCACTGTTCACCTGGGGAAGTCCTATCTACAGTTTAAAACGTCTCCACCTAGAAAGCCTTTTCTGACATTTCCTAACCAGTTTCCAACCCCCAGTTATCATTCTCCTCTGTATTAATGCTCTACTTTATACACAACCCTACTGCTATCTTACATCACTATATTACAGCACCTACCTTTATAGCTCTACAAGATTATTTCCTCTACTAGATGGTGAACTACTTGAGGGCAAGAACTGCACATATATCAGGAGCAATTGCAAATATATCAGGGTCTCTGCCTTGTATCTAAAGTTTAAATTCAGTTTAGCCAAGTTTTAGACAGAGACCCTGACCTAGAGTTTCCAACACAAAATAGTTCAGAAAACATCATTGCTTTTCAGAAAAGTACATAAATTATCATGAAAAGGCATGTAATTCAGGACGACAATAAAATATTCAACAGTCAGAGAAAATAAACAATAATTTGGAAATTTATTTATTACCCACTTCGTTCTTCAAATGTGTGCATGTGCTTCTAACTGCGATGATCAATTTAAAAAAACATTCTGCACCTACTGTATGCAAGATACTGCTATTCACACTATGGGATATTAAAAAAAGTCTGCAATACAGAAGAGATTAAAACAAGTATACAAATGATTTTAGTACAAGGTGGAATGCGATGGCCACTAGAGAAAAAATTAAGAACAGGTGAGAAGGGCTTTATTTTTATGCTTATAAATGTGAACTTTATTCTGAAGGATAAGAGATTCAGGACATGGTAACTGGATTGACACAACTGAATACGCTTTTCAAGTATATTATATCTAACTTTTCTTATTTTGCGCAACTTCTCTCCAAACTGACTAGCAATAAAATCTGACTGCTAGATTCTGTACAAATGGTTAATCCCAACCTGAACGAATGCCTCAAACCCTCCCCCACGTGTCACTGTAGATAACTGCCTCATAAAGGAGGAAAAAAAAAACCAGCCTGCAAGAGGGGTCACCCTGTACAGTCCATTTGTTAAAGGAGTAGGCGTTTCCAGTTCTACTTTAAAACAAGGCCCTATTTCATTATGCGTCTGCCGCCTGTTCTAGAGCTTACACTTTTGAAGAGCTCGAACGCTACACCCCTTCGTCAAGAACTGCGGCAGCAGCTGGTGGCTGCCAACGCGGGCCACAGGGTTTGGGCTCCCGAAACTTCAGGGAAGCTGGAGGCATTGGGGGTCGAGTTGAAATGAGGAGCACACAGAAACCAAGTGTCCCCAAGACACCAGAAAAGAGGGAGCCAGTCCCAGAGGAAACAGGTTGGCTAGAAAAGTACCCACGCCAGGGGGCCGGACGGAGGGGAGTGGTCAGGTCCAGACTGGAAAACTTTCTGCAAAGCAACGGGTTGGGTCCACCTCGCTGTCCAGGTGCGGAGCAGCGCAGACCCCCAACCCCACGACCTGATCAGACCCTGTCTCCTTACCGTCCTGCAGAAGTTCCCGGACTGTCGCTGCAGCCGCTCCAGAGCCTCGAGCTCCAAGGCCAGCTACAGCGACGCTGCCGTCGCCACCTTCCATGTTGGCAGGTGCCGCGTTGATGTCGTCAGCAGCAGAACGGCTCCGCCCAAGTGGTGACGCAGAATCCGGGCGCCGCCCGCCCAGTCAGCCCATGGCTCCAGGCCCGCCTGGCGAACTGACTCTCAGCCCGCGCCTGGGCTAAGCCTGGCTAGGAGCAGCATAGGTACTCGAGCAGTGGGCCCCCAGGGTCCGAGTGCTCTGCGCCCAGCGCACCGAGGGAGCCAAGGCCGTCGGGCCGGCGCTTTCCGCTGTCTCTCGCAGCAGCTCAGGGCCGCGCCCCCTGGGCTGGCGTCGTGCCCTGGCCAAGGAGAAGGTGGGCACCGGAACGTGGCCGCAGCGCTTATCTGTGAAGCAAGTATTAAACCTCAGAACAGGGGCCGCGCGGCGTAAGGCAGGAGAGCAGAGCAGAGGTTTCAGGGAGCTTCGTTTGCCCTCCACACTCACAAGAGTCACGCGTTAGTTGCTACACAGCTTTATCTGTCGCACGCCTTGATTGGCACTACTGGGGTAATAAAAGCCCGCAGGAAATGCTTGGGAAGAAAAGTTGCTGGGGATGAACAGTGAAGAGAATTAGGGAGAATCGATGAAGAAGGAAGTCTGAACCATAAAAGGACCAATAAAACTCACTGTCTCTACCCTCCTTCCTTCCCATGAGACCTTTGACCTTTTGCCTTTTCTACTTCTTCCTCAGTTTCAGTCACGTGCCAGACTTTTTCTTAATTACAAACTGATAGATGGTCCATATCTCAACTAACACTATTGACGCTGTAAGAGCATCAGGTTGGTTCCCGTTGTATTTTCTTTACTAATACGTTCGCATTTTTGACCTAGATTTCTTTCTTCTAAGATAAATACTGATAAATTAACAGGGTCAATCAACCACAAGTATGCAAGACAGTCTTAAGCTTCTTCGCAAAAAGAAGCTGTAAGATGACTGTTTCATTTTGTACAGTAGGTATGTATCCAGGAAACCAATTTTATCCAGTTCCAGAGCTACGTGGTTTTCTACGTTCTGTTTCAAAAAGGTGCTATTACTTATCCTGTGCTTATCGCTGTTCTAAGTATTTTATAACTCTAAATGCATTTCATACTCATAACACCTTAGGTAAGCAAGTCTTATGCCACACTGCATTATGCCCTCTTTGTCTCAGAGGATTTTCTCTAGTATGTAAGATCTTAGTCATGATGGGAATAGGGGTGATTCATTCATTACTTGTGAATTAGGAATTGTTTTTCCTTCCTTGGCTTTATTCCCCCCAGTGGAATATTTTAGAAGAGTGAGTAATATTCATTCATACAGTGAAAGTTTTGACCCCCCTACTCTGCATGCTCTCATGAGTTTACAAACATAAGACTCAATCCATATCCTAAAAGGAGTTAATAGGTAAGGTAGGAACCCATTTAAACAAACAATTGTACCAGGTGCTTTGGAATCTTTGGATTAACTTATTCCAGTAATTCCAAGCTTAGCTGCACATTGAAATCACCTGAAGAGCTTTAATAAAAACACTGATGTCTGCATCCTGAGCCCAGACATTTGGATTTAATTGGTCTAGGGTATGGCTTGGGCATCCTAATTCTTAAAAGCTCCTCAGGTCATTGTAGCGTACAACTAAGGTAGAAAGCTACTGATTGTTTTGTTTTGTTTTGTTGAGTTGGGGTCTAGCTCTGTCACCCAGGCTGGAGTGCAGTGGCAGGGTCATGGCTCACTGCAGCCTCAACCTCCTGGGCTCAAGGGATCCTCCTGCCCGAGCTTCTGGAGTAGCTGGGACCACAGTCGCTTGCTGCCACGCCCAGCTAATTTTTATAATTTTTTTAGAGATGGGGGGGTCTCACTATATTGCCCAAGCTGGTCTCGAACTCTTGGCCTTAAACAAGCCTCCCACCTTGGCCTCCCAAAATGCTGTTTACAGGTGTGAGCCCAGCCCCTTGAAAGCTACTGATTTATTCTTTCAGCAAATAAATATTGAGGCCTTCTGTATGCCATTTACTATGACTGCAGGAGTGGATAAAAATGAAGTAATTCTTGCTAAAATCACTAATGACCTTGTTGCCATTGCACACTTTATTTTTGCCTTACTTTTCTCTGATGTTTAAGATACCTATCCCCTCCTTCCTTCATAATGATCTCTCTCTTGGTTTCTGAGTATCACTCTTTAGGTTTATTCCTCCCAGCTCCAAAGTTCATCTTCAGTCTCTTTTGCTCTCCCCTTTTCCTCTGTTACTTAAATATTGGTGCTTCCAGCGGTTTCTTACAAGATCCTGACATCCTTAAGTACCTTGGCTATTTTTAATTTCAACTCCTTGCCTAAAGGTTAAAGACTCTAAAGTTTGAGCAATTAGACCATTCTAAAGTTGGCCCATATCTGATTCTTTTTGTTGTTGTTGTTTTCTGCTTCATTTTTCCTTCATACATACCTGTTTCTAAGTTACTAAGGCCAAAGACTGGAATATGAAAAGTAGCCAACACTGTGAAATGGTAGGATTTTAAGTACAGCAAATGTAAACCATTTATAAACTCCATAATTTCATCACTCGTACCTGTACCTCTTGGGGTATAAAAGTGATTTACAATGCAATTGTAGAATTATTATTGAAATTTTCACTAGATAATATCACATTAAAATTTTTAAAAATAATTAACGTTTGTTTATCTTCTGATTGACAGACAGAACAGGATTCAAGAATTACAATAAAAGCACCAGGATATCTTTTGAAACACTGACTACTTAAGAGTTGCTCTATTAATGCCATTTAACTTTCCTGAATAAAACAAGATATTTCCAAATGCCAGTTGAGTATCATATATAAAATAATTCAAACCAAATTTCTTGGCTTACCAATCCCAACAAAGTAACATGTAAAAAATTTTTAAATAACATGAAAACTTACAACATGGTAAACTAGGGGAAAAAAATCTCGTTTTCTGCATCTTGTTTTTCCACAACTATCTTGGGTAGTTTTCCACATCTATTTATCTTACAAATAGAGGCAGCATTCTATAGTATCATATTGGATACTGTGAAAATAAGCTATTAATAAAAAAATTTCTGAGCCCACAAGCCTGATAAAAAATATGTTGTTGGCAGTTGAAATTGTTAGAATGGAATTAATATAGTGAAAGCATATTTTCTCTATACAAGCTTATTGTCTTTTTCAGATTTGAAACATATCTGTATTAATGAAGAGTGACTGCATGCAAACGACAATATGTCAGGAAAGAAAAAAAGATCCCATAGAAATGTTTCATTCTGGACAGCTGGTAAAAGTCTGTGCCCCAATGGTTCGATATTCAAAGTAAGTGTTGCAAAATGGTTAATGAACTAAGATGAAATTTCCCTTTTATGCTCTGACTTTTTAAAAGTACTGTAAGACCACCCACCGTATGGGAACTTCAAACTCCTAGCTTTGGAATCATGATTTAGAATTGAGTCATGGTGCTACTACTTGCCTAGTATATATGCGATCCTGAGTAAACAATTAACTTCTCTGAGCTGCACTTTTTATATCTATAAAAATGGTGGTGGTTGTAACTCCTACCTATAAGTATATAATGGATATTAAATAGATATAAGTATTGATGTATAGATTTTTATGTGAACTTAAGTCTTGGGACAAATAGGAGTGCAATTATGGGTCCTGAGGTAGTTGTGTGTTCAGTTTTCGAAGAAATATTTCTTCGTATCTTTTGCTCATCTTCTAATTGGATTGTTTGCTCTTTTACTATTGAGTTTTTTTAGAAGTTTGTTATAAAATATACGTAACATAAAATTTACCTCTCAATCATTTTTAAGAATACAGTTCAGTAGTGTTAATTACATTCACATTGTTGTGCATCTGATCTCTAAAACTCTTCTCATCTTAGAAGATGGAAATTCTATCACATTAAACTATGACTCCCCATTCCACTGTTCCCCACAGCAGCCCCTGGCAACCATTATTCTACTTTCTCCCTCTATGAATTTCACTACTCTAGGTACCTCATGTAAGTCTTATACGTATTTGTTCAGAACTGGATTTATTTTGCTAATATTTTATGCAGCATAACATCCTCAAGGTTCATTCATGTTGTAGCATATATCAGACTGTTGTTCCTTTTTAAGGCTGAATAATATTCCATTTTATGTATATTTTGTTTATCCATTCATCTGTTGATATCCATTCATATATTGATAGAACACAAGATAACTTCCACCTTTTGGCTATTGCAAATAATACTGTCATGAACTATGGGTGTACAAATACCCATATACAAATACCCATGGTTCGTAACAGGTCTCTGAGACCCTGCTTTCAATTCTTTTTGACTATGTACCCAGACATAGAATTGCTGGATCTTATGGTGATTCTATGTTTAACTTTTTGAGCAACTACTATACTGCTTTCCATAGCAGCTGCACCATGTTACCTTACCACCAGCAGTGAACAAGAGTTTTAATTTCTCCACATCCTCATCAACACTTGTTATGTTCTGGGAGTTTTTTTTTATTATTATATTCATCCTAATGGGTATGAAGTGGTATCTCATTGCAGTTTTAATTTGCATTTCCCTAATGATTAATGATGCTGAACATCTTTTTGTGTGTTTTTTTTTTTTTTTTTTTTGATAAGGACATTGCTTATGCAGTTTATTTTTTTTTCTTTTTTTTTCTTTTATTATTATTATTATTATTATTATTATACTTTAGGTTTTATGGTACATGTGCGCAATGTGCAGGTAAGTTACATATGTATACATGTGCCATGCTGGTGTGCTGCACCCACCAACTCGTCATCTAGCATTAGGTATATCTCCCAATGCTATCCCTCCCCCCTCCCCCCACCCCACAACAGTCCCCGAAGTGTGATGTTCCCCTTCCTGTGTCCATGTGTTCTCATTGTTCAATTCCCACCTATGAGTGAGAATATGCGGTGTTTCGTTTTTTGTTCTTGCGATAGTTTACTGAGAATGATGATTTCCAGTTTCATCCATGTCCCTACAAAGGACATGAACTCATCATTTTTTATGGCTGCATAGTATTCCATGGTGTATATGTGCCACATTTTCTTAATCCAGTCTATCATTGTTGGACATTTGGGTTGGTTCCAAGTCTTTGCTATTGTGAATAATGCCGCAATAAACATACGTGTGCATGTGTCTTTATAGCAGCATGATTTATAGTCCTTTGGGTATATACCCAGTAATGGGATGGCTGGGTCGAATGGAATTTCTAGTTCTAGATCCCTGAGGAATCGCCACACTGACTTCCACAAGGGTTGAACTAGTTTACAGTCCCACCAACAGTGTAAAAGTGTTCCTATTTCTCCACATCCTCTCCAGCACCTGTTGTTTCCTGACTTTTTAATGATTGCCATTCTAACTGGTGTGAGATGGTATCTCATTGTGGTTTTGATTTGCATTTCTCTGATGGCCAGTGATGGTGAGCATTTTTTCATGTGTTTTTTGGCTGCATAAATGTCTTCTTTTGAGAAGTGTCTGTTCATGTCCTTCGCCCACTTTTTGATGGGGTTGTTTGTTTTTTTCTTGTAAATTTGTTGGAGTTCATTGTAGATTCTGGATATTAGCCCTTTGTCAGATGAGTAGGTTGTGAAAATTTTCTCCCATTTTGTAGGTTGCCTGTTCACTCTGATGGTAGTTTCTTTTGCTGTGCAGAAGCTCTTGAATTTAATTAGATCCCATTTGTCAATTTTGGCTTTTGTTGCCATTGCTTTTGGTGTTTTAGACATGAAGTCCTTGCCCATGCCTATGTCCTGAATGGTAATGCCTAGGTTTTCTTCTAGGGTTTTTATGGTTTTAGGTCTAACATTTAAGTCTTTAATCCATCTTGAATTGATTTTTGTATAAGGTGTAAGGAAGGGATCCAGTTTCAGCTTTCTACATATGGCTAGCCAGTTTTCCCAGCACCATTTATTAAATAGGGAATCCTTTCCCCATTTCTTGTTTTTGTCAGGTTTGTCAAAGATCAGATAGTTGTAGATATGTGGCATTATTTCTGACGGCTCTGTTCTGTTCCATTGATCTATATCTCTGTTTTGGTACCAGTACCATGCTGTTTTGGTTACTGTAGCCTTGTAGTATAGTTTGAAGTCAGGTAGTGTGATGCCTCCAGCTTTGTTCTTTTGGCTTAGGATTGACTTGGTGATGCAGGCTCTTTTTTGGTTCCATATGAACTTTAAAGTAGTTTTTTCCAATTCTGTGAAGAAAGTCATTGGTAGCTTGATGGGGATGGCATTGAATCTGTAAATTACCTTGGGAAGGATGGCCATTTTCATGATATTGATTCTTCCTACCCATGAGCATGGAATGTTCTTCCATTTGTTTGTATCCTCTTTTATTTCCTTGAGCAGTGGTTTGTAGTTCTTCTTGAAGAGGTCTTTCACATCCCTTGTAAGTTGGATTCCTAGGTATTTTATTCTCTTTGAAACAATTGTGAATGGGAGTTCACTCATGATTTGGCTCTCTGTTTGTCTGTTATTGATGTATAAGAATGCTTGTGATTTTTGCACATTGATTTTGTATCCTGAGACTTTGCTGAAGTTGCTTATCAGCTTAAGGAGATTTTGGGCTGAGACAATGGGGTTTTCTAGATATACTATCATGTCATCTGCAAACAGGGACAATTTGACTTCCTCTTTTCCTAATTGAATACCCTTGATTTCCTTCTCCTGCCTAATTGCCCTGGCCAGAACTTCCAACACTATGTTGAATAGAAGTGGTGAGAGAGGGCATCCCTGTCTTGTGCCAGTTTTCAAAGGGAATGCTTCCAGTTTTTGCCCATTCAGTATGATATTGGCTGTGGGTTTGTCATAAATAGCTCTTATTATTTTGAGATACGTCCCATCAATTCCTAATTTATTGAGAGTTTTTAGCATGAAGGGTTGTTGAATTTTGTCAAAGGCCTTTTCTGCATCTATTGAGATAATCATGTGGTTTTTGTCTTTGGTTCTGTTTATATGCTGTATTACATTTATTGATTTGCGTATATTGAACCAGCCTTGCATCCCAGGGATGAAGCCCACTTGATCATGGTGGATAAGCTTTTTGATGTGCTGCTGGATTCTGTTTGCCAGTATTTTATTGAGGATTTTTGCATCAATGTTCATCAAGGATATTGGTCTAAAATTCTCTTTTTTTGTTGTGTCTCTGCCAGGCTTTGGTATCAGGATGATGCTGGCCTCATAAAATAAGTTAGGGAGGATTCCCTCTTTTTCTATTGATTGGAATAGTTTCAGAAGGAATGGTACCAGCTCCTCCTTGTACCTCTGGTAGAATTCGGCTGTGAACCCATCTGGTCCTGGACTTTTTTTGGTTGGCAAGCTATTGATTATTGCCACAATTTCAGCTCCTGTTATTGGTCTATTCAGAGATTCAACTTCTTCCTGGTTTAGTCTTGGGAGAGTATATGTGTCGAGGAATTTATCCATGTCTTCTAGATTTTCTAGTTTATTTGCATAGAGGTGTTTGTAATATTCTCTGATGGTAGTTTGTATTTCTGTGGGATCGGTGGTGATATCCCCTTTATCATTTTTTATTGCATCTATTTGATTCTTCTCTCTTTTTTTCTTTATTAATCTTGCTAGCGGTCTATCAATTTTGTTGATCCTTTCAAAAAACCAGCTCCTGGATTCATTTATTTTTTGAAGGGTTTTTTGTGTCTCTATTTCCTTCAGTTCTGCTCTGATTTTAGTTATTTCTTGCCTTCTGCTAGCTTTTGAATGTGTTTGCTCTTGCTTTTCTAGTTCTTTTAATTGTGATGTTAGGGTGTCAATTTTGGATCTTTCCTGCTTTCTCTTGTGGGCATTTAGTGCTATAAATTTCTCTCTACACACTGCTTTGAATGCATCCCAGAGATTCTGGTATGTTGTGTCTTGGTTCTCGTTGGTTTCAAAGAACATCTTTATTTCTGCCTTCATTTCGTTATGTACCCAGTAGTCATTCAGGAGCAGGTTGTTCAGTTTCCACATAGTTGAGCGGTTTTGAGTGAGATTCTTAATCCTGAGTTCTAGCTTGATTGCACTGTGATCTGAGAGACAGTTTGTTACAATTTCTGTTCTTTTACATTTATTGAGGAGAGCTTTACTTCCAAGTATATGGTCAATTTTGGAATAGGTGTGGTGTGGTGCTGAAAAAAATGTATATTCTGTTGATTTGGGGTGGAGAGTTCTGTAGATGTCTATTATGTCTGCTTGGTGCAGAGCTGAGTTCAATTCCTGGGTATCCTTGTTGACTTTCTGTCTCGTTGATCTGTCTAATGTTGACAGTGGGGTGTTAAAGTCTCCCATTATTAATGTGTGGGAGTCTAAGTCTCTTTGTAGGTCACTCAGGACTTGCTTTATGAATCTGGGTGCTCCTGTATTGGGTGCATAAATATTTAGGATAGTTAGCTCTTCTTGTTGAATTAATCCCTTTACCATTATGTAATGGCCTTCTTTGTCTCTTTTGATCTTTGTTGGTTTAAAGTCTGTTTTATCAGAGACTAGGATTGCAACCCCTGCCTTTTTTTGTTTTCCATTTGCTTGGTAGATCTTCCTCCATCCTTTTATTTTGAGCCTATGTGTGTCTCTGCACGTGAGATGGGTTTCCTGAATACAGCACACTGATGGGTCTTGAGTCTTTATCCAATTTGCCAGTCTGTGTCTTTTAATTGGAGCATTTAGTCCATTTACATTTAAAGTTAATATTGTTATGTGTGAATTTGATCCTGTCATTATGATGTTAGCTGGATATTTTGCTCGTTAGTTGATCCAGTCTCTTCCTAGTCTCGATGGTCTTTACATTTCGGTATGATTTTGCAGTGGCTGGTACCGGTTGTGCCTTTCCATGTTTAGCGCTTCCTTCAGGAGCTCTTTTAGGGCAGGCCTGGTGGTGACAAAATCTCTCAGCATTTGCTTGTCTGTAAAGTATTTTATTTCTCCTTCACTTATGAAGCTTAGTTTGGCAGGATATGAAATTCTGAGTTGAAAATTCTTTTCTTTAAGAATGTTGAATATTGGCCCCCACTCTCTTCTGGCTTGTAGGGTTTCTGCCGAGAGATCTGCTGTTAGTCTGATGGGCTTCCCTTTGATGGTAATCCGACCTTTCTCTCTGGCTGCCCTTAACATTTTTTCCTTCATTTCAACTTTGGTGAATCTGACAATTATGTGTCTTGGAGTTGCTCTTCTAGAGGGGTATCTTTGTGGCGTTCTCTGTATTTCCTGAATCTGAATGTTGGCCTGCCTTGCTAGATTGGGGAAGTTCTCCTGGATAATATCCTGCAGAGTGTTTTCCAACTTGTTTCCATTCTCCCCGTCACTTTCAGGTACACCAATCAGACGTAGATTTGGTCTTTTCACATAGTCCCACATTTCTTGGAGGCTTTGCTCGTTTCTTTTTATTCTTTTTTCTCTAAACTTCCCTTCTCGCTTCATTTCATTCATTTCATCTTCCAGGGCTGATACCCTTTCTTCCATTTGATCGCATCAGCTCCTGAGGCTTCTGCATTCTTCACGTAGTTCTCGAGCCTTGGTTTTCAGCTCCATCAGCTCCTTTAAGCACTTCTCTGTATTGGTTATTCTAGTTATACATTCTTCTAAATTTTTTTCAAAGTTTTCAACTTCTTTGCCTTTGGTTTGAATATCCTCCCAAAGCTCGGAGTAATTTGATCGTCTGAAGCCTTCTTCTCTCAGCTCGTCAAAGTCATTCTCCGTCCAGCTTTGTTCCGTTGCTGGTGAGGAACTGCGTTCCTTTGGAGGAGGAGAGGTACTCTGGTTTTTAGGGTTTCCAGTTTTTCTGCTCTGTTTTTTCCCCATCTTTGTGGTTTTATCTACTTTTGGTCTTTGATGATGGTGATGTACAGATGGGTTTTTGGTGTGGATGTCCTTTCTGTTAGTTTTCCTTCTAACAGACAGAACCCTCAGCTGCAGGTCTGTTGGAGTACCTGGCCGGCCGTGTGAGGTGTCAGTCTGCCCCTGCTGGGGGGTGCCTCCCAGTTAGGCTGCTCGGGGGTCAGGGGTCAGGGACCCACTTGAGGAGGCAGTCAGCCCGTTCTCACATCTCCAGCTGCGTGCTGGGAGAACCACTGCTCTCCTCAAAGCTGTCAGACAGGGACATTTAAGTCTGCAGAGGTTACTGCTGTCTTTTTGTTTGTCTGTGCCCTGCCCCCAGAGGTGGAGCCTACAGAGGCAGGCAGGCCTCCTTGAGCTGTGGTGGGCTCCACCCAGTTCAAGCTTCCAGGCTGCTTTGTTTACCTAAGCGAGCCTGGGCAATGGCAGGCGCCCCTCCCCCAGCCTCGCTGCCGACTTGCTGTTTGATCTCAGACTGCTGTGCTAGCAATCAGCGAGACTCCGTGGGCGTAGGACCCTCTGAGCCAGGTGCGGGCTATACTCTCCTGGGGCACCGTTTCCTAAGCCAGTCGGAAAAGCACCGTATTCGGGTGGGAGTGGCCCGATTTTCCAGGTGCCGTCTGTCACCCCTGGAAGGGGAAACTCCCTGACCCCTTGCGCTTCCCGAGTGAGGCAATGCCTCGCCCCTGCTTCGGCTGGCGCACGGTGCGCTCACCCACTGACCTGCGCCCACTGTCTGGCACTCCCTAGTGAGATGAACACGGTACCTCAGATGGAAATGCAGAAATCACCCGTCTTCTGCGTCGCTCGCGCTGGGAGCTGTAGACCGGAGCTGTTCCTATTCGGCCATCTTGGCTCCTCCCCTTTTTGTGTGTTTATTGGCCATTTGTATGTTGTCTTTGTAGAAGTATCTATTCAAGTGCTTTTGTCCATTTGTTTGTTTTCTTGTTTTCTATTGAGTGCTGAGAGTTATTTATATACTCTAGATATATATTCTGCTTTGTCAGATGCGTGATTTGCACATATTTTCTCCCTGTATGTGGCTTGTCTTTCATGCTCCTAACAGGATCTTTTGCAGAACAAAAGTTTCATTTTAATGAAGTCTAACATCAATTTTTCCTTTTGTAAATTGTGCTTTCGATGTCAAGTATAAAAAACCTTTATGTAGCTCCAGATCCTGAATATTTTCTCCTATGTTTTTTTCCCTAAAAGTTTTATAGTTTTATGTTTTGCATTTAAGTCCATGATCAATTTTGCATTAACTTTTATGTAAGTGTGAGGCTTAGGTTAGGTTGCCTATGGAAGTCCAGTTACTCCAGCACCATTTTTGAAAGGCTGTCGGCCAGGCACGGTGGCTCACGCCATCAAATCCTAATCCCAGCACTTTGGGAGGCCGAGGTGGGCAGATCATTTGAGGTCAGGAGTTCGAGACCAGCCTGGCCAACATGGTGAAACCCCGTCTCTACTAAAAATACAAAAATTAGTCAGCGTGGTGGCACATGCCAATAGTCCCAGCTGCTGGGAGGCTGAGGCAGGAAAATAGCTTGAACCTGGGAGGTGAAGGTTGCAGTGAGCCGAGATCGCACCACTGCACTCCAGCCTGGGCAACAAGAGTAAAACTGCGTCTCTAAAAAAAGAAAGGCTATCTCTCCTCTAATTCTTTGCTTCTTTGTGAGAAATCAGCATTTTCTGTTTTGTTCCATTGATCTTGTATCTTTTTCCCCACCAATACCACACAATTTTACTATATAGCTCTATAATATGTCTTGAAATCAGGTAGACTGGTTCTTCCCAATTTATTTACTTTTTCAAAATTGTTTTAGCGATTCTAGTTCCCTTGCTTTACAAATAAATTTTAGAATGACCTTGTCTATCTCTGCAAAAAACCTTGCTGGAATTTTCATAAGAACTGTGTGAAACTGATACCTCAACTTGGGAAGAACTGACTTTCTTACTAGGTTGAGTCTCCCAGTCCATGAACATAGTATATCTTTCCATTGATTGAGATTTTCTTTGATTTCTATCATCAGTATTGTGTAGTTTTCAGCATACAAGTTCTGTACATGTTTTGTAAGACATCCAGATTTGTTTTGAGCATGTTTGTAAATAGAATTTTTAATTTTTGGTGTTCACATGTTTATTGCTAGCACATAGAAATAGATTTTTGTATGTTGATCTTATATCCTGAAAACTTGCTAAACTGACTTGTTGGTTCTACTGTTTTTGTAAATTCCTTCAGAGTCTATATGAACAACCGTGTCATCTGCAAATAAGGACAGTTGGATTTCTTCCTTTTGATCATATGCCTTTTGTTTCTTTATCATGCCTTATTGCACTGACTAGAAGTTTCAGCGCTGTGTTGAATAAGGGTGATAAGAGCAGACTTCCTTACCTTGTTCCTGTCTAAGGCAAAAGTGTTTCTATAGGAATTTTGTGGATACACTTTATCAAACTGAGGAAGGTTCCCTCTACTTCTGGTTTTCTGAGAGTTCGCCTTTTTTTTTTTTAACTGTGTATGAGTGTATTTTGTCAAATGCCTTTTCTGCATCTATATGATCATGTGATTTTTATTACTTAGCCTGTTAATATGATAGATTACGTTAATTGTTTTTGACTATTGCACCTTCTGTTTTAACCGGCTTTTTCTGACAACACTCCGGCAGGGAATGATGTAGGGGAGTGGTGCCACCTCATTGCTATCTGATAGAAGTCCAAGTTCTCCACTTGGCCTCCTTTGACATCTGGTGGGTGAGGAGCTCCTCATTACTGCTGGGCAGGGATGACAGTTCCAGTTCCCCATGGTGAGGGTAGCCTCATATATGCTGGGCAATAATGAAAGTCCTGGCTCTCCACTATGCCTCCTCTGATACCACACCAAGCAGGGAGGGAGAAGAGTGCTTCATTACTGCTGGCAGGCATGGAAGTCCAGGCTCCCCTTGTGGCCTCCTGATACCACTGGGCTGGGAGTGACCTCACTGGCCACCAGAGATGAAAGTTTCAGATCCTTACCTGGCCTTGGACAACATATCAGTAGAATGTTGGAGCACCTTCTTACAGCCTTTGGAGGGTAGAAATCTAGGATTCCCACTTGGCCTTTGCTAATGGAGATAAAGCCATAGCTTTTTCTACCGTATTTGGCTGGAGTAGAACTGTCTAAAAGTTTTCTTTCTTACTAGGTCAGACAGAACATTTTCCTGGTCCTTTGGTTAGAGAAGGCTTTTGTTGGGGCTGGTTTTGTCTGCATCCATTGTCGTTTCCAGGTGGCCAGCTTCTTCAAGTCTAGGATATTTGAGACAAAAATAAAACCCAGAGAACTCACCACCCTGTCATTCCTCAGGTCCTGAGGTCACTAGCCTGTCTGGACATCTTTTCTTCACCTTTCAAAATTTTCTTGTGTTTGTTTTATATATAATATCCAGGGTTTTTAGTAATACTTAGCAGGAATAATAGGGAAAAGTAAATCTCCTCCATCTCCCTATAGGTAGAACTTGCTCTGATAAATATTTAACAATGCACTAAAATATGTTTGTGGTGTTTCTAAATGCATAATTAAGGTTTTATATGCTCACAGGTTGGCTTTTAGGACACTAGTAAGAAAATATAGTTGTGATCTGTGTTACACACCAATGATTGTTGCCGCTGATTTTGTCAAATCTATAAAAGCCAGAGACAGCGAATTTACTACAAATCAAGGTATGTGAAACCGAGTGTACTGACTTTGTAAAACTTTTTAAATTTGTCTACAAACTCAACTATCTTGTCTAATCAGAAACAACACAATTTAGAGATTTTATGTGAAAAAGCTTTAGTTCTTTAGTGTTTTTAATAAGTATTTTTTACATGTTATTACTGAATGCCTTGCAGACTATCAGTGTATATACCAAAGTGTAAGGTCACTTTGAAACCCTCTCCTCTCACTAGGGCTACTAGAGTAGATTCCTGTCACACTGCCTCTAGTCTTGTACCATTCCAAACTATCCTCCAAGGAGACCAAAGTGACCTATTGAACATGTAAATTTTTCTCTCATTGTTCTCAAAATGTGATCCCCAGACCAGCAGCATCAGTATTATCTGGAAACTTGTTAGAAATGGAGATTTACAGGTGCACTAAATCAGAAATTCCGGATATGTGGTCCAGCAATCTGTGTTTCAAAAGCTCTCCAGGTAATTCTGAGCTTGTTAAAGGTTGAGAGCTACTGGCTTAAAGACTAAAATTTCAGCACCTAAAGATAATACACAGTTTGTCATAATCTGACCTCTGAATACATCTTCTGCAGCCTTATCTTCCTTCAGTTTCTCCCCACAGCCCACTGACTTTATCCTTCAAAATTCCTAAGTTATTTTAAGTCCTTGAACATACCCTGTCTTCTCACACCAGACTGCCTCTCTCTCTTGCAAACTGTAGTTTATGTTTCTTCATTCAGCTCTCAATATTTGTAGTCATGAATTTTTTTTTTTTTTTTTTTTTTAATCATCCTCTACTCATGTCCTCCCTGCTAAGCACAGGCTCTTATGTTGCACTTAATTCTACTGCATTGTGATTTCCTCTTTATATGCCTTTTTCTCCCATTAGGTTCAGCCTCCTTGAGGGCTGTAGCTTTAGAAATAGCTTGATTTGTGTCCTCAGCGTCTAGTACAGTGTTGGAAATATATTAGACCAATAAATGGTTGTTAAATTGAAATTCTGTAACTCTCTTGAGTTACAAAAGGGAAAGAACCTTACATCTCCATAAAGAATAAAGCAAATTCTCCTAAACCATCATAATCCTGTAAATCAGTAGATTGCCATAGGAATCTTGAATCAGTGCAACTAGGATGATGCCCCGAAATCTGCATTTTTATAAACACCCAGTGAATCTCATACAAGTATTCCTCAAAAGAAATGTTGAAATACATCTAAACAGAGTTTATAACACTGACCCAAGGATACGAAAAATATGTTCTTTAAAACCTAGGAAGCTTTAATACATTCGGCTGTATTAAAATTTAAACCTTTGGGCCAGAGGCAGTGGCTCATGCCTGTAATCTTAGTGCTTTGGGAGGCCAAGATGGGTGGATCACCTGAGGTCAGGAGTTTGAGACCAGCCTGACCAACATGGTGAAACCCTATCTCTACTAAAAATACAAAAATTGGCTGGCCATGGTGGCAGGCACCTGTAATCTTAGCTACTTGGGAGACTGAGCCAGAGAATCACTTGAACCTGGGACACAGAGGTTGTAGTGAGCTGAGATTGCGCCACTGCACTCCAGCCTGTGTGACAGAGACTCTGTCTCGAAAAAAAAAAAAAAAATTTAAACCTTTATATGTAAGAGCACATACTCAAAGACAAAAAACTGAGAGTATTTATAACACATGATAGATAGCAATACTAATTTCTTTGTTTTATAAAAAAATTACAAATAAAAAGAACAACTAAAGGGAAAATTATATACAGAAAAATGCAAAGAATATGAAGAGAATTCACAAATTAGAATATTCAAATGTTGGATATACACTGTATGATAAGTTGTGAGGAAACAAGAACTTTTATCCATATTGGTATATGTCTATATTGGTAAACTCTTGGAAGATAATTCTGTAATATTTGTCACAGTGTTGTATGTTAAATGCCTATTAACAATTCTCCTAAGAATTTACCGTATGAATATACTTAGAGCATGTGAAACAGTCTAAAAATACACTATATGGTCCATCCATACAGTGGAATATCCCACTATAAAGAAGAAAATAGGTCTGAGTACGTCTCCCAGATACATGAGGAAAGAAAGGAACAGTAGGCACAGTGGTATATATAGAATGTTCACACTTGTTTAAATTTTACAGGTATACAAAAAAATTGTTCTGGAATGCAGTAAACTAATTCTCACCTTTGGGAAGAGGGTCTATTTTGTCAAAAGTATTAGAATTGTTTTCATTTATCAAATTTTGTACTGTTTGAATTTTTTACCGAGTGTAAATTGCTTTTAATTTTAAATATTTTAAATTGTTTAATGTTATATTATTTGGACAGATGCTTCTTAGGCTAAAAATCGTTATTGCTATTTTATCCTGTACAAACATTAAAGTTTGGTGTGTGTGTGCGTGGGGTTTTTTCCTGTGAATTTTAATGTTGAGCTATTCATTTTGTCAGGTGATTGCCCATTGATTGTTCAGTTTGCTGCTAACGATGCAAGACTTTTATCTGATGCTGCTCGTATAGTCTGTCCTTACGCGAATGGAATAGACATTAACTGTGGTTGCCCTCAGAGGTAAAGCTCAAAGAAGTTGGAAGAATTTTCCAAAAGAGTAGGAAAAAAACTATGTGAACATGGTAAAATATCTTTCTAGTTTTCCAAAAATTAAAAAGAAAATAGAGTTACAGTCCCAGGGCTCAAAACAAGAAGGAAGAAAATATAGGGAAATGTAATTTAGAAACATAAATTCAAAGGTCTTTTCTGATGACTGAAACGATGTATAGACCTTTGACAGGTGTTTTGTCCCCCCTCACCAATAGAATTTTTATGTGGCTGTGCCTTGAATCTCATCCATAAGTAGTTATATGAGAATCTAATGTTTACGGCAATCCCTAAAATGTATTTTTACTGTCATGTCAGATATACTTGCTCTGAAAACAGATTGTTTGACTTAGGAAATCACTACATATTTTCTCCTAATTAATTCCCCTTATAAAAATACCTTATTATAATCACCTTTTCTTTCTATACCACAGTTACTTGGTTGGGTTAAATAACTGGGTGTTGATAGGGTGTACTTAATTTGACAATAATATTTCTTTTTTTTTTTTTTTTTTTTTTTTGAGACAGAGTTTCCCGGGTTGGAGTGCAGTGGTGTGGTCTCGGCTCACCACAACTACCGCCTCCCAGGTTCAAGCGATTCTCCTGCCTCAGCCTCCCGAGTAGCTGGGATTACAGGCATGCGCTACCACGCCCGGCTAATTTTGTATTTTAAGTAGAGACGGGGTTTCTCTATGTTGGTCAGGCTGGTTGCAAACTCCCAACCTCAGGTGATCCGCCCTCCTTGGCCTCCCATAGTGCTGGGATTACAGGCCTGAGCCACTGCGCCCAGACTGACAATAATAGTTCTACTTTACTGGCACTGTAGTAGATTATCAGTAATTCAAAATGTGTACAAAGAATAAAAGCAAACTTGTTAAGTATAGCATAATCCAAATCAGATTAGACATATTTGTATACCCATTAGGAGGGTTAAATAAGCTGTTTAGCTGTTTAGTGGTATTGGAATGCTGTAAGCCAAAAATATCTTTCTACTATTGAGACTAATAAAACCTCTTGTTATGCACAATAAACATCAAATTTGGAATTTTTAAAATCTGAAGTCATTGCAATTACTTCAAATATTTAAACCTGTTTTGGTTGAATGACTTTTAACTTAATATTCTCACTTGCCAATGAAAACCATTTCTCCTGAGTACTTTTTGATCTGGGAACATGTTTTCCTAATCTCATATTGATCCACTTACAAATGCTGAATCTATGAATTTTTAAAATTTGTTTCTATTCCAGATCACTAGAGAAATTGATGCACTTACATTTCAGTGCTTTCAGAATTTTGTCTTCTTTTCCAGTTATTTATAATTCACTTGTTCATGTGTTTGCTTTACAAAGGTGGGCAATGGCAGAAGGTTATGGGGCTTGCTTAATAAACAAGCCAGAGCTTGTTCGAGACATGGTGAAACAAGTAAGAAATCAAGTGGAAACCCCTGGATTTTCAATTTCTATTAAAATAAGGTAAAGACAATATTTCAATCTATTGATAGGATAATCCATTACTTAGGAAATGAAAGATTATTGCTTTTGTCTGATGCTGTTGGGAGTGTCTATCCTAAATAAATTGGTAGCTGGTGTATGGAAATATTGAAAATAAGACATTTAGTAAAAGAATATATACCATAATTTTCATTTATAGTCCTGAAAAACTTCCTCTTTGTACTTTTAACAAAAGTTAAAGCCTCCCTTTAAGTTTCACCAAACTTTCAACTTTAGCTATGTAGTATTTAATGTTAAGAAACATTACTGGTACCAAGTGTAGAAAATAGGAAAAATATTTGCACTAAAATTTCACAATGAAAAGAAAATAAACCAGGAATCAGTTTTTCCGTGACAGGTTGAAAACATATTTCTTTTTTTGAGACAGAGTCTCACTCTGTTGCCCAGGCTGGAGTGCAGTGGCACGATCTTGGCTCACTGCAACCCCTGCCTCCCAGGTTCAAGCAATTCTCATGCCTCAGCCTCTCAAGCAGTTGGGATTACAGGTGTGTGTCACCACACCTCGCTAATTTTTGTATTTTTTAGTAGAAACGAGGTTTCGCCATGTTGGCCAGGCCAGTCTTGAGCTCCTGGCCTCAAGTGATCCACCTGCCTCAGCCTGTCAAAGTGCTGGGATTACAGGAGTGAGCCACGGTGCCCAGCCTGAAAACATATTTCAAGATAAAGTGTTGTTTTCTCCCACTGGGGGATGGGGGCATGCACAGCAAATATTAAGGTTTAAATTCATCTGTGACAGTACTTTCATGGCTCTTTCATTTATCAAAGCCAAAACATAGAAGCACTAGGTCTAAGATAAAACTTGTTTTTTGTCCTTTGCTGTCAATAGTGAAATAGCTAAATTTGAGGTCTTGTGTAGGAACTGATCCCTGAAGAAAACCTTGCTGATAATGACATAGGGTAATCATATGATATAGCAAAGCTAACTAATTTAGTAGATGAAATATCATTTTAGTCAGTTAATGTTAGCATTAAGATTTGTGTGCTGTGAACAGATAAATGTAATTTTGAAATTGTAGGATCCATGATGACCTTAAAAGAACTGTAGATCTTTGTCGAAAGGCTGAAGCAACAGGAGTTTCCTGGATTACAGTCCATGGAAGAACTGCTGAAGAAAGACATCAGCCGGTGCACTATGAATCCATTAAAATAATTAAGGAAAATATGTCTATACCTGTAATTGCTAATGGAGACATCAGAAGCTTAAAGGAAGCAGAAAATGTGTGGCGGATTACTGGGACAGATGGTAAGAAATAAGTACTTGGGTTCTTTTAATTGGGGGGGAAGAAATGAGAGTGGGGAAGTAATGTTAATTTGATTTTCATTTGTTTTGTATAACATTAAGCCATATTTTCCCATTGTACTGTTTTAAGCTAAGCGATTTATTAAAATGATGTTAAGTTTTCTACTTAGAAAAACATGGATTATCTTAACTGGGATAAATTAATTCAGTTACTTTTCTGACACCATTATATCTAGTGACCAGTGAATAATTTTCCAGATAGCCTACTAGTAAAATACAGCACCTAGAAATGAGAGTAAGTGAACTCGAGAATGATAAGAGCTAAAGGAACCCCAGAACTGCTATGCAGTTTCATTATTCCCTTAAATTATTGGCATGCCAAGCCCTATAATTGCTAGATGGGAGAATATAGATAAACTGAACTTTAAGCAGCCCAATTTATGACAATCCAGATTTACCCTAAAGAAAAACCAAAGACTAATGGTTTAATGTAGAAATCTTTAAAAAATAAAGATTTCTGTAAGTACATTTAAACTTTCCTGGTTTACAAAAGGTACCAAAATTAATTCTTTTGTAATCAAATTAAACATATTAATGTAATAAAGACATTACAAAACCTTGTGATAATACTTTTTAAAAAAATATTCTGTTTGCTTCATTGAGCTTGAACTAATGACCAGGGGTTCTTAATGTATGGACAAATATGGTGTGCTTTAATTTGTAGGTGTGATGGTTGCAAGAGGACTCTTAGCAAACCCGGCCATGTTTGCTGGATATGAGGAAACCCCACTGAAATGCATCTGGGACTGGGTTGACATTGCTCTTGAACTCGGGACTCCTTACATGTGTTTCCATCAACATTTAATGTACATGATGGAAAAGATAACTTCAAGGCAGGAAAAAAGGGTATTTAATGCTCTGTCAAGCACATCAGCAATCATAGATTACCTTACAGACCATTATGGCATTTGACTAGACTTCCCAAATAATTTTAATATATACTTTTAGACCCATAGTGAAACTACAGAAGGTCATATTTTGTACCTTAAACCAGTAGCTCTCAAATTTTAGTATAAAAACAATCCCTGGGAGCGTTTTTTAAAAATCAGTTGTAGACACCACCCTCAGAGATTCTGATTCGGTGGATCTGGGGTAGACCCAGAAATATACAGTTTAAAGAAAACTCCCGGTGGTTCAAACATCCTGATCATCCTTGGCAAACATTGACAAATACTGCTCTGAATCCTGTTATATAGATATTGGGGGGATGGGTAGAGTGGGAATTTTTTCCTAAAGTAATCATGTTTTTAACATTTTAAAATAAAATTTAATACTAAGAAAGTATGGCTCATAGTATCTGTAAGTTAACAAGAAGTATGCAGGTGCAAAAAAGTGTGGAACAAATACCAACATCCATCCAAAATGAAAAAGAAAAGGAAATTCTGAATAGAATTGCACTCAGAACTTATATTAAAAATTCCAATTGGTTAATGACATTAAATTTGGTACATTTCAAAACTTCTAGATCCTCCAAAGATTGAAAGCTTAATAAATATATCTGCTACCTAAAAAGATAAAATTAACTGCAATCTACCATATCTTCAGTATAGGAAATTTGGTGGCCAACCTGGAGATGATTATATATTTGAAATATTTCCTAGAGAATAGTAACCAGGTTTTGTTTTTAATTTTAAAACCTAATTTTCATACTCTGTGTTTAATGATATTACTTTTATGCCTCTCAGCTGTTGATTGTAACTTTAAAGTCCCATGGTTTGGGAGTGTTATTAATAGATTTTGTTATCGGTGGGCATGCACTGCAAGAATTAAGTATCTCAGACTGAAATAAAACTTCATAATTACAGTATTATTTTGTTTTGCCAACATGAAACTGTTATAAGGAAACAATTATGTAAAACTGTTTAATTCACATTTGGGAATATTGAATGAATCCATTTTAACATAAGCACTGTGGTGCCATCTTTTTTCTCAGTACATTCTGTTTTCACTTTTCAGTTAATGCATTTTTTTTTTAAGATAACTGGCTTTTTCATTTTCTATGAATACTGTACAAAATAGGGAGGTATGGGCAGAACTCTGAATTGAATTACCCTAGTGTTGTGAGCACAGCATCATCACTAGAGTAATGTGCTCCGTGTTTGGAAGGAACCATTGTGGATGGGCAAAAAGTTCTAACACTTTTGATTAAAAATAACTTCTGGCCGGGCGCGGTGGCTCACGCCTGTGATCCCAGCACTTTGGGAGGCCGAGGCGGGCAGATCACGAGGTCAGGAGATCGAGACCATCCTGGATAACACGGTGAAACCCCGTCTCTATTAAAAATACAAAAAATTAGCTGGGCGTGGTGGCGGGCGCCTATAGTCCCAGCGACTCGGGAGGCTGAGGCAGGAGAATGGTGTGAACCTGGGAGGTGGAGCTTGCAGTGAGCTGAGATTGCGCCACTGCACTCCTGCCTGGGCAACAGAGCAAAACTCCGTCTCAAAAAAAAGAAAAAAAGTAACTTCCTGGCTGGGTGCGGTGGCTCACACCTGTAATCCCAACAATTTGGGAGGCCAAGGCAGGCAGATCACTTGAGTCCAGGAGTTCGAGACCAGCCTGCCCAACATGGTGAAACCCTGTCTGTACTAAAAATACAACAATTAGCTAGGTATGGTGGCAGGCGCCTGTAATCCCAGCCACTCTGGAGACTGGGGCCAGAGAATCACTTGAACCTGGGAGGCAGAGGCTACAGTGAGCCGAGATCGCACCACCACAATCCAGCCTGGGCGACATTGGGAGACTCCATCTCAAAAAAAAAAAAAAAAAAAAAATCTTCCTTATGGTTAATTTATTTTCAAAGTCTATTTTTCTATTTTTTCTGTTACATGTGATCCAGAATATTTGTGATACATTAAGAAAAAGCACCAACTTAAATGTGTTTTTGAATGTTTTATATTCTATAATTATCCATTTTCAACATTTGTTTACTATTCCCCAAATAATTGTCACCAGGATAGTACTTTTATTAAATTCCTGATACGTTGTCAATATTGAAAAAACTCAACAACTTAAATGTACACGCACAGTTTGAAAAGCTGGAAAATAGTAATTGAAAGAATATCCCCATACCCACCTTTCGTACCAGTCCCCAAACATCACGGTAAATAAAGTTTACTGTCTCTTCCCAGCCCATGGACGGGAACGGGAACGCCTACGGAATATGTTGTGACATACAGTTGATCCTAGGTTCTCCAGAACAAAATGCTGCACGACCACCTCATCCTGGCCCTTTATTAAATATAGCTTAATTCTGGACACAAACAGTTCCCACCATGAAGAGAGATTAAGTGACCGGAAAGGAGTGCGTCTTAAGCGCGTTCGCTGAATTTGCACCACCCAATCCAGCCCCGCCGCCCGGCGCCGCTCCTTAGACCTGGACCCCGGCACCCTCCCGCCGGGGCCGCACTTAGCAGTGGAAAGTCTGCTCTCCCGAAGAAGTTGCGCTCCGACTTCCAAGCATCAGGTCAAAAGTCTAACTCATTCTCTGACCCGCCGCCAATTAGAAAACAATTGTTGCCAATAAACGTGGTCGCGCCGCCTGTGACATCAGCTGGGACAGACCCGCGGGCGGGAGCCTGCGGGGCGGGAGGCGGGGTGGGGCCCTGGCTCCCCTCCCCCGCCCGGCCGCGGCGTGTGACGTCCCGCGCGTCGGCGGCCGCGGAGCAGCGCGGTGAGCCAGGCGGGCTGCCTGCGGGTAAGGGCGGCCGCGACCCGGGGACCCGTAGGCGCTAGGCCGCGGAGGGAGAGCGCCGCTGCCTGGTCTGGAGAAGCCCGCGGAGCTGGCCTGGCCCGACCTGGCCCGGCCAGGTCCGCGGCGCGGTGGTCGAAGGCCCGCGGCGCCTTCTGGGAGCGGGAGGGTCGGGAAGCCGGGCGTTGGTGGAGGGAGGCGTTGGGCTTCTGTCGCCGCGAAGCTGGCGGAAAAGGCAGTGGCCAGCGGGCCGCCTCGCCAGTTCCCACGACTCCCAGGGAGGTGGCGACACCCGCTTCCCGGGCCACCCTTTCCCCCTTCCTGACCGGGGTCCGTGCCGGCCTCCCCAGGTGGGAGAAGGTGGGACACTGTCCATCCCCTGGACAAAAACGCTGCGCCTCGGGGCCTTGAACCTGGTTTTGTTTGAAAGGAAGCAAGATAAAATAAGTGTTTCTCCATTTAGGTGTGAAGAAAAAAAATGACACTCCAATGGGCGGCAGTGGCAACCTTTCTTTATGCCGAAATAGGACTCATTTTAATCTTCTGCTTACCTTTTATTCCTCCTCAGAGGTAGGAAACCTTCAAATCGTTAACTGTGATAAATATTGGATCGTTCCTAATGTAAAATGGAAAAAGTTTTCTGAACATTAAAAAGTTTGGAAAGTCTTTGAAAATAAACTCACCTAACGAATTAGGTAGTATATAATGACAATATTAAAATAACATTTTATATAAAACTCTGTTACGTGTACAAGTGAAATAACTTTTTCTTCCCTTCTAAAAGAAAAGGCGCCTATACTTTTGATTCTGTTGATTACAGATACAATAAAGCAACGATTATACTTTTAACACCTGCCCTGCCTTGTCTCAGGTTTTACCTTTGTTTTATTGCCCCTGAATTGGAGCCATGAACTAAATAAATGTAAGTGGATAAATCATGTTTACAGTACAGCATGGGTGTAAAAGTGTTTCATTGAGGCACTGGAACAGCAATTTAGAAACCAAAACCAATAAATTATTCTTAGTTTTCGCCTTTGTAACCGTTAAATAGTTTCATTAATGTTTAATGACAATTTTACTACTTTTGATTTCACATAAAATTAATGAATGTATATTAAAAGTGCTGAATGTGAAAAGTATCACAACCACGTATTAGCATTAGTTCTTTAGTGACGGAACTTCTAAGGTCTTGAACCAAGTACAGTGTTTCAAGCCAAGCAGTGGCTCATTTTACCCTTGCAGTAATCTACTTTTTAGTCGTTTAGTTTTAGATCCAGAAATTTGATAGTATGAATGGGGAAATATACATGTAATAAAAATGCTGCAAGACATTTGTTCATACTCCTGACATAAAATAAAATATTTCATAAATGAGATCCTAGAGATAACCCACTAAAGTGTAGTAAAATCCCAGGACTGGGAGAAACTTCTTAAAGTTTCACCTTAGCTCAGGGTCCAGATAGTCTTTCACAACTGCTAACTTGCTCCTTACCTGCCTGGATTTCTGCTCTCTTCTGTCCTTCTCTATCAGCTAAGCTAAGCTCAGTAAGTTGTTTCTTACTAAAGAAAAAAAATTGAATCATACTGTAGGGTCTTTGATCTTATTTGATCCATTCCACCCATGTTCTATATATCACGTACTGAGACCCAGGAGGGCAAGTAGCCTAAGGTTACCTAGCTGGTAAGTGACAGATTCTAGAAAAAAATCTGGCTCTTAGTCCAGTGTTCTTTCTACTCCATCATGCTGCCTCTTATCCTGTAGGTTTTGTTTCAAACAGTAACACCCTGTTTTGCTTTTTGGTAATATTTGCAATGATAGAATCCTATATATACTCAAGAAGAAGAAAGATCTTGTATATAAACATCTAATTAATAGATAAGGCTTAAGGATTTGCAAAGAAGAAAAAATTGTCAGTTGATCTTTTCTCCATCAGAGTGATCTGTAACTTATGGATCAATATTTTTCTTCCTGCCAAATAAAAATTTTACCCATCCTGATCAAGTAGCTATTAGGTAGATGTGTGTATATTTGCATATGATATATAAATGTATTCTCATGTACAAATATAAAGAAAATACGGTATGTATGCATGCAGATCATTTACAGTATGTCCTATGTGTATCCACATCTTTTTATCTTTTATATTTGTGTCACCATAATCTTTAAAGAAAATATTTCATCATTTAGTCTCTATTATTTTCTTACATAACCCAGTGGTTAAAGGCACATGCTCAGAAATCAGGTCACCTATAACTGCATGTTACTAACCTTCGGCATGCTCTTGATCCTCTCTGATCTGTTTCCTCATCTCTCTAAAATGGAGATAGTACTAGTGTCTACCTCTTATGGTAGTTGTTGTAATTAAATGAGATAAAACATGTAAAAGTACTTAGAACCATAATGTAGTGAGAGCACAATAGGTATTAGCTATGATAAGGTGCTCAACTGCTAGTTGTTCCCTATGACAGGTCTCTTACGTTCCCTTTTACACCACACCAAACCTTGAAGAAATAAGTAAATTTACACTTGGACCTAGATCAAGATATTACCACTTATGTTCTCTTAAAAATATAAAATTTTATATTGCATAATTTAAATATTGGCTATATAAACTGCTTGGACTTGGAAGCAGAGACAAAAGGAACCAATTCATCTGTATGAATCTCTCTCACCCCACCAATTTCTAGTGGTTACTTAAAGTTGTCCTAATCTTAAATCTTAAATGTGTCCTAATCTTAAAGTGAAACTGTTTTTTTCAAGTTGTAAGTGCTTGAAGCTATTTAAATGCTTACTACATTTTTCTGCCTCCTTTCGACTAAAGTGTTACTCATTTAAATTGCCCTTGTACGAAGTTTGTTACCTTTCCTACTGCGTGATGGATTATTTTGTCACTTTGCCATTTATAACCCATGCTTTCTTACTACCGTCATTGTTTATACTGTTCAATCCAGCTAATTTCCCCATCTCATTTCTCTACGTTCACATCTTTATCTGTAGTAATTACATGGTTTTTTATATATAGTGTGTGAGTGTGAAAATTATCAAGCTACATATTTAAGATTTTTTCAATTTATGTATATAATACCTGGGTAGTTTTTATAATTCCCTCATGGTTAAAGTAGAGAAACTTTTACTTGGAGTATATGTTAAAAGTGTACTATATAAAAATCAGAGTTAGACCCCACTCCTGAAATGTTGCCAGTTGTTAGAACAATATATCTTTATTTCTAAGTCATTGCTCTGACCATGAAAAAGATACAGAGTAGTAGCTTCTGTCAACAATGTAATATTTTACTACTGCAAGAATTCCTTTTTAAGGTTTTGCTCATGTGTGGTTTACTTTTAGAATATTTAAGCCACCAGACAGAGGATAATCAAATATCAGGTTGTTATTAAATTTGAAAGAGTTGTTTTTTAATTCAAGAGATATTCTGTCATGTCAGAATTAATAAATTTTAAAATTAAATTTCTGTAATTTTCACTTGCTACAAAATTACTGAAATGTTACTTCAGTATTTAAAAAGTATTTCAAAACTTTATTTTAGTTTTTTTATACCTAATATAATTGTATTGCTTTACAGATGGCAGAAGATTTTTTCATTTAATGTCTGGGGTAAAATTGCAACTTTTTGGAACAAGGCTTTCCTTACCATTATCATCCTGTTGATTGTTCTGTTTCTAGGTAAGTACTAGATCCCTTCTTTGAATAAATATAACTCTATTGTTTTTTAAATGAATTTCTTACTTTTTAATTAATAGAGTTGATGTTACAATTGGTGTACAGTTGACTTTATATAGTATATTCATAGTACATAGAGTGGATACTGATATATTGATACACAGTTGATAGATACTACCATTCTATATGTTCAAGCTTAAGTTTCAACAGGGCACAATGATTCTTAACCCCTTCTAGGTTATTTTAAGATTTAAATGCTGTATAATAATGCATACCTTGCTGTTCAGAGTTACCAGACTTTATTTTTCATGGTGTTGTCTCTCCTTTGTTACTGTGATGTCCTACGCACCCAGGAGCTTAACTGTTAGAAAGGCAAATAAAAGAATACAATCATTAGGCTCTCCAAAGGAGTCTTAGATGCAGGGTGTGGATTTGGACTGGATTAAAAAATAAACATGGCCGGGCGCGGTGGCTCATGCCTGTAATCCTAGCACTTTGGGAGGCCAAGGTGGGAGGATTGCCTGAGTCCAGGAGTTTGAGACTAGCCTGGGCAACATAGCAAAACCTTATCTTTACAAAAAATGTAAAAATTAGCCAGGTGTGGTGATGTGCACCCATAGTCCCAGCTACTCGGGAGGCTGAGAGACTGGAGGATTGCCTGAGCCCAGAAGTTCAAGGTTGCAGTGAACTATTGCACTCCAGCCTGAGCAACAGAGCAAGACTATTCCTTAAAAAAACAAACAAACAAACAAAAACTGCAACATAGATTTGGGGACTACTGCAAAAATTTGAATATGGAGTGATTGTATAATATTAGGGAATTTATGTTAACTTTAGTTGTAATAACAGCATTGTTACATAGCAGGGTCCGCAACCTATATAGCCTGTGGGCCAAATGCCTATTTTTGTAAATAAAGTTTTATTGGGAAATGACCATGCCCGTTTGTTTACATAATGTCTGTACTTGTTTTTCAGCATGTTTTAAATTTTCATAGTAACAGTATTTTAAAAATTAAAAGTAGACCTTTAGGTTCTTGTCAAACCAGAAGTTCCATGAGTCTTAATAATCACCATGTTTTTCCACTTGTTACTGAGCTCAGAGAAATTAAGTGACTTGTCTAAGATTACCCAGCTACTTCTTGAAATGCCCCTTCTTGCACAGAGTATGTTTTCCCTCAGAATTCCCTCAGAGTTGTTGTGTTGTTGGTTAAGTAGGATTTAGAGAGGCGAACTTGGGACCCTAACCGCCGTCTTTGTCACTGTTTTGTGAGAAAATGTCTTCCATGTTCCAAACCACCAATCTCTCAAATAGAATCCTCTTTATAAAACTAAGAACATCTGGTATGAGAAGGGATGGTATTGTCAAAAACAGAAAGGTATGAATGATTTGTGCCTCTTTTCAAGATGTAAATATTTGTCTCGTGGTACATTATTAATGTTATGGATTGAGTCTCTAGCCGTATAACTAGTTACAAGAAGTTAGTAAAGAAGAGTAAGGAAAACCGGTTCCAGTTCTGCCACCAGCTAACTAAAGGACCTTTGAAATGGCTTTTATTTCTCTGGGTTTGATTTATTCATCTTGTGAAATGTAGGGAGAGATGGAAATAATCTCTGCAGCTCCTGATTTTATGATTTTCTAACTCTAAAATTATCACAAAAATTTCTACTGAAAACTGTCACTTATCATGTAAGGGAGGGGAGTTGTAGTATAAGTTCTTTTGGTTACATTAGAAACAAACTTGGCCGGGCGCAGTGGCTCACCTCTGTAATCCCAGCACGTCAGAAGACCAAGGCAGGTGGATCAACCTAAGGTCAGGAATTCCAGACCAGCTTGGCCAACGTGGTGAAACCCTGTCTCTACCAAAAATAGAAAAATTAGCTGGGCATGGGGGCACGTGCCTGCAATCCCAGCTACTCAGGAAACTGAGGCAGGAGAATTGTTTGAATCCGAGAGGCAGAGGTTGCAGTGAGCCGAGATCGTGCCATTGCACTCCAGCCTGGGCGACAAGAATGAAACTCCATCTCAAAAAAAAAGAAACCAACTTGAACTCACTTGACCAAAAAAGGAAAAATTTGTAATAAAATACGGGGTTGTTGCAGAGTAGCCCAAGAAAGGAAGGAAGCCAAATTCCAGGGAGGGATTAGTACCTGAAACTGAAATGTCCTTTTCTTGGCCATACATTTTCCCTATATATACTTCATTCTTTTTTATTATGGACTCTGATATTCTGTCTATCTCCAAGGCAGTAAATGGGTACCAAACAGCTGCCAGGTGTTACCATTCCAGACATATGCAAGGATTAATTCATCATCTCTGAATCCCAATTCCACATCAAAGGAAAAAAAAATTGGACCAGCTAGCACCAGGTATCTACTCCTCGTCTCCTATAACCAGGAAGGTCACAAGGGAGAATCATGACTGCTGGCTGAAGCCTGCATCTTTGGGTAAACAGGGTAATTAATTTCCAGAGAACAAGGACATCATCCATAGTTAAGGCAGCCAGATAGGTGCTTATCCTCTAGGTCTCCATCCAAAATGGAGTAATGACACCTACTTTCGTGTTTTAAGATTTAAACGCAGTAACATATGTAAAGTGCAGAGTCTGATGTTCCAGTCCCCAACAATGATGTAAATAATGCAAAACCAGTGGATTACTCATGCTTAATTTATATTTTACTTGGAAATTTATTTCCTTTTTCTTGGTTATCTCTCTAAATAAGGTAACTTTTTTGTACATTTTCTTTTTATATGTATTTATTCTTTTTTTTGTGTGTGTGTGACGGGGTCTCACTCTGTCACCAAGGCTGAAATGCAGTGGTGTGATCTCGGCTCACTGCAACCTCCACTTTCCAGGCTCAAGTAATTCTTCAGCTGCAGCGTCCCAAGTAGCTGGGACTACAGGCAAGAGCCACCAACCCCTGGCTAATTTTTGTTTTTTTTTTAATAGAGACAGGGTTTTGTCATGTTGCCCAGACTGGTCCCAAACTCCTGAGCTCAAAGCGATCCACCCACCTCAGCTTCCCAAAGTGCTGGGATTACAGGCATGAGCCACTGCACCCAGCCAAAATAAAGTAGCTATTAAGAAGTATTTATATTCTTAGAGCCAACACTAACTGAGTGTGTGCATACAAGTGTGTGTGCATGTGTGTATTTTAGGTGCTGGTAAAAGACAGAATGGAAGTGGGAATTTCAAGAGTATGTTTAGTGTTAGCAGAAATGCATCCCAGGAATTTGAAAGTTTCCATAACTGATCTAAAATTGGATCATCTTCAGATGGTTTATAGAAAATTGACTGTATGTCACATCCTTCCCTTATTGTTGACTCCATTCCATTTTTCAGACATAGTTACCATTTTAGTATACAGGTGATGTATTCTACAGGTATGTTTCCATGACCATTGACATTAATAAACCTTTTTAATATTGTTAGTTAATCTTCAGCTTTTCTGCATAATGGATTCAGGAGTATTATTCCCGTTTAATTACCAAGAAAGATTAATCACAAAGCATAATGATCCTTCATAGTACTCACTATTTGCCTGTTCAAAATAAGTCATAAATATATATTATCTTTGTTTGTTGGTTTTTTGGTAGTGGTTGGCATGCTCTTACTATATTATTGAGGCAATCTGAGAAATGACAAAGGGGAAATAGCCATTAAGATACAGGAAATTTTCTAAAGATCATTTAAGAGACTACTTTATATAACTATGCAGATAAATTGGAAAACCTAGATAAAATGTATAATTTTGTAGAAAAATATAATTTACCAAATGAACACCAATAGATACAGAAAATTTAAGCAGAGTAATTTATATAGAAAAATTATAGAAAGTTATCAAAAAGGACCCCTATTTCAAAAAAAAAAGCAAAAAACCAGATAGTTTTATAAGAAACCCTACTGCTTTCAGAAAACAGATATTACTACTGCTTCTTAAACTATTCTAGAATTTAAAGAAAACTTCAAATTGTGCAGCGCTAGAAAAAAGCAAGCTGTAGAATTGAAAATAAGTCAGAACAAATGAACTGAATAGTACATCAGATTGCAGTATACAACACAGAGAAAAATAATTACTCTTGAACATAGTACTCTTAACTTTTTACCTCCCTGGTAGGGTACATTTTAAGAACCAAGAGGATTACAATGAAATCTGAAACTTTATAATAGTTTTATTGTTGGTAATTTAAAAGTTGTTTTATGTATAGTGCAGCATCAAGCAAATTAGTGTGTTCATGGTATTAGAAACTGAGACTTTCAGGAATAGATATGGCATACAAATATAAAGTCAAAAATTAAGAATTTTTAAGGTTCTAGAGTGATTTATTTGGATTTTATTTTGGAGTATGGAAATGTGGAACTAGATAGAGGTGGTAGTTGCACAGCATTGTGAATATACTAAGCACGACTGAATTGTTCACTTTAAAGTGTTTACTTTTATGTTACATGAATTTTGCCTCAATAAATTAAAATAATTTTGTTAAAGACATAGGAGTCTGGCTTTGGTCATAGCAAAACGGGTGGTATTAGACTATTTCTTCTGTGTTAAAAATTATGAACCCACGATAAAATACGAAAAAAGGTATTTGAAGGCCTTGTAGAGCAACCAAAAGCAGGCAGAAACTAGAAGGACGTCAACCCTTAAAAGAAGGGAATCATACTGGGTGTGATCACATTTATATAGCCTTTCTTCCAACCACTTTCCAGTCATGTGGCATAGACAACTATATAGAACTCAAAGCAAAAAGACAGTCTTACTGACTTAAGGGGTCAGAGGTCAGATAGATGCGAAAATAAGAAGGATGTCTAAGAAAGGAGAGAACCCAAAAAGGGAACCCCAAAATCCACATGTAAACTCCCCTTAAATTCTTGGTTGACTCTTCAACCATGGATGTGTAGGAAAGATTCCAAGGAGATTAATGAAAAGGAACAGCCAGCAGAAAGCAGCAAGGCTGAGAATAAATTTTGGCTGCTGGCCACCAAGGAGAGACAGAGTTTGGAGTATGAGCCTCGTCACGTTAGAGGGGCTTAGTAAAGACCTTGAACCTTTACACTAAAATCACAGAAGGGCTACTCCTTAGGAATAGAGACTATATCCCAGGAATTAGAAATTTACTATAACTAAGGCCTAAAGCAAAACAGACTTACTCTAAAAAAGTATAAAAATCAAGCCTCTCCAAACAGCTGTAAACTGTACATCAGCAGTCCCCACCCTCTTTGGCACCAGGAACCAGCTTCATTGAAGACAGTTTTTCCATATGCAGGAGCAGGGGATGGTTTCGGGATGATTCAAGCACATTAAATTTATATGCACTTCATTTCTATTATTATTACATTGTAATATATAATGAAATAATTATGCAACTCACCATAATGTAGAATCACTGAGAGCCCTGAGCTTGTTTCCTGCAACTGGACATTCTCATCTGGGGATGGTGGGAGATGGTGGCAGATCATCAGGCATTAGATTCTCATAAGAAGCGTGCCACCTAGATCCCTTGCATGCGCAGTTCACAATAAGGCTTGCACTCCTATGAGAATCTAATGCCACCACTGATTTGATAGCTTGGGCAGTAATGTCAGCGATAAGGAGTGGCTGTAAATACAGATGAAGCTTTGCTCACTGACCTGCCAATCACCTCCTGCTGTGCAGCCCAGTTCCTGACAGGCCGTGGAGCAGTACAGGTGCATGGCTTTGGGAGTTGGGGACCCCTGCTGTACATAATCTTTGCAAGGGCACATGAATATACTAAACTCTCTTCACCAAGATACACTATATTCTGGGCCATAAAACAAGTCTCAATAAATACAAAGGATTGAAGTCCTACCAAGGATTGGAATCATATAGAGTATGGGGGTTTTGTTTTTGTTGTTTTATAGAGACAGACTTTCGCTTTGTTGCCCAGGCTGGTCTGAAACTCCTGGCCTCAAGTGATCCTCCCCGTTCCCAGAATGCTGGGATTACAGATGAGAGCTACTGTGCCCAGCCCCTACAGAGTGTGAAAATAGAAATCAGTAACAGAAATCTGGAAAACCTATACATGTTTGAAAATTAAACAAGACTTGTTAGTAATCCTAGGGTCAAAGAACTCACAAAGGAAATTAGAAAATGTTTTAACTGAACAATAATGGAAATACAATATATTAAAGTTTTAAGATGCCATTAAAGCACTGCTTAAAGGAAAAATTATAGGTTTGAATGTTTATTTTTAAAAAAGATGTAAAATCAGTGATTTTAGTTTCCACCTTAATAATATCTACCCATTATATTGAATATTGACAGTGAAAAAAATAATATTCACTCAGTTGTTTTTTTTAAAGATTTAGAAAGAAGCTTTTTCATTCTGATGAAGATCTACAAAAAACCTCAAGCTAGCATCATACTTAAATATCAAAGGCTTCCCCCGTAAGATTGGAAACAAGGCAAGGATATTTACACTCTGTTTATTCATTTGAGTAATAGATATCCTAGCCAGGGTAAATAAGTCATGAAAGAAATGAAAGGCTTAAAGATTGCAAAGAAAGAAGTAAAATGTCCTTATTTGCAGATGACATGATTATTTATATAGAAAATCCTGGCCTGGCACAGTGGCTCACTCCTGTAATCCCACCACTTTGGGAGGCTGAGGTGGGCAGATTGCTCAAGCTCAGGAGTTCCAGACCAGCCTGGGCAACATGGCTAAACCCCATCTCTACCAGAAAGTACAAAAATTAGCCAGGTGTGGTGGCTCACGCTTGTAGTCCCAGCTACTCAGAAGGCTGAGGTGGGAGAGTTGCTTGAGCCCAAGAGGTCGAGGCTGCAGTGAGATGTGATCACATCACTGCACTCCAGCCTGGGTGACAAAGCCAGACCCTGTCTCAGAAAAAAGAAAGAAAGAAAGAGATAATCCTAAAGTATCTACAAGAAAGCTCTTATGTCAAAGAAATTAATATAGTGGGGTCACAAAATACAGATGGGTCAGTATACAAAAATTCAGTATATCAGTAATTGTATTTCTATACTATAAGCAGTAAACAATAGGCAAATGACATTTTTAAAAATTGCTTTTCTAAGTACACCAAGAAGCCTAAAAACCTTAGAAATAAACTTTATAAAAGAGGCACAACAGATCTATACAGAAAACTACAAAAACATTGCTGAAAGAAATTAAAGAAGATGAAAATAAATGGGGATTTTTCATCAGTTGGAATACTCAATATTATTAAAATGTTTGTTCTTCCAAAATTCTACGGACATAACACAGTCCCAATGAGAAACCCAACAGGCATTTTTGTAGCAGTTGATCAGTTGCTTCTAAAATTTATGCAGACATGCAAAGAACTCATATAACAGTCAAAAAATCTTTACAAATAACAAAATTGGGAGACTCACACTACCAGATTTCAACAGTAAAGGGGAAAATAAAAACAGGTTAGTGGGCTTTATCTAATCAGTTGAAAGCCTTAATAGAGCAAAGATTGACCTCCTCTGAGCAAAAAGGAATTTTGCCCGCAGGTTGCTTTTGGACTCAAGATGTATTTCTTCCCTGAATCTCCAGACTGCCAGTCTACCCTCCAGATTTTAAACTTAACAAGCCTCTACGAGCATATGAGCCAGTTCCTTAAAATAAATCTCAAGCTCTCTCTCTTTCTTTCTCTCTCTCTTTCTCTTTCTGCCCCCGTACCACTCTTCCCCATACACACACACACACACACCCCCCCACACCAACCCACCCGCTATTGGTTCTTTTTCCCTGGAGAACCCTTACTAATACACCATCTTAACTAAGTAATCAAATTTAGCATCAAAAAGTATGAGACAAACTAACATTACACAGCATAAATTATGAGGGATTCTTTCCAAAAGTATTAAACCTTATCCAATCAAGTATTTGTTTTATTTTATTTTGACTTTCTGAGGCCTGGCAGAACCAATCAAGTCTGACTTCTAGTTTTCTAAAAATACAGGAGTTAAAGAAATTGGACTACACTCAGACAAATTCAGAATGTGAGAACTTTCTTTGTGCTTATTTATTTTTTAATATTTAAAAAAAGAGACAGGGTCTCGCCATTTTGCTCATTCTGGTCTCAATCTCCTGGCCTCATGCTATCCTTCTGCCTCTGCTTCCCAAAGTGCTGGGATTACAGGTGTTAGCCACCACACCCAGCCAGAATGTGAGAACTTTCTAGAAAACAGTTGGCCTGGCACCTTTTTTAAAAAGTACTGTATGTCAAGAGACTACAGAAACATAACTATATGTAATGAGTATCCATTATAAAATTCTCAGTTTGAAAAAAATTCTATGAAAGACATTTGGGAGACAAATAAAGCAAATAACCCAATTTAAAAATGGGTAAAGGATCTGAATACATATTTTTCCAAAGATGATATACAAATGATCAACAAGCACATGAAAAGATGTTCAACAGCATTAGCCATCAGAGAAATGCAAATCAAAACCACAAAGAAATGCCACTTTACACCCACTAGGATGACTATAATCAAAAATATAATAACAAGTGTTGCCGAGGATATGGAGAAATTGGAACCAACATATACTGCTTGTGGGAATGTAAAGTAGTACAGCTGCTTTGGAATACAGTTTGGCAGTTCCTCAAAAATTAAACATAGAGTTACCATACGGCCCAGCAGTTCATCTCTTAGGTATGTACCAAAAGAAATGAAAGCATATGTCGATATGAAACTTGCACATGAATGTTCATAGCAGCATTATTCATAATAGTCAGAAGGTGGAAACAGCTCAATGCCATCAACCAATGAATAGATAAACCAAATGTTACCACATTCATACAATGGAATATTATTCAGCCATAAAAGTAATGAAGTACTGACTACAGTGCAGACGAACTTTGAAAGCATTATGCTAAGTGAAGGAAGCCAGACACAAAAGAGCAGATAGTATATGATTCAATTTATATGAAATGTCTGGAACAGGTAGTTCTGTAGAGACAGAAAGCAGATTGCTGGTCACCAGGAGCTGAGGGATGTGTATAGATTTTCTTTGTGGGGTGACCAAAATGTTCTGAAATTAGATAATGGTAATGGTTATACAACTTTGTGACTATACTAAAAACTACTGAATTATACATTTTAAAGAGGTAAATTTTTATGGTATGTGAATTATATCTCAATAAAGCTACTAAAAATAAAATAGTAGTCAAAATGGCCCCAGTTTTCTAACTGGAGTTCCTTGTGTGGCAATAACTCTTACCCAAGACTTCTGTTGGTCACATGAAAGGGGAGCATTCAAACTTGTTCATATACTTCCACTGGCTTTTAAGACCTTATAAGGCAGATGCCTTCCCTAGTACATACAAGAATCCAGGAACTAAGAATGCACTCAATGTAGACCCTTATAAGCTGACATCTATTTTCCGCTGGAAAGAAGTGGTTCCCCTGCATCTGAGACTTCCCAGAACTGAAAGCATCAAAGGAGCAGCTGTCTGAACATTTCCAGTAGCAGCTGCTATGCACTAGTCGGAGGAGTGTATGCCACCATAGATCAAATCCCATTTTAACAAACTTATGCCAGTGGAAATTTCAATATAACCAAATATTTTGAAAATCTCAATCATTTAAAGTAATAATATGTAATAAAATGCTTGTGTAGTAAGAGAAATGGGATAGTCTCTTGGAATTGATTGTAATGGGATATGACATCTGTCATTGTCAATAGGCTGAATTTTAGTCATCTTAGAGACAGAAAATGTAAAGGATAATAGTTTGCAGTGTAGTTAGAGATGAGAAACAATAAAATGATGGTAAGTACTAGATGAATAATTTAAAAATGCTATAGTAGTTCAAAATTTGCTACTAGTGTCCATTTATACAGCACCTACTTTGAGCATGAAAAGTTCCCAGGTACTGTAGACGGAATGACATAAAGATCGCCTCTGCCTGAAGTCCATTATTTAAAAGTGTGGTCAGTTTTTCTAAAACTGCTTTCCATTTTTAGCAAGTTTATATTCGTAAAAGCCAAAAGTACTGTTTTCTTTTCTTCTGTAATAGATGCCGTGAGAGAAGTAAGGAAATATTCCTCAGTTCATACCATTGAGAAGAGCTCCACCAGCAGACCTGATGCCTATGAACACACACAGATGAAACTTTTTAGGTCTCAAAGAAATCTTTACATTTCTGGATTTTCACTATTTTTTTGGCTGTAAGTAAAAAATAATAATAGAAGCACAATTTAAAAACATGATTTATGCTTCTCTTTCTCATTTTGTCCACCTTTACTGTAGATTTTTTTTTTTAAGAGAGACAGCCTTTTGCTCTGTTGCCCAGGCTGCAGTGCAGTGGTGCCTTCATAGCTCACTGTAACTTCAAACTCCTGGGTTCAAGTGATCCTGCCTCTTCAACCTCTCATTTCTAGGACTACAGGCACACACCACCATGTAGGGCTAATTTTAAAATTTTTTGTAGAGATGGGGTCTCACTATGTTGCCCAGACTGGTCTCAAACTCCTGGCCTCAAGTGATCCTCCCACCTCAGCCTCCTAAAGTACTGAGATTACAGGCACAAGTCACTGTACCCAGCCTACTGTAGTTTTTTGTTTGTTTCTTTGTTTGTTTTTTAAGATGGAATCTCGCTTTGTCACCCAGACTGGAGTGCAGTGGCGTGATCTCAGCTCACTACAAGCTCCGCCTCCTGGGTTCACGCCATTCTCCTGCATCAGCCTCCTGAGCAGCTGGGAGTACAGGTGCCCGCCACCATGCCCTGCTAATTTTTTTGTATTTTCAGTAGAGACGGGGTTTCACTGTGTTAGCCAGGATGGTCTCGATCTCCTGACCTCGTGATCCTCCCGCCTTGGCCTCCCAAAGTGCTGGGATTACAGATGTGAGCCACCGCACCCGGCCTGTAGATTTTTTTATAACATCTTTGTAAAAGAATTCAGATGATATACCCAAATAACAAACAGTAGTTAACAGCTTGTAGGTTTGCCCAGTCCATAAGGCCCTGAATGATTAGGCTCCTGCCTCTCTGTGGAGCCTTGTCTCATACGTGTCTCTGACATGTACAATGCATTCCACCCTTACAGACCTTCACCATTTATTCATTCATTCCGTCTTGCAACAGATATTGATTGAGTTCTGTAGTGTACCTAACTCTTTCCCATTTTAGGGTCTTTACACAAGCTATTCGTTTTGCCAGAACACTCTTTTCTTTCCTCATTTCCTGGCTAACTCTTACTCATCCATTAGCCTCTTTCTCAAAGCCTTCTGTGGCCATCACTACCCACAAAGTAGGTAGGTCTTCTCTTACAGGTGCTCAAAGAATGTATATATACTTCATTTTCTAGTGTCATTCCTGGTTGTAATTAAATACTGTTTTAACTTTTGCTTCCACAAACCCCCGAGGGCATGGACTTTGCTGTTTTCCGCTGCGCCTGCAGTGCCTAGCAGAGTGTCTTAACACTTAGCATTCCTGAGTAAAAGGAATGTCTGCTGAATGAATAATTGAGGATAGTAGTCACTACTTCTTCTAACAATGGCAGTTACCCATAAACAGATGTGAATGAGCTGTTCTTCGGCTTGTTTGACCTTACACAATGTTCCTTAAATAGCAGAATTTGAACTGGGCCAAAAAAAAATAATTCTCTTACTGGCCCTGTCACACTGTCTGAAATTTTCCTGTTTCTATTCCTCCAAGCTAAAGCCTTCTACAGGAAAACAAGTAAGTACCACTGAACCTGTATTCTAAATGCTGGTCTTCTAACAAAGATTCCGAAGGAATGAGACACGGGCCTGTTTTTACTAAGAGACTTAAATTAAAAAAAGAATAATGGGTTCTGCCTAAACATTATCTGCCACCACCACACCTATACCTAATGGGGAGTAATTTGGCAATGACTGTTTTAAAATAAGTTTCTGGTGATTGGCCAGTAATACATTATTCTGATTTTTTTTTCTTAGAGTGTTAAGACGTCTGGTTACGCTTATTACTCAACTGGCAAAAGAACTGTCAAACAAAGGCGTACTTAAAACTCAAGCAGAAAATACTAACAAGGCTGCCAAAAAATTTATGGAAGAAAACGAAAAACTAAAACGGGTATTTAATTTTCTTTGTAAAAATTAAATGTTGTTGGTGTTCCCAAGGAGTAATGTATTTGTTTTCAGCATCAAAAAGAGCATTTTTATATTTTATAAGCAGAAAATGACCATAATTAACTATTTTATGTAATGATTATTTCAAGAATAGTTTTACTGTTCTTTAGAAATGCTTGTTCCCAGTAATATTTTTACTATTATTTAGATTTGCCTTTTCTCCATAGTGGATTTATACCATTGGACCTATTTTCTGTGATTTAAGGAGAAAATAGTATTCTGGGAATATGAATTTTAATTCCTTCATTACCGTTAAGTTTACTTTATAATCTAAAGCAAGTCTTTATAACTCTGTTTCTATTTCTTTTTCAGTTAAAGTATTTTTAAGCCTAGATTTTAGTTTTATTTTAAATGATTGGTTTATAGAAAGCAGAGAAACGTCATTGATGCTAGATTGATAATTGCACATAATATTTGAAACCTTTAATGTTATTCCTTTATTTTCTATCCTTTGATCTCATTTCACAGTGGTAAAAATAAAAACACAGTCATTAAAGCTTTGATTGATACGTAATAACTAAACTCGAAAGCACGCAGCTTTGTATTTATAGAACAACTGATCATGTACATATCTTAATTTAAAATTATACACATCATTTTGGAGTAATGATTTGTAACCATCAGAACACTGCTTTTTTTTTCTCTTCAGTTGTTTTCCTCTTATTCTTTAGCTCTAAGAAAATGGAAAGTGTTATTTTTCTCATACATACTATAGTTAATACACTTAAATTTGTCCTGCCCTTTTAAAAAAAGCACCTTCCTCAGAATACTTTTGCAACTTTTCTCTTGGAATTGTTTTCAGAACCGGTTACCCATGCAAGGAAATTTATGTCATGATTACCAATTCCTTGACCCTGCATGATTTATTCTTTCTGTTTGTTTGTTTTCCTCTCCTTTGGTTCCATACTGTTCTGATTTGCTGCTTCCTGCATAGCTGTGACCCAATCAGAGGAGGAACAGATAGGCTGGGCTAAAGCCAGTACACAGTGGGGAGAAAGTCTTTGAGCAGCACATAAAAGCAGCTGTCAGTGCTCAGAGTATAACTAATTGACCAATAAAGTGACCAATAAAGGCCATAAGTGAGAATATAAAAGATGACATCTATTTCAAGGTACTTCATGTAGATTTTGAAAAATAAGCTAAGGAAAGATAAGCTTGTGAAAACACCCCCTTTGTTTTGTCCTTCCTTCCTTTCTTTCCTTTCCTTCCTTTCCTTCCTTTCCTCTCCTTCCCTCCCTTCCTCCCCAGACTGATCTCAAACTTTTGGCCTCAAGCAATCTTCCCACCTTGGCCTCCAAAAGTGCTGGGATTATAGGCAAGAGTCACCGCGCCCAGCCATACTTCTTCATTCTCTATCAGAGACACATTATCCAGTGAACTGCATTACCCTGAGATCCAAGAGACTTAGGTGCTAGTTCCAACATGTGACCTAGCACAAATCACCTATGTTAATGGGCTTCAAAGTTCCTTAGCTATAAATAATAGTTAACATTGTGCCAGGTATTGCTTCAAATGCTTCACACCAAGGTTTTTAACTGTTAATTTTCGGAAAAGCCCCATGAGTTTAGTATTGTTATTATCTTCATTTTATAGATGAGGAAACAGAGGCATAGAAAGGTTAAGTGACTTGTACAACATCATTCTACTAATATGTGACAGAACTAAAATTTGAACCTAAGCAGCCTTACTCTAGAATCCACATTCATAACCACATTATTTTGTGCCCTCAACTCCTATGTTATCCAATAGAACAATTTCCATGTGGTACCTATGTGCCCTTTCTGTTCTGATATTCAGTTAAAGAAATAATTATGAAAGACCAATTAACTTTTAATTTTACTACTTCAGTGTGATAGAGCTTTACTTTGCCCTGATTTTTTTTTCCAGCCACTCACCTTAGCAAGGTGGGATAATTTGGATGAGACAGTGAACACTTGCGTTGTTGTAGCTGGTAATCATTAAATTTCAGATTTCAGTGTTCTTGGTCTTTCTCCAGTGTCAAGTTACACGTCATAAATTTAGGCAAGTTTACAGGTGCAGTAGTGAAAGCTTATTTACAAGACTAATACAAATCCAACTTTTCCAAGTCAATGGCATGAAAATTCAAGCAGTCAGTGAAAACATTCTTGCAACTCAATGATTCTCTTCTAATTTGGGTAATCACTGGAGATTTTATGAACTGAATTCAGTGAAGTAATAGCTGGAGTTGTTTTCAACTTGAAGTAGGCAACACATTAAAAGAGATTTGGAGAAATTTTTTTCTTGTGCTGCTCTTTACAAAAAAGAAAAACTTTTTTTTTAATTTGAGAAGATATGAGGCTCCTTTAGTTTCAGAACGTATTTCAATCCTCCTGTCTCCAAAAAACAGTCCTTGAGATTATATAATATGTGCATTAGAGCTTTAATTCCTCCTCTGGGCTGCCTAATCTCTATATAGCACAGTAGTACTGTATTTGGTCTTGTGCTACAGTTTTTATGCTTGTTTCATCCTTTCTACTAGATTGAAGTTACTCAAAAGTAGAGACCATGTTTCTCTTATATTTTTATCTCTTACAGCACCTTGCATTGTAAAATATTTGCATGTAGTCATTGCTCAGTAGAACTTTGTGTTTTGATGAATATATTGGCTTACATTAGAAAATGAATCACCCTGCATAGAAATTCCTCTCTTATGTCAGTCTGTTTAAAATTCTCCTGTGTTCCTTTTTTACCTGACTATGGAACCTGTCAGTATCAAGTTGCTGCCACTGGCCAGGTGCAGTGGCTGATCCTGTCATCTCAGCACTTTGGGAGGCTGAGGTGAGAGGATTGCTTGAGGCCAGGAATTCAAGACCAGCCTGGGCAATACAGTATATATATATATGCACATGTATATATATACACACACACACACACACACATATATATATATATAATTTTTTGTAAAATTAGCCTGCCATGGTGGCATACCCCTATAGTCTCAGCTACTCAGGAGGCTGAGATGGGAGGATCACTTAAGCCCAGGAGGTCAAGGCTGAAGTGGCTATGGGTTGCACCACTGTACTCCAGCCTGGGTGACAGAGTGAGACCCTGTTTCTTAAAAAAAAAAAAAAAAAAAGTTGCTGCCTCTTTATTTAGTCTATTGACCCACAACAGTATACATATTATGTTTTTCAAACATTTACTTTGTCTTTCTTGGTAATTTAAATTCTTTATCATTTCTTTAAGTCAGCTTCTTAGTTCTGATGATAATTATAGTTTCTGTTCACAATACAGATTATGAAATTTTTACTCCATGATAATTTTATTTTGATCAGTTGTTTTACTATATGGATCTTAATTTTTCTTGCCTAGAAAAGATAAGCTACAAACACTAACATTTTTAAAGCCAGAATCAATTTTAAAATATAAAGAGCATTATAAAGGGTTAATGGAATAACAGTAATTTGGAAACTGTTCAACGAAAATTAGAACTTTCCAGCTGTAGAAATGGCCCTGTCATTTCCCACTTACCCATCTCCACTCTCACATATTCTTCTCTTACAAATTTGTCTGTATAAAAATAGGCTGAGTAGATAGCTCTACAATCAGAACATAATGGTTTTCTAATTAGTATCATCCTCAGAACTGTTTTTTTTCCCTTAGATTTACATTTCTCATTAATTGAGGAAGAAAGACTGACATTATTTACCTAAATACTTTTGAGAACATTATTTTAATCATAGCAACTAGAAATTCTTATGTTCATTTTGGAGATTTCAGCCATAATAAGAAATCTTTTTTGTGTGTTTCCCAAATATTAAGTTTCTGTTAGCAAAAGTACATTGTAGAAAACTATAAAATTCTGAAAAGGACAAAGAATAAATTACAAACCGGTAATTTTAGATAGGTTACTCAGCTTATTTTCTGTAAGAATGTCTGGCTATTGCAATCTAAGCTTATTTCTTCCTGTATCTCCTTTTTGCAATAGATTTTGAAAAGCCATGGTAAAGATGAAGAATGTGTTTTGGAAGCAGAAAATAAAAAACTAGTAGAAGACCAGCAGAAACTGAAAACTGAATTAAGGAAGACTTCAGATGGTAATTTTGTGTACATGTGAAAAAGTAAAAAGACTAGCATGATATTTTGTGCTGTACACTTCACTGTTTTTCCTAAAACAAAACTAATGCCTAAATGTTCTTCTAAGATACCAAGAATGACCTATTTATAAATTCTTGTTCAAATATGAAGATAAAACATTGTGTCAGCCAAGAGAAACATGCTCTGTTATACAGAAAAACATGTAGGTGTTTCAGATCTGTGTTGTAAATACAGATGTTCTTGCCTTAGCAAAAGAGCTATGTTCCTAAAAAGTTGTTTATAAATGTGTTTTTATAAAATAAATCACATTTTTCCATCATTGTATATTCCTCCTCTCAGAGAAGCAATTGCAGGGGAACAGTTTTCTTACAAGAAAATATATTGTTTATTTCAAGCACTAATATATTCTACCTGTTAGACATAAGGAAAGCGTTCCTTGAAAGTGATGGGTAGGCACAGAGTAGGCAACAATATCTGGGATGTCAGCTAAGAATTTGAGTGCCTCCTTCCAACATAACATTGCAGTGTAGGCTTGAAGTGGAGCATCCCAACTCCATTTTCCTGAAGGCAGCAGTTTCTTCTACATTAAAAAAAAAGTTTTGCTAGTGTTTTTTTCTTAGTGAAAGAACAAATTATTTTTGTTGCATCTGCACAGCGCAGAAGAGTAGATACCCCAAATTCAGTGTCATCCAAGAAAACTCTGAGTGTAAGTTTGTGGCTTGATGATTTGCAACATTTCTGCATACAACAGATAGTTTTTTATGTTGGCCAGACACTGAGAAACCACACTTTCAGTTGATGTTAAGGTACATTGTTTGGATAGGGTTTACTTCAATCAGGATGTATTTGAATTTGAGATGGAAAACATAAAAATAAAAGCTAATTCTGTGAATAGAACAAAAATCCTCCGGAGAATATTTATGTGACACAAAATTCTTTAGTCACTTTCCTACTTACTATCTCAAGTGAAAAAAAGAAGACAGTTCAGAAGCAATAAGTTAAAAAATAAATTACCCTTATAGACAAAGTGGTATATTATGTAGTTGGCATGGTATAGCCCAAAATTCAAGAATCTTCTAGTTGGTACTGTTGCCTTTTCTGTAATTCCAAAAGATTTCGAACATGATCAAGAAATGTTATTGTTTATATGAAAATGAATTTAATAGTTATCTATGGTTTACAACAGACATTTCAGAAGAGAAACTAGTGTTCTTTTTTAACCCTGCATAAAATATTGCTACTAATTCTTTTGAAGAATGAAACCATCTATTTCCAAAACACAAAAATATTCTTTCAAAATCCTGCTTTCTTTTTTCTGTAACCACCGAGAATCTCTTTTCTTATGTTGTAAGCAGGGTGGCACAAAAATAAAAGATAGACAAGAGTGTATGTGTGCTACACTTCTCTTAACCCTGCTCAATTTAGTTTCTCCTTTCACCTTTCAAAAATTCCAGCTCTGAGATATTTTGAGCTTTAACTCTTTAAATCTGGCATAAAACTTAACTTAGTATTACATGAGCATTTCTTTAAAAGACAAAATCAGATTTTAGAGAAAATGAACTCTTTGACAATGTAAGCATTGTGTTTACAATCTGATAACAACTGATACCAGCTTCTGTGTTTGAAGTATAGACTGCAGAGCTACTTTCAAAGTGAATTAGTGTTCAGGTAAAGGCAGATTTTACCTGTTTGAGTGTGTCCTGTTTGGTTCCAGCAAGATGTATAATATTTTATGAACACGTTCTATTTATCCTAAGTTTTTTTAAAAAATAACATTTGTAATGACCTTGAGAAGATCAAAGTTCCATTTCTAAAGAAGGTGTTTCCTTGATCATGTTCTGTTGACCTAAACCAGTTAAATTCAGTAAGGTAAGAACTAAGAAAATATATCAACTAATAGTGCATGATTTGGATGAATTCAGTGGTACAATGCTTTGTGCACAGTACCACTCAGAAATATTCATTGATTTCTAAATATTGAGGGTGTTAAGGTGACAAGGCTTAAGAAAGATTTAGAAAGAGATCTTACATTTGAAAATTGAGTAAAAAAAGCAATTTTTTTTTTTGGAGGAAAATAGGGTGTTTTCCATATGAATTTTCTTATCCTTTGTGTTACTTAAATCTAAGTGAAACATTTTCTTCCAAGTGTATTAGTGGAAACACAACATAAATACAAATGTTTATTTAAGCTAGTTAGCCCCAAATTTAAAAAGTGGCATTCTGGAGGCAGCTTTTGTATTTACGTTGTGTTTCCACTAATACACTTGGAAGAAAATGTTTCACTTAGATTTAAGTAACACAAAGGATAAGAAAATTCATATGGAAAACACCCTATTTTCCTCTTAAAAAAAGCTACTAAGAACACTCTGTCAGTAGTGGCAAACACCTTCAGTTTTTAACCTCCGACTCCTATTTTGACCAGAGTTTGTAAACTATTACCGGTGCTTCCGTGCAGTAATATCACCCTAGCACAGACATTGTATTTAGTGGAAAAACCTTCTGATGTCCAAGGAGATTGGCTTTAAAGATCTCTTCCAGGAAAACTACTTATTTTCATAAATGAATACCTTCCTTTATTCTTTTTCTTTTTTTTTTTTTGAGATGGAGTCTCACTTTGTCGCCCAGGCTGGAGTGCAGTGGTGGCATCTGGCTCACTGCAAGCTCTGCCTCCCGGGTTCACGCCATTCTCCTGCCTCAGCCTCCCAAGTAGCTGGGACTACAGGCGTCTGCCACCACGCCCAGCAAATTTTTTTGTATTTTTAGTAGAGATGAGGTTTCACCATGTTAGCCAGGATGGTCTTAATCTCCTGACCTCGTGATCTGCTCGCATTGGCCTCCCAAAGTGCTGGGACTACAGGCATGAGCCACCTCGCCCGGTCTCCTTTATTCTTATAACTAGAAATATGTAGCATTCAGTCATTGTATGCATCCAAGCAATGATAAAAGTAAATATCTTTTAAAAAGTGATTGAGCTGCATGTGGAAATGTCTGTTCTTCATTCTTTTAGGAGCAGGAATACATATAGATATAAAAAACATCCCATATTTTAAAAGGAATTCTTAGGGCTGCCAATCTTGTAGTAAAGGTTGAATTAGCAGTATATGTCTCCTACATAAAGGAAAAGAGAAAACAGTAGTTGGGGGAAATTTCTTGACCATGCCTTTCTTCTCTTTGTTCCTGCTTTCCTTTGTTCCTTCTTTGTTTCATCAGCAATTTTTTTTTTTTTTTTTTTGAGACAGAGTCTCACTGTCGCCCAGGTGGGAGTGCAGTGGTGCAGTCATGGCTTACTGCAACCTCGAACTCCTGGACTCATGAGATCCTCCCGCCTCAGCCTCCTGAGTAGCTGGGACTACACATGTGCACCACCATGCCCACCTAATTTTTTTAATTTTTTGTAGAGACAGGGTTTCGCTTTGCTGCTTAGTCTGGTCTTGAACTTCTGGCTTCAAGCCCTTCCTCCTCAGCCTCCAAAAACGCTGGGATTACAGGCATGAACTGCTGTGCCTGGGCCTCAGCAGTTTTTAAAAGAACTTTCCAAGTAATTCAATCGTTGTAAAGTCATTTAATGTGGAGCATAATTAACACTTTCCTTAAAAAGTGTGCCTCTTGAGGATAAATCAAACTTTAAATAAATTTCTTAAAGCATATACTAACAATCAGAAACTGAGTGTAAAGACCTATTACGGGTACCTAAGTATTAGCAGCATGCAATAGAGATACTAGATTTGGACCAGGAAACAGAACCCTTAGTCCCCTCCTTAAAATAATGATAATTCAACTATCTTCCTGGATAAATGCTTTCATATCACCTTGACTTACCTTGAACAAAACTAAAATTACCTTTTAGAGAGCAACTTTAATACCCTTGAAGATGTTAAGTTTTTTTTTACTTTTTATTGCCAGTTAACATAGGGACCAGATAGTGAAAAATAGCTGAAGTGCTTTTCCAGAGAAATTGGAGATCAAGACAAGATAGAAAATTACAGGGGAATTGCTTTTCTGTATACCCAAAACCCGAAATTCCTGCCTCTTCAGTGTTAAGAATAAGACATAAGCTTTGTATACAAGTTTAAAAGCATAGAATTTCCAGTTTCTTACAAATGAACCATATATTCATCTAAAAATAAATTCTAAAAGTTTGCCCTAAGCATGTTTTACACTTGTAAATTTTTGTGGACATGAACTTAGTTATCTTTTACCTACAGTTATATCAAAGCCACCAGCTTATTTTTAAATTATTAATGCCTAAAAACAGTTTGCTGTTTTTGGTCATTTTGTTGTTTTTTTTTTGTTGTTTTGTTTTTGTTTTGCTTTGTTGCCTTTTAATGCACTTTTGTGATTTAAATAAGAAAAAAACATATTATTTGTTTTCATGTCTGGAAGTTTCTGCTCCTTTGACACCTTTGTCCCTTGTATCAACTGAAAAAAAAACTGCGTTAAGAAAGAATAGTATAGTTTATTTGATGGTTGTGCCAATAGGCAATATATAATTAATAGTATTTTAATTATTTAAAGCAAATAAAACTCATGACCAATCCTTTTAGTTAGGTAAATAAAGGATTTATTAGTATTTATTAGTTCGTCTCTGTGTTATCTTCACATATTGATGTTATTGTCAAAACAGAAAAAAGGGTTTGCTTGCTGTCGGAGTACTTTTCTTGGACTAATATATAATGGTGATATTGCATCCTGTTTGGTTCCCTGTTACATTCCCATTTAGTTGTGATGTTTCCCTTTCCTGTGAGCTTCTTATCTGTTATCAAGGCCTATACTCATAAACTATGTGTCTTTCAGTAACCAGGAGGAATTGCTATAGGGAAGATATTAAGACAGAAATTCAAAGATACCTTATATATTATTCACAGTATTAGCAAACATAACGATGTCTACCCTGAGGAAAAGCTTTTATAATCTTTACAGAGGGACATTAAAGCAAGAGAAAACAGTTTCTTCTCAGAAGAGCTTGTAGTCCAGATGGTGAACCAAACATATGTACATAAAGGGATTCATTTCCTCCCCAGTGTGAAACATGGGCTAGTCTACCTAAAACATGAGTGGAGAGTGCTAAATGCATACTGAATCAAGGAATGTTTCAGGTGATAAAGATGTAATCAAGCACAATTCTCTAAATGTGTTGATGGACATAGAATGGCAGAAAAATGACTGAAATGATACTACTGTCCTGAGTGAGAAGAGCAAAGCAAAAACCAGAGTGGTCTGTTAGAAGTTGATGTGTCACACTAGGTGCAGTGAATGATAGTGCTGTATGGTTGAGGGGTCCATTGATGTAGCCCCTAAAAGATCACAGGAGATAATTACTTTGAATGCTTTGGTGTTCTTTTCTACTGTCTTATTCCATACCTAGATATGCATGTTTACTATAATCCTTCATGGTAAATACTTTTCTAATGATATCAACTTATGGAAGGTTCATGTTTATGGCCAAGTGAGGTACAAAAATTAAACTGTACAACTCTAGTTTTAAAACACTTTCAATTAGAAAAAACACTAAACTATTAATAGTGGTTTTCCTTAGCATGTACAACAAATAACTTTTTCCTAGAGTTTAAATTATTTTCTACAATGAATTTCTTTTGCTTAATGAAAAAGATAGCTTTTTATTGTAAAAAGAATTTAAAAATAAAAATAAAAAACCTCTTCCAAATACCCAGGTAATCTAGGGTGATAGTTTTTTGGCTTGAATTATCTAATTAATTGGCCGTATTCCAACTTTACTTTGTTGGTAGACCTTAAATATTAGAAGCTGTTCATATAGCTTTTGCTAAGTTACATGAATTACATTGCAAAATCTGAGGATACACTGGGTAATCTTGGTGAAGTCATTGACTCTTTTTAGGCATAGCTTTCTCTTTTGTAAAATGAGGGACTGAACTAGTTAAACTTTAATGTCTATTATATAGCTCCAAATAATGTAATTAAGCAAAACTGACTATCAAGAACTATTTTCATTGTTGGCTTTTTGACCCTTCAAATTATATTTATTTTTCATGAGAAAAATCTTTTCACAGTAACTTCCCTTTCTCCAAACTTAATAAGTTCAGCAGGTGATTAATTAAGCCATATTCTTCACTTTAGAAGAATGTTTCATGCAATCTTAGGATCTTTAGGACAGGATCTGGCAGGTTTTATGCATCTGTTAGCTCACAACACAAGTGTGCTATGTGAAATGGGAACACAAGTGTGCTATGTGAAATGGGGCCACAAGTCTTAAATGTAGGGCATTGGGAGAAGAGAGGATATGCCAGTAAACAGAACCAATTCTCATTAGTGTTAGAGTGTGGCTGTTTGTTTAGAACATTTATTAGAACCATTGATATGGAATAATAAAACTTGGCAGAAGAAATGATTTGAGTAAAGAAATTAGCATGTTCTTTTCATTATAATTATGTTAGGGAAATAAAAAATGGGACTAAATCTCTAGAGGTCTTCCCAGCTCTGAGAGCCTTTGTTATAAAAGGGAGTATTTATCTGGAGCACCGTTTACTTTTTTTTATTTTATCAAAGTTTTACATATACATATTTTTAAAGGAAAATGGTAACACAAGGCTTATAATGAAAAAGAGCAGTCTCCTGAGGCCCTGTCCCCAGAAGCAACTACATTCAACTCCTTTAGAAATGTCCTCTGAGGCCGGGCGCAGTGGCTCACACCTGTAATCCCAGCACTTATGGGAGGCCGAGGCAGGTGGATTATTTGAGCTCAGGAGTTTGAGGCCAGCCTGGCCAAATATGGTGAAACGCTGTCTCTACTAAAAATATAAAAATTAACCGGATGGTAGTGGCACATGCCTGTAATCCCCACTACGTGGGAGGCTGAGGCAGAAGAATCGCTTGAGCCTGGGAGGCACAGGTTGCAGTGATCCAAGATTGTGCCACTGCACTCCAGTCTGGGCAACAGAAGTAAGACCCTATCTCAAAAAAAAAATGTTCTCTGGTGTGTGCCTCCAGGTTTCTAAATGCAATGTTTAGGTAGTTTTTTCTTGATCTTTCAGTATGGGATATTATCTTTGACTTTGTTATAGGGAAGACGAGGACTTAGATCTCTTTATCTCAGCCAGTTTCCCTCCTGGCTCCTCATACTTCCCATCCCCCTCCATCCTTTCAATTTAAATATATCATAACTTTTACTATATCATATTATTACAACTATATATTCATCATCATTATGAGGATTTCCTTTGCCTCTTTCCTGTATTGATACCCTCTTTCCTGGATTCCATGTTTTCTTTCTTTTTCTTTTTTTTTTTTTCTGAGACAGATTCTCCCTTTGTAGTGCAGGCTGGAGTGCAGTGGCGCGATCTTGGCTCACTGCAACGTCCGCTCCCCGGTTCCCGGTTCCAGCAATTCTGCTTCAGCCTCCCGAGCAGCTGAGATTACAGGCATACACCACCATGCCCAGCTAATTTTTGTGTTTTTAGTAGAGACGGGGTTTCACCATGTTGGCCAGGCTGGTCTTGAACTCCTGACCTGGTGATCCGCCTGCCTCGGCCTCCCAAAGTGCTGGAATTACAGGTGTGAGCCACTGTGCCCAGCCTGGATTCCATGTTTTCTACTTTTGTATAGGTTTTGAAAGTCACAGAGGTAATGTGCCAGCTTTCATCACATTGTATCAAGAGTACATATTATTAACCTAACTTATCAGTTTTGATGTTGACCTTGATCACCTGGCTAAAATAGTGCTTGTCTAGTTTCTGAACTGTAAAGTTCCTCTTTTCCCTCCTTTTTCCATACTGTAATCTTTGTGAGTCAGTGTTCACAGCCCACACTTCAGAAATGAGGATCAGTATGCAAATGAGTGGATTAAAAAAAGAAAAAAAAAAGAAAGGAAAGTTACGCTTAACCTCCTTGAAAGTAGAGTATCTGTGTAAATTGTTTGGAATTCTTCTACACAGATTTGTCTGTTCTCTACCATTTGTTTGTCAGTATGGACTCATAGGTACTTATTTTATAATTTGGGTTATAATTTAATACTACTTTAGTTTATTGTTCAGGTTGTCCAGCTTTCACCATTGGGAGCTCTTTCATTTGGCTCCTGTGTCCCTTTGACACATTTCTATTTTGGTTATTTGTTTGTTTGTTTGTTTCATTTTTGGAGCACTTCCTTACTTTCTGGCATTACAAGATACTCCAGGCTTATCTTGAACATTTCCTGCCCCATTCTTAGAATCAATGTTTAGGGATTTTTTTTAATTGGGCTGGATTCTGTGGTACTATTTATTTATATTTTATTTTTGATTCTGGAGTAGTATGAGATATTCGTAACATGAGTAGATTTTCTTCAAAATATTTCAAGAATGGTCTGTTTGCTTTGTTTTGGCTATCCTGAGTATTTTGGTTTTTGATTGAAGGTGTTTTTATCTTGTTTCAACCAAGATTCCTATCAGGTGACTAAAGTAACACTTTGTATTGTTCACCTGACATTTATCATTTCCAAGTGAACTGTTTACACACAAGTGAATTTTTCAAATGCTTAAAGCTTACACTTTTCATTTATTCATTCTTTCATTCCTTCAAGGAGGATATTTTAAACACTTACCAATACCAGGCAATATGCTAGGTACTCAGACAGACAGATAAGACACAGCTTTGTTTCTTGAGTAGTCCATAGTCTAGTAAGGGCATAGTTGCCCTTCAATTCAATATGTGCTATGGTGAAACTTGAGTTGTAGTAGAAGCCAACACTGGAGATCGACACTTTCTTGACATTTTAAAGGATGACATTAATTAGCCAGATGAAGTAGGAGGAGATGGACAAGGTGTTATAACAAAAATAAGCAGCATGTAACCAAAGGAGTATGGCACTTTTGAGGTACTACAAGGAGCCCAAGGCAACTGGAGTGTAAAATAAGATGGAACCAGTGGAGAGAGTTGAGCAGTAGGCCTAGAAGCCATCCTGAAGGGCCTCATATGGCATGTTTGTATGTTAACATTTTCAGGGCACTCTTAGAGGGTTTTTAGGCACGAGAGCAATCACTTTGACAGCATTATAGACAATGGATTAAAGTAGCCGGGCAACTACGTGAGAAATCCACTTAATAATCTAATCTGAAAATGAGGACAGTGGTCACAGAGCTGGAGTGGAAGGTATGGATTGGAGAGCTGTAAAGGAACTTTATAGCTATCAACAAACTTTATCAACAGATGGGTGTGAGGTTAAAAGAGATTAGGTGTTGATTGAAGTGATGAATAAAACGTAAACCTTTAATTTACCTACACAGACTTGACAATATAGGCATTTACAAAAAAAGATAATATAATTAAACCACAATTTATGTCCTTACTGAACAGAAGTTTGTGTGTCTGCTTTCCAAGTATCTTGGAAGCATTACTGTAGATTAACAATCCAATAAGTGATCATTGGCAAAGGAGTAGTACAGGTGAGGATTAAATACTGAATAGCTCCAGTGTATCACACTCTTGAATTCTCAAAAAGAGAACCAAATAAATTGGAAAGAAACCAACACTAGACATATGGAAATTTTTCAAATAAAATATGTTTTCCTCTGGCTCAATCCTTACAGCTGTTGTACAACAGCCCAACTTTAGCTGTCATGCCAATGCCTCTAAAAACTTCCGTTTCCCGGCAGAGCTTTACTGGCAGTGTTTGTTATCTCAGGTGGAAATCACAGTGATACAATACATTTACACGGTACATTAGTCTCACCAGCTCCTCCCACTTTTGCAAATAGTTCCATAAGTGAACGTTTGACACTTGGAAAGACAACAAATATTTTTGCTTACTATGTGTCACTGTAACATTAGTTGAAGTTATTTCCTATATTAATAAATGATGCATGTGCCTTTAAAAATATCTAATGGACCATAACCTAGGACATAGCAGTCTCTTATTGAATCTGGCCAGTATTCTTAGGAAATATCTCAGTATTTCCATAAAGCCACTGGCAAGTGATAGAAGCCCATTTTTGCAGTTAAGAAAATTGCAATAGCAACTTAGATGTATCATCTAAAGCCTCCTTGTCCAATAATATTTTTCTTCTATATGCTGTTTCCAAAATAATATGACTCAAAATAAAATAAGCATATTCACATGTCAGATAACAAGTTTATATAATCCCTTGGTTACAGATGCAGTTGCAAAAGGAGGTGGAAGACATCCAAAACACAATAATTTTTATAAAATGAGATAAAGGACTGGGAAACAGTCCAAGATGTGTCTAGACAATAATAGCCTCCCCTAATTGGAGTGATAGTATTCATTAGATTTATTAATATCCACTGAAATACAAAATGAAATAAGAAACACAGTTTATACCTTGGCTTAATAAGTGGAAGAAAAACATTATTTGTCTGCATTTGTTCCGTTAATAGCTTTATACCAGTAGTAACCAGAAGAAACTCCTAGATAGGCTGTACAAGTGGTTTTCTAGCTTCTTTTAAAAAGGAACTACTGGGTTGATATCTAAGATATATTAAATTTATTAAATAACTTATTAATGTCAGAAATTCAAGTATAAATCATTTTTAACATTAAGACCAACTCCTGTTCATTACAAGCGCCTGACCAACTGTCTTAATAGAAAGTACTCTAGACTCAGTAGCTTATAAACAACAGAAATTTATTTCTCACAGTTCTGGTGGCTAAGAAGTCTGAGATCAAGGCCCCAATAAATTAGGCCTCTGATGAGGGCCTGTTTCATGATTCATGGATGGTACCATCTTGCTATGTTCTCACATAATGGAAAGGGAAAGGCAGCTCTCTGGGGCCTCTTTTTATTAGTGCACGAATCCCATTAATGAGGGCCCCACTCTTATGACCTAATCACTCCCCAGCCACGCCTCCCAATACGATCACATTGGTAATTAGGTTTCAACATATGAATTTTGTGGAGAGACAAGCATTCGGACCATAACAACAACATTCTCAAAACTACCACTATAGGCCAGGGGCAGTGGCTCACAACTGTAATCCCAGCACTTTGGGAGCCTGAGGTGAGAGAATTGCTTGAGGCCAGGAGTTCAAGACCTGCCTGGGCAACATAGTGAGACCTCATCTCTACAAAAAAATTTAAAAATTGGCTGGGGTGGTAGAGCAAGATGTTGTCTCAAAAAAAAAAATAAACACCATTGCAGGCTAGTCAGCCACTATTAGGTTGCGGAATCTACTGTGTATTTTATGTACCAGAAATCCAGGGTCTTAAACTTTTTTGCTGAGTTCTGAAGATACCACCACCATGCATCATATTTTCAAGTAGCCTCTAGGAAATGCCTTGTAGAACCCAAATTGAAAACTAACATATAACTCTTTATGTTGTGAAGGTGGTCCTAATGAAATCTAACCATCCCCAAAAGTGTCTTCCATACCTGACTCATACCTTTAGCAAGTGACATCACGTTAAATTTCTCAAAATCAGTCTTTAATACCTTATTTAGAATTATGCAGCTATAGAAGGAACATGGAGGAAATTACAGAGCTGTACTGCCCAATATGGCTAGCCACTAGCTACATGTGGCTGTTTAAATTTAATTGAACTTAAATTGAAAATATAGGTCCTCACTTAAACTAACCACATTTAAAGTTCACAATAGCCACATTTAAGTAGTGGCTACCATATTGACAACACAGATGTAGAATTGTGTAGAACATTTGACAATACTATCTAGAAAGTACTGATACAAAAAGCACTTTAGTTGATAATGGCTCATATATTTATATAAAAATGCCTATATGATGACTTCTCAAGAGAAAAGATTGTTTATAACTGGAACCTATAATTTTATTTCATTGTGCCAGAAAAGTAGCTTTTAAATTTATAAATTCTACTTTTTTCCCTTAAACTCCTACCCTAAAAGACCTCCAAATGTAGAACTTCTGAAGGCTACATATGATATAGAGCTACTTCAGGATTCTCAGAGTTTGGAAAAATGATTTCTGAAAGCACTGTATGAGATAAAAGTTTCAAGTATGACAACTTTAATTTTTTCTAACCCATTTTGTACTGCTCTTCTACATATTTTGCTCGTTAGCACCTTCTTCACAATGTATTGTTATATATGTGTGTGTATATATATATTTATTTATTTATTTTACTTCTATCTAAGACCATGAATCTGCTGACATATGACTTGTAGCTCCTTGGTAGGCAAAGGTCAATATATAATTCTTGTGTGCCATTATCTTGAGGAGCAGGATGTTTGTATAGACTAAATTGTCTTCCTATATATTTCTGCTTTAGTTACAGAGGTTAAAATTGTAAGTATAAAATGGAAAAACCAGTGAGGGACAGGGAAACTTTGGATGTAATGGGCCTCTGGATGCCCTGAGAAGCATTTAATATCACTTATATTCATATGTAAGTGGATGCATGACCTGAATTTATTCATGAGGAAACATCAGAGAAAAACAAAGTAAAGAACATTCTATCTAAAAAGCGGCCTGTATTCTTTAAAATGTCAGTGTCATGAAAGATGGGGAGAAGAGGGCTGTGATAATGGTGGGGAATCATTGCAGATTAAAAGAAATTAAAGAGATATGATAACTAAATGCAATATGTGATCTAGCACTGTATCCTGGACTAGCAGTGGAGAAAATGCTAAAAGGACATGATTAAGATAATTCCAAAAATTAGCATATGGATGATAAATTAGATTTAAAGTATTGTATTCATATTAAGTTTCCTAAATTTGGTAACTATACTATGGTTATGTTAGATAATATTTTGTTTCTGGGAAGCACATTCACAGAAATGTATTAAAGAGTAGAGGGGCACGATGCCTGCACCTTATTCTCAAATGAGTCAAGAAAATAATAGTATGTGTGAAGAGAGAGAATCTGATAACAAATGTAGCACAATGTTAACAGCGGATTTGAATAAAGACTATACAGGAGTTCTCTATTTAAGTCTTGTAACTTTTCTATAAATTTGAAATTATTTTGAAATAAAAATAAAACTATTCGATATTTTCTAGCCCTTTCTAAGGCACAAAATGATGTGATGGAAATGAAGATGCAGTCAGAGAGACTTTCGAAAGAATATGATCAACTCCTGAAAGAACACTCTGAACTTCAGGTGGGTGTGACATGCACTTTATGCGCCTAAATGTTTTGAAATAGTAATTACCTAAGTAAATTATTTGGGTTATTTGTCCTTAACTAATCAAGATGATGTACTTAATCCTGGCTTTGTTAAACGATTTAAAGAAGCCAGATTTTTACCTAGAGGGTAAAGACTAGGACATTGCAGGAAAATACAAGATAATTTTAAGGAATTGCTGACGTGCATACTTACAGCATTCCAGTTTTGGTGAATTTTTAAGCAAAAGAATTAAGCCACAAAAATGGCAGCATTGGAAAACAGACTGGTTCTAGAAAAGATGAGTTTTGCTCTTTGGGATGTTTGCCATATTCATGCCAAAATGAGGCCAGAATTTCAAGTTCCACATCACACTACTCTTGTCTCAGTGTTTTAGACATATTAGGACAAGACTTTAGCATTCAAATTTATTATTTACCTCCAAATGTTGATTTGAAAGATGGAAATGGGAAAAAAATGTTTCACTGTTAAAGCCACAAAGTCAGATCTGGGGCATAGGTTTTCTTTCTCTTTCTCTCTAATTCAATAAAAGAAACGTTCATCCCTGTTAGGCTTGTCTTTCCTCTCTCCCTTCTGCTGCCAGCCAGTTACCTGAATTGATTTCCCAGACACACTTTGATAAATTGGGGAAGAGACCATTCCAGAGACAGCCCTGGCCTTCCCTCCCAGTTTCTCCCAAGACAGACTATTTGGGCTGGTCTTCAAAATTTGGCAGCCTTTGTGGCTTTCAGTCAGGGCTTTTTACAAATGATAGCTTTTTATTTCACTGTACACATTTCCCTGAATCTTAATGGTCATGGTATCTCCAAGGCTCAGCACTGTTCCTGGCACAAGGCAAGCAGACACTATACTCATAGACTTTGTAGTCAGACCTACCTGGAATATCTACCTATACCTGGCTGCATGCTAGGTTTTTTATCCTAGGCAGGTTATAGCATCCCTTTGGGGCTCACTTCTTTCATCTATAAAATTGAAACAATAATGATGCCTGGCTCACTGGATTGTTAAGAGAACTAAATAAAATGTGTAGGTTTTTTAGTACTATGCATAGCTGATAGTAAACACTCAAGAAATGATAGGTATTATCATTATCATTTGTATTACTTCCTCTGTAGGAATTTTGCTGAAAGAATGACTTATTCTCAACCAACCACTTTAGCGTTGGTTTAGAGCCAGTGATTAAGTAATCCAAAGCACATGTTTGTAATCTGATAGTCCCAGTTGGTTTGCATGTTTGGTTTAACTAGCCTACTTTGACAATATCAAAAGACAAGGTAGCCAGAGAAGGGTGAATACCCTGTATGCTCCAGTCCCAGGACACTGAGGGCTCAGTTCACATGGCCGGAAGCAGATAGGTAGATTGTCAGCAAGACCACCCCTTCCCCATCTCGAAAATAGAGACCCTAAAATTGCTGACTTCATCGGGGCATGATAATTATTCCGTGGTATCTTTCAGCGTCCACCTTGGAAAGTGAAGAAGTCACTTCAGAGACCTCTTGCCTAGAAATACAACATTTTCCCCCTATTTGTGAGATTAGGGTTTACTCAGCCAGGTTGAGTATCGACATTAGTGGACTTTGCCATGATGTCAGACATGCTTAGATCTTTGAATGGAGAAAGGAAAACCAGAAGTATGCCTTCAATTTCTTATGGCCAGTGTCCATTGTTGAATGTCTCCATTGTTGAATGTCTCCATTGTTGAATGTCTCCATTGTGGTAACAGCCACTGGTTCTCTTAATTCTGAAGAATGTATATAACAATGAGATTTCCTCAACCGATCTCCCCACAAAAAAGCCACAGTCAGCCTGGAGCTGCTGCATTCTTGGTAAAGGAAGTAGAAAGCTTTTAAGATTGATTCCTGGCTGAGCATGGTGGCTCACGCCTTTCTTTAATCCCAGCCCTTTGGAAGGCCGAGGCGGGCGGATCACGAGGTCAGGAGATCAAGACCATCCTGGCTAACACGATGAAACCCTGTCTCTACTAAAAATACAAAAAATTAGCTGGGCATGGTGGCGAGTGCCTGTAATCCCAGCTACTCGGGAGGCTGAGGCAGGAGAATCACTTGAACCTGGGAGGCAGAGGTTGCAGTGAGCCAAGATCGCGCTTTTGAACTCTAGCCTGGGTGACAGAGCGGGACTCCATCTCAAAAAAAAAAAAAAAAGTGATTCCTTCCCAAGAAAATAGTTGTTACACCTGTTTCTGTGGAAAAGACCCCATCCCAGATTATGCCAGACACCATGCCAAGAGTAGGGCCTTGTTTGATAGCACTTTAGGATTTGATCTAATTTCTGCTTGTAATCAGTTTTTGAAATATTTAATAGATGACATTTGTTGAGAGTATGCTCTGGACTAAGCACTTGGCTAAGGGCTTCGTATATGTTGTTTTGTTTACTCTCCACGACAGCTCAATAATTGCAACTATTTTAATATCCCTATTTTGTGAATGAGGAAATTGAGACCCAGAGATGTTATATAATTTATCCAAAGTAACTAGTAAGTGATAGCATTCAAAGTCAGAGAATCTTTCTCCAGAACCTCCGTCATTAACCACTATGTTCTTTGGCCTTTGCTGGTCATTGGATTGTGTTCTTGGATCCATTCTCCTCTCACCACTGCTTTACTCTGTATCTCTGGGAGGTCCTTTTCCAAGGTTCCCTTGCTGTCTGACTCAGTCTGGGAAGGTTTAGCCAGTGGCAGGCACTAGAAGACTGAAGGCAGGAGGAAGGGGAAAGCCAGGGATTTCTTCTACTCTTTCTGCTGTAGAGGCCTTCTCCTTTATGGCTCCAGTTCCTTCCCTCCAGGTCCCACTGGGCAGCTTCTACATACTGGCCTTCACACCTGGGCTCCATAACCCTCATCCTTCCAGCCCAAGAAGTAGTGGTGGCTTTTCTGCTATTGATAATCCCAGAGGTTCCTTACCACCCTGTTTGGTGTGTGTACTTTTTCATCACCTATAAAACCAGTTTCCCATAATATCTCTGTTTCAAGGAAAGCAAAATCTCAGCTCCATAGTTTACCACTTCTGTAACCCACAGGTGAATCATTTGACATCTGTGCTCCTCAGGTACTTTACTACTTAAATAAAGGTTGTAATACCTTAAGAAAATTAAATCAGATCCTGTATAAGAAAGCACTTTATATATTTATAATCAAGAATGCTATTTATTATGTCCTGATTGGTTACATTTTTTTTCCTTCACCTACCCACCCCCAACCATTGTCCAATATGAGACCCTGTATAAGATTCTCAGATTTAGATATCATTAAGAGCCCCATTTTGTTTGTTTGTTTGTTTGTTTTTTGAGACAATGTCTCACTCTGTCACCAAGACTGGAGTTCAGTGGCACAATCTCAGCTCACTGCAACCTCCACCTCCCCAATTCAATCGATTCTTGTGCCTCAGCCTTCTGAGTCACTGGGACTACAAGCATATGCCACCATGCGCAGTTAAGTTGGGTATTTTTAGTAGAGACAGGGTTTCACCATGTTGGCCAGGCTGGTCTCAAACTCCTGACCTCAAGCGATCCGCCCACCTGGGCGTTCCAGACTGCTGGGATTATAGGCTCGAGCCACCATGCCCAGCCGAGAACCCTTTTCTTTAACTCTTGTGCTTTAATGTTCATCTGAGCCCTGCTTGAGGAGCAAAAGATAGTTATAGACCCTCTATGGTAAAAAGCTCTATCAAATTGTCCTCATGAATTTACTTCTGTTGTCAAACTAATCTTAGATATTGAATTATATCCTAAGGTTCTTTGGAACTAGCTTTCTGAATTTTACATAGTTGACATACTTTCATTGGAACAATCATAAAACAAAAGATCATTAAAATATTAAGGAGACAAAGGTTAAACAGGGAAACGCTGATTTCTTTACCGTAAATAGATCCCAATTTGCATCTTTTAAATCCTTTTGGATTTCCCCATCTGGTCCCCTCCCTGTTATAGGCACTAAATAAATATTAGAAAACAGTCCCTTCAAAACGTGTAGTCCTTTCCTTATTTGCCCTGCCTCTCTTCTTAAAAAAAGAAAAACAGAACTAACTAGAGATTATTGGCTGCGCAAACCCATCAGCACCTGCCAGTTTTTAAATTTCATTTTGGAAAATCAGCCATCACTTAAGGGACTTGTCCATAATAGCTTTCATTAAAGCTTTGTTTTTTATCAAAAGGGGCCACATATGTAAACATGTGAAAGTAATTTACCTCCTCTACTCTTGTCTTCTTATTTGATTGCAAAAGTTAACGTTATTAAAGTTGCTATGGAAGCAGTAATGTTCAGCCTGAACAAGAGCTTAACGAACTTCTTTATACAAGCAATAACACTCTGCAACCCCATTTTATATATTTTTCTTGATGTAGACATTTACTTTCTTAGCACAAGTGATCTCTTAAGATTAATTTCTATTCCATTTTCATTCAGTTTTAAATGATGTAATATAGTCATCTTTATAACATGATCAGCCAAGTATAATTTGAGAAGTCAGTTCTCTTGGCAAATATCTGAAGGACAAAACCAAAGCCACCCTAGCTGAGGTTTTTGTCCCTTCCTTCTTTCGTTTGCCAAAAACCTTAATTGGGTTAACTGTGGGGGAATTTTAGAAATCATGTTTTCCTAGTGTAACCTGTGAAACAAAAGCAAAATAGATTAAGGCAAGGGGAAAAATTAACTTACCAAGAGTGTTCTTTTTCCTAAGTAAAAACCACAAATTTTATAGTTTTTAAAATTTTAGACTTTCTCAATCCTTTTTCTCACATTTAATTATTCTCATAAGTATACATAGAAGAGAGAATGTTTTTTAAAAGTCCTTGTCATGTCTATGAATCTGTTTCTCTTTGCTGTACTACATAAATCATATTTTTTTCCTTACAGGATCGTTTAGAAAGAGGCAACAAGAAAAGACTGTAAACTTTATAAAAGACGTTTGCAATATACTGTGTCAAAATGTTAATTTTGTTACGTTAGCCTCTAGAAAATTTAAGTTCAGAAAAATGCGCTATGACTGGTTTGTAATTTTTTTTAATGCCACACATAGGTTGTATTGTAATGGCATTATCAAAATATTTGATGATGTTTCAGATATATTGCAAAAGCTGTATTCCAGCTCTTAAGAAAAATATAAGCATGTTAAATACCATATTTACATATTGATAATGTCACTGGTATATGGTGGCTGTTTACCAATAAAAGGAAAAAATTCATTAACCGGTTACTTCCAAAATTAGAAGTTTTAAGTTGCATGAAACCATTAATAGCCTTGAAAGCTTTGATAAGTTTTCAGTAATAATAACCTATTTAATCAGATGATGATGTGTTTAAAAATAGTGTTCAATATCAGCAAATTTGTACACAGGGAATGTAAATAAGGATAACTGATCAGAGTTATCCACTGTATTTGTAAGGAAGAGTCGGAAAAAACAATGACCTTAGTTTTTTTTAAGCCTGATGATACTATAGTTTACTCTAATAAGATAGCTATATTGATAATTATATTTTTGTTACTGTGCCCCTGCACATTTTGGTCTGTTTTTTGTTAATATTTTTATTAATAACACATAATTAGTAACCACTCTACTGTTTCAAGTTAATCTAGTAATAGAGCTTACATATATTTGTATAACTGCTATACCACTGAACTGAATTTATTTTACAACAGTGTAGAATTCTTGAAAAGTTAACGTAGAACTTATCCAAAAAGCAGTATTTATTTCCCTTGGTTGTGAGAATAACTAATTATATAAATATTACCTCAAAAATACATACACTGGTATCACACAGTCTTTCTACAATGTTTCTATATTCTGAAAGCTAAATATTAAGTACTATTTAGAAGTACTTGAGAAGATGGCAGTGATTATAATATTAATATGATTTCAGTTGTTCCAGTGTTTAGACATGAAATCATCTTCCTTGTCTCATAAAAACCTAAATATAAAAAAAGGAAAATCCTGGAGTTTTTATTTCTCTTGTCTTTGTTTCGTCCTCTGTTTATTATAATTTTAGCACCAACTTCACACCTAGCTAATTGTTTTCATCATAAAGTGGTTGAAATGAGCAAGTACATAAAAATTTTATTTCAGATGAAAGTCAGGAGTTACTGCTAAAAAACAGACATGTAGGAGACATTCAACAGGAGTAAGGAATGGGAGTTAGACCATATGGGCTGACAACACCATAAATAACAAGAAAAGGGAGTGCTGAAATAAGAGAGAATGGAGCAAATGTTCGCTCAAAGTATAGACTTAGAAATATCAAAGTAAGAGCTATCTGGGTAGATATATAGATACTGAGTGCTTGGAATCCTAGCCTACTATGTGAAAATTAAGTCTAATGTCAGAATAACTTACAGAAAAATAGAAAATGCACAGCTTTAAAATGGGCAGAGTTAAAATCTAATCCCAGCTTTATCGCTTATTTAGCCATGCTAGCCTAGACCTCTATTTCCTTGTCTCCAAAATGGGAATAATAAAATTTAGATCAGGATTACTATATAAACTAAGAAAATACAGTGATTCTTAAAGTTGTTCAGACTGTATAGTAAGGAGAAAGGCTGGGTGCACTTTGAAGAGCTTGAAGATTTGAAAGATTCCAAAAAAAGCATTTTAAAGTTTACATTTAAGGGACCTTGGACCTCAACCCTCTCAAGTTTACAGGTCTGAAACTTTAGACCTCAAAAGTTTGAGCAGTTTTTCCAAGGCAACATTGATAGTTAGATTCAGGGCCAGGATGTAATTCTAGAATTTAGGTATCCTGATCCCCCAGATATCGCTCTTCTGTTTATACACAGACCAGCTATAATTTGCTAAACATAAAATATTGCAGTGTGTTAGTCAACTGTGGCTCCAGAGTCTGTGCCCTTTACCACCGTGCCCGGCTGTTTCACATGCTATGTTTGTTAGTTTTTCCTAGTACTCTCCTTAATAATGGCAGTGTTTAGCAAATTGTATTATATAAGTAAATATTTATTTCATGGATTGAGTTATGTTGCATATTAAATTACTTTCCTTCCCATTGTCAATAATGACTTCTTCATGTCTTAGGCTGTATTACAAATTCAAACACAGGAATGTTATTCTTGTCTTTTTCCATCAGAATTACATAAACTTTTATTAGACTTTCCCCCTACTTGCAAATCTGCCTGGAGGTTCTGGTCTTTAGGAAGTAGCACTTAGCAAGTTCTGGATAAGCACTCCAGAATTTGGGATGAGTTATCCTTGTTGTTTGTCCAGCTCTATCTTGGACCCCAGTGCTGCTAATTAGATTCATGCCTTGTTCTTTAGGGCGTAAGTTCCTCTCTTGGCTATTTATCCTAGTATGCTGAGAACTAGGATTCCCTTTCAGTGACAGAGTCCTGCCTGGAACCCCAATCAGGAGCCTAAAGTTTAACTACTTTCTGAGATATTAGCCTGATGCCAGCAGCCTGCCTGAATCTCTAAATATTACCCATTCTGGGAGTTGTTAATGGTCTCTGCTTTCCTGCAGTGTCACTCCTGCTTCCTCATCGGACCTGCTAGCCACAGCTACTTGGATGTACCTGAACCTGTTGCCTTGCCCTACCTCTGTGGGCTGGTTCAGTTCTGCATTCCCATTCCAGTGTCCACTGCCTTCTCGCTATCCCTCCCATCTGTGCACCACCACCAGCTTATGCCCAGCCCTACTAACATGACAGGCTATTGTGCATTTGAGTGCCCACTATACAATGTGTGAATATGACCGTGCTTTTAAGCATTGACTTTAATGTCTAGGATGATATGTCTAGAGTCCATGGAACCCTCCTGTGTTTTTTCATCCCTTTCTTAGTAATCTTGGAAATCCACTTATGAAATTCTTTTTCTTTTTCTAACATTTCTTTACTGAACAGCATTTTTAAAATTACTTTCACAGTGTTTCTTTCCACTTTGATCTCTACACAAACACAACTTTATTACTTGCACCAGAAATGATTTCAAACACTTTAGGAACTGTGGTAGGCTTAATTATGACCTCCCAAAAGATATCCCTATACAAATCCCTGGAACCTGGAAATGTTCTCTTTTATAGCAAAAGATGTGATTAAGTTAAAGTCTTGAGATGGAGAGATTATCCTGGGTAACCTGGGTGTGCCCTAAATGCAGCTACATCTATGCTTACATAGAAGCAAAGGGAGATATTACCACACAGCAGAGGAGAAAGCACAGTGATCACAGAGGCAGAGATTGGAGTGATGGAGCCGCAGCAAAGGAATGCTGACAGCCACCAGAAGCTGGAGGAGGCACAGAACAGATTCTTCCCCAGAGCCTCTTCCAGCAGGAGCATGGCCCTGCAGATACCAATAAAACTGATATTGGACTTCCTGGCCTCCAGAACTATGGGAATAAATTTATTGTTTCAAGCCATCAAGTTTGTGATTATTTGTTACTGCTGCCATAGTAAATTAATACAGGAGCATACAGGACAGATCTGTAATGGCCTGAACTGAATTTCAAGGGGTGTGGAAAACAATTACTCTAACACCGCTCCATCTTCCCCATTAGCCATTTGGATAAGTCAAAGATAGCCTTAGCCATCTCCTATCTTAGTTACTTTTCTCCTTCAATTGTATTTTGCCTTTGCCATTGCCATTGCCATTGCCTCTGCCTAACTGCAAGCCATCATCATCTCTCACATGGACTATGACGACCTCCTCATCTCCCTGTATCTTCTCTAGTGCTTCTCTCATATACATGCTCTCAGCAGCCACCTGGTTTAAAAAAAAAAAAAACAAAAAAACACTAAGCATGTCATTCCCTGCTTGTCTTCCAATTCTTTCCAACTGTCATTCCCTGCTTGTCTTCCAATTCTTTCCAACTGCAGTTAAGATCAAACCACCAAGACCTCACCAGGCTGCCATCTACTCTCCAGCCTCAACTCAGTCCACCTGCTCTGCCAATCATACCTGTTTCTTTTTGTTGTTCTTTCCCTGGGATATAGATCCTGACATACCTGCATTCTGATTATTCTTGGAACAAGCCAAATTCTTTCCCCTGTCAGTACGTTTGCATGTGTAATAAATGTTGCATCCCAGACCTGTCTGCCTTCTTACCCTATTTTATTTTCATCATAGCACTTATTACCATCTGAAATGATCTCATTTATGGTTTGTCTCCTCAGTGATTAACACAGTTCCTGCACACAGTAAATCAGTGGTTCTCAACAGGAAGTGGAGAGGTCATCCTGAGGGGAACATTTAGCAATACCTAGAGACATTTCTGGTTGTCATAACCAGGGGAATGCTCCTAGTGGATAGAAGCCAGGGAAGCTGTTAAACCCATTCCACAATGCACAGGACTGGAACAAAGAATGATCTCACTCAGAATGTCAGTGTTGCCAAGGTGGAGACATCCTGCAGTAGATGCTTGTGGCAGAGGGTACTGGTTGTCCCCCAGTATTCATTCTTTCATTCACCTGTGTTAATACATGCTCCAGTTTTGTATTTTTTTTATAAACAGCTGTCAAGCATAAAGATAACATTTTCCATCTCCTTGTATGTAAGTGGAAATAGGTAGGACTGTCCATGTGGGGCCAGTTTCTTTTTTTTCTTCCTCTGTCCTGCTGCTTGAAACATATATGCTGCTATTTTAGATCATGAGGTTGAGGCCATGCAAAGTGGAGCAACAAGAAGGAGCTGTGTCCCTGACGCCATAAGCACCACACCTGTCCTGAATTGCTGTGAATGACACCAGATAACTGCAATGCATTGTCTCAACGTCCTAGACATAATAAAAAGCCATAAATATGTTTGTCCTATGCAGCACAAAACCTTTGTATCTTTGCCTTTTATGTTGAGATCTTAATTAAAAATTACTTCCTCTACTGTCTCTGCATGCTCAACTTTTTGTATTTGACTTAACCATTATTAGTTAATCAGAATCATGCATCGCACCCCCACAATAGCTGTGCATTTCACATTATAAAAGTTTACAAATCTCTTCTCCCTCTTTGTCTTTATTATGGTGTACACCACAACAAGAACAAACACCTCAAGATCATTTCAGGTACATTATATATACAAAGATAGCATATAAGAGCTTGATGTGTAAACAAGGTGTGTAAACAAGTTAGGAAAAAGTTTCCAACTTTTTCTTGGAGATCAGCTCTTTTCCTAAATTTGAGGAAAGAATGTGTTTGAAGTGTTGGCTCTGCCCCCTAAACTAGGCGTCTTCCTGGTAACCCAGGCTTCTCTGAAGTCTGTTTCCTTCAGAAATCGTTGTTCTCCCTGAAGCACCACCCATGGTAAAGAATTTTGGTCTCTCCCAAGGGCTGTCAATTTCCTGGAGCACAAAAGACTCTTAGACCACCGCTTCTCAGCCAAGGGCTTCCTGGAATAACCCTCCATAGAGGTTTACTTGCTGAAACTTTATTTTTTTAAGTTTGTTGTTTTTTTTTCCTCTTCAAACAAAATTGATACATAGTAAATGTAGAAATGAAAGAAAAAATAGCTGTTTGTCTAATTTTCATATATATATACACACAAATATTTACAAAAATAAGATCACACCTATTTTTATGCATACTGTTTTGTGACCTGCTTTCGTTCCCACTACATCAATAAATATTCTTCTGCAACAGAATCCTACAACAAACTTCTCATAGGTCATATACACATCACCTGGGGGGTTCAGTTTGTTTAAAGCACAAGGACTCATATGCCCTGTTTACCACTACCACCCGTGAGAATTCCTGCCCCAGGCAACAGTGTTAGTAATGAGACTGCCATAACCATCCAGTATGTGAGAGCAGAAAAGGTGGATGAGACCCATCGTCTTATGACAAGGTATTTACCTTATCCCCTGTTGGTGACATTTCATGAGAATCTTTATTGGCAGAAAATGCTCTGGAATCAATAGAATGTAGTGGTTACATGCGTAGATTACCTGTGTTCAAATCTCATCTGCTTTATTTATTACCCATTCTGCATCTCAGTTTCTTCATCTTTAAGTTGATTTAGACTCTACCTTAAAGTCTTGCTGACGGGACTAAACGAGTTGATACATGTTAAGAACGTTTAACAGTTTCTCATGGTAAACTATTCTGAACATTATACAAAGCCTGATGCCCAGTCATGAATTTCCCCATCTAAAAACAATAATCTAATGGAATTTTAAAATGTCTTAAAAGTAAAAAGTGTATGGAGATGGATGGTGGTGATGGTTACACAACAATATGAATGTAGTTAATACCACCGAACTATACATTTAAAAGTGGTTGGTTAGTACAACCTCTTTGGTATTAACTACTAGTATTAACCACTTTTAAGTGTATAGTTAGGTTAACTACATTCATATTGTAGTATTAACCATATTAACCACTTGTAAGTGCATTTTACATCATTGAAAACATTGGGAAACAAAAGGTGGACCCCCTAGTTTTCTGGAATGAAAATGGACAGTGTTGAAACTGGTAGATAGTTAAGGATGCCTTTTTTTTTTTAAGACAGAGTTTTGCTCCTGTTGCCCAGGCTGGAGTACAATGGCACGATCTCGGCTCACTGCAACCTCCATCTCCCGGGTTCAAGTGATTCTGCTGCCTCAGCCTCCCAAGTAGCTGGGATTACAGGCACCCGCCGCCATGCCTGGCTAATTTTTGTATTTTTAGTAGACATCACGTTTTGCTATGTTGGCCAGGCTGGTCTTGAACTCCTGACCTCAGGTGACCCACCCTCCTCAGCCTCCCAAAGTGCTGGAATTACAAGAGTGAGCCACCGTGCCTGGCCAGAGGATGCCTATTCTTAACTGTGATCAGTCATTCCCCTGCCACCCCTCTTCTTCCACCTCAGAGAAAGCACAGAGCCCCATTTGCTCAGACATGCAGCTAATGTTTGCTTATCTGGATTGAATTCAGTTCAATTCTAGTGTGTCAGATTCTTTTCAGATGACTCTTCCCATTCCCCATCTTCAGAGTGTGTCCTGTTGTCTTAAGATTATGACAGGATCAGATGCAATTTGGACCAACATTCTTAAAATACATCCAGACATGGATGTATTTCACTTCAAATCCCATTGGCAGATTTGATATTATGAAAGGGCCTGGGTCTGAGGTGTTTTGTTAGTCACTTGAACCTTAACTGCAACTTTTTTTTCCTTTCTCAATGATTAAAATAATTACATATATATGTATATATGCATATATATTATGATGTTTTTACATCTTTTTTTTTTTTTTTGAAATGGGGTCTCATTCTGTTGCCTAGGCTGGAATGCAGTGGCACGATCACGGCTCATTGCAGCCTTGGCCTCCCAGGCTCAAGTGATCCTCCCACATCAGCCTCCTGAGTAGCTGAGACTACAGGCATGTGCCACCAAACCTCTTTAAATTTGCTCATGTTTTGTAGAGATGGGGGGGGTTCTCACTTTGTTGCCCAGGCTAGCCTCGAACTCCTGGGCTCAAGTGATCCTCCCACCTCAGCCTCCCAAAGTGCTGGAGTTACAATGTGAGCCACCAGGCCTGGCCTATGTCTATTTAAAAAAGAAAAATGCAGCTAGGCGCAGTGGCTCATGCCTGTAATCCCAGCACTTTGGGAGGCCAAGGCAGGTGGATCACTTAAGCTCAGGAGTTCGAAACCAGCGTGGGCAACATGGTGAAGCCCCATTTCCACCAAAAATTAGCCAGATGTGGTGGTGCATACCTGTAGTCCCAGCTACTCAGGAGGCTGAGGTGGGAGGATTGCTTGAGCTTGGGAGGCAGAGGCTGCAGTGAGCCATGATTGCACCACTGCACTCCAGCCTGGGTAAAGGGGTGAGACCCCCATCTCAATAAAAAAATTAAATAATTAAAAAAGAAAAAGGCAAGGGCAGAGTGGATCTCAATATTTGGGGCCTAGAGCAGATACAACTTGGGGAGTTCTCTATAAGAAAAACAATACAAAATTACCAAAACAAAATTAGGTATGAATTTATTCAGAATAAGAACAGAAATTGCAATAAATAACTGGAGGTTTGGAGATTCAGAAACCCTTCTCCTAAGATCTCTTGGGACAATTCACCGGATTCCGGCTGCAACCTAGCTTCTCCTTTCTACCTAGGACACTCTACAACTCCAGTATTCTTGATACCTGGTGTACCAAAAGCCCTGAAGCTTCACTATCATTACTTCCATATAAATCTTCCTCTAGATAGGGAACGGGAGGGCAGAGTTAATGTAATCAAAAGCCCTGAAGCTTCACTATCATTACTTCCATATAAATCTTCCTCTAGATAAGGAATGGGAGGGCAGAGTTAATGTAATCAATCTGTTGAAAACCTCAAAAATTTTTTGGAGTTCTTTTTTTAAATTTTTTTTTTAGTTTTTAATTTTTTGTGGGTACATAGTATGTATAGATATTTATGGGGATACATGTGATGTTTTGAAACAGGCATGCAATGTGTAATAATCATACCATGTAAAATAGGATATCCATTCCCTCAAGCATTTACCCTTTGTACAAATAATTCAATTATACTCTTAGTTATTTTAGAATATACAATTAAATTATTTTTACTATAGTCACCTTGTTGTGCTATCAAATACTAGGTTCTATTCATTATTTCTATTTTTTTGTACTCATTAATCATCTCTACCTCCCCTGTACCAACCCCTACTACCCTTCCCAGCCTCTAGTAACCATCCTTCTACTCTCTATCCCTATGTGCTTGTTTTGGTTTTTACATCTCACAAATAAGTGAGAACATGTAACGTTTGTTTTTCTGTGCCTGGCTTATTTTCACTTAACATAATGACCTCCAGTTTCATCCATGTTGTTGCAAATGGCAGGATCTAATTCTTTTTTATGGCTGCATAGTACTCCACTGTGTATATGCACCACATTTTCTTTATCCATTCATCTGCCAATGGACGCTTAGGGTGCGTCCAAATCTTGGCTATTGTGAACAGTGCTGCAACAAACATGGGAGTGTAGATATCTCTTTGATACACTGATTTCCCTTTTCGGGGGTTATATACCCAGCAGTATGATTGCTGGATCATATGGTAGCTCTATTTTTAGTTTTTTGATGAACCTCTAAACTGTTCTCCATAGTGGTTGTACTAATTTGCATTCCCACCAACAGTGTCCAAAGGGTTTGCTTTTCTCTACACCCTCTCTAGAGTTATTGCCTGTCTTTTGGATACAAGCCATTTTAACTGGGGTGAGATGATATCTCATTGTAGCTTTGATTTGCATTTCTCTTATGATCAATGATATTGAACACCTTTTCATACGCCTGTTTGCCATTTGTATGTCTTCTTTTGAGAAATGTCAATTCAAATCTTTTTCCTATTTTATAATTGGATTATTAGATTTTTTCCTATAGAGTTGTTTGAACACCTTATATATACTATTAATCACTTGTCAGGTGGATAGTTTGCAAATATTTTCTCCCATTCTGTGGGTTGTCTCTTCACTTACTGATTGTTTCTTTTGCTGTGCAGAAGCTTTTTAACTTGACGTAATCTCATTTGTCCATTTTTGCTTTGGTAGCCTATGCTTTTGGGGTATTACTCAAGAAATCTTTGCCCAGTCCAATGTCCTGGAGAGTTTCTCCAATTTTTTCTTCTAGTAGTTACATAGTTTGAAGCCTTAGATTTAAGTCTTTAATCCATTTTTATTTCATTTTTGTATATGGCAAGAGATAGGGACCTAGTTTCATTCTTCTGCATATGGTACCCAGTTCTCCCAGCACCATTTATTGAAGAGAGTGCCCATTCTCCAATGGATGTTCTTGGCACGTTTGCAGAAAATGAGTTCACTGTACATGCATGGATTTGTTTCTGGGTTCTCAGATTTTAAGGTAACATGAATCATACTTTATTTTTTTAATTTATAGTGAGTGTATTCATTTCCTATTGGTGCTTTCACATATTACCACGAACTTAGTGACTCGAAACAACACAAATTTATTATCTTATAATTCTAGCAGTCAGAAGTCCAAAATTAGTCTTCCTGGGCTAAAGTCAAATTGGCAGAAAAAAGCAGGAACGAGGAAGAAGAGGGTAGAGGAGGAGAGGGAGGAGGGAGGTGGCAGTGCCATGGCAGAGGGACAGGAGCAGGAGGGGGATGGAGAGAAGGCTCCTAGGTGGCGTGGCACTCCTGCTTCTCCCAGCGATGCCCAGCCCCCTGTCAGTGAGGGCTGAACCCCCACAGGATAAGGAAGCCTGAGTGAATACCAATAATCAAAGCTACATCTGTGACACAGGACACTGCTGTGGACAGTATCAGTGCTGCAACTACTGCTAGGAACTCTGGTGGCTCTGGCTGGTGTGGACCATCATCATCATCCTTAGCTGCTGCTACATTGGCCACCACCGCCAAGCCAAGCACCGCCTTCAGGCCCAGCATGGGCAACATGAAATCAACCTGATCCCCTGCCGAGAAGCCTTCAATCACTCAGTGCTGCCTTTTTATTTCAGGTTTTTACTAAACTACTTAACTACCTCCTTATGAGGAAGTGGTGAGCCAGCCTCCAACTCCTCCTCCAGCATACAGTGCCTTCCAGCTACACAGCAGCAGCAGCTCCTGCCTCCACAGTGCGGCCTGGCAGGTGGCAGTCCCCCGGCGCCAATCCCACCAGGGGATCCAAGGGAATCCCTTGTCTGAGCCCAGCAGAAGCATCACAAGACCCCCAAGCATCGCTGATCCTGAGCCCTCTGACCTACCAGGTGACCGAGTAGCCACCAAAGCCCTAGGGATGCAGCCCAGTGGCTCTGTAGCCAGCCTGGGAGAGCTGGACCCAGGGGCCTTCCTGGACAAGGATGCAGAATGTAAGGAGGAGCTGCTGAAAGATGACAGTTCTGAACATGGCAGCGCACCACCGACAGACAGCAAAGAGAAGATGCTCAGGAGACATCACCGCTTCACTGGTGACTCGGGCATTGAAGTGCGTATGCCAGGGCCACCATGATCATGGCCTTAAAGAGTTCAACGTGCTCATCGCTGACACACTGGATGGGCCTGTGGACTTCTGCGACAGCTGCGATGTGCAGCCTCCTGGTGATGAGGAGGAAGGCCTCTTCCAGCCCTCCGAGGAGCAGGCTTGACAGCCTGGGCACCTGCACCTGCCACAGCTACCTGCATGCGTGCTGCTAAACACCGTCAACGAGCAGGACTCTCCCAACTCCCAGAGCAGCAGCTCCCGCAGCTAGATCAGGCTCTGCCAGGACCCAAGAACTTGGCAAAGCAACCAGGGTAGGGGAGAACCATGAGAGAAGCATTAAATGACTTTCAGAGAAACTGGTACAGCCACTTGATTCCCTTTTTTTTTTTTCTTTCTCCTCTCCTGCATTTTCCTCCATCTCCAGGTACAGTTTGGGGTGTGGATGCCTCTTGCCCTACAAAGGCACAATGTTGTAGAGGGCTGAGAAGTTGGTTCTGTTTCTCATTCCTCATACCCCATCCCTATCCCCTTTATTCTCCCTTTAAAGTCCTATCTCACCTACCTGTTTGGGTCAGAGAGATGTGTTTTAAAGGCCCTCAAGGAAGGAGGCTGGGACTGTGCCCTGAGATGATTGTTGGTGACAAAGTGGATTTGTGCTATGAGTTTAGTTTAAGAGAACGTCACTGTGTCTCAGTCCCAGAGAGGCAACCCATCTTAGCCCTGGGTGAAGAAGGAAGCCTGAAGAGGCCCAGGCTTTGTCACCTGTGGCTCCCAGTGTCTGCAGAGCCAGCATTGAGCTAATCCTGTGGGAGGATGAGAGCTGATGGGCAGTTGTATGATAGGTTGGTAGGGGGCTTGTTGATCTGTCAAATTCCAGGTGATGGATGCACCCAGTGTGCATCACTAAGAGGCCCTTTCCCAGTGGCCTCTGGCTGGCTGCAGGCTGGTTCCAGTGTGAAAGATTATACTGCCTTTTCTTTTTTTTATTTTCCTTTTGAAAACAGACAACAAAAGACAACTGAAAATAACTTCACCAGTGAGCAGGCAAGAATTCTCTTCTGAAAAATGACGTTTGTAGTTCTTTCCCAAGTTGGCCTTCAAAGAGCCTGGCTGCAGGTGAGCCAGAAGGAGATGTCTCGTGTGAAGGCTAACGTGGAGGCTGTCTCTGAAACCTCCGTGAGCAGGTGGCCCTAAGCCGTGGTGGTGGATAGATGTGCAGCTTTCTGCATCTCTACCCTTGGTCTGTGCCCACAGGTGGCCGGCGTCAGCCTCCATCCCGAGCACATGCTCCTCAGGTCCTTATGTCTCACTGTTCCTCACACATAGGAGGAAAGAGATAGGAGACTGAGGAAGGGATGGACCCTGAGAAAGGGCCCCTCCAGCCTGGCTCTCACACAGTATTTTGTCTTTGATTCTGAATAAATTTTTTTTTGTGGTTTGTCTTTTGGTTTTTTTGTGGGGATGGATGGCTGGTCGTTGTCTGTTTTAAACTGACCACTTGGAAGAAACACCTTGGTTATCTGTGGTTTTCATGTCCTGTCCTTGCCCCTGTCCCCACTCCTTTTGAGTGGGACAACTCATTTTTTGTGTAAAGAGTCTCTCAGATAGGAGGTGAACACAGCCATCTGGAAGACCCGCAGGATCCTTGTGCCTGTTGCTTAGCTTCGGGTCACCAGCTGAGCTGTGATAGGAATAATCTGAATGGAGGCGGCAAACAGCTGAAATGAACATTCCTCGTGCAGCGCTGTTCATATGAAGAGTCTGATTTTCCCCCACCCTTGAACAATAATGATATTCAGGCAAGGCATTGACGTTGTGGTAAGAAAAAAAAAATATATATATATATATATATATATGTACATAAAATACATGTCCCCAAACAGACAAATCCAAGGCTGTAAGGTAAATTAGTGCATTTGGATTCCACAAAACCAAAATCCATGTTGAACAGAGTGAAGTCTGTACACCGTAACTTTTTGGGTGAACCCTGTGTGCCTGTCCATTGTGTGTGAGCCCGAGCCCTGTTTCCCCGGGAAGATACTTTGAGTGACAGCCATTCTCCTCATGCAAACCACATGTCTGGAGCACAAATGGCCCTCTCTAAGTAACTGATGTTACGCATTTACTGTTTACGGGGCAAATGTCTGACTATGTACTCAAGTGTATTCCACAGCATTGTGGACTGACTGCAGGCCCCTGTGTTTGCCAGAGATAACTGTGCTCAACATAGAGGTTTTACTCTACTCACCACTGCAACTTGCACATTGCTCTGGAGACACATGGGAGCCTGTGTTCTGTTCCCTGTAAATGGAAATGTGCTCTGAGCCTGTCTGCCCCCCTCGGCTGTGCCTGGTCCTCTGTACCAGCCCCTAGGGGTGTCCACAACAACCTGGGACAGAAGAAGGTGGAATTTCAGACAGAAGCTTGATTGAATCTTCAAAGACAGTCTTGGACTAGCTGTGGCCCAGACCTCGGCCCTGCCCAGAATTGCCAGGAGGAGGCTTTGAGGGCACTGGGGGTACTGCAGGGCCTGCCTCCCTCTGCCGAGTCCAGTGGGCACAAGCAAGCTGGCATGTGGCCAAAGGTGGCTGGATTGTGTCATAGCCCTCAGACGCCTTTCCTTCCACCTTTTTAAAGAATCCCAAATAACTCACTGAAGTGTCTCAAAGGCAAACAAGTTCTACCAAAATGAATCCTTTTTCAGTGAACAGATCAAATGGATGAATTCTGACTCTCTCAAGTTCCTTTCCCCAGTTAGTGTGGCGAAGTGGTGGAGTGCTAACTGTGGGATTCATTGCAGTGTCCTACCCTAAAGGCACAAGAAGATGGAAATGCAACCTGTGGAGCTGGGCTTGATTCTCAAGTCGCAGTCTGGCCCCCGCTACAGGAGGCTACCCCGCTCAGGGAGAGATTTAATAAGGAATTGGTTCCGGGGCCGGGAGATGTGATTGAGACTGGTTTTCCAGGTGAATGAGATGGAAGGGGTTGGTGGAGGGTTTGATGCTACAGCCAGTTGAGAGATTTGCAAATGCGAACACATTCCTGTGTGAGGCACATTATCATTTGTCAGTTATTGTGAATATGTGTATTTTAAGCAGTAGGGTGCTACTGGTCAGACTTTTCTAGGCAGTCTTGGTGATGCATTTCCTGTGCTGAGATTGTTCTGAAGAGTGACTGTAACCACTGTGAGGAGCCCAAATAAAAATTGATCCCCCTCTCCCCCCCAAAAAAAGCTGTTAGCAGAGCTGGTTCCCTTCAGGAGCTTCTAGGGGAGAATCTGTGTCCTTTCCTGCTCCAGTATCTAGAGGCTACCCACATACTTTGGCTCATGTTCCCCTTCCATCTTCAAAGCCAGGAAGAGATGGTCAAGTCTTTCTGACATCGTATCACTTTGACAATAACTCTTCTGTCTCCCTCGTCCACAATTAAGGATCCTTGTGACTACATTAGGCCAAGCAGATGACCCAGGATAATCTCCCTATTTTAAAGTCAGCTGATTAGCTACCTTAATTCCATCTGCTACTTTGATTCCCCTTTGACATGTAATTTGACATACAGATTCTAGGGATTAGAATGTGAACATCCTTGGGAGACCATTGTTCTGTCTATCTCAGTGGGTAAGTTATTTGAATGCTAAATGCTTTTGAAAATGCTTTCTGCAATCAGAGTCCCATAACTGTTTCTTGATTCTTGATTTGGAGAGTTTTTATTTTTAATTGGACTGTCTGTGAGGGAAGCAGAGGCATAGTTCTAAATTTAAGAATTGAAATGGAGCAAGTAGCCCCAGTTCAGCATGCTGAGAGTCTGCTGCCTTTGGTTTTTCCAAAAGAAGGCAGCTGCAAAAAAATCTCTAAACACTATAAAATATACCATAAAAAAAGGAGAATTGCAAAAAGATGGCTAATTGAACACACACTTTCACTCTCTCCTAAACTGCACTGAAACTATGGTATGGTAAAGGGTTTTTTTGTTTTGTTTTGTTTTGTTTTTGTTTTTGTTTTTTAAGCATAAACCTGTAAGGATACAGTGAACATGAGAAGAAATAGCACCAACTTTTTGAAAGCTACAAAACAGGTAACAGGTGGTATGGACTTGGTAAAACTGATGAAAAATTGAACTCGTTTTCCTCCTGAGGAAATCCAAGAACCAAGTCAATTTAAACCACCAAATAATTAAGGCTCAGGCATTGAAGGCACAACTACTTCTAGAAAAGAGGGGCAGGGCTGTAATGGAAGAAAGAAGGTTGGTTGAAAGCTGTTTGAGAAGCAGTTATATCCCCAGATGCCCCTCTCTTCCTCCAAATGCTGGGTGATTTCATTCCCTCACCCCAGCAGAAGACAGTCTTCCTCTTTGAAGAGGGTAAAGCAGAGGGTGTGTTTTAACAAACAAAAAACAGGAAGGTTAAGTAAATGATGTATGCCTACTAAATGCAAAACTTCCTCCTCATCTCAGAATGATGGCAGCAGTTATTTACTTTTATTTACTTCCAGGCAGAACACCAAATAAGTCTTTTGTGGGTAGGAATCTATCGGACCCAAGAAGAAAGATCCAAATACACTCACATGGATGTTGACATCAGGGCTTCCCCATCCAAAGGCCCAGGCAGCTCACCCTACAGGAAATCTCACCATGACCAAGCCTCACCCACTTACTCAGTTTCCAGGCAGCTCTTGAAGCCTCCACTTTTAAATATGAGTAGGTAATCAAGCATGAGAGATTCAAGAAACACCTGAACAGGAAAAATATATATATAGTGAAAACAGAAAGTGTGCGGGAAGAACAACAAAACTCTCAATGTCTTCAGAAATGTCATGAATTTTTATTACAATGCACTCATGAAATCAGAATTAAAAAGTATAAAAAAAAATTTCAGGCCAGGCACGGTTGCTCACACCTATAATCCCAAAATTTTGGGAGACTGAGGCAGGAGGATCGTCTGAGTCCATGAGTTCGAGACCAGCCTGGGCAACAGAGTGAGCCCCCATCTCTACAAAAAAAAAAGAAAAATAATAAATTAGCCAGATGTAGTGGCACATGCCTGTGGTCCCAGCTACCCAGGAGGCTGAGGCACTTGAGCCCAGAAGGTCGAGACCACAGTGAGCCAAGATCACACCACTATACTACATCCCAGGCAACAGAGCAAGACCTTGTCTCATAATAAAAATTAAAAAAAAAAAAATCAGAAAGTAAAAAAGAGCCCTCAGGAAAAAATAGGTCTCACTAAATCCTCAGCCCAATGCCCAAAAATAAACTGTCTTATTTTGTTTGTGCTGCTATAACAACATTCCTGAGACTGGGTAATTTATAAAGAACAGAAATTTACTTTCTGTTAGTACTGGAGGCTGAGGCATCCAAGATCAAGGCACTGGCAGGTTTGGTATCTGGTGAGGGCTGCAAAAAAGGACAGACTTCCGCCATCAAGCACCTTTTTCAGTGTACCTAATCCCATTCACAAGGGAAGGAGCCCTCATCACCTAAGCATCTCTTAAGGGCCCCATCTCTTAACACCATCACCTTGGCCATTAAGTTTCAACACCTGAATGTTGGAGGGGAGGGGACATATTCAAACCATAGCATAAAACCCATACTGATGAATAACACACAAAGAGAAAATTCTACACATTTCCAGAAAACACAGCACGCAAAGGCTGAGGCATCTGAACAAGTTCAGATTTCCCAAAAGGAACTCTGGAAGATAGAAGACAGTAAAACAATGTGATATGGTTTGGCTGTGTCCCCACCCAAATCTAATCTTGAATTGTAGCTCCCATAATTCCCACGTGTTGTGGGAGGGACCTGATGGGAGATAATTGAATCATGGGGGCTGTCCCCCCCAATACTGTTCTCATGGTAGTGAATAAGTCTCATGAGATCTGATGGTTTTATAAGGCGTTTCCCCTTTCATTTGGCTCTCATTCTCTCTTGCCTGCTGTCATGTAATACACGCTTTTCGCCTTCTGCCATGATTGTGAGGCCTCCCCAGCCATGTGGAACTGTGAGTCCATTAAACCTTTTTTTCTGTGTAAATGACCCAGTCTCAGGTATGTCATTATGAGCAATGTGAGAACAGACTAATACACAATGCTTTCAAAATTATCTCCAACCTAGTATTCTATGGGTCAGTCAAGTTGCAAATCAAGTATGAGTAAAGAATCATACTTTAGGCTTGCAAGTTCTCAAAAGCTTTACCTCCCACATACCCTTTCTTGGGAAGCTAGTGGATAGAGGATGTACTCCACCAAAAGGATGGGAAAATATTTGAGAAAGGAGATCTACACAGCGAGAGGCAGAGGTCTACAGGATGTTGGTAAAGGGAGATTGTTAGCTGTGAAACAGCTCAGACAACTTGGGGTGGGGTTTTTTTCTAGAACATGAAGTTGATCAAATACCTGACGTGAATCAACATACTGAAAGACGTAGGTATAAGCTGGAGAATTGGGGTTGAATAGTGATAGATACTACTGGTCTCAGAAAAGAAAGCAAGTAATGCAAGATGAAAAAACAAACAAAAAACAAGACAAAACTCAAAAGAACACCCCCTCACCCCAAAAAATGTCTAGCAAATAAAAAGTAATAGAAGGGAGGAGCCAAGATGGCCGAATAGGAAGAGCTCCGGTCTACAGCTCCCAGCGTGAGCGAAGCAGAAGACGGGTGATTTCTGCATTTCCATCTGAGGTACTGGGTTCATCTCACTAGGGAGTGCCAGACAGTGGACGCAGGTCAGTGGGTGCGCACACCCTGCACGAGCCAAAGCAGGGCAAGGCATTGCCTCACCCGGGAAGCGCAAGGGGTCAGGGAATTCCCTTTCCTAGTCAAAGAAAAGGGTGACAGACGGGATGTGGAAAATCGGGTCACTCCCACCTTAATACTGTGCTTTTCCAATGGGCTTAAAAAACGGCACACCAGGAGATTATATCCCACACCTGGCTCGGAGGTTCCTATGCCCACGGAGTCTTGCTCATTGCTAGCACAGCATTCCGAGATCAAACTGCAAGGCGGCAGCGAGGCTGGGGGAGGGGCGCCTGCCATTGCCCAGTTAGTTGTTTGATTAGGTAAACAAAGCAGCTAGGAAGCTCGAACTGGGTGGAGCCCACCACAGCTCAAGGAGGCCTGCCTGCCTCTGTAGGCTCCACCTCTGGGGGCAGGGCACAGACAAACAAAAAGACGGCAGTAACCTCTGCAGACTTAAATGTCCCTCTCTGACAGCTTTGAAGAGAGCAGTGGTTCTCCCAGCACACAGCTTGAGATCTGAGAACGGGCAGACTGCCTCCTCAAGTGGGTCCCTGACCCCTGACCCCCGAGCAGCCTAACTGGGAGGCCTCGCCCCGCAGGGGCAGACTGACACCTCACACAGCCAGCCAGGTACTCCAACAGACCTGCAGCTGAGGGTTCTGTCTGTTAAAAGGAAAACTAACAAACAGGACATCCACACCAAAAACCCTTCTGTACGTCACCATCATCAAAGACCAAAAGTAGATAAAACCACAAAGACGGGAAAAAAACAGAGCAGAAAAACTGGAAACTCTAAAAAGCAGAGCGCCTCTCCTCCTCCAAAGGAATGCAGCTCCTCACCAGCAACGGAACAAAGCTGGACGGAGGACGACTTTGACGAGTTGAGAGAAGAAGGCTTCAGACGATCAAACTACTCCGAGCTAAAGGAGGAAGTTCGAACCAATGGCAAAGAAGTTAAAAACCTTGAAAAAAAATTAGACGAATGGATAACTAGAATAACCAATGCAGAGAAGTCCTTAAAGGAGCTGAGGTAGCTGAAAACAAAGGCTCGAGAACTACGTGAAGAATGCAGAAGCCTCAGGAGCCGATGCGATCAAATGGAAGAAAGGGTATCAGCGTTGGAAGATGAAATGAATGAAATGAAGCGAGAAGGGAAGTTTAGAGAAAAAAGAATAAAAAGAAACGAGCAAAGCCTCCAAGAAATATGGGACTATGTGAAAAGACCAAATCTACGTCTGATTGGTGTACCTGAAAGTGACGGGGAGAATGGAACCAAGTTGGAAAACACTCTGCAGGATATTATCCAGGAGAACTTCCCCAATCTAGCAAGGCAGGCCAACATTCAAATTCAGGAAATACAGAGAACGCCACAAAGATACCCCTCGAGAAGAGCAACTCCAAGACACGTAATTGTCAGATTCACCAAAGTTGAAATGAAGGAAAAAATGTTAAGGGCAGCCAGAGAGAAAGGTCGGGTTACCCTCAAAGGGAAGCCCATCAGACTAACAGCTGATCTCTCAACAGAAACCCTACAAGCCAGAAGAGAGTGGGGGCCAATATTCAATATTCTTAAAGAAAAGAATTTTCAGCCCAGAATTTCATATACAGCCAAACTAAGCTTCATAAGTGAAGGAGAAATAAAATATTTTACAGACAAGCAAATGCTGAGAGATTTTGTCACCACCAGGCCTGCCCTAAAAGAGCTCCTGAAGGAAGCACTAAACATGAAAAGGCACAACCGGTACCAGCCGCTGCAAAATCATGCCAAAATATAAAGACCATCGAGACTAGGAAGAGACTGCATCAACTAACGAGCAAAATAACCAGCTAACATCATAATGACAGGATCAAATTCACACATAACAATATTAACTTTAAATGTAAATGGACTAAATGCTCCAATTAAAAGACACAGACTGGCAAATTGGATAAAGAGTCAAGACCCATCAGTGTGCTGTATTCAGGAAATCCATCTCACATGCAGAGACACACATAGGCTCAAAATAAAAGGATGGAGGAAGATCTACCAAGCAAATGGAAAACAAAAAAAGGCAGGGGTTGCAATCCTAGTCTCTGATAAAACAGACTTTAAACCAACAAAGATCAAAAGAGACAAAGAAGGCCATTACATAATGGTAAAGGGATCAATTCAACAAGAAGAGCTAACTATCCTAAATATATATGCACCCAATACAGGAGCACCCAGATTCATAAAGCAAGTCCTGAGTGACCTACAAAGAGACTTAGACTCCCACACATTAATCATGGGAGACTTTAACACTCCACTGTCAATATTAGACAGATCAACGAGACAGAAAGTTAACAAGGATACCCAGGAATTGAACTCAGCTCTGTACCAAGTGGACCTAATAGACATCTACAGAACTCTCCACCACAAATCAACAGAATATACATTTTTTTCAGCACCACACCACACCTATTCCAAAATTGACCACATACTTGGAAGTAAAGCTCTCCTCAGTAAATATAAAAGAACAGAAATTATAACAAAGTGTCTCCCAGATCACAGTGCAATCAAGCTAGAACTCAGGATTAAGAATTTCACTCAAAACCGCTCAACTACATGGAAACTGAACAACCTGCTCCTGAATGACTACTGGGTACATAACGAAATGAAGGCAGAAATAAAGATGTTCTTTGAAACCAACGAGAACCAAGACACAACATACCAGAATCTCTGGGATGCATTCAAAGCAGTGTGTAGAGGGAAATTTATAGCACTAAATGCCCACAAGAGAAAGCAGGAAAGATCCAAAATTGACACCCTGACATCACAATTAAAAGAACTAGAAAAGCAAGAGCAAACACATTCAAAAGCTAGCAGAAGGCAAGTAATAACTAAAATCAGAGCAGTACTGAAGGAAATAGAGACACAAAAAACCCTTCAAAAAATTAATGAATCCAGCAGCTGGTTTTTTGAAAGGATCAACAAAATTGATAGACCGCTAGCAAGACTAATGAAGAAAAAAAGAGAGAAGAATCAAATAGATGCAATAAAAAATGATAAAGGGGATATCACCACCAATCCCACAGAAAGACAAACCACCATCAGAGAATACTACAAACACCTCTATGCAAATAAACTAGAAAATCTAGAAGAAATGGATAAATTCCTCGACACATATACTCTCCCAAGACTAAACCAGGAAGAAGTTGAATCTCTGAATAGACCAATAACAGGAGCTGAAATTGTGGCAATAATCAATAGCTTACCAACCAAAAAGAGTCCAGGACCAGATGGATTCACAGCCGAATTCTAACAGAGGTACAAGGAGGAACTGGTACCATTCCTTCTGAAACTATTCCAATCAATAGAAAAACAGGGAATCCTCCCTAACTCATTTTATGAGGCCAGCATCATCCTGATACCAAAGCCAGGCAGAGACATAACCAAAAAAGAGAATTTTAGACCAATATCCTTGATGAACATTGATGCAAAAATCCTCAATAAAATACTGGCAAACCGAATCCAGCAGCACATCAAAAAGCTTATCCACCATGATCAAGTGGGCTTCATCCCTGGGATGCAAGGCTGGTTCAATATATGCAAATCAATAAATGTAATCCAGCATATAAACAGAACCAAAGACAAAAACCGCATGATTATCTCAATAGATGCACAAAAGGCCTTTGACAAAATTCAACAACACTTCATGCTAAAAACTCTCAATAAATTAGGTATTGATGGGACGTATCTCAAAATAATAAGAGCTATCTATGACAAACCCACAGCCAATATCATACTGAATGGGCAAAAACTGGAAGCATTTCCTTTGAAAACTGGCACAAGACAGGGATGCCCTCTCTCACCACTCCTATTCAACATAGTGTTGGAAGTTCTGGCCAGGGCAATTAGGCAGGAGAAGGAAATAAAGGGTATTCAGTTAGGAAAAGAGGAAGTCAAATTGTCCCTGTTTGCAGATTGTATATCTAGAAAACCCCATCGTCTCAGCCCAAAATCTCCTTAAGCTGATAAGCAACTTCAGCAAAGTCTCAGGATACAAAATCAATGTACAAAAATCACAAGCATTCTTATACACCAATAACAGACAAACAGAGAGCCAAATCATGAGTGAACTCCCATTCACAATTGCTTCAAAGAGAATAAAATACCTAGGAATCCAACTTACAAGGGACATGAAGGACCTCTTCAAGGAGAACTGCAAACCACTGCTCAAGGAAATAAAAGAGGATACAAACAAATGGAAGAACATTCCATGCTCATGGGTAGGAAGAATCAATATTGTGAAAATGGCCATACTGCCCAAGGTAATTTATAGATTCAATGCCATCCCCATCAAGCTACCAATGACTTTCTTCACAGAATTGGAAAAAACTACTTCAAAGTTCATGTGGAACCAAAAAAGAGCCCGCATTGCCAAGTCAATCCTAAGCCAAAAGAACAAAGCTGGAGGCATCACACTACCTGACTTCAAACTATACTACGAGGCTACAGTAACCAAAACAGCATGGTACTGGTACCAAAACAGAGATATAGATCAATGGAACAGAACAGAGCCCTCAGAAATGACGCCACATATCTACAGCTATCTGATCTTTGACAAACCTGAGAAAAACAAACAATGGGGAAAGGATTCCCTATTTAATAAATGGTGCTGGGAAAACTGGCTAGCCATATGTAGAAAGCTGAAACTGGATCACTTCCTTATACCTTATACAAAAATCAATTCAAGATGGATTAAAGACTTAAACATTAGACCTAAAACCATAAAAACCCTAGAAGAAAACCTAGGCATTACCATTCAGGACATAGGCATGGGCAAGGACTTCATGTCTAAAACACCAAAAGCAATGGCAACAAAAGCCAAAATTGACAAATGGATCTAATTAAACTAAAGAGCTTCTGCACAGCAAAAGAAACTACCATCAGAGTGATCAGGCAACCTATAAAATGGGAGAAAATTTTGCAACCTACTCATCTGACAAAGAACTAATATCCAGAATCTACAATGAACTCAAACAAATTTACAAGAAAAAAACAAACAACCCCATCAAAAAGTGGGCAAAGGACATGAACAGACACTTCTCAAAAGAAGACATTTGTGCAGCCAAAAAACACATGAAAAAATGCTCACCATCACTGGCCATCAGAGAAATGCAAATCAAAACCACAATGAGATACCATCTCACACCAGTTAGAATGGCAATCATTAAAAAGTCAGGAAACAACAGGTGCTGGAGAGGATGTGGAGAAATAGGAACACTTTTACACTGTTGGTGGGATTGTAAACTAGTTCAACCATTGTGGAAGTCAGTGTGGTGATTCCTCAGGGATCTAGAACTAGAAATTCCATTGGACCCAGCCATCTCATTACTGGGTATATACCCAAAGGACTATAAATCATGCTGCTATAAAGACACATGTACACAGATGTTTATTGCAGCACTATTCACAATAGCAAAGACTTGGAATCAACCCAAATGTCCAACAATGATAGACTGGATTAAGAAAATGTGGCACATATACACCATGGAATACTATGCAGCCATAAAAAATGATGAGTTCATGTCCTTTGTGGGGACATGGATGAAATTGGAAATCATCATTGTCAGTAAACTGTCACAAGAACAAAAAACCAAACACCGCATATTCTCACTCATAGGTGGGAATTGAACAATGAGAACACATGGACACAGGAAGGGGAACATCATACTCTGGGGACTGTTGTGGGGTAGGGGGAGGGGGGAGGGATAGCATTGGGAGATATACCTAATGCTAGATGACGAGTTAGTGGGTGCAGCGCACCAGCATGGCACATGTATACATATGTAACTAACCTGCACATTGTGCACATGTACCCTAAAACCTAAAGTATAATAATAATAAATAAATAAATTAATTAATTTTAAAAAAGTAATAGTGGTTTACCACACACCTTCATTCTTTTTTTTTTTTTTTACCTTTTTTTTAAGCAATAGAGACAATGTCTCACTGTGTTGCCAGGGCTGGTCTTGAACTTCTAAGCTCAAGTGATCTTACCTCCTCAACCTCCCTTTGTGCTGGGATTACAGGCATGAGGCACCACACCCAGCCCCTCCATTTTGAATAGAAAACATATTATAATAATCCAAATACCATTAATACCATAATTTGATCTGACCAAAATTATGACCCTGTATTAAGGAGGATGGAGAAATAGGGAGTGTGCAGAGGTTTGGTAGTGGTGGGCACACAAGAAAGCGAGCCAAATCCTCATCGCAAAAAGTGAGAAAAATGAACAGAAACGCAGGACTGTTAATTACAGTTATAGAGAGACCTGTCAAAGAATCAGCTAAAGCATTTGAGAGTGGTTGCCTTTGGGAAAAGAAGAATGGGAGAAGGGGCTGAGGACTGTGGTTTCTCTTATTCATCCTTTATAGAACTAGTTGATTTCTTAAAATATAAGACTGATGAATTTTTTAAAACAATTTTAAGCAGTATGACTCAATTAAGTACCTTATCTTACTTTTCTAGAAACACTGAACAGATTAATGAGATGTTTATAATACATTCTGAGCTCTTTGGAAAGAAAAAAAAAAGCCTTATTTTGACCTCTTTCTTTTTATTTATTTATTTATTTATTTTTGCCCCATTGCAATCAGTGTGCACAGGCTTCTTTATTGATTTATTTTTTTGAGGTGGAGTCTTGCTCCGTCACCCAGGCTGGAGTGCATTGGTGCAATCTTGGCTCATTGCAACCTCTGGCTCCACGGTTCAAGCGCTTCTCTTGCCTCGGCCTCCTGAGTAGCTGGGATTACACGCACACACCACCATGCCTGGCTAATTTTTGTAATTTTAGTAGAGATGGGGTTTCACCATGGTGGCCAGGCTGGTCTCGAACTCGTGACCTCAAGTGTTCCTCCTGCCTCTGCCTCCCAAACTGCTGAGATTACAGGCAGGAGCCACTGCCCTGGCCCACAGGCTTCTTTATATAGGTCATCAGCCTGTATTCACATTTCCATCTATTTCTAATGTAATTACATTAACATTACTTTAGCATATGACTTTGCCTTTTCCAGAACTCTAAGATTTTAAATAAGATGTATGCCACTGGGGATATCTCATTCACGCTTGTTAAACACCTTTCCTGTTTGATTATAATTTCACTTGCTAATTATTTCTGACTTTGGTTTTCCAAACTTTTCCTTTTTATGACTTAAACACAGTTTGAACTGGTGCAGCAAATCACTTACAATCCAGGTGTAAGATAGATTGGCAAACTAAATAGAAGACAGTCATTGGGTAGAAAACAGTGACCAAGTTTACCTCAGTCAATCCGTTTATTAAAAGAACTCATAGGCTGGGCATGGTGGCTCACGCCTGTAATCCCAACACTTTGGGAGGCTGAGGCAGGTGGATCACAAGGTCAGGAGATCGAGACCATCCTGGCTAACACGGTGAAACCCCATCTCTACTAAACATACAAAAAAATTAGCCGGGTGTGGTCGTGGGCGCCTGTAGTCCCAGCTACTTGGGAGGCTGAGGCAGGAGAATGGCGTAAACCCGGGAGGCAGAGTTTGCAGTGAGCTGAGATTCGGCCAGAGCACTCCAGCCTGGGCGACTGAGCGACACTCCGTCTCAAGAAAAAAAAAAAAGAACTCATACTGCTGGGCATGGTTACATATGCCTGTAATCCCAGCTACACAAGAGGCTGAGGTAGGATTGCTTGAATCCAGGAGATTAGCCTGGGCAACATAGCAAGATCCCATCTCAAAAATATAAATATGTAAAAATAAATTAAATGACTTGTACTTTTTAATAAGCACTCACCATGTGCTAGGTTCTGATTGCTTTATCTACTTCTATGCCATAAACTTTTTAAAATTTATTTCACATATTTTTAGATGCCTGCTATACACTGATCCTTGTGATAAGAGCAGCCAATGTTCCTTGAGCACTCACCATGTGCTAGGGTCTAATTGCATTATGTACTGTTTGTCATTTAAACATTGCAGCAAGCCCATGAAGCAAGTAGTAATATTACCCCCAATTTTCAGATAAGAAAAATGAGGCATAGAGAATGTGAAAATAAATAAAATTTAAAAGCTCTTGGAACCCCAGAGAACACATTAAGTCTTGAGAGATGTGACTGTGATTTCAGCCATGGAGCATGGAGTTGTAACTTCTGCTCCTTAGATTATAGATTAACTGTCTTCTTCAGTGTTCTTCTTCTGTAAATGATGAGGCGAGACAAGAGACCAGACCCCCTTCTAATCACTGATCTTTGTGATAGATTAACTGCCTCCTTTTTTGTACCTGTATTAGTCTGTTTTCACCCATTATAAAGAATTGCCCGAGACTGGGTAATTTATAAAGAAAATAGGTTTAATTGACTCACAGTTCCACATGGCTGGGGAGGCCTCAGGAAACTTATAATCATGGTAGAATAGAAGCGGGCACATCTTACATGGTGGCAGGAAAGAGAGAGAGAGTGTATGAAAGGGAAAGAGCCCCTTATAAAACCATCAGATCTCATGAGAACTCACTCACTATCACAAGAACATCACGGGGGAAACTGCCCCCATGATCCAATCACTTTCCACTAGGTTCCTCCCTTGATATGTGGGGATTATGGGGATTATAATTCACTATGAGATTTGCGTGGGGACACAGAACCAAACCCCATCAGTACCTAACTCAGTTAAGGTAGCACTAATTACTTCCTGAATTTTATATCTTCAGTGTGGAATGTTAAATAGACCTTTCCTGAAAAGAAAAATATTACCTTGTCTAATTGGATTACTATAACTATACATTCAGCCATATACAGAAAAATATTGAAATTCTGTTAAGCTTTCTAAACCTTATCTATGTAAGTGACCTCAAACTTCTACACTTCAAAGTGTTGACTTCCATTCTTTGGAATCTGTGTCTCCCAGGAGGCCATCTTCAAACTTTGTACTTGAATAAACTCTCTTCAAAATTCAAAATAAACTCTCTTCAAATCAAACTAGATTCTGATGCTTATTTCAAGTTGACATTTTGGCAACTATGAAAGGACCTAAAGCAAGCCTCTGTTGATTGCCCACTGCATTGCCCACAGTTAGGATCTTGGTATCAGCATGAACAGTTTTCATTCACCTGACTTCACTGGAGCCAGCAGAGGGTCTCCGGTGAAGACCCTCTCAGGTTTTGAATCTCCCTGATTTGAGTTGAGAATCAGACTTTACTCAAGTGACCCAATTCCACCCTTGACGGAGCTGGAATTGAAGCTCTGCTTTAAGGTAAGAGTTTTTGTTTGTTCTCTAGATATTCTTCTGTTCACAGATTTGTGGTTTTCACTTTTCTCTAAGGTTAAGTGTTATTTGTAACTGCTCATTAACATTTGTACAGCTTTTTCTCTCATTTGAATTTTAGTCAGGGAAAGAAAGTTTGTCTCTCTGAAAAGAGGAAGTGAATGTGGCTTAAGCAAAATTTGCATTAAAAAAAAAAACCTGGCTAAACTCTGAAGCTTGGTTCATTTGACATATCTAAAGTGGTTTTGTTTGTTTTTGAGTGACCAAAAAGAAAAGCTTTCTATGAGGATGGCCAGATGTGGTGGCTCATGCCGGTAAACCCAGCTCTTTGGGAGCCCTAGGCAGGCAGATCACTTGAGGCCAGGCATTCAAGAACAGCCTGGTCAACATGATGAAACTCTGTCTTTACCAAAAAATACAAAATATTAGCCGGGTGTGGTGACATGTGCCTGTAATCCCAGCTACTCAAGAGGCTAAGGCAGGAGAATCACTTGAATTTGGGAAACAGAGGTTGCAGTGAGCCAAGATCATACCATTGCACTCCAGCCTGGGTGACAGAGTGAGACTCCACCAAAAAAAAAGAAAGAGAAAGAAGGAAGGAAGGAAGGAAAAAAGAAAGAAAAGAAAAGAAAGAAAGAAAGAGAGAAAGAGAGAGAGAAAAGCTTTCTATGAGGATGAAGATAAGTACCAAAGATAAGGGACACTGTTTCTCCTGGCCAAAAGGCATCTTAGGCTAATAGGGTCTTGTGGGAGTGTCTGAACTCATTACTCATAACATGCAATAGTCATATAGAGAATTCTCAAAGAAGAACATACAGGAAATCTTGCTTAACCTGGTGGGCACATATGAAGGGCTGATCTTCTAGTGCCTTAAGTGCCCAGGATTCCTGGCTTTCACCGAGAAAGGTAAGAAGAGAGACGTGATTCACCGGTGTCACCTTAAGGAATAATCCCCATTAAGCAACATACCAGATCAAAAACATCTTTCCCATTTCATCTTTGATCACTTAAAAAGAGAATCCAAATTATGGGCAATCATCCATCTAAAACTGAGTCTTCCTTTTTAAGGAGAGATCCACCTTTAGAAATTCCAGCTGGATTCCTGTATAATATTGTGGTGCAACCTCCCGTCAATATCTAGAAAAATTGTCTTTCTTAACCCATTAAGACCCCAAACAACAATGACCAAAGTGGGCTATCTTTGAAATACCTAAATTAGCTTATTTATGTGCACAATTAGAAAAAGCTATTTCTAAAATTAAAATAATTGGGAGAGTTACTTCTAACGGTACTTTTAAGCATCTGAAAAGCGCTCTGACAAAGTTCTTCCTCTACAGGAAGAAAATTAAAAGCCCTCTAAAACCATTTCTAAATTAAAAAAAAAAAAAAACTGCCAAATCTTCTTTTACTCCTCCTTCTGCTTCCCCATCTCTTTATTCCCCATCTCTTCCTCATCTGAACGACACTGCCCAGCCTTTCCTTCTTTTCCTCCCCTTCCCCTTCTTCCCACTCCTATTGTTTTAGCTACATTTTGTGAATGGCTGGTATCTGGTAGAGGAGAACCTGCCTTAACTTATCAACTATGATCAAAGGTAGACATTAAAGGCATAATTAAGGAATTCCCTCATCCCCACCAAGACCCTATTGGTTTTGTCAGGAAATTTGAACTAAATATTCAAGTTTACAATCCTGATTTTTCCAATTTGTATTAAGTAGTTCACATGTTAGTATCAGAAAGTAAAGCTAAAGATTGGAAGAGCTAAGGCAAATTGGAGGAACCACCTGGAGGACTTTCATACATTTTCAGAAGACCACAAATGTGACCATGAGGTTTCAAAGGCTTTGCTCAAGCCACCCCTTCAGTTGACCTTCCAAAGAATGGTCGACTGGAATAAAATACAACAATGTCAACAAAATTCAGATGAGTCAGAAATGACATATTTTGAGAGATTCAAAAAAATATTTAAACCATATTCAGGATTATCCAAAGAGAGTTAGGCTAATCACCAAAATGCTATTCTCCTCAATTTCGATTTCATAAGTGGGTTACTTAGATGAAGAATTAGGACTAACAGTAAAAGGACAACATCGTAGTTGGACAATTGCCCACATTCATGATTTGGGTAATTTTGCTGATCAGTTATCTCATGCCTTAACTAAAGAAGAGAAAAAGAAGCCAGACAAAAGAATAAGGCTAATAAGATTATGAATTTATAACTAAAACAATTATCTACCTAGTCTGAACCTCCAAAACATATCCCAAAAACCTCAGAATGAATTTAACCCTCTGCTTTGTCATTATTGCAAAAACACCCTGGTCACCTTAAGAAAGGTTGCTGAAAACTAAAATGGAGGCAACAACAATAGGCAAAGGAAAAAAAGAAAAGGAGGGTGCTCCAAAGAACTTAAAGAGACCTTGCCTTTCCTCCATATTAATATTCTGGGAGAAATAGAAAGTATCTGAAATGGAGAACAAACATAAGCTCTTATTGACACTGAGCTGCATTATCTGTAGTAAATCCCACCTTATTACAAGGTCCCATTCCTTAAAGTAAACCATTTAAATGGTGGGTGTCACTAATACTCATCTATATTGGCACATAAATCTTAGCCTATAGCTTTTCAAGTAGGTCCTTTACAAGAGACTCGTATTTTTCTCTTCGTTCTCTAAGCCACTATCCATTTGATCAGAAGACATTTCTTAGAACTATATAATACCCATATTTCTTTTTCCCAAAAGGGTAAAATGTTTTTAGAATTAGAAGACAAAGTTGAATTACTAGACATCATGAATTTTTCAGAATCTGATCCTTTTAAATTCACAAGCTGCAATTTATATTGCCAAAGAGGACACCGAATTATTGATTGATAAACAAATACAAAAATTGTTAAAGGCTATACCTGATCAGTTGTGGTCAAAGTCTTTCACTGATACTGGAAAAATTATCTTGACTTCCCCAATCAAAATTTAAATAAACTCATCAAAACCTCTTTCAAACCTTAAACAGTATTCTTTAAAGCCAAAGACCTTAGAAGGAATACAACCTATAGTTCTAGACTACATAAAAAGAGGTCTGATTATTCCCTGTAGAAGCCTGTGTAACACTCCAACCCTTCCTGTAAAAAAAACCAGATGACAGAGGATGGAGGTTTGTACAGGATCTGAGAGCAATTAACAACATAGTTATTCCTTGCCATCTGCTAGTGTCAAACAGTCATATGTTGTTGACTACCATCCCCGCTGAAGGTGAGTTTTTTACTGTGATAGATTTATGCAGTGCATGTTTTAGTATTCCTGTGGATAAAGACAGTCAATTTCTCTTTGCCTTCACTTGGGAGAACAGACAGTACAATGGACAGTCATGCCTCAGGGATATACTGAGAGCTCAACTTACTTTTCATATATATTTGTGATATCTGAGATTTCCCAGATATTGACTTCCTTAAGAAATCCAATTCTGCCTCAGTAAGGAACATAACCTCCTAGGAATGAGCCTTCCTAGTGACGGGGAATGAAACTCCTGAACATAAAAGGAGTGAAAACTATTGAGATCATCTGCAGTGCTTTCTTCGAAAGATCTTGATGAAAAGTGGGAAATGTGAAGATAAATAAAAGTTAAAACGCTGTTCAAACCCCATAAAACACTTTAAGCTTTGAGTGAGATGTGACTGTGGTCTGTGCCATGTAGCTTGTGGCTGTACCTTCTGATTTTTATTTTTTTATAGCCACTGACTTTATTGATCTAAAAATCTTCACAGAGACAATGACTGTTCTGTGAAAAAAAGGAACCAAATGGCATGAAACACTAGAAGTGAGGGTAGGGGTGAGGGATGGGGCCAGAAATCCATCAGGAAAGTTGGCAAGTGTCACCAGGGAACTGGCAGAGGAAAAGGAAGGGAGGTGCATGAAAGAGTTAGTATTGCAAAAAAGTTGAAATGGTTAGGGGAGAAAACTCCCAAAACACCCCTGGAGTCCATTGGATGCAAGCACAACAGCAGCAATCATTTCCTTTGTAGAGGACACAGGAGGAGTCCCCTACTTGGCTGCAAACTCTGAGGATGCAACGCTGGGGCTGGGCATTGAGGGCTTCCCAGAAAGCATCACAAGAAGGCGTCACACCACTCTTGAAGGCATCCAAAGCAGTCCTGGGGCTGCTTGGCTTTGGTGCTACATGTGTCCCTTAGCCATACCTGGGCAAGGTCTTCCTCTTTCTTTAGCACCGGCCAAGGACAACACAGGCCTTGTCAAAGCCCATTTCCTCCAGCTTCTTGCCCAGCACTTCACCAATACCGGCCAGGCTCCCCACAGGTTTTCCCCCATAGGCTCTGCCGTGAAGCCTCAGTGCTTTCGGGAGGTTGTCATCTTAATCAAGCTTAATCAGCAGCTCCAGTTCCCATAATGGTACCTTCTACAACAGGCCTCTCTGGCCAATATGCTTTTTACACTATGGATTAACTTTGTTCCTCATTGTTTGTGTTCTGTAAATGACTAGGAGAGACCAGAAACCAAACCCTCTCTCCTTCCAATCACTAATCTTTGTTATAGATTATCGTTCTCTTTTATTGTCCTGTACCTAATTCAGGCCAGATAGTGCAAAAGACTCCATGACTGTTACATCTTCAGTGTAGAATGTAAAATTACCTTTCCTGAAAAGAAAAAGACTGCCATAACTAATAAGATAAAGCCTTATATAGAAAGGGTTGAAATTCTTTGAAGCTCCCCAAACTTATCTATGTAAATGAGCCCAAACTTCTACACTTTCGAACAATGACTTTCATTTTTTGGAATCTGTGTTTCCCAAGTGGCCATCCTCAACTTTGTGCTTGAATAAACTCTCTTTAAACTAGATTCTAACCCTTTTGCTTATTTGAGGTTGACAAGAGACTGAGTATGCTTCCTAAATTCCTTAGGGAGTGACTAAGCTGGGAATCAAACTCCAGCCCATATTCTGAATCAGTGCTCTATATCACCTCCCACTGGATGGCAATGGGCACCATGGAGGAGACCACAAAACGAAGGAGAAAAGGGAAAGGATTTAACTTTATTGAGCACATTACTATGGCCCAGAAAGTTCTATCATGGTATTTCATTATTATGACAATGTAATGAATGACTATTACTTACTAATACTTGTAAGAAAGGTTAGAAAACTTGCCCAAGGTCACAGATAAGGATTAGCCCTCAAGAAACTTATTTCTGCTGGGAATTAACATAAACCCAGAAGGAACTGGCATAACTATAAGATAATGTCAAATCTGTAGTAGAAATAAAAATATAGTAAAATCTCTGAGGAAAGAGTGTTCAGTCCAGGGAAGATGCTGGTGATACATCCTGGAGAAAAAGGAGGTTGTGATGTAAGGCTTGATGAATAGATTTGGATAAACAGAGAGGAGGAATAAACAGCCTTGTTCCTGACTTTTGTTCTTTTCTATACTTGTAATTTTTTTTGTAAGCATTTTATTGTTTTACAAGATATGGGCTTTAGGGTTGACAAAAGGTCATTTCCTGATTTACATCGTTTTATAGGAACATCTAAGCAGGGACAGATGCCTAAACTTAGAAAACCATAAGATATGTAAGAGAAAGACCAAATAGGGGAAATCAAAAGCAAAGAGGTTATTCTCTTAAGGTTACAGTAAGGGGGCAAGAAGTAGAAGTTGGGAATGAAAAGAAAGAAAAGCTTAGAAAAGAAAAGTGAAACATAAGGAAGAAAAGTGAAACTCCCATAAGGAAGTCTATTTTGAAACATGGCTTGGGTTCAAAACTTTCATGGCCCAGGCCACTGACCTGTATGGTCTTAGAGAACCTTTCATAATTAAGATGCTGCACTCTGTGTGTGTGTGCACATGCGCACGCACGCACGCTCATTTTTAAAGAATTTTAGAGATATAGAAGAGAAGAAAGATTTTCTCAGCCAAGACTTTTGCCAGTCTTCTCAGATCAGTAACACGTTGTCTCAATCTAGGGAAGTATTGCTACTGCTTAGCATTTGGGATGAAGCCAACTGCGATGTTCAGCAAATATGAGTTTCATCCTCTTGAAAATAATTGCTTTTACATCTTGTGACATCTTTCATGGACTCTGCAATGAAAATAAATTATAATTTCTTTGGGTGGGAGAAACTAAATTAGAAAGAAAAATGATTAGAAACAGAAGGCAGCTTGACGCTTGTGATGCCAGATTTGTTCAACATGTGATTCGAAAGCTGTGGATAAGTTTTTCTGGCCATTCTCCCAATTAACAACCTTTAGCTTACTTAAAAGCCAAAATCCGTGACTCAAAAGAGTGTGCTAGGAAGAAATTTTTGACAGATAAAATTAGCTATTCCTGGCAACATCAAATAGCATATACATATACTCATGTACCTTTTTTTTGGAATGAAGCTCAAAATATAACAAGATCTAACTTGAACTGCTCCCAGGGCTCCAGACCTCAATTATAATAGTTAACATTTATCAAGTACTTACTATGTGCCAGGCATTGCAACTATTTTTTACACCAACATTATGAGATGGGTACTATTCTCACATAATCTTATTTTAAAGATGATAAAATTGAGTCAAGGGAAGCTAAATCACTTGCTCAAGGTCACTCAGGTAGAAAATGGTAGACCTAGGACTGAAACTGAGAAAACGTGTCTCCACTATATTCTTTAAAAAGTCCTTACTAGCTGAGGGTGGTGGCTTGTGCCTGTAATGCCAGCACTTTGAGAGGCTGAGGTGGGAGGATTTGATTCCAAGAGTTCAAGACCAGCTTGGGCAACATAGCGAGACCTCATCTCTAACAAAAATTTAAAAGTTAGCCGGGCACAGTGGCGTGTGCCTGTAGTCCCAGCAACTCAGGAGGCTGAGGCAGGAGGATGGCTTGAGCTTAGGAGGGCGAGGCTCCAGTGAGCTAGGATCACACTATTGCACTCTAGCCCGGGCAACAGAGCAAGACCCTGTCTCTGTAAAAACAAACAAACTCCTTACCTTCAGGAAGTTCATAGTCTAATACTGGATTCAGACAAGTACCCTTCAGTGTGATAAGTACACACATAGTTAAGAGTGCTAAGGTTATATGTAGGAAGGTAATCTAACCTTGCCTTTGGTTATTAGGGAAGTAACTATCAAAGGGACCACTAAACTAAGAAGTGAGGGATGGAGAAAGGGGGAAAGAGTTCCAGGCAGAGGAAGAAGCAAGTCACCAGGTCCAGAGATAAAACAGAGCTCAGTGCCATGGGTGCATAGAAAGACAGGGCATTAGCAATGCCCTGTCAAAGGCAGTGGAGAGCCTTTGAAAGATTTTAAACTGAGGAGGAACCTGACCTGATTTGCATTTCTTAGACTTTTGGAGGCTGCTTTGGAGAATAATTTGTGAGTAGAACAAAAGAAGAGGCAAAGAGACCTATTAGGAGGCTATTGCTTTGGGGTAATCCTCAGCTGACCCCAGACAGTAGCGGTGGAAAGAGACAGAAGCAGACAGAACTGGAGAGCTATTCAAAATGTGGACTTGACCATAGATGACATGAAAGATAACAGAGAAGAAGGAATCAAAGTGGCTGCTACATTTCTGGCTTGGGCAATGGGATGAATGGGATTGGGATGCCATTCACCAAGATGGGAAAGTCAGGAAGAGGAGTAAGTTAAAAAATGGGGTTGGAAGAAGGAACTAATTCATTTTTTTAAAATTTTATTATTATTATACTTTAAGTTTTAGGGTACATGTGCACAACGTGCGGGTTTGTTACATATGTATACATGTGCCATGTTGGTGTGCTGCACCCATTAACTCATCATTTAGCATTAGATATATCTCCTAACGCTATACCTCCCCCTCCCCCAACCCCACAACAGTCCCCAGTGTGTGATGTTCCGCTTCCTGTGTCCATGTGTTCTCATTGTTCAATTCCCACCTATGAGTGAGAACATGCGGTGTTTGGTTTTTTGTTCTTGCGATAGTTTGCTGAGAATGATGGTTTCCAGCTTCATCCATGTCCCTACAAAGGACATGAACTCATCATTTTTTATGGCTGCATAGTATTCCATGGTGTATATGTGCCACATTTTCTTAATCCAGTCTATCATTCTTGGACATTTGGGTTGATTCCAAGTCTTTGCTATTGTGAATAGTGCTGCAAAAAACACACGTGTGCATGCGTCTTTATAGCAGCATGATTTATAATCCTTTGGGTATATACCCAGTAATGGGATGGCTGGGTCAAATGGTATTTCTAGTTCTAGATCCTGAGGAATCGCCACACTGACTTCCACAATGGTTGAACTAGTTTACAGTCCCACCAACAGTGTAAAAGTGTTCCTATTTCTCCACATCCTCTCCAGCACCTGTTGTTTCCTGACTTTTTAATGATCGCCATTCTAACTGGTGTGAGACGGTGTCACATTGTGGTTTTGATTTGCGTTTCTCTGATGGCCAGTGATGGTGAGCATTTTTTCATGTGTTTTCTGGCTGCATAAATGTCTTCCTTTGAGAAGTGTCTGTTCATATCCTTCACCCACTTTTTGATGGGGTTGTTTGTTTTTTTCTTGTAAATTTGTTTGAGTTCATTGTAGCTTCTGGATATTAGCCTTTTCTGCATCTATTGAGATAATCATGTGGTTTTTGTCTTTGGTTCTGTTTATATGTTGTATTACGTTTATTGATTTGCATATGTTGAACCAGCCTTGCATCCCAGGGATGAAGCCCACTTGATCATGGTGGATAAACTTTTTGATGTGCTGCTGGATTCGGTTTGCCAGTATTTTATTGAGGATTTTTGCATCAATGTTCATCAAGGACATTGGTCTAAAATTCTCTTTTTTGGTTGTATCTCTGCCTGGCTTTGGTATCAGGATGATGCTGGCCTCATAAAATGAGTTAGGGAGGATTTCCTCTTTTTCTATTGATTGGAATAGTTTCAGAAAGAATGGTATCAGCTCCTCCTTGTACCTCTGGTAGAATTCGGCTGTGAATCCATCTGGTCCTGGACTCTTTTTGGTTGGTAAGCTATTAATTATTGCCTCAATTTCAGAGCCTGTTATTGGTCTATTCAGGGATTCAACTTCTTCCTGGTTTAGTCTTGGGGTGGTGTATGTGTCGAGGAATTTATCCATTTCTTCCAGATTTTCTAGTTTAGTTGCGTAGAGGTGTTTATAGTATTCTTTGATGGTAGTTTGTATTTCTGTGGGATTGGTGGTGATATGCCCTTTATCATTTTTTATTGCATCTATTTGATTCTTCTCCCTTTTCTTCTTTATTAGTCTTGCTAGCGGTCTATCAATTTTGTTGATCTTTTCAAAAAACCAGCTCCTGGATTCATTGATTTTTTGAAGGGTTTTTTGTGTCTCTATTTCCTTCAGTTCTGCTCTGATCTTAGTTATTTCTTGCCTTCTGCTAGCTTTTGAATGTGTTTGCTCTTCTTTCTCTAGTTCTTTCAATTGTGATGTTAGGGTGTCAATTTTAGATCTTTCCTGCTTTCTCTTGTGGGCATTTAGTGCTATAAATTTCCCTCTACACACTGCTTTGAATGTGTCCCAGATTCTGGTGTGTTGTGTCTTTGTTCTCATTGGTTTCAAAGAACATCTTTATTTCTGCCTTCATTTTGTTATGTACCCAGTAGTCATTCAGGAGCAAGTTGTTCAGTTTCCATATAGTTGAGCGGTTTTGAGTGAGTTTCTTAATCCTGAGTTCTAGTTTGATTACACTGTGGTCTGAGAGACAGTTTGTTATCATTTCTGTTCTTTTACATTTGCTGAGGAGTGCTTTACTTCCAACTGTGTGGTCAATTTTGGAATAGGTGTGGTGTGGTGCTGAAAAGAATGTATATTCTGTTGATTTGTGGTGGAGAGTTCTGTAGATGTCTATTAGGCCTGCTTGGTGCAGAGCTGAGTTCAATTCCTGGGTATCCTTGTTAACTTTCTGTCTAATATTGATCTGTCTAATATTGACAGTGGAGTGTTAAAGTCTCCCAATATTATTGTGTGGGAGTCTAAGCCTCTTTGTAGGTCACTAAGGACTTGCTTTATGAATCTGGGTGCTCCTGTATTGGGTGCATATATATTTAGGATAGTTAGCTCTTCTTGTTGAATTGATCCCTTTACCATTATGTAATGGCCTTCTTTGTCTCTTTTGATCTTTGTTGGTTTAAAGTCTGTTTTATCAGAGACTAGGATTGCAACCCCTGCCTTTTTTTGTTTTCCATTTGCTTGGTGGATCTTCCTCCATCCCTTTATTTTGAGCCTATGTGTGTCTCTGCACATGAGATGTGTTTCCTGAATACAGCACACTGAAGGGTCTTGACTATCCAATTTGCCCGTCTGTATCTTTTAATTGGATCATTTAGCCCATTTACATTTAAAGTTAATATTGTTATGTGTGAATTTGATCCTGTCATTATGATGTTAGCTGGTTATTTTGCTCGTTAGTTGATGCAGTTTCTTCCTAGCCTTGATGGTCTTTACAATTTGGCATGTTTTTGCAGTGGCTGGTACCAGTTGTTCCTTTCCATGTTTAGTGCTTCCTTCAGGAGCTCTTTTAGGGCAGGCCTGGTGGTGACAAAATCTCTCAGCATTTGCTTGTCTGTAAAGTATTTTATTTCTCCTTCACTTATGAAACTTAGTTTGGCTAGATATGAAAATTCTGGGTTGAAAATTCTTTTCTTTAAGAATGTTGAATATTGGCCCCCACTCTCTTCTGGCTTGTAGGGTTTCTGCCGAGAGATCAGCTGTTAGTCTGATGGGCTTTCCTTTGTGGGTAACCCGACCTTTCTCTCTAGCTGCCCTTAACATTTTTTCCTTCATTTCAACTTTGGTGAATCTGACAATTACGTGTCTTGGAGTTGCTCTTCTCGAGGAGTATCTTTGTGGCGTTCTCTGTATTTCCTGAATTTGAATGTTGGCCTGCCTTGCTAGATTGGGGAAGTTCTCCTGGATAATATCCTGCAGAGTGTTTTCCAACTTGGTTCCATTCTCCCCGTCACTTTCAGGTACACCAATCAGACGTAGATTTGGTCTTTTCACATAGTCCCCTATTTCTTGGAGGCTTTGTTCATTTCTTTTTATTCTTTTTTCTCTAAACGTCTCTTCTCGCTTCATTTCATTCATTTTGTCTTCCATCACTGATACCCTTTCTTCCAGTTGGTCATATCAGCTACTGAGGCTTGTGCATTCGTCACGTAGTTCTCGTGCCTTGGTTTTCAGCTCCATCAGGTCCTTTAAGGACTTCTCTGCATTGGTTATTCTAGTCAGCCATTCGTCTAATTTTTTTTCAAGGTTTTTAACTTCTTTGCCATTGGTTCGAACTTCCTCCTTTAGCTCGGAGTAGTTTGATCATCTGAAGCCTTCTTCTCTCAACTCGTCAAAGTCATTCTCCATCCAGCTTTGTTCCACTGCTGGTGAGGAGCTGCGTTGCTTTGGAGGAGGAGAGGCGCTCTGATTTTTAGAGTTTCCAGTTTTTCTGCTCTGTTTTTTCCCCATCTTTGTGGTTTTATCTACCTTTGGTCTTTGATGATGGTGACGTACAGATGGGTTTTTGGTGTGGATGTCCTTTTTGTTTGTTAGTTTTCCTTCTAACAGTCAGGATCCTCAGCTGCAGGTCTGTTGGAGTTTGCTGGAAGTCCACTCCAGACCCTGGTTGCCTGGGTATCAGCAGCAGTGGCTGCAGAACAGCGGATATTGGTGAACCGCAAATGGTCCTGCCTGATCGTTCCTCTGGAAGTTTTGTCTCAGAGGAGTACCCGGCTGTGTGAGGTGTCAGTCTGCCCCTACTGGGGGGTGCCTCCCAGTTAGGCTACTCAGGGGTCAGGGACCCACTTGAGGAGGCAGTCTGCCCATTTTCAGATCTCAAGCTGCCTGCTGGGAGAATCACTACTCTCTTCAAAGCTGTCAGAGAGGGACATTTAAGTCTGCAGAGGTTACTGCTGTCTTTTTGTTTGTCTGTGCCCTGCCCCCAGAGGTGGAGCCTACAGAGGCAGGCAGGCCTCCTTGAGCTGTGGTGGGCTCCACCCAGTTCGAGCTTCCTAGCTGCTTTGTTTACCTAATCAAACAACTAACTCGGCAATGGCAGGCGCCCCTCCCCCAGCCTCGCTGCCGCCTTGCAGTTTGATCTCGGAATGCTGTGCTAGCAATGAGCAAGACTCCATGGGCATAGGAACCTCCGAGCCAGGTGCGGCATATAATCTCCTGGTGTGCCGTTTTTTAAGCCCATTGGAAAAGCGCAGTATTAGGGTGGGAGTGACCCGATTTTCCAGGTGCCGTCTGTCACCCTTTTCTTCGACTAGGAAAGGGAATTCCCTGACCCCTTGCGCTTCCCGGGTGAGGCGATGCCTCGCCCTGCTTCGGCTCGTGCATGGTGTGCTGCACCCACTGTCCTGCGTCCACTGTCCAGCACTCCCCAGTGAGATGAACCCAGTACCTCAGTTGGAAATGCAGAAATCACCCATCTTCTGCGTTGCTCATGCTGGAACCTGTAGACTGGAGCTGTTCCTATTCGGCCATCTTCGAACTATTTCATTTTTTACCATGTTGAGGTGTCATGCAACATACAAAAGCATGTGGTGATCATTCTTTTTTGTCTTTCTTTTTTGAGACAGGGTCTCACTCTGTCACCCAGGCTGGAGTGCAGTGGTGTGATCACAGCTCACTGCAGCCTCAAACTCCCAGGCTCAAGTGATCCTCCCACCTTAGCCTCTCAAGTAGCTGGGACTACAGATGTACCCTGCCTTGTCTGGCTTTATTTATTTATTTATTTATTTATTTATTTATTTAGGGATGAGGTCTCACTATGTTGCCCAGGCTGGTCTTAAACTCCTGGGCTCAAGTAGTCCTCCTTCTGAGCCTCCCAAAATGCTAGGATTATAGGCATGAGTCACTGGGCCTGGCCTCATTCTTTATATAATAAAAGAGTAACTCATGTGAGTTGTCTTAATCATCTAATTCTCCTAACATATTTAAAGAAGTTTGATTCACAAAATTTTTATACAGGGGCCAAGTGCAGTAGCTCACGCCTGTAAACCCCAGCACTTTGGAAGGCCAAGGCGGAAGGGTCACTTGAGACCAGGAATTCAAGACCAGCCTAGGCAACATAGTGAGACCCCATCTCTATAAAAAATTAAAAAGTAGCCAGGTAGGTGGTGCATGCCTGTAATCCCAGCTATTTGGAAGGCTGAGGTGGAAGGATCGCTTGAGCCCAGGAGATCGAGTCTGCAATGAGCTATCATCACACCACTGCACTCCAGCCTGGGTGACACAGTGTGACCCTGTCTCTAAAATAAACAAACAAACAATACCAATAGACCATTTGTTTTGCATCTAGTAATCCACAACTATCAAGACATACGTATATATAATTTATCTTATCACTAGGGCATTTCAAACATAATATAATTTCTTTTTAAATGACTGACAAAGTAACAAATTGACCTATTAAAAATCACCTCAAATAGTACAAAATACTATAAAATAAAAATATCTCTTAATTAGTATGAACTTATGTTTAATTTAATAGAGATATAGATGATTAGATATAGAAATATTATTGATGTGTGTATATGCCTTTGTTAATATACACACATATTTCTTTGCTCTGTCAGCTGAAACAGCCTAGAGCAACAATTCCCCTGCAGCAAGAAACACTCTGTCACCCAGATCTTGGTTGCTGATACCATTCACCGATAAAAGGAACAAGTGTTCCTTTGAGAAATGGCTGATTTTACACAGGAAATACACAAGATCAGCCTGGAGCATCTTACAGTGCCAAAAAGTAAGAAAATGCTCCAAAACCAAAAAACAAAACCACCCTACATTGGTGGGGCTATGTCAAAGGGCACAGAAGCCAACTGAAAGAGTTCCTAATGGCCAAGCCTGGAACAATTTGATTTCTTAAAAAGTACTGTTGGTTTATAATGCAACATATAAAATAAATATTCATGATTTTATGACATAAAGAAATAATTGAATAAATGAATAAATGGAGGAGAAGAGACAAATCTCTCTTGCAGAAGAATTCCAAATAATTTATTTAGGTATTCTGCCCTCAAGGATGTGGAATTCAACTCCCCACTCCTCAAGCGTAGGCTGCATATAATGACTTCCTTCCGAAGATTGCAGAATGGTCTGGGCAAGGTGGCTCACACCTGCAATCTCAGCACTTTGGGAGGCTGAGGTGGGAGGATCGCTTGAGCCTGGGAGATCGAGACTGCAATGAGCCATGAAGGTGCCGCTGCACTCACCCTGGGCAACAGAATGAGATCATGTCTTAAAAAAAAAAAAAAAAAAAAAGGAGTAAGAGAGATTATAGAAGAATGGAAAAGGGGAGAGGTAAGGGGAGTTGCTTTACAGTGGTGAAACCTAATAAACACTACCTCTCAGGTGATCAAGGTTAATATCAACAATAAGTCATGTTGACTATGAACCCTTGATAATATATGATGAAAATGGCACTTTGTATGGTTTTTCTCCCATAAAACACTAGTGTAGTAATGAGAAAGACCAGGCAAATTCCAAAAAAGGAACATCCTGTAAAATACTTGGCCAGTACTTCTCAAACTGTCAAGTTTATGAAAAGGAAGGGAAGCCTGAGAAACTATCACAGCCAAGTGGAGCCTAAGGAAACAGGACAACCCAATGTAATGTGGTAACCTGGATGAGATCTTGGAACAAAGTGGCTCATGCCTGTAATCCCAGCTACTCAGGAGGCTGAGGCAGAAGAATCACTTGAACCTGGAAGCAGACGTTGCAGTGAGCCAAGATTGTACCACTGAGGCAGGAGAATCACTTGAACCCAGGAGGAGGATATTGCAGTGAGCCGAGATTGAACCACTGTACTCCAGCCTGTGCAACTTTGTCTCAGGAAAAAAAAAAAAAAAAAAAAAGAGGGACAAGTTTCAAGTGTTCAGATTTTTTTTCCACTTTACAAGTGTCATTAAAAGATACAAGTACAAAATAAATTTTATTGAGAGAAATATCTCCAAGAAATTCAAAATATTTTAGAGGTGTTTTTTTCCTCACCCCCTGAGTTCAAGGATTCTCAGCATTTTACAGAAGAGGCCCCTCCTCTCCTCTTATAAATGACCTCTAAATGTTGGACTGTCTGAGGGCTTGGTGCTGGTCTTTTATCTGCCTCTCTCCTCATCCTAAATGCCTGGTTTCAGTTGCCACATATATACTGAGGACGTCCAGTTTGCTGTGCCCGGGTCTGACTTATGTGGATTTCAGTCTTGCCGGCCTTCTTTTTGTTTCTCAAGTGCATCAAGTTCTTTCCTAACTCAGAATTTTTGCATTTGCTGTTTCCTCTTCCAGGAAGGCTGTTTCTCATCCTTTAGTCTCTCTTCAAATGTCATTTCCTCTGAAAGACGAAGGCCTTCCCTGAGCACCCCCTCTAAGGTGGTCCTCCCCCTCCCCTTGCTGTGTGTTGCTCCATCAATAATTCCACAAGACATCTTTCTGTTTCTCCCACAGCTTTTCATCACAACAGAATGTTATCTGATTTATTTTTTTGCTGATAGTCACTGTCCCCCATTAGAATATAAGTACTTTGAAGGCAGGAACTTTGACAAACTTGTTCACTGCTGTATCCCCAACACTTAGATAGTGTTTGATACAAGTTAAGGGCTCACTAAATACTCATGGTGTAAGTAAATAAATGTATGAATCAATGAATGAATAATTAAATGAATGAATGGAATACTTAAACATCCAACTCGTGGTAACACAGCACATCAGTGTTTACTTGAAACAATCCTCAAGCTTCCCTTTTCTCCCTCCGTTAACAAACCACAGATTTCATGAGGTAAGATATGCAAGGATAACTTTAAAAGTGCAATACATGTAAATAATAAGAAATTTGGAAGGGTCTTCAAATTATTCTTTGCTTAGAAAACTATGCCATTATTGGCTCGACACAGTGGCACAGGCCTGTAATGCCAGCTACTTCAGGGACTGAGGTGAGACCCCCATCTCTAAAAAAAAGAAAGAAAACATCCAGGCCAAGTGCGGTTGGCTCATGCCTGTAATGTCTTTTTATAATCAACATTTTGGAAGGCTGAGGTGGTAGGATTATTTGAGCCCAGTAGTTTGAGACCAGCCTGGGTAACAAAGCGAGACCCCATCTCTTGAAAAAAAAAAATCATCATTAAAACAAACATTAAAAGAAACCCAGCTGGGTGTGGTGGCTCACACATGTAATCCCAGCACCCTGGGAGGACGAAGCAGGTGGATCGCTTGAGCACAGGAGTTTGAGACCAGCCTGAGCAAGATGGCAAAACCCTGTCTCTATAAAAAGTACAAAAATTAGTCGGGTGTGGTGGCACATGCCTGTAGTCTCAACTACTTGGGAGGCTGAGGTGGAGAATGGCTTGAGCTTTGGAGGTAAAGGTTGCAGTGAGCTGAGATAGTGTCACTGCACTTCAACCTGGATGACAGAGTCAGACCCTGTTTAAAACAAACAAACAAACAAACACACACACACACACTGAAAGCCCCTCAAAACCCAAAACTATGCCATCATTTCATTCTAGCAATTTACTAAACCACATATCAAGTTTGCATTCATATTAAAAAAGAGGCAGATGGGTTCTGCCTGAGAAATTTATTGAATTATAGTTTTATTGACACTGTAAGTTGTTTAAAATTGAATGGATTGCCACATAATATTTACAAATAATTAATTTTTTGATGTTTTAAGGGTTGGATTCTCTTCTTTTAAAACTAGTTTTATTTCTACCCAATGATTTCTCAAAATTCCATTGTTAAACAATCGATTGATCAATAATTTAACCAGTCTGATACCTATTATATTGTCATAATTTGTCAAGGTATTGTGTAGGGAAATAAAGAGACTAGCATTATAATTTTACTTTAATAAAAATGTATACCTATGTCTGCATAGAAAGAATAAATAAAAAAAGAAATAAGCAAAACAGTGATTATCTGGATAATGAGATAAAATGTGATTACTGTATTATACGTTAATGTAGTTTCCAAATTATTTACTATAGGCACATCTTATTTTTGTAATACCATAAAAGACATATATTATTTATGCCCCTAGGGAGCATATCTTATAACTGGAGAAGAAAATAAAGTAGCATACAGTAAACAAATAGAAAACAATTGAGTGCAAGATAAAAATAACAACAAAAAACCAAGAAAACAATTGAGTGCAAAACTATATGATTACTGAGAATAAGCCCAATAAGTTGCTCAGAGAAGAAGAGATCAGAAATATAGAAAGAAAGTTCAGTTCAGTTCTCTTTTTGTATAAGTATGGCAAAAATTTAGCATTTGTTATCTTGAGAAAATTAACACGCATAATGAAATAAAAGCTCAGGATTAGGCCTGGCTCAAGTGATCTTCCTGCCTCAGCTTCCCAAAGTGTTGGGATTACACTGTGAGCCACAGTGCCCAGCCAACATGTTTGCATTCTTTTGCAATTCTTCTGATTAGAGAACATTTTAAATTGTAAAAAAAAATAAAATAAAATAAAGAAAAAAAAATTTATACCACAATATTTGCTCTCAGACAAAAATAATGTAGCAAGATTGACCGCTCTTAAGTTAAATAAATGAAGCATTCAATTAAATCATTCTTGTAGCACACGTAGTCACTCAAAAGCATAGATACTCTGTCAGGTGTGGTGGTGTGCGCCTGTAGTCCCAGCTATTCTGGAGACTGGGAGTTCAAGTCCAGCTTGGGCAAAATGGCAAGATCCCATCTCTAAAAAAGAAAAAAAAGGCATAGATACACTATAAATTTATGTAAATATCTATATTTTATTAATTATATAATTCTATTATAAAACTCATAATTATTTTATGAATCACAAAATATGCTATCAATTAAACTATGATATATAGTAGATCATCAATTATAACATGAACCCTGCCTGATAAAATGTGAAAAATCTGTATTTTATAATCGGTGAAATAAGATACACATTTTGTGATCATTTGATTAGTGTCTACTGCACCCATAAATATGAGGCCAGGATACCAGCTTTTGTTCATCATTGTACCCACAGCCAGCACAAATAATTTCCTAATAAATCCTTGAATGAATGAATGAATGAATGAACAGGTGAATGCATAATCAAACAAGGGAGTTTGTATTACACTGCAAATGCCTAAATGATAAATAAGAAAATGCCTTTTAAAAAAGTATTAACTGCTAAGTAAGTACTGTAAAGTAACAATAATATTTTCTGACATTTATTTTTAAGTGATGCATCTATTTCTTTGGAAAGAAGTCCTGAATTTTTAAAAAATCTGATAAATAAGAACCACCCACCTCTGTGTGAAACAGGTGAAGGTTGCCTTGTAAAGCCCAAGTGAGTAATCTAAGGTGTTTAATATCACAATTAAATAGGGTGGGGAGAGCAAGCTGTTATTTCCTCCTACTCTTCTGTTTTTAAAACAGCCAAATTCAAACAGTCTGCCTTTTACCTATGAGAAAAGCAGTTCTATACCCTTATAGAATCCTGTAACAGAGATACCATTTTGTTCTGCCCCAGCTATTTCTGCTATAGAAAAGCATTGAACAGAAAAAAGCAATTATCTTCGTCCAGATACATGCAGGACTTATTATATTGTGATTATTGAACCAAACTCTTATATACAGAGATGCATTTCAAATAAGAATTCTATTAGCCAAGTGAAGTTACTCTTTTGCCTCCTGTTGTTATTCAAGTCTTTTCTCTTCTGTCGTTCTGCCAGCCTTACCCCACTCCTTAATCCTCTGAACCAGCAAACCATTGCTAAGTTCTGATGCAAAGTGGTTTATAGGCCTGACTGGACCAGACTAAAAGTGTTCAAAATAGCAAGCAACAAGGAGCAGAAATCCATATTAGAATGGGATATGGACTATATTTATATTGGTACAGAATGCCTTCAATAAAGAGTTGTAAGTTGTGTAGGTGAGTTGCCATGGAGCTACAAATACGAGTTGATATTCTGAAATCCTAGACAGCCATCTCCAAGGTTAAGAAAAATCCTTATGGGCTCACTTGCAAAGATATCCACAGCATTGTCTTAATTGAGAAAAACAAAGCCTTAGATCAAATATGTAAAGTAATTTTTAGTTTTTTGAAAATGTATGTTTGGGCTATAGATAAATCTGTTCAAAAAACATGAGAGAAGATAATAATGGTTGAAAGGAGGCACAGTGCTTGCCCTCAAGGAGTTTTTGTCTAGTGAGGGAGAGAGGACTCGTATGTAAATAGAATTGTGTTACTAAGGTAGATAGTGAGAGGTAACTTAAGAGAAGATCAGATAAGGTATTAAGAGAATACAGAAAAGGGTCTGGATTAATTCTGAACTACAGCATCAAAGAATGTTCATGCAAGAGATAGTGTTTTCACCAGATCTTGAAGGTATGGATGAGGGTATACAGAGTGAGTATATTCAGATTCTACTTTAAAACAAATACTTTCCTCTGTTGTAGTGAAGTTGAGCTATACATCCAACAATAATGAAAAAATACACACTTATGTACATATATGGAGAGAGATACATATGTTAGTACATGTAGCAATTTATTAATAAATGTACAGTTTAAGTTGCATGCAAAACCTTGGAGTGATAGCAAACTTCATTGTAGGATGTTTAGCAGCATCCCTGGCCTCTACTCACTAGGTCCCAATAGCATCCCCCTAGGTGTGACAACCAAAAATGTCTCCAGGCATTGATCTCTGGGGGCAAAAAAAGCCCTTTATTAAGAACCACTGGTATACATAAGTAAAACATACACAAGAGATTCCTCCCCTCTTCTCTGTATGTGAATAAAAATTGCGAAGTTCATGACCTGGATTTTCCTTTTAGGTTTCTTCTTTAATGGTTCTTAACTTCATTGGGTGAAGTAAGGCTTTGAAGATCTGTTGAAAGCTGTTGACTCATTCACTTCTCAGGAAAACGCACATGCTGACTACAATTTCAGGGTTCTCTGGGGAGGAGTTCTGAGTTCTGTTTCCAGGAGCTCGTAGAATTGTCATGGACTGTATATGTAAGGTAGGTGGATTACAGAAGGTTGATGTACAGAGGTCTGTATTTTGGAGCCTCTTCTGTATTTACTTCAGAACACTAATAATCAGGCGAGAATGTTCTGGTTTATCAAACCCTTCCTTCTGCCTTTCATCTTAACCATGCATTAGTTTTAGCAAAGTTCATCCCAACAGAAGACAAAACACTGATGAGGTAGGATAGCTCCGGCTCCTCCTCACTCTCTTCTAGTCTTGATTTCCATGTAGTCCAGTTTATTCCTTCCCTGATTGTCCAGGAGAATGAGAAAAAGAAAAAACAGAGTCTAGTGGGTAAGAAAGGGCCACCTGGACGGCTTGATTTGGATTGTGAAATAAAACACACACACATGCACACGTGGAATAAGTGGCTAAAATCTGAGTAAATCGTGAACTCTCTGTATCCTCCACCCACTGAATACTCCTAAAAGACTTTCTAGAAATTCAAGGACTTATTTATATAGAAACCTGGCCACTGTTCCTCTTCTCCTCCCCATGTGGTATTAGACCACCTGTGGCAGGCTCCCAGAGACCACGGACCTCTTCCTCTAGGCAGGTTCTGCTCTCCTTTAAGGAGTTCCACAGGGCCTGGCCCGCCCCTGACCTCCCAGCCCTTGAGATTAGTAACGGGATGAGTGAGGATCCGGGTGGCCCCTGCGTGGCAGCCAGTAAGAGTCTCAGCCTTCCCGGTTCGGGAAAGGGAAAGAATGCAGGAGGGGTAGGATTTATTTCCTGATAGGATCGGTTGGGAAAGACCGCAGCCTGTGTGTGTCTTTCCCTTCGACCAAGGTGTCTGTTGCTCCGTAAATAAAACGTCCCACTGCGTTCTGAGAGCGCTATAAAGGCAGCGGAAGGGTAGTCCGCGGGGCATTCAGGGCGGGGCGCGAGCGGAGACAGGTGAGTTCACCCTGAAGATGCCCACACCGCCCGGCCCGGGCTCCACTCCCGGGGAGGCCTCGAGGGTTGCGGATGGGACTCTTGAGTGGGCACGGATCAGGCGGGCAGGGGGCAGTACAGCTTTCTTTCTGAGACGCCGAGAGCGAACAGGCTGCTCGGAAAACAGGACGCGGGGAGAGACTTGCTCAATAAGCTGAAAGTTCTGTCCCTGAGAGGGCTGCGACAGCTGCTGGAATGTGCCTGCAGCGTCCGCCTATTGGGGACCCGCGGAGCGCGCCCTGAGGGTTCCACGCCTGGCCCGGGGGCCTGCACTTCTCCTCCAGTGCGAGCCTGGAGCTGCGTCCCGGGTCAGGTGCGGGGAGGGAGGGACTCTCAGTGTCCCCTTCCAGCCTTGCACGCGCCTTTGGCCCCTGCCCCAGCCCCTTGGTTTGGGGGAGATTTCAGGACGCGGACAGCGCCCTGGCTGCGGGCCATAGGGGACTGAGTGGAGCTCGGGAAGTCCCCAGAGCAGGGCTTACTCTCTTCAAGTTTGGGGAACCCCGGGCAGCGGGTGCAGGCCGCGAGACCCGAAGGTTCTCAGGTGCCCCCCTGCAGGCTGGCCGTGCGCGCCGTGGGGCGCTTGTCGCCAGCGCCGAGGGCTGCAGGACGCGGACCAGACTCGCGGTGCAGGGGGGCCGGGCTGCAGCTAACAGGTGATCCCGTTCTTTCTGCTCCTCGCTCTTCACCTGCGATCGTCCTCCCTTACCGCGTCTCCTCCCTCCTCGCTGTCCTCTGGCTCGCAGGTCATGGCAGCGCCACGCGGCAGGTCGGAGCCGCCGCAGCTCCCCGAGTACAGCTGCAGCTACGTGGTGTCGCGGCCGGTCTACAGCGAGCTCGCTTTCCAGCAACAGCACGAGCGGCGTCTGCAGGAGCGCAAGACGCTGCGGGAGAGCCTGGCCAAGGGCTGCAGGTAGCGGCCGCGCGGGCCCGCGTAGGGAGAAGCGGAGCGGGGCGTCCACGGCTTGGGGCGACGAGGGCGTCCCCTGCAGGCGAGCGTGGGGTGCGGGCGGCGGAGCCCCTGGGCGCCAGCTGCTTCTCCCAGAGGCCCGACTTTCGGTCTCCGGTCCTCCACGCCGCCCTTCTGGTAGGAGGGTGGCTCCATCAGTCTCGGGCCCGAAATGAACTTACCTGGGAAACTCGCCTTTGGGGAGAGTGGGTTCTGGGAGCCCCATCTCTCTTTTTCCTCTCTGAAGGAAACTTGGAGTGCCTCTTGGGGTACAGTGGGTCCCTGTTGCCTTCTTGGGAGTTCGTTTAAATGAAATGAATAGGGAAACCCAGCTCTTGACCAGGAGGAGTCCTTGAAACACCCAAACTAAGTAGGCGGGCTAACATTCAGTTAGAGACCAGAATACAAGCTAGGACCCAGGGGAGTGCGGGGTGTGCCAAGTACTTCACCAGCAGGCGGTGGGACCCCTAGGGAGAGCCACCCTCAGTCTCTAAACCCAAACATGCCGTAACTAGATGTCACAAACATAAAGAAATTAGAGTTTCTAAAACCTTTCATTATAGAACATTTCAAATATATGCATAAGTAGACGTAGTAGTATAATGAACTCCCCACCCCCACCGTTTTTAACCCATCACTCGGCCTCAACTGTGATAAACTCCGAGTTACTCTTGTTTCTTGTATCGACACCTACTTGCTCCCTCCAGTATTATTTTTAAGCATATCTCATATAGCATACTGTCTTTATGTATTTTACTGCGTATCTTTAAAGACTCTTAAAAAATATAACCACATTTCATGATCACACCTTAATATCTAAAAATAACTCCTTAATATAAAAAATCGAGTCATTATTAAAATGTCCAATTTTCCCATAAATGCCTTAATTAAAAAACAATTTATTCAAATCAGGAGTTATACCACCTACTTTTGATATTTTTCTTTTATCTACAGGTCATTGAATTTAAAAACTACTAAGTAGCAAGGTATAAGGTATACATTCCTCATGCTAAGATTTTTGTAAAAACTAGCTCCAGGCTTGTATTGCCAAAATATACTCAGTGTGTTTATTTTCTTTAAAGAAAATAATAATAATAAGGCGCCTGGATTAGGAGTCTGAAAATTAATCTCCATTTAGAGACTCCACATCCATCAGTCTCTGGCTGGACCAGAAAATAGGTTTTTGTGTAGGAATATTTTCTCAGAGGATTAAAAAGGTGAGCGAGGGGTGGGACACTTAATCCTGTGTTCTCTAGAAGAGTGCATTTAAAAGGATAGATACGGTTCTTGGCAAAAGCATGGTAAGCACTTCAGGGTTATTATTTTCCAGGAAATTCTTATTCTTTTTCTAAACAGTTATAAACATCAGCAGAATCCAGTTCATAACTTTATGATTTGCAAATTGATTGTGACTGAGATTGGATTGAAAAGCCAGTTTTCTTGCTTTTTGACAGTTGTTCAAGAAAGAGAGCCTTTGGTGTGCTAAAGACTCTCGTGCCCATCTTGGAGTGGCTCCCCAAATACCGAGTCAAGGAATGGCTGCTTAGTGACATCATTTCGGGAGTTAGTACTGGGCTAGTGGCCACGCTGCAAGGTAAGATGTTGGCGGATTGAGAGTTCTGGTCTCCAACAGGAGTTTAACACTTCTCCCCAGCTACCGTAGGTCTGTGACAGATGTTTGCTTACCCTTCAAGGCCTGTATCTTTCCTGAAGAGCCCCTTAGTGGAGAGAGTCACCTCTTTTCTCCCCTTCCTTAGAGTTCTCTTCCTGGGAAACTGCTGCCCCACTAGGTGCAGAGGTCCAATTTAGAGGCATATACTAGGCAGTGGCTTCTCAATTTTTTAAAATTTTATTTTATTTGAGACAGGGGCTCGCTCTGTCACCTAGGCTGGAGTGCAGTGGTGCAATCTCGGCTCACTGCAAGCTCTGTCTCCCAGGTTCACGCCATTCCCCTGCCTCAGCCTCCCCAGTAGCTGGGACTACAGGCGCCCGCCACTACGCCCGGCTAATTTTTTGTATTTTTAGTAGAGACAGGGTTTCACCGGGTTAGCCAGGATGTTATCGATCTCCTGACCTCGTGATCTGCCTGCCTCGGCCTCCCAAAATGCTGGGATTACAGGCATGAGCCACTGCGCCCGGCCAGCTTCTCAATTTTCATTGACCACAATTCATTAAGAAATGTGTAAAGAGTTTCAAGTCAAGATTTAAAAAAAAAAAAGAAATATGTGTTACATCCTGATATATACATATATATCTAAAGTTCCTGTAAAATATTTATTATTACAATATGCTAATCTTTCACTTTGTTCTATTATGCTTAGGTTTTTTAAATGATGATTGCAACACATTAAATTATTTTATATCCACACGTGGATCTTTTTTGTTTGTTTGTTTGTTTTGTTTTGCTTTGCTTTTTAGAGATAGAGTCTTGCTCTGTCACCCAGGCTGGTGTGCAGTGGCACGATCTTGGCTCATTGCAACCTCTCTGCCTCTCGGGTTCAAGTGATTCTCGTGCCTCAGCCTTCCGAGTAGCTGGGACTACAGGCATGTGCCACCATGTCCAGCTAATTACTGTATTTTTAGTAGAGATGGGGTTTCGCCATGCTGGGCAGGGTGGTCTGGAACTCCTAACCTCAAGTGATCTGCCCTCCTTGGTATCCCAAAGTACTGTGATTACAGGCATGAGCCACCACACCCAGCCTCCCACACATGGATCTTCAGGTGCAGTTTGAAACTGGCTTAAGGAAAAGTGAAGGGAGCTTCCTAGCCTGGACTCCACATGAATGTTTTGCCTGCCCCTCATCCCTTTTTAAAAAAGTTCATCCTTTTATTTTAATTTGTGGGAAAATATGCCAACATAGGTGGTTATTTGTTCTTTTATAAACTGAGTTCATACCATAATATTCCCATAAGCATCTTAGAAATCTGTTGTATAGTTGGTGCCTAGCAGTGTGGCATTCTCCTCTGTCCCCTATCCCCACCATCTCGTTTCTGCCCCACCCCCAACACCCTGACCAATTTCCCAAAGGCCCTGAATCATGAAAACAGAAATTTCGTTATTTATTATAATTTGTGAAACACCTAATATGTTCCAGGCACTAGGTATGCTGACATGAATAAGATGCATCCTCTGCTTCCAAGAAACTCATAGTCCAATGGAGAAAGAGATAACAATTCAATGTGATAAGGGCTGTGGCAGGGGAGTGCAAATTACTTGCTAAGGGAGTGCAAATGAGGTTCACTCAAAGTGGTCTTAGGGGATCTTGAATAGCTTCCTGGAAGTTGAATGTCAAAGCTGAGTTTCCCTGATGGCTAAGTCTGAGTTTGCCAAGTGATGGGAAGTAGGGTGGGGTGGGGATGGCTTGAAAATAGACTATTTCAGAAGCTAGTAATGAATGTTGAGCAATATTGTGAGCTAAAATTTGGCTATGGAGCTTTCAAGATTGCTCAGATCAGGCCAGGTAGATGCCCGCAGAGAAGGAGGATGGCCTATGAACCCAGGGTGGAGCCTCAGCCTGATCAAGCATGTTCTTAATCACAAAGGTGGACGGGAGAGAGACTAGGATGGGCTGTGCGGTTCCTAAGTTAAACAATGCCAAGTATTCTACGCTGTGCCCTAAGGGCTGTGACATGGTGACACCCTGTGACTCCCGGGGGACAGGAACCATGCCTAATTCATGTTTGTTCAGCAGGTGCCTAGCACAGAGACAGGCACATAATAGATGGTATATTTAGTGAAAAAGATTGAATTGCATTCCTGATAATGAATCTTCTTTATATATGAAAAATGGTGGTTCATGCTCCATGTCTCCCCAGTTTTCATAGACAAGTATCTTATAAGAATTCATTTTGTTTATAAGCATGAGACACTATGCTAAGTAAGAATGTTGCCAGCTATCTCATTTAATCCTCATTAACAATCCTGCTAGGTAGGTCTATTATTATTTCATTTTCAGTAGGTGAAAAAATATATTAAATCTTGCCCAGGGTCATGTGGCTGGTAAGTGGTACAGCTGGGATTTTAATCCAGTGTCTATTGTGTAATTCCTTACTTTATGGGTAAGATGATTTTCTAGAAACATTATCTCTATAAAGTTTTCTGTGTAAGGTGAATTTCTGGGAGGTTAATCTGTCTCACTTACACATTCATTTATCATTCATTCACTTAATAAATATTTATAAACTAATTCTGTAGGCCAGGTATCCAGCCATGTGCACTCAGTGGTTCATTAACAGGCACAGGTGCTGACTTCATGGAGCTTTGTAAAATTATTTTGAGGGGTAGAGATGGGAATTAAATTAGTAGATAAATAGAAAAATAATTATAGATTGCAATATCTATTGTGATGGATTAAATATACTGCAATAGGGATTAATTTGAAAGATGGGTCTTTATTTTTATATTTTTTTGAGACAGGGTCTTGCTCTGTTGCGCAGGCTGGAGTGCAGTGGTGAGATCACAGCTCACCACAGCCTTGGCCTCCTGGGCCCAGGTGATCCTCCCATCTCAGCCTCCCCAGTAGCTGGAACTACAGGCATGTGCCACCATGCTTGGCTAATTTTTGTATTTTTTGTAGAGACAAGGTTTCACCATGTTGCCCAGGCTGGTCTGGAACTCCTACGCTCAAGTTATCTGCCTGCCTTGGCCTCCCAAAGTGCTGGGATTACAGGTGTGAGCCACTGTGCCCAGCCAGGAAAGGAGGTCTATTTTAGATATAATGGTCAAGGAAGACCTTACTGAGAAGGTGAAATTTAGTCAAAGACAAGAGAATGAGAAGGAGACAGCCATGTGATAAGCAGAAAAAAAGAGTGTACCAGGTAAAGGTGCAAAGGCCCTGAGGCCAGAAAACTTAGTATTTTCCAGGGAGGAAGAGGAAGAATTGTAGTGTGGGTGAGTGCAGTGGGGGAGGGTGAGTAAACCATGAAATAAATTGAGGCACGACTGGGATTAGGATGAGGTAAGGGAGGCACTCACTCTCAGGATGCCTCTTTAAATATTGTACCCTAGGCACCTCATTTGCCTCATCCTATTCCTGGCCCTGTGGGGATATTGCTGTGAATTAAAGGGAGAATAGGTGTGTCAGCTTGAATCAGATGAGGCAGGCTATGAAGAGAGCTGCAAGATATGGAATATATTGTGCAGCAAGAATCACTGACACATAATGATGAGTGTGGATGAAAATCACTGATGCCTCCAAGGTTGCTGGCTTGAGCAACCGGATAGATCATTACATCATTTATCTAAATGGCAAAGACAGGCTGAGGAGCAGGTATGGGATAGGAAATCAAGTTTCCTTTTGGATATGCTAAGTTTGAGATGCAGGGGTGAGACATCTAAGTGGAGATGCCACATAGAGAAGTGGGAGCTACTGCAAGTGTGAAGGTTAGAGGGGAGCTCTAGGCTAGACATAAAAATCAGGAAAGCATCGCTGAAGAGGTGATATTTACAAGAGTGGGAATGCCTGTGATTACCTAGGAAGAAAGGGCAGGTGTAGAAGAAAAGAGAGCCAAAGTACTTAGAAGTTAGGAAGGCAAGGAGAGCGGCAGCCAAGAACCTGAGAAAGCTGGGCGCAGGAAGTTGAAGACAAAGAACAACCAAAGGAATGTGGGATCAGAAGCCAAGAGAGAAGGTTAAAAAAAAAAAAAAAAAAAAGCATAGAGGGGCCAAGAGTGTTGAATTTGCCTGAGGGGTGGGGTATGATGAAGGATTACAGACAGCTTTTAAGAAGTTTTGCCATGAATCAGAGGGAGATAAGAGATGAAGATAGAGTGAATGGAGAATTTGTTTTTCTCAATATGGGAGATACTAGAACGTATTTGTGAACAGATAGGAATGACCTAGTAGAAAGAAAGAGATCCGTGGTGCGAGAAGTACAAGAGAAATAACTAGAAGCAAAGTAGTAAAAAGGGGCAAACGTGGAGGGGTTTGAGAACAGAACTAGGAGAATTACTCCTTAAAGGCAGGAGGGATATTTCTTCCATTTTCAAAGGAAGATAGCCCAAATGGTGCAGATGCAAACAGGTTTGAAATTTTGATGAAAAGCAACTTGGGAGCATCTCATGGATTCTGTGTTTTCGATTAAATGCAGAATATGTCTCTTAACTTTGAGTCTGGTGGAGAAGGGTTTGGGCAGATTGAGGTAAGTAGGGGAGGTTTGAATAGTTGTCTCAAGGAGAGGAAGGCACACCCCCTGAGGAAATGTAATTGGTTCCCTAGGCAGTGTTGAGTGCCCATCTAGCACTTGTGGTCACAAATTTTACATGAAATTGGTTAGCCCAGATGTAGATGCCTTCGGTCCAGTTTATCTGGCTGCTCGAAGGCTGTCATGGATAAGGTGGATGTTTGAGGTCAGCCAAATTGGGGTTTTTGCCAGACAAGAAAAGGAAGGAAGGAGAGAGTGAAAAAAGGGAGTTAAGAATATTTGCAAAATTCCGTGGAATCTGTGTGGGCAAGGGGGAAGTGAAGACAGGAAGGTGTGGAGGATAGGGAGAAAGTGGATCGGTTAATTGATTAGAAGCCTCATGAGCACAAATAAATGTTGCAATAAGGATTCTGCGGTTTGTGAGCTGGAAGACTTGGAGGCTGTAGCTGGAGAGAGGCTCAAAATTCAGATTTTGGAGGTGGTGGTGTGGTTTCCAGTGATGACAATGTCCATGCCGTAACCACTGGCTGAGCAGCTGAGTAGTAGAACAACTCCGAGAAGACCAGCTCAGGTTACTGGGAAGCCAGGAAGTTGCTAAGGATGATGGGATCTTTCTGATTTTTGTTATTAAAACAAATTCCCATCAGACAGAAAAAGATCAATGCAAACCTTGTAGTGCTATTTTTATTCACAACTTTAAGGAGTCTGCTGTCTGCTTTCTCCTTTTGACTTTTATTTATTTGTTTGTTTAAACAACAGAAATTTATTTCTGCAACATGAAGGTGCCTGCAGATTCAGTTTCTGGTGACAGCCCGTCTCCTTGCTGCATCCTCACATGGTGGAAGGCTTTACCTTTAGAAGAAATTTAAATTTAATATAAATTTCAACTGTTTATTAGCACCTGCTTTGTCAGTATATGTCACCATCCTATAAATCATGACTACCAACAGAGAAATTCTATCATTTAAATCAATGGCTCAGATTTCTTCTAATTTTTTTTCTTTTTTGAGACTCTCTGTCACACAGGCTGGAGTGTAGTGGTATGATCTTGGCTCACTGCAACCACCGCCTCCTGGAGTAGCTGAAATTACAGGCATGTACCAACACCCCCAGCTAATTTGTGTATTTTTAGTAGAGACGGGGTTTCACCATGTTGGCCGGGCTGGTCTAGAACTCCTGGCCTCAGTGATCTTCCCACCTCAGCCTCCCAAAATGCTAGGATTACAGTCATGAGCCATCACACCTAGCCCCAGATTTCTTTACAAATTGTGTAATTTTAAAACTGTTGTACCAAGTTTCTTTATAATAAAGATGATTCCAGTATATTTGAGTAGTAGTGGTCCCTAAATGGGACACTCTATATGAAAACTGAAAAGTTCCCCTTTTCCAGGCATATTAAGAACTGCAGAACCCAGTTTGGGGAAACGGAAGTTTGAGAAGGACTTGAAAAATGTCCATATGAAATAGACAAGTTGTGCTTTCATCCCCTGCTCTTTCTTTTATCTTCCTTCTGTGGAGTCACCTTCCTATTTTATTCCATGCTCTTGGGACTACTGACTATTGCAATTCCTGTTTGTAATTTATATATTAAAACAATTGCACTAATAGATATATTTTTCTGAATACAAACTCCACAAGGGCAGAGACTTTGTTTTAACAGTGCCTGACACACGGTAGGTGCATAATCAACTGTTGTTGAATGAATGAATGCTCATTGTAGAAAACTAGAAAATACATATAAGGAACATGAAAAAATACCTCCACCACAAACTAGAAGTCTCCTCTGATCCTACCATACAGATAACCCATTGATATTTCAGTAAATATCTTACTAGGCACATAAATACTTATCTATATAAAAGTATAATGAAATGTCTGGAAATAATAGGCACCAAATTCAGGATAATTGTTGCTTTCTGAGGGTAGAGGGAGGAAAGAGGATGTGATTGAGGAAGAGTATACTGAGAGTTTCCGCTGCATTGGCAGTAATTTATTTCTTAAGCTAGATGATGGATACATGAAAGTTTATTATATTATTCGTTGTGTATTGTGTTTCTTGTAGATGTAAATTACTTCATATTTTATTCAAAATACTTCCAGATTTTTTTTTATTTTTATTTTTTTTGAGATGGAGTCTTGCTCTGTTGCCCAGGCTGGAATGCAGTGGCGCAATCTCGGCTCACTGAAACCTCCGCCTCCTGGGTTCAAGCAGTTCTCTGCCTCAGCCTCCCGAGTAGCTGGGATTATAGGTGCCCACCCCCATGCCTGGCTAATTTTTGTATTTTTAGTAGAGACGGGGTTTCACCATCTTGGCCAGGGTGGTCTTGAGCTCCTGACCTCGTGATCCACCCACTTCAGCCTCCCAAAGTGCTGGGATTACAGGTGTGACTCACCGCGCCCGGCCCCTCCGGATTTTTTTAACGCGTACATTCCCACACGCTGGAGTGGGAGTGTAGTTTTTACAAAAGTAGGAGCATACATACCTATCCATTTTGAATCTTGATTTTACTCACTTTTTTCCCTTTTACTTCACATCTCTCCACGTTACTGAATGTACTTCTGAGCATCACATCAATTTCATTTCATAGAATTACGAAGTATGAAGCATAACTTAGTTAACCACTTCCCTGCTTGGGGACATTCATCTGATAAGTAATATTGAGTGTGTGGGAGCCAGCATATTCAGGTTGTTGCCATTTTTAATAAACTACTATAAATGTAATTCCTTATTAATGACTCAAGGGTCAAAAGGCTTGATTTTCTCTCATTGTGAGTGAGTGAAGGGTGAGGAGGTAAAACGGAGTAAGATATGCTGACTACCCAAGTATTTAACCAAGGAAAAGAACGTCATTATCCTCTTCTAACCCTCATGTAAACTAGAATGTTGATTTCTCTATAGCCAGGCATTAATGGGTCTGGGGGCTGCTGCCATTGCCTAGTGGAGGAGTTGGTAAACTTCATCAGGGTAGAGTTGTCTTGTCTGCTGTTGAGTATAATTATCATATTTTTTCTATGGGTCTAACTTTTCTTCCCCACCAAGAAAGGAGAAAGGGCAGTGTAACAATGACTGTGTCCCTCAGAACGCGGAGAAACACTGAGCTCAGACACAACTGCCTCCGTGCAAAACTGGTCTGAGCCTTTGGAGTGAATTGACCAAAACATTTTTTTTTCTTTTTTAGACATAAGGTCTTGCTCTGTTGCCCAGGCTGGAGTGCAATGTCACGATCATAGCTTGCTGTAACCTCAAACTCCTGGGCTCAAACAATCCTCCTGCCTCAGCCTCCTTAATAACTAGGACTACAGGCATGAACCAATATGCTGGGCTCATTCATTTTATTGTAGAGATGGAGTCTTGCTATGTTTTCCAGGCTGGTCTCAAACTCCTGGGCTCAACTGATACTCCTGCCTATGGCTTCCCAAAGCACTGGGATTATAGGTGTAGGACACTGGGCCTGACCAAGTTTTTAATCAACATTTGACTTGATTGTTTTTTCCCACTGATCTAATTAGTGGAAGACTGAATTACTGATCATTTGAGTCAATTCATTTGAGCAGGTGATGTTTGTAGATGCAATCATTGTTCCAGGTGATTTGGATCCTGTTCTGCATCCTAGCGTAGCCAGTCTGTATGCAAGATAAGGAGACCAACTCAGGACAGGCTAATCTGTTGAAACTGTAAATTGAGAGTATCTGTGTAAAGGCCCTTCTTTGTGCAGTAGAAAGATAGATGCTCCTCTACTTATCATGAGTTACATCCTAATAACCCATTGCAAGTTGAACATATTTTAAGTCAAAAATGCACTTAATACACCTAACCTATGGAACATCATCGCTTAGGCTATCCTACCTGAAATGTGCTCAGAATACTTATAATAACCTACAGTTGGGCAAAATAATCTAACACAAGCCTATTTTATAATAAAGTACTGAATATCTCATGTAATTTACTGAATAATGTACTGAAAGTGAAAAACAGAATGGTTGTATGATTACTTGAAATATGGTTTCTACTGAATGCATATTGCTTTTGCACCATCATAAAGTCATAGTCATAAGTGGAACCATTGTAAGTTGACGACTTTCTGCATACTGTAACTTTGGTTTGTGAATGTAATCACTTTGGATGTGCTTTCAGGGATGGCATATGCTCTACTAGCTGCAGTTCCTGTTGGATATGGTCTCTACTCTGCTTTTTTCCCTATCCTGACATACTTCATCTTTGGAACATCAAGACATATCTCAGTTGGTAATTATAAGCATGTTTTACAATTATATTTGCTCATGTTTAAAGTGTTTTGGCTATATTAAGTGCATTATACCTCTATTATGTTGGTGCAAATGTAATTGCGGTTTTTGCAATTATATTTTTAATTGTGAAAACCACAATTACTTTTGCACCAACCTAATATATCTGTGTTAATGTTCTCAGGGAAATGGGATTTCAGTGTTTTCCCTGCTTTTTCTATTCATTGATGTTAGGTAGCTTTTTTAATGAAAAGGAAAAATCGAAAAAGTGAAAATGACAGCCTACCTTAACGTTTTAGCATGTTTTGGTTTTTAGAAACGTGATAAATTTGACTCCATTTTCGGAGTCATAATGACAGGGAAAAAATGACACAAGGTCTTTGAACCTACCATTTTACTGGATTAACTTAGAAATTACTAAGTATGTTCATCAAATACATGTTCATGATTTAATTAAAGAGCATACTTATTTTAAATTGCTAATATTAGAAGACTGGCAAAATCTTACCAAAACAATTCAGAAGCTAAGCTTGGCTTTCTTTCTTGGTATGGCTTATAATAAGTTTTCCTGCTATTCCTAAAATTTGAATTCTCGTTTGTTAGAATGTCCTAGGAAATGAGTGTTTTAATGCTATTTTGTGACTGACATTTATACTAGAGAAAATTTTGCTCCTACATTCATCTGCTGGCTAGACATGTCTACCTCGATGATCCTCTTGACATAAATGCAACCGTCTACTTTATCCCCAACCCATGTTTTTGTCCTTAGTTGTATTTCCTTAGAAGGAGATCAGAAAGAGGTTATTGATTGAAAGAACTTCCACACCTTGGAGAATCAATTAGTGTTGAGTGCTTGACTAGATGAGGAACATGGAAGCTGATTTTGCTCTTTGGTATTCTATACATTGAGATATTCCAGGTGATTGGGGTTAGGATTTGAGACCCTCAAAACCATAAAGGCTTCCATGATGAAAGGGTAGAATCATCATCATCATCATGGATAAAAATAACAGTAGTGAACGGAGCAGTTGCTGGAAAAAAATAATATTTTTAAAAATATAAAATCTTACAGATTGACATTTGATATGAAAAAATGTTTTGTCTTACGAAAAGAGAAAGAAACTTCATACTCCCTTTGCTGTTTTTTTAATCCTAACTTGGACCCTGTGATATTGATCAAGGTACTCAGATCCACAGAGATCAGGACACTGGACACTCTAGGAAATTAATACGATTATATGAAATAAAAATTGAGTGGAACAAGTAAACACTCAATGTATGTGCCAACTTTGCCAGAAAACCTTTCCTGACAACTCTCATCCCCATCCCCACCACCCATACACATGAGGATCACACATAGACAGGTTAGACGACCTTTTGATATACTCACGAAGCATCCTGAATGTCGTATTATAATAATCTACCTACATGTCTCTCTCGCCTATTTCTAGGTCATGAATGCCTCGAGATATCTGCTTTTTTAGCTTCTTTTTGTTGTTGTTGTTGAGACAGAATCTGACTCTGTCACCTAGGCTGGCGTGCAGTGGCGTGATCTCAGCTCACTGCAGCCTCCACCTCCCCAGCTCAAGCAATCCCCCCACCTCAGCCTCCCAAGTAGCTGGGACCATAGGCACGCACCACCATACCCAGCTAATTTTTGTCTCATTTTGGTAGAGATGGGGTTTTATTATGTTGCTTAGGTTGGTCTGGAACTCCTGGGCTCAAGCGATCTTCCCACCTCAGTCTCCCAAAGTGCTGCCATTACAGATGTGAGCCACTGCATCTGGCTCAGCTTCTTTCGTGAACAAACAATATTTTCCTAGTCACAGCTAAATCTTTTATACATTTTTAAAATCCTATGCAGACACATTGAACATTTGTGATTAATAACTGATTAATTGTTAGGGACTTTTTTTCCCCAGGACCTTTTCCAGTGGTGAGTTTAATGGTGGGATCTGTTGTTCTGAGCATGGCCCCCAACGAACACTTTCTCATATCCAGCAGCAATGGAACTGTGTTAAATACTACCATGATAGACACTGCAGCTAGAGATACAGCTAGAGTCCTCATTGCCAGTGCCCTGACTCTGCTGGTTGGAATCATACAGGTAATGAACTTACGAGTAAAATATAGATTGGTGTAATTTTTATTTGAAATTAACTTTAAAGCATATAGACTTAAAGATTCTTCTAAAAACAAAACAAAGTAATTTCCTGGAACCCAAAATTATTTTCTAAATTACATTGTTTTAGGTTAGATGCTAAAATAGTCAGCAAGACCCCACTTATTAAGGCTCACTTATCATCAAAGTCAGAGACAGAAAAAAAGCACAGAAGAACATGTGTGATTCAATTGAGGATGAGAGAAGGGAAATATACGGGAATCCATAAAGGAGAAAAAATGTTCTGGTGAGCAGAGACACAGGACCGAAAGCCACAGAAATAAGCTATGGATTTTTTCTTTTCTGAGTACATGTATAGAAATACTTCAAGGTTTTTATTACGCTTAGTTTTCAAATTTTAGAGTGGTGGAGGGAGGGGAGTGATAGGGTACTAAGAAATTCATATTTTTTTCTACCAGTATTTTTGTGCTATAGGCAGGCTACTAGTGTTTTCATTGGTATTAAGCTTGATTTAATATTTCCAGAGAGTAGGTTTCTATCCCAGGCAAACGTTTAATTTTTCTTTCCTTTTCCTTATCATAGTTGATATTTGGCGGCTTGCAGATTGGATTCATAGTGAGGTACTTGGCAGATCCTTTGGTTGGTGGCTTCACAACAGCTGCTGCCTTCCAAGTGCTGGTCTCACAGCTAAAGATTGTCCTCAATGTTTCAACCAAAAACTATAATGGAGTTCTCTCTATTATCTATGTAAGTGTTGCTTCTTGCTCCAGGGATGGGTTACTGTTCATTCCAGAAATAATTGTATTCATTCTCTGAGTCTGGGCCAGGCGTGGTGGCTCACACCTGTAATCCCAGCACTTTGGAAGGCCGAGGTGGGCAAATCACTTGAGTCCAGGAAAGAAAAGAAAAGGAAAGAAAAAATCCAAAAATCCAAAAATTTGCCAGGTGTGGTGGTGCACACTTGTAGTCTCAGCTACTTAGGAGGCTGAGGTGGGAATATCTCCTGAGCCCTGGAGGTTGAGGCTGCAGTGAGCTGTGACCGCCCCACTGCACTCCACCCTGGGTGACAGAGCAAGAACCTGTTTCAAACAAAACCAAAACCAAAACAAAACAAAACTTGAGTCTGGAGCACCCACATTTCTCTATGCATACTTTGGGAGCCATTGAAAACATTTGGTTGCTTTTGTCAGAAATACTATTGTACTTAAAAACATTAATGAAAACAAAGTGGTATAATGAAGTAAAGGCTGTTCTGGAATGTAACAGACTTGATTTCTAGCCTCAGCTTTGTCTCTAACAGGTAAGTGACCCTGGATACATCATGTAGGGTGCTAATTGAAAGCTCAGTTTTAGAACTGGATAGACCTCGATTCAAATTCTGGCTCTACTGTCTACTAGCCATGTGAGCCAATCACCATGCCTCAGTTTCCTTCTCTGCAAAATTGGGTTAGTAATAGTATATGCCTCATTGGATTGTTAAATAAGAATAGATAAGCACTTGGCCCAGGGGCTGGTACATAACAAGTACTCTAAATAAAGGAGTTATTTTGAAATGATTATTTCAAGGTATCTTTTCTTTTTTATTGGTGAAATGAAATGATTGGAGATGTATCTCTAAAAGCTTTTTCTAACCATGAGAGTCCATAAAATGCATAATGTAAATGTCTCAACAATTATAGATGAAAAGGAACATTAGATTCAGAGATGATTCACCATGCAAAAGAAATGCAAAAGCAGGATGTAGATCACACTAATTAGATTTGAAAAAGGTTTTGAATCTAAAAATGTGTTCTATGTAAAGCATGTTATTGATGCTTGAAAAATGGTGATAATAGTAACATGATGTCATCCTAGCTTGGGGGGAATGATACCATACGAAAATAATGTGTCAACATTAAGAATGGAGTTTGAGTCTTTAAAGACCCACCTATTAGCTTCTAAAACAATGTAAGGCCATATCTAAGAATTGGTGAATATATCAAGAATTGCTCAATTTTATAACAGTGCCATAGTCCCATGCCATTACACTCCATCCATTCAACAAATATTACCTAGTGCTTACTACAGGCTGGGTACTACGCTAAGCAGTGAGAATAGACAGAGGGGGCAGAATAACATAGTGATTACGATCATGAGGCCAGGTGTGGTGGCTCATGCCTGTAATCCCAGCAGTTTGGGAGGCTGACACAGGTGGATCACTTGAGCCCATGAGTTCAAGATCAGCTAGGGCAACATGACAAAACCTTGTTCCTACTAATAATACAAAAAAAATTAGACATGCCTGGTGGCACGCACCTGTAGTCCCAGCTAGTTGGGAGGCTGAGGTGAGAGGATCACCTGAGCTCAGGAAGTTGAGGCTGCAGTGAGCCGAGATCATGCCACTGCCTTCCAGCCTGGGTGATGGGAGTGAGACCCTGTCTCAAACAACAATAACAGCAACAACAAACAAAAAACAAAAAACAAACAAAAAAGATCATGGACTTTGAACTTCAACAGACTTGAGTTGGCGTCTTGGTTCTCCACCCACTACCCATGATGTTTATACTCAACTTCCCTAAGCCTCAGTGTCCTCAATCGTAAAATAGGAGTAGTAATAGTAGCTACCTCTTAGAGCAGTGAGGATTGAAAAGGAAAATATGTGTAAGGCACTTAGCACAATATCTGGCACATAGTAAGAATTGAGTTTATTATTATTATTATTATCACAGATGAATAGACCTCATGAAGCTCGCCATTCATTTCCTCGGGACCCAGCCTATTAGGAAACATTAGAAAAAGTTTTTGATTCAGCATTATATGGGTCATTCTTGATATATTTTTCCTGACAAATCCTCAGTTTTCTATTAAAAAAGAATTTTTTTTTTTGAGACAGGATCTTGCCCCGTTGCTTGGGCTGGAGTACAGTAGTGCAGTCATAGCTCACCGCGACCTCCATCTCCCTGTGTCAAGAGATTCTTCCCCCTCAGCCTCATGAGTAGCTGGAACTACAGGTGTGCACCACCACGTCTGGCTAATTTTCTTTTTCTTTGTTGAATTTTAGTAGAGGCAATGTCTCGCTATGTTGCCCAGGTTAGTCTTGAACTCCCGAGTTCAAGTGATCCTCTCACCTTGGCCTCCCAAAGTTCTGGGATTAAAGGAGTGAGCCATCATGTCCAGCCCATATTTTAAAATTAAAATTAAAAATTTTAGATTTTATTTTGGTAGAGACAGGGGTTTTGCAATGTCGCCCAGGCTGGTCTTGAACCCCTGGCCTCAAGCAGTCCTCTTACTGCATGCCTCCTAATGTGTTGGGATTATAGATGTGAGCCACTGCACCTGGCCAATCCTTAGTTCTTTTTGAGACCTCTGACTGCCTTATTTTGACAGGCTCTGTAACTTTTGCAGCCCCTGGCACATCTTGCTTTTACTTACTTTTACATTTTCTCCATCAAATGTTCACTCATTTATTCCTTCATTCTCATTCATTCAGTTTATCTATTCAATAAACATATATTGAATACTTACCATGTGCCAGGCACTGTTCACTCCCTATACAAACCCAGTGACTCATTAACCTACCAAGACATCTCTTACTGAGTATACTCACCTCATTGGGCAAACATTGCTAGGCCTTCATCTACACAGATCACAGGAGGTCTGAACTAATTGTTGACCTGGGTCCATGGCCATTGCAGGTCCCCTGCAGAACAAGAGAAATAGTTCTTCTGGTCTCGTAGGATTATGTTTAAGAAGAAACTTTCTGCAAATGATTTCACTTTGACAGGGACAAAAGTGACCAGGAAACACTAGACTAAGGTCAAAAATAGTTTTTAAACCAAGTGCAGTCATTATGTAACTTATTTCCTGTTGAATATTTTTCTCGAACTCTCAGTTTAGCATGCAGCATAGAATTTTGCAAGGAACTCCTCACAGGCCACCCAAGTTGGAGAAGGTATTTCAGTCATCCCTATATGGTGGTGAATACAAGTTTGCTCTTCTGAAAAAAAAAAAAAAAAAAAAATCAGCAGGTCTGAAAATGATTGCATAGGGTTAAACGAGCCGCTTAGTCCCTGAACAGAGAATTTTGCTTATGACGTTACCATTGCAATTATACATGAAAGAATCCTTCAATAAATGCAGAGTAGTAGAGGATTCTCCCAGGAAAGACTGTGATTGTTGTAAAATACTTTACCTGGAATGTTAACTTATCTTTGTTCTAAGGTTGCACTTTGGTTTGTCCTGCCCTCTCCCCCAAAGAGGTGCTGACAACTAGAAATAACGAATGCAAAGAAATAGGGGAGAAAATATTAGAAGAAAAAGAAATCAATTAATTTACAAATGTCAGAGATACTGGATGTAGGAGGCAGAAGGGAGAATGACAGGGTATTGGCAGCAATTTAGAATTAGTTAATACCCCTGATGCTACCATGTAGCTACTCAGTTATCTAAGTAAATCCCAGTCCACTTAGGGGTTGATTTCCCACCATTCAATTTGAATGGTTTGTCTCAGTAGACAAGGGTGAGAGCTTTGAAAGCCACCACTAAGCTTGATTAGATTTGTTACTTTGTACCTATCTCAGTATGTAAAATTTATACATTGTATTAAAGTAACACTTTAAGGATTGATCTGTACACGTATACACAAAAGATATGGAAGGAAATGCCTGACAGCAAAAGGTGGTTGTGAAGGGTTTGTGATATTCGTGGAGATAAAATAAACAAATAAATTCAGCTCCAATAGTAAACTGATCAATTTTCTCATACACATTATTGGGCATAATTTTTTTCTTATGGCTTCATAAACCCAGGTAATCCTGGGCAAGAACAAAGAAATTATCTAAATGAAATTGTCCTAAAATTTTCCAAACACAGCAGGAAATATAGTAAAATATTACCTATTACCAAAAAGTTCGTTATCATAATTTGAATTATTTGGAATACTAAGCTAAAATACAGAATCATATGTGTATCCATACTATTAACATATTTTATGGTATTTTAACAGTAAACTAAATTAGAAGTACTGTTCAGTGTTTTTGTAGAGTCTAATTTCTATGTCGTTAAGTATAATCTTATATTATTATATAATATAATCTTTTATTATTATATAATCTTATATTATTATATTATATAATCTTATATTATTATATTATATAATCTTATTATATTATATAATCTTATATTATTATATTATATAATCTTATTATATTATATAATCTTATCTTATATAATCTTATATTATTATATTATATTTTCTCATATTATTATATAATATAATCTCATATTATTATATAATATAATCTCATATTATTATATAATATAATCTCATATTATTATATAATATAATCTCATATTATTATATAATGTAATCTCATATTATATAATATAATCTCATATTATTATATAATGTGATCTCATATTATTATATAATGTAATCTCATATTATTATATAATGTAATCTCATATTATTATATAATATCTCATGTTATTATATAATGTAATCTCATATTATTATATAATATAATCTCATATTATTATATAATATAATCTCATATTACTATATAATATAATCTCATATTATTATATCATCTCATATTATTATATCATCTCATATTATTATATAATATAATCTCATATTATTATATCATCTCATATTATTATATAATATAATCTCATATTATTATATCATCTCATATTATTATATAATATAATCTCATATTATTATATCATCTTATCTTATTATATAAGTATAATCTTTTATATATTATTACATAATATATAAGTATAATCTTCTATTATTATATAATATTATTATTATACAATAATAATGTAAACTGACTATTGCAGTTCACATGGTGAGTTTCATTTCTGCACAGATTAAACTTTCTATAATAGAGCTCTTCTTAAAAGATTCTGAATGATTACTCAATATGTAGGCAACTTATTTACTTACTCAGATGCCTTGCATGATGCAATTGTGTAATATAAACTGATTTTGGTTTTTGAACCCCATGTTACATTTTTAATCCACCAGACATACTTTTTATTCAAAGGTCTAATTGATTCTCATGGATTAAACTGGAATCCTGTAGTGATTATTTTTGTAAGGTAAAAATGTTTGTGTGATTGGGATAATGATTCCAAATGTTTTGTTTTTCAAGTTTTAATTTTTGCATCTTGAGTTGAAAAGTACACCTTTAATGAAGAGACAATTCATCAAAATGTTATACTTAGCTCCTGAATTAATCAGTGTCATTCATCAGAAAACTGATTATGTAAAGGACCAAACAGCAATGATGAACTTCAAGCCTCTGGGGTAGATAGGGCTGTTTGCTCCTGTGTTAAATGCCCTAAGTTCTTGTTATTGTGTCTGCTGGTGGTAGTTATCCCATTTTCTTTTTCACTCTGCTGTCCCTGGCATCGTCTTGTTTCTGTCAGTGTATCTGCCTTTAGCAATTTTCAGTGACTCTGAAAACCAGACAAAGTGAATTTGTTAGTACTGGATTTCAGGAAAGAGCAAAAGTACTCTCTGAGTGAAAGTTCAAGAGTCTTCCTACAAGTTAAATGCCTGAACTCTAGTCCAAGTGTTTGGTGGGAGGTATTTTGCTTGCATAATAACTTCTCCCCCATTCCCTTACTCTTCTTGAATGTGTTCCAGAGAGTTGAGGTTGCTGGCAAAGTGACTCCTAGATTACTTAAGGTTCATTAAGTACTTAAAGTTCATTAAGCTCTTAAAGTTCATTAAGCTCATACATAATTGTCACCAGATTATCATTATAATTATTTTAAAAGTAGTTTATCTGTGAAAATAAGTAAAATACATGTTATAAACTATAAGATGCTCCATTCTTTTATCTTCCTATAAAATATGTCTATAAAAAAGCTCATTTAAAGAAAAGTTACCTTCACTGGGAGATTGTCTCAAAGAAATGTCTCAAAGATACTTTCTTAAATCATGCCTTCTACAGGACTGAAGTTAATATAACAAAGATATTAGTGTTCTTCCTTGGGATTCTTCCTTGCTAATTTCCTTGAAAACACCCTTGATTCCCAGAAGTCACCTATTTACAAAACAAAACTAGTTTTTCTTGAATTGATTCATCTGTCTACTTAGCGATTTTTTTTGGCCAGTTGTGGTAGCTCATGCCTGTAACCCCAAAACTTTGAGGGGTTGGGCAGGAGGATTTCTTGAGGCCAGGAGTTCGAGACCAGCCTGGGCAACAAAGTGAGACACCGTCCCCCGCCCCCACCACCTCCCGCCCCAATCTCTACAAAAAATAAAATAGCCTATTTATTGTACTCTCTACAATAAATAAAATAAATATAGATGCCCGCCTGTAGCCCCAGCTACTCTGGAGGGTGATGTGGAAGGATTGCTTAAGCTCAGGAGTTCGAGGCCACTGTACTCCAGCCTGGGCAACAGAGCTAAAAAAAAAAAAAAAAAGTTTTTTTTATGTTATCTTAGTTCAAGTTTGAGAAATAAAATTAAGTACCAAATTTATTTCCAAAAATGTATGCTTGTTAGGAGATATACCTAATGTTAAATGACGAGTTAATGGGTGTAGCACACCAACATGGCACACGTATACATATGTAACAAACCTGCACGTTGTGCACATGTACCCTAAAATTTAAAGTATAATTTAAAAACAAAAAACAAAAAACAAAAAACTACAGATTCAATTCAGCTTTAGGAATTAAAAAAAAAAAGATTTGATATAATTATATCATTATAAAATCAAATTTTTTAAATAAAACATGAAAATGTTTTAATTTAAAAAAAAAGTATGCTTGGCCTATACGTCAATTCAATAGCTTTTCTTTGCCAGAAAGAATGAAGTCAGTCTACCGGTATCCACATATGAAGTATTTTAGGATTTTTTGTTATTTTTTGTTATTATCTATATAATTCAGGTTTAGGAAAGAACTTTACCTAAAATACTGGCTAATTGTGCCCAAAAAAAAAGAAAGCTAGAAAGAAAGAACACACACACACACACACACACACATACACACAAAAAATACAACCAACTGATCAACTGGGAGTTTCAGGTTTATCAGCCTTTGGTCTCAATGCTGTATCACTGTAGTAAAAATAAGGCTACTTGATAGCACCTAGAAACCCATTTTAAGATATAAACTTGTAAAGCATTTCTGAAAGTAAAAGGCAGTATGTTTATAATGACTTTTTTTCTTTTAAGACATCTTTATTATTATCATAAAAAATACAGAGAAGCAAAAATAAGAATGTAGAAATCACCCAGTTTTTCCTTTCCAAGTAAACAATCATAAAAAACTTGGTATATATATATATATATTGCAGCAATTGTATGTATGTAACGGTCTCTGTATCAACCAACACATTTTTATCATTTTACTGAAACTTTTGAGTGTTGTTTGATGCTGATATCATGGTTTTTCATGTGGGAAGATTCATATGAGAATTGATTGTGTGTGCTTGCTCGTGTGTGTGTAGCAGCAGGAAGTATATAAAATTATTTTCTTTTTATAGACACTGGTTGAGATTTTTCAAAATATTGGTGATACCAATCTTGCTGATTTCACTGCTGGATTACTCACCATTGTCGTCTGTATGGCAGTTAAGGAATTAAATGATCGGTTTAGACACAAAATCCCAGTCCCTATTCCTATAGAAGTAATTGTGGTAAGTAGAATATGTAGTTAGAAAGTTCAGCATTATTTGGTTGACAAGCAAGGAATTATTAAAACCAATGGAGTTTTTAACATCTTTTGTTTTATTTCAGACGATAATTGCTACTGCCATTTCATATGGAGCCAACCTGGAAAAAAATTACAATGCTGGCATTGTTAAATCCATCCCAAGGGGGTGAGTGTGGTGTTTCCTCTTAGTACTAATACATTAAGTCAGTAAGTCAGTCCTTTTTATTTAAATGAAACCTTTTATTACAAGTTCATTTCACTGATGCTCCTTCAATAGTCCTATTTGTGTGTGATCTTGAAGAAACAACCATAAGACAAACAGTATGTGTGTAGACAAACGTCAAGCCATTTGTTTAAAAGCAGCCGTATATGCTCTTTTTTCTTCATTTTCTTAAAACATGGCAGAACATGTACAGTTAACATCAGACTCCTGATTTAAACTTATACATAACATTATAATATAATATAAATAGAATCATTTCTTAGTAACATCTATTGCACTGTGAACAATCTGCTTAAGGAATCAGGGACATCTGGTCTAAATTCTCTATCATTTAGTTTAATCAATTTTGGATAATAATTATATCCCTCGTACCCATAAGTAAAATGCATCATCTTCAAGGGAAGTTTTGGAAACATTTGGTAGTTTGGTGAATTAGAAAAGTAAAAGACCAAGGTCCTTCATTCATCTCTGTCACCTTCCAGTTTTGTGACCTGAGGAGATTCTCCTATATAAGACAAGGATAATAAAAACAGCTGAAGCCTCAACTCAAGCTTATTATGAAACACCAGTGAGATCTCTCATGAAACGAAGAGTAGTGAAGACACCTTACACCATAATTTTCTCATATGGGGTTACAAAGGAGGCCTAGATGTTTATTATATTTGTAACATTCACACATAACATTTAAGACTAGACTTGCTGTTGATCAAGAGGTACTAGTTTTCCCTAAGACTAGAAGAGTTTGGTACCAGTGTTTCTACCAGGAAAGGGAGTGGAGGGGAGGGGAGGGAAGGGCATGGAGCCACTGTTTGGTACCAGTGTTTGTTTTCCATGCTCTTAATAGAAACTTCCTCAGGCAAGCTTATTCCCAGAGCTTATTCTACAGGGAACTGCTGTATTCCCATTTGATGAATCTTATAATTTCTTCTAATATCTGTTCCAAACTATTTGAAAAAGCACAGCTGGCTACATGGGACTTAATTTACATGCTATCCATTATAGTGTTTCTCAAACTTACCCTTTTGTAAGAATCACATGGGATCCTTTTTCACACAGATTCCTGGTTCCCACCCCAAACCTATTGAATCAGGCTTTCCAGAGGTGGGGCTCAGGAATTAATATTTTTCAAAAGTGCCTCAAGTGATTCTTGTCCTCAAGGAAACTTGAGAAACTCTTTAGGAGAGGATCAACAAATCTAATCTAACAATTAGATAATTTCATTAGTTAGAAACAATTACAGAAAAAGATACTTTACAGATCTCTTTTGTCAGGCTTCCTAGGATATATCAAGTTATAGGTGGTCCACAGAGCAGGCCCTGTGCCATCCATCCGTGTTCCATTAGTTGGTTTGGGGAACTCATTTCTTCTGCCCTAAATTATCCTTCCAGGTCCTCCGCAGAGCTTTCCTGTGCGCTCCTCCTGAGAACAGATTTCTAGCCTCTCGCCCTTGAGTTTAATGAAGCTGAATCCTTTGACAGACCACCTGGTCAGCTTGGTCAGCTAATTTAACCTGCCTGGCCCCAGGGACTTTAAGCTACTCCATGAGGGCAGTGACCCCATTGGTGTTGTTCAGCTCTGTCGCAGAGCACAGAGCTCATCTCACAGTAAGCTCTCAGAAAACACTTGTTGAAGGAATAAAATACCCAAGCCCATGTCATTATAATCAAGCCACAACAAAGGCCTTGGTTATCTGATCTCACCTGGTAGCACAGAAACAATTCTGATGATATTAACCAACCTGAAAAAGAAAGGGAGTGGAGAGATTGGAAAAAAGCAAGCAGAGTATTAAAGTGGCCCTGAGGTGAGCACAGTGAAAGGAAGAGGGACAGAGAGATTGTGATATGCCCCCTTTTGATCTCCTCCCTGCTTCAGTCCTCCATTAAGGCTGCTGCTGGTAGTTCCCTTTATCCTATTGAGGGTTGGGACCATAAGTTAGGATCACTCCTAACCTAGGACCATAGGTTAGGACCATAAGTTAGTCCCCAGCAACAACGCCCCATTGGACAGCCAAAAACAGTGGCTCCATGCCCTTCCCTCCAGTCCCTTTCCTGGTAGAAACATACAACTTTTCCTTGTCCAGTCAACATCCAAGCGCCCCACTAGGATTCACTCATTCTCTCATCCTGCGTGCTTTCTTAACCAGCAGACACTGTGAGGGCCAGTCATGTGCCTCTCTTCTCATGCAACTGGTCCTTATATGCAACTCGTAATCTGCCCAGTTCCTCACTCATCCTGCCCAGGCTTCTCTTTTACCTCTTCTGTTATAGTGGGGTGTGTGTGTGTGTGTGTGTGTGTGTGTGCAGGCGCGCTCACGTGTATGTGTAAACCCATAACAAGATTGACAGCTCTGTCCTCTAAATTTTAATCCCTGTTCACTCTCTTGCCTCCTGTCCTTGCCAGTTCCACAGGTCCCCTTGTTGTCATGTTTGTTACTCTCTTTTTTCTTTTCTTTTCTTTAACAGAGTCTCAGTCTGTCACCCAGCCTGGAATGCAGTGGCATGATCTCTGTGGTGCGTGTGTGTGTGTGTATAAACCCATGACAAGATTGACAGCTCTGTCCTCTAAATTTTAATCCCTATTCACTGTCTTGCCTCCTGTCTTCGTCAGTTCCAGAGGTCCTCTTGTTGTCATGTTTGTTACTCTTTCTTTCATTCTCTTTCTTTCTTCCCTTCCTTCCCTCCCTTCCCTCCCTTTCCTCCCTTCCCTCCCTTTCCTCCCCTTCCTTCCTTCCTTTCTCTCTTCCTCTTTTTTCTTTCTTTCCCTTTTTCTTTCTTTCTTTCCCTTTCTCTTTCTTTCTTTCCTTCCTTCTTTTTTTCTTTCTTTCTTCCTTTCTTTCCTTCTTTCTCTTTCTTTCTTTCTTTTCTTTCTTTCCTTCTTTCTTTCTTTTTCTTTTCCTTTCTTTCCTTTTCTGAAACAGAACCTCACTCTGTCACCCAGCATGGAATGCAGTGGCATGATCTCGGCTCACTGCAACCTCTGCCTCCCAGGTTCAAGCAATTCTCCTGCCTCAGCCTCCTGAGTAGCTGGGACAACAGGCACACACTACCATGCCTGGCTAATTTTTAGTAGAGATGGGGTTTCAACATGTTGGCCAGGCTGGCCTTAAACTCCTGACCTCAGGTGATCCGCCTGCCTCAGCCACCGAAAGTGCTGGGATTACAGGCACTGTTATAGACCCCTTTCATCAGGTTTCCTAGGATGTATCAAGTTATAGGTGGCCGACAGAACATGCCCTGTCCCATCAATCTGGGTTCCATTCATTGGTTTGGGGAACTCAGGCCTACTGTTGTTTTTAAAGTATGTGCTTTGCAGTTGTACTTGAAAGCGTGGCACAGGGGCAAAGCCAACAAAACCACAGGGGTTTTTTCCTGGCTGCTTTCTGAGGGCTACTCTTCTCTTCTAGCCGGAGTGGTGGTGCATTTGCCAAGTGTTCAGACCCAGTCTGAAGTACTCTGGTATTCTGTTTGGTATTCTGTTTATGACGCTGGCCTGTTGTTTGCGGAATTTTGGGCCCTTCAGGGTTCACCTCTCCCGGTCTTCATTTTTTCAGATAAGTGTGTGTTCACTTGCTCACTCCCCTGGGCTCTTCGTAGTGTTGTCTTATGATCAGGCCTGACATGCTTGGCTGGGGCCAAACAGGCCCACTGAGCAAAAAATTTAGAGAGTTATATCCACAGAAGGAGGGCAAGGGCAAGGGAAAGGGCAAGGGCAAGGAAAAAAGGCTTACTTACAGGTCATTAGAAGATATCCATATGGGACTTCAATTGGTTTGGGGCAAATAATTGGCACACTTAGGGTTCAGCAAGACAGCAGACATGAGTGGCAGGAGTATGACAGACTTAGGTTCTCCCAATACATACCAAGAACCTACTATATGTGTAGACACTAATTACTTACACAAGTGATTTCTCATTGAATCTTTTGAGAAGAGTATATAGTCCCCATTTGACAGCTGAGGAAACCGGGACGTGGTGGGTTTAAATAACATGCCTAAAGTCATTTGAGAGTGATTCTGGTCCTTTGACTTAAGTCTTTGCACTTTACACTTTGCAACCCTGGATAATCAAGGATCAGGTCATATTTGGAGAACTAGGCAGCCAGGCAGGCAAAGTGCATTAGGCTGCTATCAAAACTAAGCTGTATGTGAAACTGGAAAGTTACCCTGACAAGTCCAAGTGACCTGAAGTAGGGTTGACTGGGTCTCAGGAGCAAGTCAGGAGCCTGTTTTGAGAAGTGTGGTCCCAAGTCACATCCCAACTAGCAGGTGAGGTCATGCTGAGTCGCCCAACTGTTGGATCAGGGTTTCCAACATCCTGTCTGTCTACAGATGGGGCTCATTCCAGAGTCTCCTTGTGGGGTAGGATGGGATATAAGGAGAAAAGGAGTCTGAAAATTAACTTCACGGGTAGGGAGAGTAAGGCTACAAGGGCAGAGAACAAGACAGATCTTGTTAGGTAGGAAATCGTCTAATATCTAACATTTAGACCTGGACCCACTAACTGACCTCAAGCAAATCATTTCACGTTTCCAGGTCTAAGTTCGTTTATCAACAAGACAAGACAAGAGCGGTGGATTCAACAATACCTAGGATGCTTGCTAGGTTAACTTTCTCTATGGTTTTCTCTAAGAACCTTATTTCTATTTTATTTTTACCACTCTTCTCTAATTATAGGGGAAAATGTAGTTTCCTTATTAAAGAAACTTTAGGCATAAGTGAGATAGGTCGGGGAGACCTTTCATGGCTGGGGACCTCTGGAATTACACCATGTGGATAGTCATCAAGATATAGGTCCATCTCCCAAATTTTCATATTTGAGACAACCTCATGTCATAACGTGTAGGTTAATTTTTTATATGGTTTGTAGGGTAGCTCTGGTTTTGTCAAATGGTAGTCATTGGACCCCACAATCGTTAAGACATTTTAGTCACTATGGAGCATTGCGATAATTATATTAATTTAATCTTTTTTGCCTTAAGAAGATTTTAAATGTCCTGGCTCTCAAAAAAAGGATTTTCCACTGAGCTCTTTTAGCATCATACATACTTTGTCTCTTTAACAGACCTGATACCTCTTCAAACACAGTAAATCTCATATTATGGCTAGAATCTCTTTTAAATTCAAAGACCTTTAAGATGAAATTGTGGAAGAAGAAACACTAACATGTGAGATGGCATGGATGGGGCTGTATGATATTAAAGAATCAGTAACAGCAGATTTATTCATGTGAGAGATAGAGAAAAGTCAGCATGGGTAGGCTCGAAAATAGAGGACAAAGAAATCAGCCAGTGAGATAACACCAACTTCTGATTAAACATTATAAAAGCTGCTACTACCATGTAGGTATTTCATGTGCTTTTTGTTCTTTTGGATCAAGTACTTTCATGTCTAATATGTAACTGAGCGGATATAGCATTTGATGAGATGGGGAAAAAGAATGGTGGTCAAATCTTCACAGCATTTTTCACTTAAAAACTCACTAGGTTTTTGCCTCCTGAACTTCCACCTGTGAGCTTGTTCTCGGAGATGCTGGCTGCATCATTTTCCATCGCTGTAGTGGCTTATGCTATTGCAGTGTCAGTAGGAAAAGTATATGCCACCAAGTATGATTACACCATCGATGGGAACCAGGTATGGGTGCCCTTTTGCTGAACTGGTTTTATAGGGCTGGAAACAGGAAAAAAACATAAATGGAAAAGATTTTGGTGTCAGCTAAAGAAGGGGTTGGATTCTTTCACCAGACCTTATTGGGTTGGTTTTCCTCTTGCATTTTCTAATTAGAAATTATTTTGGAATAGACACACTGCATCACTTTGCTTTTTTAAGAAGTAAGTTGAAATAACACTAATTTTAAAAGAGCTAATTCAGTCAGGTCATAAATAACATTCAAAGTGAACATATTAGGTCAGAAAGAGAATTCTTCCTGTAACCCAGTACCTCTTGGCAATTATTTTTAATGGCAGTTATAATGTGACAAAATGGTGCAACAAACATTAATAATAGTTGTGACCACTTTAAATTGAGGTGGTTCACTGTGCAGTTAATATATACAGGCAATTTTTGTAGGCATGTGATACATTGCCAGGTAAGCTGATTTCACACTGTTTGAAAATTTGCAAGTTCTGTATCTATATGTTTCTGAAAATACAGTATAGCAATGATAGTAGTTAAATGGTTAGTAATCAAGCAGAATAACAGCACTGCTAGTCGTAATATGCTTCACAGAGAATATTCAACCACAGAAAAACACTTTATGTGAGAGCTGCAGACATTCCATTCACTAGGCAGTGAAAAAGCTTAGCAAACGATCAGGTGCTATTTCTTGTCAACTTTAAAAATTATCGAGAGCAATGAGACCTCTCTCAAACGGTATGGAGTCCAAACTCTTGATGTCGTACAAGGACCCCAAGTAACTATCACGGTAAAAATTAAACTGGACCACCACGCAGGGTGGGCATACATAGGAGTTTTTGTTCTTAATGTACTTCCTGAAATACTCAGTGAAGGTCTTGCAAAGATTCAATTTGTAGGATCGTTGTCATCCAGTCTCTCCCTTAGGAATTCATTGCCTTTGGGATCAGCAACATCTTCTCAGGATTCTTCTCTTGTTTTGTGGCCACCACTGCTCTGTCCCGCACGGCCGTCCAGGAGAGCACTGGAGGAAAGACACAGGTAGGAACAACAGCCTTATGATACCCATCTCAGAGAACAAGTCGAGGAATGGCAACAGAGGAAGGCTCGCACAGAGCTTAGCAGGACAATTTGCCTTTCAGACTTGGACTTCCTCATCTGATTCATCTCAAGCCTATTCCTCTTGTTCCACTCCCTCACCTGAAATCTCTTAAAAAACAACATGTATGGTTTTCTGATACAGTCATTCTCAAATCTATTTGTCAGTGCTTACCTGACATGTAGCTACACTTACCTGCTTCTCTATGGTCAATAACAACTGACAAGGAATCAGTAATGAAGGATGCTTATTTTTGTTAATTTGTTAACCTGGGGGGACAGACGGCTTGGTAAAAGCGCTTCCTGGCTTTAGGAGTTATTCTATTTTCAGGAAAGTGAAAAGCTCTATTCACATTTCCTTTACAAGGATCAGGAAATTCCTCCCCGGGTGTTTTTTCCCACAGAACAACAGTTTGCTAGCCAAGAATATTTTTGTTGTAACATTTTTGGCATTTCTTCCTGAGTAAGATTTATGTTCTTGAAGTTCTGCATGTGGGTTTAATCTTATCTTTTTAAACGTGGTTTGCAGTTGTTGCCTTTACAAGGTGGCCAAAAAGGCAGCATCCTAGTTAATCTCTGGATAATCTCTCCTTCAGCATTCAGAAAACTCAGGAGCCATGCTCAAAGGCCACTCTTTCCAGCAAGACACAGTCGAAGAGACCACACCAAGCAGATGGGCACAAGGGACAGACTCAGGAATTGCGCTTCTGTCTCTTATGCCTTGAGGTCCTTATCTTCCCAACACAGAAAGAACTATTATTTAGGAGTAAGAAGTGCATTGAGACTACAAAGAACAAAAAACCCAAACTACATAGTGCAATACACACACACACACACACACGCATGCACGCACACACACACAGTCTTCACAGTCTTCAAATGGGTTTTACTAAGGCAGGGACACTTAAAAAATAAATATAAGTCGGGCACAGTGGCTCATGCTTATAATCCCAGCACTTTGGGAGGCTGAGGTGGGCGGATCAATTGAGGTCAGGAGTTCGAGACTAACCTGGCCAACATGGTGAAACCCCTTCTCTACTAAAAATGCAAAAATTAGCCAGGTGTGGTGGTGGATGCCTGTAATCCCAGCTACTTGGGAGGCTGAGGCAGGAGAATCACTTGAACCTGGGAGGTGGAGGTTGCAGTGAGCCAAGATCATGCCATTGCACTCCAGCCTGGGTGACAAGAGCTAGACTCTGTGTCAAATATATATATATATATATATATATACACACACACACACACATACACACACAAATATATATATATTCTCATATATATATTCAAATATATATATATTCTCATATATATATTCATATATATATTCTCATATATATATTCAAATATATATATATTCTCATATATATATTCATATATATATATTCTCATATATATATTCATATATATATTCTCATATATATATTCATATATATATTCTCATATATATATTCATATATATATTCTCATATATATATTCATATATATATTCTCATATATATTCATATATATATTCTCATATATATATTCATATATATATTCTCATATATATATTCATATATATATTCTCATATATTCATATATATATTCTCATATATATATTCAAATATATATATTCTCATATATATATTCAAATATATATATATATATGAGAATAACTGAAAAAACTAATGACTCCAACAGTGACTTGCCCAGGGAGAGCTTTAATTGTCCCCAATATGCATGTGATGCTCCTTTCCTATGTATAATGGATCTTGTGACAGACTTGGAAGAATTGGCCTCTTCCAGGTTTTTTTGCTGCTTTTCAACAAAAAATTTTATTTTCAGAATTTTTCTTAATTTTTTATTTTTTGGCAAATATTTCCAGCTCTGAGGGAACAGGTAAAATAATACAGCTCATATCCGGAGGCATAGCCAGAGATCTGTGGTCAAGGGGAAGAGGTCAGAGCCAATTTCCAAAGCTGTGCCCATTTCAGGCTGCAGCTGCCGGCAGCAGGAACTTCTGCTGCTTTCATTTGAGACGGAGCACTGACAAGCTCTCCAGAGCACATGGTCTTCAGCGGGTACAGGCAAATCTCAAACTGCTGATGTCCATTCTCCTGCTGTTACCTCCAGGCTCAAATGAGGCATGGGCTGGCTGTCCCAGTAAGAATGCCCATGTAAAGTGACCTCCTTGGCAGAGGGTTTGGGGGATAATGGTGTTCTGGTAAGCTAATACCCCCTGCCACATACTGGCATGTATTATAATTAGGAATGAAGGATGCCAGGATTTCAGCATTAAAGAATGAAACGAGTAAAGAAATGGCTTCATGTTTAATTATTGAAATGTATACTAAATTCTGGGGTTAAAAGTCTAAGTGCCTGAACTGAAATCCAGGGACTGATGGACAAATAAACTGGCAGGGCTTCTCTTGTGTGGCTTCTCGTGTTTTCTCTTATGTTGGAACTTCAGATTCAGCATCTACAAAATGGAAATGATAATTGCATCCGTCTCATAGGGATATTGTGAGGATTAAACAAGAAAATGTAAAGTCTTAGCACATACTTGTAAATGCTCATTGTTTCACTCCTTTAGGCAAGAATAGCATCTTAGCATCTATGATACATATATTGTGCCTGGCACATAAGAAGCACCTGGCATATATTTGCTGAATGAATGAATGGAAGAATGAGTATTGGTGGATACGAACTGTTTTTAGCACATCTACAGATTGTAGAAGAATTAAACATTGGAACCTTTTCTTTCCTTCACCCCCATCTGACTTCCACTGACTCACGGAAAAGTAATTTGATTACAAACCACCCTTTAGCTCTGATTACCCCCTCCCTTTACAGAATAATTTTTTAGTAACTGAATCTGCTTGTAGATACAAAGTCTACAGAGTTTCTCACAAGCAAGCCTTATCAAGTAAGTACAAATAATTGATCACTCACCAATTTTAATATACTGGCCAAATGAGCCTTGGCCTCCCATAATTGGAGACTCATTATGACATATACTTGGCAAGTAGGTGGCCACTCTCCTGGCATGAGTTTGGCAGCTGACTGTGGTCCTCATCCCCAAATCTCCGTATCTTTCTCCAGTTCACAGAGCTCCCCATCCACAGTGAGATGCAAGTGGCTCGGTAAATACTGGTTGAGTAATCGCATGCAAGGAAGGAAGGGAGGGATAAGGGAAGGAAGGAAAGAAGAAAATGGAAGGAAGGACAAGGGAGAGGAAGGGAAGCGAAGAGAAGGGAGGGAAGGAGGATATCAGCTTCTCTGCTTAGTCAGGAGAAGGGAAAGAGCACCAGGGTACTGGGAATCTAGGGTGGGGATAGGAAGAGCATAGAAAAGGCAGCCAAAACACGCTTTTTAGTACCTCGTACACATCATATTGCCTCAGGCTGACCCAACTATAATCTAAATATAAATGATCAATTTGCCAGGTAGAGCGAGTGCTTTCTAATTTTCTGTTTATATTTGCAGTGTCTGTCTCCCATAACTCAGACCTCTTGCACTAGGCAGTACTTGTGCTCAACGCAATCTTCCCAGTTGTTTCCTCTCTGATTGCTTTGCTTGTAGTTCTCTGTCTCCTTTTCTTCTTTGTTTCAGAGCTTTTAATCTTCATCTTGGCTCTGCCCCAGCTGTCTCAACAGAGAATTCATTGGTCATCTAATCAAACGAGAGAGTAGTTCCCACCCCCTCAGCCTCTCTCCTAACTATTATGGATCTTAGGAGAGCTATTTTTGCCAGTGAAGGTAAAGTTTCTGAAGCTTCCTTTTACCCCTGCTATTGCCCCGTCACTCCATAGCCACTGTTTCAGGCTGCCTTGGGGCAAAGCTCTGAGCCTGCCTCCGTGGAACTGTCAGAGAAAGCAGGAGACACAATCCCACCTCTCTATGTGCAAATGTGGCATTTCAAATTTGCAATAGGATGAGTAAATTTATTTTCTCTGAGACTTTAATGAGACCATGTGCTACAAGTACGAAGTGTTATCAGAGTTGCTATTATAGCTGCAGCTTCAATAATGCAGAAGAATCAGCTATGTGCCATGAGAATTTATTTCCCAAGAATATGACAATGATCTCTGTTGTTGGGAAAGGGGGGGTTGGTCCATGTTTCCTGCCATGGCAAATAACTAGAAGGTTGGCCTGAATGGACGCCGAAACTGCAGGTGTGTACTAACTCCAAATGAAATCCCTGTCAAACTGGCTTTAATTTCATAGGATCAGTCTCCACATTTTCTTTAACTTTTCTGCCATAGCATATATAGATGCCATTTTTGTTCAGTGTTGTAGCTTGAGCAAATAACTCTCACTTTTCTCGACAGTATTGAGCAGAAGGGGGAGGCAGGGATGAAGTGTGTCTGTGAACAGGCTGTCTGATACACACATCCAGTGAGCTGGAAGACACAAGGGAGAAGGACGAATCTTTTTCATGGGAGGTGTGTGTCTTCCAGGTTGCTGGCATCATCTCTGCTGCAATTGTGATGATCGCCATTCTTGCCCTGGGGAAGCTTCTGGAACCCTTGCAGAAGGTATAACCCTGCTTCTCTGCATACCGATTGCATAATTTCCCTTCACTACTCTGCTACCAGATAAATAACAGGAGATTTAACAATCATCACATGGAAAACCATTCCCTGAATAACACAGCCTTCTCTGTCTCTCTTGGCAGTCGGTCTTGGCAGCTGTCGTAATTGCCAACCTGAAAGGGATGTTTATGCAGGTGTGTGACATTCCTCGTCTGTGGAGGCAGAATAAGATTGATGCTGTAAGTCACCTACCGCCCATTTTTATCTGAAATAAGATTTGGTTCTTATATGCTTCCTGCCATATCACTATATTCCCCCCATCCCCTAAGTCTCACTTGTGCTTTGGGAACTCCAGAGGAGAAATTAGAATTGTGGGGATAAATCAAAGCCATGAAGTCTTCCATGTGAACTGCATTTTGTGAAGATTCTGTATCTCTGGGAAGGTCAATTTCCAGCAAGAATCCCATATGAGGCTCATTCGTACACCTTTGGCCTTCTAAACGCAAAAAGCAAAAAAAATGTTTAAACACCCTGGTTTAGAAGGACAAACAACATACAAAACAATGCAAAAACAAAATACGAAGTGTAAAAACCCATGCTGACTTTAACTCTGACTAACATAACCTTCACAACTATTCTGAGAAACTAAAAATCAGAAGCTAAATCCTTCAGAGTTCCTCTCTAATTTAAACCATAAAAAGAATGAGAAGACTTCCTACATATTGATATGGAAAATTTTCCAAGACAAATCGTTAAGTGAAAAAGAGACCAGAATAGAAATGCTGGGGAAAAGCACAGACACAGGCAGAAATAAAAAGGGATACAAGGAGGGAGGGAAGTTGGGAATGGGTGGAGAAGGGGGAGGGTTGTGAGCAAGAGTTTTCCCCTTTTTAATGATAATTCCCTTATGAAGCATGCAAATATATTAGCTATTCAAAAATTTAGAAATAAATAAAATGGGACAGTTGGTCTTAATTGAGAAGCCCAGCTTCTACAGCTAGTTAAATATAAAATGAATGATGTCACAATATTTTTAAAAAGCTGTGATTTGGCCAGGCACAGTGGCTCAGGCCTGTAATCCCAGCACTTTGGGAGGCAGGAGGATCACTTGAGCTCAGGAATTTGAGACCAGCCTGCATAACACAGTGAGACCTTGTCTCTACTACAAATAAAAAATTTAAAATTAGCCGGGTGTGGTGGTATGTACCTGTGAGTAGTCCCAGCTACTTGGGAGGCTGAGGCAGGAGGATCACTTGAGTCCAGAAGATGGAGGCTGCAGTGAGCTATCATGGTGCCACTGCACTCCAGCCTGGGCAACAGAGTGTGACCATGTCTCAAAAGAAAAAAAAAAACTAATTTTTTTGTGGATAATTGATCTTATTTTTATAGGTAGTTATCACATGATGGTACCTGATAGATTAATATAATTCTTTTCATTTCTGTTTTTTTCCCTAGGTTATCTGGGTGTTTACGTGTATAGTGTCCATCATTCTGGGGCTGGATCTCGGTTTACTAGCTGGCCTTATATTTGGACTATTGACTGTGGTCCTGAGAGTTCAGTTGTGAGTAACATAAAACCCAGATTTCTTATAAACAGAACAACACACTCTGAGCTTTCTTATACCATTTTGATAAATACAGTGAAGCCACTTTCTTTCATTATAGTTACTATGTATTGAGTGCTTCTATGCATTAAGCACACAGTGTTTTACAGACATACTTAATCTTCAAAAATAGCCTATGAATAGATTTGATTAGTCTCATTCTACAGGTGAGAAAAGAGAAATTCAGAAAGGCTAAGAAGCAACCCTAAGATCACACAGCTAGTACGTGGCAGAGCTAAGATTTGAACCTATGTACCTACTCATGTCCTCCACTGCTGTGCTCTCCTTTTAGTTGTGGTAAGACTAAAAGGTACATAGTTTAGCCAAAGGCTGAAGTTGCTTTGTAGTTTCTTCTTTAAATGAGATGAGGAATGCAAGGCACTGAGCCCCAGGCTTGGGACAAGACAGCTGTTATATATTATAGTTCATTTTCTTTTTTAAAGCTAGTAACCAAAAGTTACATAACCCAGAACAGGAGGACTTTAAAACAGCTGATGACAGCCAAAATTCACTCAAATCTGTCATATAACCAATAAGGCATATAACCAATAAACCACACATTTATGTGAAGGAAACAATTAGCTCATATGCAGAGTGAAGGCAGCAAAGACATGATTTAAATAATGGAAAACAGCCTGTGAGGGAAGGTGAGGAGCCTGAAGGTGGTTTTTTGGTTGGTTTTGTTTTGATTCTAGAGAGGCCTTAGTTAAGTGCCCTCCTGGGCCTAGAGGGGAACAGTCTTTCTCTCCCTCCTCAATGTGTCCATCGTCTTTCCAGACTTCTGGCCCCTGCTCTGCCTGTGCTTGGGCCGTGAAAGAAGAAGACACGTGGAAAAACATCAAGATAGCTGTCTTCAGCTTAGCATCAGCTCACCTCTCCTGTTCCACCAGCCAGTTCTCCGTCCTGCCCTCCTTCCCTACCTTGGCATATTGGTGCCTAACCAAAAGGCTTGTGTTTTCCACCTCAGCACCCTAAATGATTGCCCAAGGGCCTGAGAAGGTTTGCAGGCTCCCAAAGTGTCCAATTTGCTGCTAGGACATGTCTCAAAAACCCTCCTTAGAAGATGCTGTCTCTCATGCTGTGTATGCCGCAGTGTCTATTTTTTCTTGCGTGGATGTGCTTGGAAAAGAAGAGTTTTACAGAGAGAGATTAGCTTATGAACTTTTAAGTTAAAAATCAGCACAAACCTGTAAGCCAAGGAATAACTGGTGGCACATTTTAGCTGCTAGTTTGGTATCTAGGCTTTTAGCCAACAAAAAGCAGTATCCTCCACAGTATTTAATTTCCAGTAATTATCATGCTGATCCAGAGAGCACAATGCTGAAAGTACACTAAACAGATACTCTTTCTTCAGGAATTGTATTTAACATGTCTCTAGTCACACATGAAGAATCACGGAATTTATCTGATTGCATCAGGAACAGGAAATCAATAGTCTGGTTGACAGGAAGGACTTATTTCTGGTCCTCCCGGTCTCCTATTTCTATAAAAAATGACTAAGTCACAAAGAAGTGCCAGGCACTGGAAGAACCAGGGGTTAAAGACAGAGGCTCTGCTGCCCTTTACCTCCAGGGCTTTTCTCACTTCTCTTAAGAAGTTAACAGTAAAAATCAGGATAATACTGATGACCTTTCAGGGTTATGGCAGGGCTTAAATAAGATTTCACATGCGTGAAAGCTCTTTGCTTATCCTATAACGTGTTGTGCACGTGCAAGTATGATGCTCATTATTTCTCTCAGCCATCAGAAGAGAGGCACAGTTTCTCCCCTCCCCTGCCGATTCCACACAAACACCAGCTGTTCATTTCAGAGTTAGCTACAGGAAAATGTCATTTGCAATAAAGACAGAGTCCAAAACACCAGAATGATGGGCTCTTTAGTAGCTGTTGTTTTTAACTTTTTATTCCAAAATATGGCTGTTCCAAAAAATCTTGACCTTGATATTTTTTCTCTAGTCCTTCTTGGAATGGCCTTGGAAGCATCCCTAGCACAGATATCTACAAAAGTACCAAGAATTACAAAAATGTAAGTACCTTTGTGAGACATTTGCTGGACTTGGGTTTACTAGCCTGAAATTTCAGCAGCTCCGTTTTACGTACAAGGTAGCCAAAGGGAGAAGTGCCTATTGGGAAATTCTGTTAGTCCACAGGGATTGTCATGAAAATTTTTGATCCAGTGTACCTTCTGACACCCATGGCTTATATGAATTTTGTCTATGCTAGCTGGATGTCTTTTTTTTTTCTTTTTGGATGGAGTCTCACTCTTCACCCAGGCTGGAGTGCAACGGCACGATCTCAGCTCACTGCCACCTCTGCCTCCTGGGTTCAAGTGATTCTCTTGTCTCAGCCTCCCAAGTGGCTGGGATTACAGGCAGGTGCCACCACGCCTGGCTAATTTTTGTATTTTTAGTAGAGATGGGGTTGCACCATGTTGCCCAGGCTGGTCTCAAACTCCTGAGCTCAAGTGATTTGCCCGTCTTGGCCTCCCAAAGTGTTGGGATTACAGGCGTGAGCCACCGCACCTGGCCAGCTGAATGTCATTTTAATATAAAACTGTTGTAAGAGGAATTTAAAAATAATAGGCAATTTCTAGATGTTCATCCAAAATTTTATCTGGTATATACTTCTTATCTTCTGTAAGATTTTCTTTATTCAGTTCTAACCAGAGATTATCAAGTTCTCTATGACCAAGACCTTATTATTCGACGCTTTGCTTTATGCTTGGAATTAGAAGAAATAAAATATGACACAGGAAATGAAAAACAAAGAAATTAAACATCCCATTGATGGACTTGTGTCACCTGCAAATAAAATTGCTTAGTGGTGACTAGGGGAAACAAAGATAAAAAAGCAGAGAAAGTAAATTAAGAAAATGCAAATTTAGCAAATAATAATAATAATAATGTGAACCCTAGGAAGTTGTAGTCTAATTTTACCTTAACATTAAAAAAAGTTGGACATTGAACCTGGGATTTCAGTAGCTGCTACTTAATTTACTTCCGTGATCTTTCTGTTATGTTGAGCCAAGTGCCATTAAGAGCTAAAATGATTTAGAGATATTTTTGGCTTTGGGGCAGGGAGCTCTAAGTTGAGTTAGGGAATTCTGACTTCTAGGCTCCATCTTGGTGAGACTTTGCCCAAGTCATTCAGCCTCTCAGGACCTCAGTTTTCTCATCTGAAGCAGCTAGACTAAAATTGCTGATTCCTGAAGACTAGAAAAGTATATGATTCTATGATTCCTGGGTTCTATTTTGGGTGTGGCCATTGTATGTCAGGGTGAGAACAGCAGATGATATCATAGGCCTCAGTTCTGCAAATCCCATTGATTTTGCTTTTTTTCTTTGCTACTTTTAAAGAACGTTAGCAAAATCAGGAGGGTCAGTGGTATGAACTTCAGGCAAATCATGGCACTGTTCTAAGCCTCAGTTTCTTTATCTGGAAATCAGAGGGTTGAATAAATTGCTTTCTAAGGCCCTTTCTAACTTTGACCTTCTATGAGACTGTAGAGGTCCAAGAGTTTTTGTAACCTGTTGCCTCCCTATTCAAGAAAAGTAGTAGAGGCCAGGCACGGTGGTTCACACCTGTAATCGGACTTTGGGAGGCTGAGACGGGCGAATCACTTGAGGTCAGGAGTTTGAGACCAACCTGGTCAATGTGGCGAAACTCTGTCTCTACTAAAAATGGAAACATTAGCTGGATGTGGTGGCAGCACCTGAAATCCCAACTGCTCGGGAGGCTGAGGCAGGAGAATCACTTGAACCCAGGAGGTGGAGGTTGCAGTGAGCCGAGATTGAGCCACTGTACTCCAGCCTGGGCAACAGAGTAAAACTCCATCTCAAAAAAAAAAAAAAGGAAAAGAAAGAAAAGTTGAGTGCTGCTACCCAGCTCCTCTGAGCAACTGTGACTTGACTCCTTGCTAAGTAGCCAGAAATGTAATTAAATACTTGAGACTTGAAATTATTTAACCCCAGACAATTTCTTTTAATGCCAGATTGAAGAACCTCGAGGAGTGAAGATTCTTAGATTTTCCAGTCCTATTTTCTATGGCAATGTTGATGGTTTTAAAAAATGTATCAAGTCCACAGTAAGTATTTTAACCCTAGAAATTTGTTTTCTAACCTCTTTTAAGACTTCATTCATTCTACAAATATTTATTGGGCTCCAATCAGGAATAGGCACTAGACCCTCTTCCCTTTGTGTAGGGCAATGAGAATTAAAATATAACACCCTTGCCTTCAAATAATTTACAGTCTATTTGGGGATTAAAAAAACACATGTGTTAAAACCCAGGTAGCAATAACTATGCCAGACAAAAACATCAGAGATGTTTCTAGGCGGAATTTGAGTAAGTTCCAAATAAGTAGTATAGACAGTTGAGAGTTCACAGAAGGAAGAGATCCAGATTACTTGGACTAACAGGCTTTGTGCCGCAGTTGGCTGAAGGAAAGAAATCATGTCAAGTGTTTGAGAACTATGTGAGCTGAGAGACAGTGGAAACATGTATTGGAGGTAGGGTTGCCCAGTTGCAGCAAAAAGAACTTGGAGTTTGCCTGTAAATCAGTGTTTTTCTAAGTGAGTTCCAGGGCAAACTGATTCAGAGGAATGTTCACAGATTTTGCAATAACAAAAGGGCTCTGTGACACCAAGGGAATTTGGAAAACCCAGACTTAAACTAAAGAGGGTATTTTGGTGTGTGCGTGTGTTTTTTTTTTGTTTGTTTGTTTTGTTTTGTTTTGTTTTTTGCTGTTTTTTGCTGTTTTGTCTTTTACTGTCTTGGAGCCTTTAATATGCTACTGTCTTCTCAGAGCTTCTTGGTAGGAGTAGGGTAGCCTGGGAGTAGACAGAGATCTACTCCATCAGACCTTACAATTTCTTTTTTGGCAGGATAGCTCAAGGAATTATACCCTTTGAGAAATAGCCTTTCCAGATAACAGTTGCCATTAATAAGCTTTAGGTGCCAGGCATTTTAAGTAACTTGACATTTATTTCCAAAGGTTGGATTTGATGCCATTAGAGTATATAATAAGAGGCTGAAAGCACTGAGGAAAATACAGAAACTAATAAAAAATGGACAATTAAGAGCAACAAAGGTGAGACGACATCTTTCTTTTCCCCCTTAAATTATTTCCTTTCCCTGATGAGAGCAGTTGGATGGTCTAAAATTAAATCTATCTCCTTTAGTATCCAGATGTGAATGAACAAATGACATGTACGTATCAAAGAACAACTGAGCTATTCTTATAGGCAAGAGGGAGTGGAAGGGAATGAAATAAAATCAGCAGCGCTGCCTGGAAACACAGGATGTGATTTTTTCCCCACCATGAACAGTGTCTTCATTATTTTCTATACTTTATTTTTACCGAAAGGCACAAAATAAATGCAAATTCATTGCCAGAAAACTACCCACCATAGAAGGCAGTAAGTCCATAAACTTTTGGAGCTATTAACTTTTACTCGGACTCTCTGGCCAGTGTATTTCTTGCCAAGTTCCACAGTCTTCCAGAAAACAAAAGTTTCCTGGCTCCTCTGTTCTCCCAGTTTTCTTCCTAGACAACATCAAAGTTTGGGCTGAGGTGAAACCCATCCTTAAAAATTCATCTCCTTGATGTCTTGCTTACCAAGGAACAGTGTGTAGGTCTTTTGGATAATTTGATATGAATGGTTGAAAGATTTCAAATCTTTGACAATTAAGTTGACAGTGTTTTCTTCGTTTAGAATGGCATCATAAGTGATGCTGGTTCAACAAATAATGCTTTTGAGCCTGATGAAGATATTGAAGATCCGGAGGAACTTGATATCCCAACCAAGGAAATAGAGATTCAAGTGGATTGGAACTCTGAGCTTCCAGTCAAAGTGAACGTTCCCAAAGTGCCAATCCATAGCCTTGTGCTTGACTGTGGAGCTATATCTTTCCTGGACGTTGTTGGAGTGAGGTCACTGCGGGTGGTAAGGTTCTGGTTTTCTGAATTATACATTTGGAGCTTTGACAATAGTAAAATGATGTGGGTTGTCCAGTATTGCAACAGGGCAAATACTTGGGCTTTGTAGTTTTTCTAGGTGAATGCTTTTGTAAAAAAGTGTAATATTTTAAAGCATAAGCTCTGGAGCCAGACTACCTGGGGTAGATACTGGCTTCACCACTTACTAGCAGTACAACCCTGGGCAAGTTGCTTAATCTGTCTATATCTCAGTTTCTTCATCTGTAATATGGAGGTAATGATGGTATCTACCTTCACAGGTTGTTACAAGGATTAAATATGCTCATAGATATAAGGTGTTTAGAAGAGTATCTGGTTCAGGCTGGGTGTGGTGGCTCACGCCTGTAATCCCAGAACTTTGGGAGGCTGAGGCAGGTGGATCATGAGGTCAGGAGTTCAAGACCAGCCTGGCCAATATGGTGAAACCCCATCTCTACCAAAAATACAAAAATTAGCTGAGCATGGTGGCGCACACCTGTAGTCCCAGCTCCTAGGAGGCTGTGGCAGGAGAATCGCTTGAACCCGGGAGGTGGAGGTTGCAGCTGAGATTGTGCCACTGTACTCTAGCCTGGGTGACAGAGTGAGACTTCATCTCAAAAAAAAAAAAAAAAAAAGAATATCTGGTTCAAAGATACTCCCCAGCAAATTAATTCACATTTATTATGTTTTATCTTTCTGAGAATGTATAGCACATGGTATATGAAAAGTAGAAAAAAATGGGCAAAAGTTTATTAAGTATTACATTTCTATTTGTTATGTTAACAGCAACAGGATAAGGAATACCAGGTGTATGTTAGGACTGGAAAAGCCAGGCATTATTAAGAGGTTAGATTAGGAAGCAGGTCAGGCATCTGGAAAGTCAAAGTAAGAGTTGAGGAGTATGCAGGATATAAACATTAATGATATCAGAAACCAGTTATGCAAGCTGAAGTTCATTAATTCTGTCAACAAATAAATGTGAAATGCCTAATGTGTACTAAGCACTCTGTGAGGCACAAGAGACTAGTGATGAAGTAGACACAGTTTCTACCTACGTGGGACTTAGCAGTCTGGAGGAGAAGGCAAACATTAAGTCATCTTATAAATAGCAACTGTAGTAAGTGCTCCAAAGAAGATGAATAGGACATCACCTGAAGCATCAAGTTTAGTGAAGCTTCAGGCAGGTATCAAAAGCGTCAGGCAGAAAAGTAAGCAGGTCAAGACACCAACAATCAGATGTAATAATATAAAGCTGACTCCTTACTGAGGTTCCGCTTAGCTAAGGCTTCTTTGCTACCTCTATAAGGGGAGGAAATGATTCCAGGATGTGGGTACTAGGTAGGTAAGGTAGAGAAGTGATTGTGCTTGGCAAAAGAGTATGAGAATATGCTGACAGGTTCTGTTCCAGTTCTTTTAGCAGATTTTGTTATTAGCTCATTTGAAAACACTCTTGTTCTTTGTTGTACATTTCACTCTAAGCATTGGCTGAGATCCATTGTAGACTATATTGGCCAGAGAGTTCAATGAATTACTTTTGGGGAGAGTCTTAACATATTTAATGCCAGAATATTTCCCACACAACAAATATTTACTTTCAAATATTATAATGACAGTTATGATAGCTAAAGAAGACTCCAAACTTTATACTTGAACAGAGGTCTTGATTTGTTTTCCTCCACAATTCTCAAATTCTCTTTTATTATTGACCATGGGTCTTGTGTCTTGACTTTTTAAAATTAAACGTTTATTTGGACATAATTGTAAATTCACATGTAGTTGTAAGGAATAATATTTAGATCCTATGTACCCCTTACCCAGTTTCTCCCAATGAGTAACATCCTGTAAAACTGTAGCATAAAATCACAGTCAGGACACTGACATTCAAAATAGAGGCCTTGACTTTTAGGTCAATAGTAACATTTTGAACCTGATGAGCATAGCCACACCCATATCTCTTCTCCAATCAGCAGGGCCTATATTAGGAAGCCTCCTGTACTCTCTTCTTTCCACAAATGTTTATTTAGCACCTCCACGCTATCAAGTGCTGTGCTATTGAGCGCTGGATGTTGCCATCTCTTGAGATATAATCCTAATTATACCATTACTGTACGTTGAAAACCTCCACGGTTTTGCAATAATAACCTCTCCTTAAAGTCCTGATTAACCATGAAAGTAATAATGTTTCTCCTGAGCAAGTAACTGAATGCTACTGAATTATGGGCAGATAAGGTTATTAATTGTTACAAACTCTCCTTTTTTATTTTTAGATTGTCAAAGAATTCCAAAGAATTGATGTGAATGTGTATTTTGCATCACTTCAAGGTAAATACATATATCTATATATCTACCTGTAAGACTTTCCCGTAAGCCCTTTCTCCTACCTGGGACTGTGGGCACATTATGTCTGAAGGCCTTTTTTTTTTTCTTTTAAAGATCTCTATTGTCATTATTTGCAATTCTAGAATCTGGCACTGCTTCATTCCATAAAACAGAATAAGTGTTCCAAGGAACCAAGTGGGAGGTCGGTATTATAGACAGAAAAGGCAAAAGACAGCAAAAGCAAGCAACAAAGAGTATATTAGTCCATTCAAAGTTACTTTCTTGTAAGTCAGAGACAGTGAGACAGAACAATAGGAAAATAATGGATTAGTTAACATGAGGTCATGTCAGGATACTTTTTTGTATAAGGATTATTGCAGAGGAAGCTTTATTATTATGTCAACTGGAAATTTAAACTGGCCTGTTTTAGGAAATTTGCTATTACCTCTCTCTCCTGATTTCTTCAAGTGTCAGATAACAATTTAGTTTAGGTTTGATAACTTGAAACTTTAGCATGAGTGACTCCATTTTGATTTTTAGTCTTATCTGTTGGGGCCTAGTGCAGGAACTTAGTCTAAAACAATGCCCTTTTATTTTTATTTTTTATCTTACTATGTGTTTGTGCCTTGCATGACCCCAGGATGGGCACAGCTGCTTGGCCCTTGAGCCACTGAAGGCTGCTCTACTCCTTCGTTCTGGCTGCTAGAAGCTGCAAAGCTCTGGGAGGGCAAAGCTCAAGAGGACTAAAACAATGACCTTTACCATTTTTATTTGATGATTTCCCCCATTTTGATCAGGCTCTCACCTAGGTAAGAGTGAACAAAATGTAGGAGATCAGCACTACTCTGTTACCATCATTTTGGGTTTCTGGTCTCAGGAGGTCATGTGTAGCTTATGTGCCCTCCTCATTATCATGTATTTCTCTGAGTTTTTTTTTGTTTCAGAGAGACCATTTGATGTCTGACAAGTGGCTTTTTGGAAACATTTAAAACTTTGAGAGGGTATAATGTACCAGGAAGACTGCTATTATGACTATCAGGAAGATAACACCAAGGGTTTATAGTATGCTCCTTAGCCAGGATTCCCATGAACCAAACCAACTAAAATTGAATAGCCTCACAAGGAGACTACCTGTTTTAACCAAGAAGTCTTCTCTGTAGTACCTGATGTATTTATATATGTACAACAAGAAGTGTCACCCAACTGCACAGATGCTTCCTTGTTGAGTTAGCAGGTAATCTAGCATTCCATGACTGGTTTAAATTAAAACAGAAAGTGTAAGTTACCCAAAGAAGCTACTGATTGTGAAATTTTAACTACAGCACTATCCTGCCAAGTGAAAGAGGTAGGCACAAGTAAGGGAAAATTAAAAGGGATAAGAATCTTATGATAGGGAGTCTTGTTCTGACAGTCTTGGAGCTGTCTACAGCATGAAGTTGACAACTTCTTGTTTTGGTTTGTAGTTTTATTGTCTCTAGTTGTGGCATCCAGCATTCTGGTGAACTCTCTATGTTGCCCACAGTTTAAGCATGAGATTCATCTCTTGAAATTTACACTGAGTTGTTCAGCTTCAGCTTACAGAACTTCAGGAACTGAGTAGTTCTTGGTCTTCATTGGAGTGTTGTAGCCAGATATTAGTGAAAGCTAAAAGAATTAAGAATCCAGTTCAGTCTACAAGTAGATAATAAAAACTCATAAATATTGAACGGGCTACAGTCTAAGAACAGTTTTACTATGCTTTTCTTTTGAACCGTATGTTTTTCTTTCTATAGTCACCTCCATTTCTATCAAAGACAATCATGGTAGACTGACCAATTTGTTTACAAAATAAGTTTAGTCTCAAACTTGGCCTGACTGATTATTTACACAGTACAGCAAGAATAACTACATGGGTGACTCCTTTTAAATATGCTTTGCCAAGCCAGGCGAGGTGTTGCGTGCCTGTAATCCCAGCTACTTGGGAGGCTGAGGTGAGAGGATTGCTTGAGCCCAGGAATTCAAGGCTGCAATGCACTATGATTGTGCCTGTGAATAGCCACTGCACTATAGCCTGGACAACACAGTGAGACCACGTCTCCAAAAAATAATTGCTTTGCTAGAAATTTTGACGAGGAATCTCAGATTGGACTTTTTAAAACGTCTTGATGCTATGAAGTCAAACCAAGGCAGACATTAGACTTTGCCTGATGTAGCTAATATCTTGAAGTTACTGGGCCTCCCAGGAAGGAATGACTTTTTATTCACTCACTATAAGGCTAGGAGCCCTTGAAGCCAGGAATTCTGTGCACATTTTCAAATATGATATTCTAGTCAAAGCCTTGATAATATAACCAATGTTTTCCAATTGTATTCCATTTAAAAGAACAGATTCTTATTGAACTTTCATGTAAATAATCATATTGCCATAAAAATAAGAATACTCACGAAGAGTTTCCAAATTCTGGAAGGATCAGGTAGAGAGGAAAAGCAAATGTTTCAATTTTTGTTTATGAAAGTATGCTTAACCAGGCTGGGTGCGGTGGCTGACATCTGTAATCCCAGCACTTTGGGAGGCCAAGGCGGACAATTGCTTTGAGCTCAGAGTTTGAGACCAGCCTGGTAACATGGCAAAACACCGTTACTACAAAAAATACAAAAAATTAGCTGGGCATGGAGGCTGAGGGTGAGAATCACTTGAGCTGGGGAAGTGGAGGTAGCAGTGAGCCCAGATGGTGCCACTGCACTCCAACCTGGGTGACAGAGTGAGACCCTGTATCAAAAAAAAAAAAAAAAAAAAAAAAAAGTATGCTTAACCAAGTGGCTGTAAACTACAGATAGCTTTAAAGAAAAATTTTCTTTAGATCTGGAAAACAAATATTAAAAGAACCAGCAATGTTTCAAATAAAAAAGCCATAAAACCGATAATTCTTCTCCATCAGTTCATTCAGTCTCATGTAATTAATTCTTGCTCTGTTTGATCTTGGCTGGCAGTTTAATTCCATCGAATGGTATGAATTCAAAGTTATTAGAAACCTGTATTTGTCAGAGTTCTTTTCATTCTTCCTATATAACTCTTTGAAGTCACAGCACTTTAGAATTATAATGGCTTACAAAGAGCTTTCAGAAAAAGTATCAGAACAAAACAATTAACTGTGGACAACAAGACTTAAAGTGGCTATATTTAAAGATGTGAGTTACCCAATTGACAAGGATATTTGGATATTTCTGTGACACACAACAATTTAAAATAACCAAAATTATGACTGGTAGCATTTATATCAAGACCTATCACATTTCTAGGAATGTTATATAATTTTGGAACATATTAATAACATATCTATAAAAATATAGCACAAAGAAGGTTAAACATTTCTTATTTTAACAGTGCTTCCCATATAATTTAACCTATCAGATAAGGCCATTTGGTTTAACATCTCTCTTTTACAGATTCTTTAAGAAATTCCAGGGTCCTCTGGAACATCCCAAAATTAGTTCAAGGTCAAAAAGACTTAATTTTGATTTTTGAGAAGTTTGTCAAATACCGAAGGTTTAAAACATTTGATCAAAATAGGATCATAGGTCACTATGAAATAAAACCAAAATGAAAAAAGAGTTCAAAGGCACAAAGCACAAGAAGAGTTATATTGATGAAACATGAAATCCCTGTTTTCTAGGCCAGTTACCTAGAAGATAAAATCCTCTCACAATTTTCTGTTAAGAGCAAACCAATCCTCTGAGAAAACTCTATTGTTCCAACACATAGGCCCAAACTTTAGCCTTCCATCAGTGTACTTTAATATTAATGCTCAATTTTTAGAAAAACTTATAAATAATTCCCTTCTACTTTTAGCCAACTCAATCGCATAAAATTTTTCGTGATATTTATCTTCTACAAGCCTTCTACAATTTGCTTAAACCTTCATTTTGTCCTATACTTCCTTTTTTAAAATTGGCATTGCACCTTAGGACAAAGATTTACTTTTCTTTTCTCCTTATCATTTTGACCATATAAGGTTCTCTCCTATACAAAAGAAAAAATTACTCTCTTTTCAATTTTATCTTCTTCATACTAGTAAATTTCTTCCCACATCTTTCCTACCTACTAGTTCCTTTCTGCCTTGTTTTGATTTCCTTCCTAAGTCCATATTTAGAAACAACCTTTAAATAACCTCTGATTGCCAAGCTAGAGTTAAGATTTAAATAAATAAATAGGCCGGTCATGACAGCTCACATCTGTAAACCCAGCACTTTGGGAGGCAAAGGTCAGAGGATCACTTCAGGCCAGGAGTTTGAGACCAGCCTGAGCAACATGGCGAGACCCTGTTTCTATTATTATTATTATTATTTAAAAACAAAAAGCATAAAAACTCTGAGAACATTTTTGAACCCAGAAAGATGTTACTTCCAATTTGTGCCACAGAGCTGGTAATGTATGGAAATGTGTGTCTTGACAGTGGGTGGGGGTGCGGTGGATATTGACAATGCGGGGATATTGTTATGAGGAGAGCAAAGCTGGAGATTACTTAGATTCCTTAGAACAGGAGGACTCTCAAGGGTGTGAGTCTCTGTGTCTGTTTCTTCATGAATGTATGTGTGTAGGAAAGTGCTAACGCTTAGGTTGAATTCTCTAGCAGCTGAGCCCAAGATGGGGATTTTTGCACAAGCGATTTATTGAGAGTACACCTGAGGAAATTTATGAAGCAGTGAGGGGAGCAGGATAGGGAAGGGGAAGAAGCTGATCAAAGACATGGTTTCTGAAGTCCAGCGTAGATCCCTGATTTCACAGGGAGCACCACCACAGGAAGAGTACCAGAAGGTTATGCCTTCTTGAGGCAAGGGGACCTGCTTTCTCCCCCAATATCAGTCAGTCAGTGGCTGCAGGCCAGCCATGCGTGGGGATGAACCCTCCCAGTTCTCTTTATTTACTTATTTATTTGAGACAGGGTCTTGCTCTGTCACCCAGGCTGGAGTGCAGTGGTGCAACTGTGGCTCACTGCAGCCTCGAACTCCTGGGCTCAAGTGATCCTCCCATCTCAGCCTCCTGAGTAGCTGAGACTGTAGGTGCACACAACCACACCTAGCTAATTTTTGCGTTTTTTTGTAGAGATGGGGTTTCACCATATTGCCCAGAACTCCTGGGTTCAAAGTGATCCACCCTCCTCGGCCTCTCAAAGTGCTGGAATTACAGGCCCAGTCCTCTTTAGATGACACAGCTGCCAATGGGCAAGGGAAAGTCTCCAGAGAAGGGCACAGCTGTGAAACATTAGCAGCCTGGCCCACAGCAGCAGGAGGATGGATACACTGGCTTGGCCAAAGGGACGTGATCGTCCACAAGGTCGACTACGACCAGTTATGGGATAACCATTCTATACGCTGCTGGAAAAGAAACTGTCATTTCAAATCTGGGTCACATTTTGGATAAGAGAAAAACAAATAAATAAAAGGAGGAGCTACAAAAACTTAATATAGGTTGATGCTTTAAAATTTCTTTTCTTAGCTGGGCATGGTAGGGTGTGCCTGTAGTCCTAGCTAATTGGGAGGGTGAGGTGAGGGGGATCACTTGAGCTTGGGAGGTGGAGGTTGCGGTGAGCAATGATGCCACTGCACTCCAGCCTGGGCAATAGAATGAGACTCTGCCTCAAAAACAAACAAACAAAAATTTCTTTTCCTAGGAACTAACAAAACATTGTGTCTTTCTTTTGAAGATTATGTGATAGAAAAGCTGGAGCAATGCGGGTTCTTTGACGACAACATTAGAAAGGACACATTCTTTTTGACGGTCCATGATGCTATACTCTATCTACAGAACCAGGTGAAATCTCAAGAGGGTCAAGATTCCATTTTAGAAACGGTAAATATTCAACCTTTCTACAGGTGTATCTTTTCTAAACTATAATGATTTCTATAAATGGCAAATATTACACAAGTCTAGTCTAGCTGTTGAATTTTAAGCTATCTATATAACTTCTTGGAGCCTCAGTTTTTTTCATCAGTAAAATGGAAGTAAAAACATTAACCTTGCTAGGTAGATATGAAGACTAAATAAGATAGTTTACAGGAAATTACCTGGTAGTACCCAGTACTGAATAGTTCTACAATGTGTAGGTTTATTAATAATGCCTTTTTAGAATATTGAATCTTGGATCTTCTGTGATCTGGGATTTGTGTACATAAATTCCACTTAAATTCTCAGCAATCCGGAAAACCTTGAATTATAAATGTCTTTAAACAGGATCCATCAGGCCATAAGTGATCTTTGAAAAAGAAACTAAAAAATCAAGGCACAAATAAGCCCAAAAATTTTTCCCTACAAAATAAAATAGGTCCTGATGGGAGGCCTCGTGGCACAACAGTAGCGCATCTGGCTCCAGAATAGGCCCTGATTTCCCATGGGTATTATTTTGTTAATTTTTCTGTCAAATACCCAGAAGAGGTGAGCATTCTGGTCTGGTTCACTGGGCTTGGCCTAATGGTGCTCCTGGTGGTACAAGAATCTCATTTCTCATAGTGAATTTAGGAAACTAAAGCAAATACCTATCAAGATATAATAACAATAATGATTCCAGTGACATAGTGGATATTTTAAATTGCTTCCCATTTTTCTAAAAATAGAATAAGTAGATCCTTATTGTAGATTGACAGTTGATTGAAGAAAACTAACTTAGGAAATGATATTATATTTTTCTTTTCAGGCACTAGTAGTGGAGAGATTGTTCTATTTAATGTTCCTTGGTAAAATACTAGTCCTAACTACCAAGCTGTGGATCTTAAATATAAAAAAGGAAAAAAAAAAAAAAGAGTAAAGCTACAAATCTAAAGAAAAAAAAACTGCTTATTGTTGAAAATGCATAAACCTTTTTCTATCCAACTTAAAATTCTCTAACCCATAGGTGATAAGAAAGTAGGATCATATGAAGTATCCTTTAAGAGACCCACATTAAAAGTAAAACAGAACCAAGGTAAAACAGAACCAAGTAAAACAGAATCAAGTTCTTTCTCAACATGAAAACAGTTATTTTATTTGTTTATACCCATTCTTACTAAGATTTTAGGCTATCAATGTCATAAAAACCACTAACCAAGAGTGTACCTACTAGGTTAGACTCAGTCTTGTTTGCAATCAGAGAGGTATTGTGAGTGGCTGGGATGGATTTTTTTGGACCTTAAACAAATAGACTAAGCATAACGGAATGCTTGTATTACATACTTACTGGTCCACTAAAAATGGGTTGGACATTCCTGGTGGCCTGTGAGATCAAGAGGCTTATATTTCTGTGTCTTCTCAGAGTCTAGCACAAAGCTTTGTATGTGATAAGTAGGTGAATGATGATAAACCTCACCTGTGGTGCTTTCCTTCAAGAAGAGTCCCTCTGTATCACAGATATTGTGACGGCAATGACACAACCCTCTTCCTATCCCTTTATTTTACCATCACAGGACTATCTCAGGACACAACTTGTAGTTAGACTTATCCTCTACCTTTCCCATTATGTCATACCATTTGCACAGGGACTTAACCCTCTAATTCATTCTCATACTAGCTAAGAGAATTGGGCTATTTGTGAGTTGAAAAGTAGCTAAGTAGCATTTCAAAATGTCATTTTAGCCTGGATATATATTTGGAGTTGCTTTGAAAATGTCCTTTTCCATGCAAAACACAAAGCCAAAATTGTCATTGGTTTCCTCTGTGTAGAAGATTAAATTACATGCCACCTCTAAAAAGTAGAGCTTTTCTGAATAACCAACTTGGTCCATAGACATTGGTTTCCATCTCCAATAGAATTAATTTCCACCCAATTCCATTTATGACTGTTTTTTGTCATCAGTGACAAGCTCTTCACTGTGCATTCATTGCACACTCAACGCTGTGCTAAGTGCTCTTAGCTTAGCCATTGAGAGATGCACTATTGACTGCTGAATCATTTAGGCAGAGGGGGTGACTTGTTAAGAGGCATACACTCAAGAGGTTGGGGAAGAGAGCTGAAAAGGAGCTTAGACAATGGAGAACTATACCAGTTCACCTTTGAATGTGCAAAAAAATGATATACAAAAAATTTTAGTTGGGAAATATGAAAGAACAATACAGCTGAAGAGGATTCTGAAGTATGTAAAGATAGATGAGAAGCACCAGGAAAGCTTAAAATCATTTTCAGTGGAGCATCAGGTGGGTTGATGCTATTCTATTTCTACCCTGTGTTCTCTTTTTCAAGATCACCCTCATTCAAGACTGTAAAGATACCCTTGAATTAATAGAAACAGAGCTGACGGAAGAAGAACTTGATGTCCAGGATGAGGTATGATCATTTTCTTCTGAAGAAAATATTTGAATTACATTTTGAATAATTAGAGTAATACAAATAGTGAATATATCTGATTAAGAACTGTCAGGGAACATAATTCCCCCAAATGCAAAAAAGATGGCTTCATAGCACGGAAAAAGAGAAAATAAGAATTCTCCCTTGAAGACGTTAAGTACTTGGGGATCTTTTGTCCCAGGCATTTCGGGATGATCAGCAACTGGCAAGAGCCAACACACTCCTCCTGATTTGATACCTACACCTCTGCATACTGCTCTTCCAGAGATGTAAGGCCATGGGATAGGAAAAAAATGAATAGAGGAAATTTCTAAGCCAGGAATTTCATAAGCCTCAGGAATAGTATGTGAGGAACAGAAACCCTATGACCTTCCTTCATATGACTGATAAACGCTTTAAAAACACACTCTCCCCACCCTAGACTGATTCTGTGTATTTCAGATGCTCTTGTGACATCAGACTATTCCTAGGAAACTTGCCTGAACTTGTGGCATCTGAGTGAATTTTGCAGCTTTGCCACTGGGTAAGAGGTGAACACTGAAGGAAGATTACAGAATTGTAAAAAGTTGAAAGATTTATTAGAATCAAGTAGTCTAACATTCTAGCCCATGCAGAAATCCTTCCTACACCATCCTTGATGAATGTTCATTCAGCTTTTATGTGAATATTTCCAGACATTGGTCACTAGCGGCTTCTCAAGGGAGTTTGTTACATGGTTGGAAGTCTGTAAATGTTACTTGTGCTTACAGAACTGAATTTGGCCTTTCTGTAGTAACCACCTAGTGAACTGATATCTGCCTTCCTTAGCAACACAAACCTTCCCACTGAACAGCCCTTCAAATATTTGAGAATAGTTCTCATGTCTCCAGCAGACTCTTTTCCAGTTGAGACTCTTCTAGTTCCTTCTATTCCTTACAAACATGCAGTCAATGCTTCTCTGGTCATGACGGGGACACAAAACCCTAAATGTGGCCAGGCCAGCGTGGAGATTATTAAACCATGACCTACCTTGATCTCATCAAGATATGCTTATTACTACAGCTTAAAAATGTGTTTCCTTTCATAATAGCAACATCAGAATTTTGGCTTCTATTGAGCAGGGGCCAACTAAAGACTGGGGAATTTTCATACAACCTATGGTCTAGTAGAGTTCCCTACTTATATTTATTTAATTGAGTTTTGACCCTAATACACTACACCTATTTCTGCTAGATTGCGTCTTGTTGGTTCTTGTTTACTGACACAGTTTTGTATTGTTATTATTATTTGTGACTGAGTCTTACTCTGTCACCTGGACTGGAGTGCAGTGGTACAATCTCAGCTCACTGCAACTCCTCCCTCCCGGGTTCAAGAGATTCTCACTTGTGCCTCAGCTTCCCAAGTAGTTGGGATTACAGGCGCTCGCCACCATGCCCAGATAATTTTTTTTTTTTTTTTTTTTTGTATTCTTAGTAGAGACAGGGTTTTGCCATGTTGTCCAGGCTGGTCTTGAACTCCTGACCTCAAGTAATCCACCTGCCTTGCCCTCCCAGATTGCTGGGATTACAGGCATGAACTACCACATTGGCCAGTTTTGTGTTTTGAATCTGTCATCCAGGATATTTTCCACCCCACTACCCGTTACCTGGTGTCATAATCAAATCTGATAAGCCTGCCTTCTCTGCCTTTTTCTAGGTCTTGAAAAAATGTTGCAAAGAAAAACATTCAACCCCCTGTAGTGAAATCAGGCAGTAAGGATGACAGGCAGAGATTTCTGTGGAGGAAATACATTGCTAGAGTGAAAATCACAGTACCTGCATCTTGGCCTACCAGCTTAGTGAGCCCAGGAAAGTCATTATCGACCTGAGAAGTCCTTTTAGCTCTAGTAGTTTATGACTCTATGGATATAGGGTGCCTTAGTTTGAGCAAAAACTCATATGTCAACATTAGAACTTAAGACTGCTATATTATAGGATATTTATTGGTTGCCATGTAAAATAATCATTCAGGGAGGGTTTCTATAGATGGTAAAACAATATAGCACAATAGTTTCAAGGGCATGGACTTTAGAACCAGACAGACCTGGGTGCTAGTCCTCGTTCTGCTACTTACTGGCTGTGCATGCCAGGGCAAATTCCTTATCCTGTCTTCATATTAGTATCTTCATGTAAAGTAGTAACAATACCACAGAATTGTGAAAATTAAAGGATACATGTAAAGTAACAAGAGCAGTGCCTTGTACATAGTAAGTGCTTAATAAATAGTAATCATTGCTCTTAAATAAATCCAATTAAAGTATGATGAATACAGGCCAGGCTCAGTGACTCAAGCCTGTAATCCCAGCACTTTGGGAGGCCAAGGCAGGGGGATCACTTAAGGTCAGGAGTTTGAGACCAGCCTGACCAACATGGTAACCCCCCGCCCATCTCTACTAAAAAAAAAATACATATATATATATATATATATATATTAGCTGGGTGTGGTGGCAGGCACCTGTAATCCCAGCTACTCAGGAGGCTGAGGCAGGAGAATTGCTTGAACCTGGGAGGCAGAGGTTGCAGTGAGCTGAGATCGCGCCACAGCACCCCAGCCTGGGCAACAGTGAGTGAGATTCAGTCTCCAAAAAAAAAAAAAAAAAGTATAATGAATACGAAATTAAGTTTTTACCCTATTTCTATTGTGATGATATACACCTAAGATGAGTAGCAGTAAGCAATCAATACTATAAAAACATATTTATAAAAAAGATAATGCAGACTTAGGAGAATTCAGTTGTATCAACACTTTGTTTTCCCCTTGCTTCCACAGGCTATGCGTACACTTGCATCCTGAAAGTGGGCTCGGGAGGTCTCCATGAGCAAGGAATACAAGACAAAACTTCCTCACTGCATTGACTGTTTCTTCAGACTCAAAACACTCATTCCTTTTTCTATTAAGCCATTGAAAGAGAAGCACTAAAACTGTTTCTAGGCTTTATTTATAAAATAAACACCTTATCCCTAACATGTGCAAAATGGTGAGAATTATTCAGATGATTTGGCAGCGTCCAGGATAAGCTGGTGTTATAATATGCTGCTGATCCACATCACAGATTTGCTAATAATGTTCACGTGGGTACTGGCATACCTCTGTTCAGTTAGAGCGAGTGCTGACCCAACAGCCTCTGTGGTCAAGTGAGTCACGAATGATTAATCATAAAGAAAAATCAGTTTTTGACTGACCTGGATATCCATGAGCTGCACTGATCACCATGTAAGGTCACATTTAGTAAATGCTGAAATAAAATTATTAATGTGTTCATCAATAAAAGCCTTTGAAAATAACTCTGGATAATAAGTTGGAGTTTTAAAAATGCAAATTTGCTTAGTATCTAATAATGAAGTGTTATTACATATAGCCGGAATTGAGGATCTCTTTGATCCTGGAAATGGTTTACCTAAAAGCTACAGAACCAGGCCAATATATTTTGAAACATTGATGCAGACAAATGAAATAATAAAGAAATTTTCATGGTTTATAAAAATCATTTTTTTGATATGATAATAATCATGATCACCACTGAGATCAAAGAAAAATATATGACAGATTATTTTGTTTAAAAATGCAGTTTTAATTATCTTAGTCTATAGAGATGATCATTGCATGGAGGCATATATAGGTATGATCTGTGTAAAATCTGACATAAAAACAGTGCTATTCTGAGTGAAAAATTTTTTGATGTGCTTATATAACCATGGTGATTAAAATGAGTTTATATTTTTTCTCAAAAATTTTAGCAGTATGTAAAGTACGTAATCTTTAACTGAACTCTGACCACTTAAAAAAAATCTAAAAACTGAACTACCTAGGTAGTCTATGTTTAAAGTGAATTTTTAAAGACAAAGCATTCTAAATGAACTCAGTATAAAAACATTCATTTGGAATGTACATACTGAAAAATACAGGTTTTTTTGACCAAAAGTTTTTATATATTTTCTTTTTATTTATTTTTTTCCTAAGTGCCAACAATTTTCTAGGTATTATATACAACACAGGCTTTGATCTTGGGGACTTTTCCCATATATTTCACACTGGAGTGAATGAAGTTGTACTTCATTGTTAGAGAAACGTAATACCCAGGTCCCCAGTTGAGAATGTCTTGCTTGATTGAAAACTACACCATCCCTTGGTATACTCCAGGGATTGGTTCCAGGACCCCTGCATTTACCAAAATTTGTACACACTCAAGTCCTGCAGTCACCCCTGCCTAAAGGTAGAATGGTTTCTCTGTTTTTCTTCTGAAATACAACCAGAAACAATGTGTCTGTTTCTGAAAGAATACGATTAATGATCATACAAATTGGTTAATCCTGAATTCTGGTTGTAAATCTGGTTACAGCATAACTAGGATTATAATGCTGCCTCATTTTCACAGCACTACTTGCTTATATTGACAACAAATCATCTCGCTAAAGAGTGAATGTAGGCCAGGAACGGTGGCTCACGCCTGTAATCCCAGCACTTTGGGAGGCCAAGGCGGGTGGATCACGAGGTCAGGAGATCGAGACCATCCTGGCTAACATGGTAAAACCCCGTCTCTAATAAAAATAGAAAAAAAGAAATTAGCCGGGCTTGGTGGCTGGCGGGCGCCTGTAGTCCCAGTTATTTGGGAGGCTAAGACAGGAGAATGGCGTGAACCTGGGAGGCGGAGCTTGCAGTGAGCCGAGGTCGTGCCACTGCAATCCAGCCTGGGCGACAGAGCAAGACTCCGTCTCAAAAAAAAAAAAAAAAAAAAAACCAAAAAACAAAAAAACAGTGAATGTAATAGTCTTGCAGAAAATGAATGAATACCTTTGTTCAATAAAGGAAATATGCACTGCTCACTTTTTTGAAGGAAATGCCAAAGTTACGTTTTATAACAAGGCTAGAGTTTGTAAATTCTGGGTTCATTTGTGATGACATAAGTCAGCAAACTGTGAGAATACTGTCTTTTCTATGTATTTTGTGAATAGTAAGCATAATATTAGTTTTGTATTATCAATGAAAATTTCACTTGAAATTAAAGCTGCCTTTTGTTATATTTTTAACCTATAGGATAAGATTCCAGTATTGTATATGAGTTTTAATAAATTAAAAAATCAAATCATGTACATTTGAAAATATTTGCACACATTTAAAAATAAATGTAATGTTGTCTTTTAAACTACTCGGATGTGTCCTTTCTGAACAAAACTATTAAATATAATAAAGAATGTGCCAGGAGCAGTGGTGCATGCCCTTGTAGCCTCAGCTACTTGGAAGCCTGAGGCGGAAGGGTCCCTTGAGCCCAGGAGTTAGAGTCTCAGCCTGGCAACACAGCAAGACCCTGTTTCTATAAATAAATAAATAAAATATAATAAAAATACTTCATTCTAAGTTTGTCATTGCTCTTATCAGTCATCATTATAAGGCATTCTTTATAGCACCACTTCTGTTTGTAATTTCTTTTTGTAGATTTGTCAGTGCAATAAACAACATTACTCACAAATATCACAGTTAAACCTGTGATTCTTATCCAAATATTTCCAGTTTATTTTGTGCAATGGTTATTATTATTTTAAGCAAACTTTTCATTCTGGCACAACATACGTAAAAAAGGATACAAATCACAGTGTACTGCTTGAAGAATTTTCACAAAACAAGCACACCAGGGTGGCCTGTGCCCAGATCAACAAGCAGAATGCCACCGGCACCATATAAACTCTTTCACGCTCCCTCTTAGTTGGTTGCCCCAAAGGGCAGTTACTGTCCTGACTTTTAAAATCTGTTTTTTTTTTAATTGCATAGAAATGGAATCAAAGATTATTTCTTTTCTCCCCCTTTCTTTTGTGTCTGTCCTCTTTCACTCAACATTATAATGAAGAGATTCATCCATCTTATTCAACATAGCAATCATTCATTCATTCTCCCTGCTGTATATAGTATTCATTCCATTGTAGAATTTACCACCACTTATGTATTCATCCTACTGTTTGTGGATATTTGTGTCGTTTCCAGTTTTGGGATCTCATGAATAGTGCTACTATGAACATTTTTGTGAGGCATCCTTGCACATTCCAGAAATATTTGGTGGGGTGGGGTTCCTCTATCTGGGGCTTAGACCTGTGAGGTGAGAATCAATGAAATTAGGGTTATTTTCCATTTGCATCGGGTTAGGTATCTGAAGAAAGTTTGGTTTCAGTTAGAGTAGCATTTATCATGCAAACAATTTAACAGTGTAACAAAAACCACACAAACTTTAGTTAAATCACATGAAGTTCAGTTCTGTAAGAAAGTCACATAATGACAAATAGCTAGAAAAAGAATGGAAGAGAGAAAAAATAGAAACAATGAGGGGAGAGGGAAAGGAAGGTCAGAGGGGAAAGTAAGGGAGAAAAATGTAAGAGAACCACAGAGAAAAAGAATGACAATTAGGGAAGGAAGAGAAATAAGAAAGGGAAAATTAAAGGAAGAAAGAAAAGAGGAAGGTAAAATAAAAGGTGGAAGGAAGAGAAAGACTAAGAAGAAGAAAGGAATGGTGGGGTAGGGAATTTCATAATGGGAAAATAAAATCCAAAGAGAGGATTGATTTCAATATAATCATATCCTTCAAGAACTCAGAGAAGTGAGCAACACTCCCTCCCCCACATGCCACACCATCTCCTGAATTCTTGGTCCCCCTTACCCAGCTCTTTCCATTAATATCAGCTTCTAGTATGCTCTGTAATTCACTTATTACTGTTTCTCTTCCTGCCGCCTCACTTATACTAGAACATAAGCTCCACCAAGGCAGGGTTCTTTATTTTGTTCCTGGACATATCCCAAGTATTCAGAAGAGTAAAGAGTGTCAGAGACACGGTAGAGGTGCAATACATATTGTCAGATGAATGCATTAAGCTAAAGTCAGTGATGCTGAGTAAGGTTAACATAATTTGAGAATGGCAGTCATTAAGTACATAAGACATTCAGAGTTTCCTGAGCTTGCAGGCCTATTCCAAAGACTTACTGTGACAGCTCACCTGCTTGCCTCTCTGCCTCACCTATTGGTCTCCAGAAAATGGCCTGGGAATTCACTTGTATGTTAACAGAGCTTCAGGGAATTAAAGGCCCTTTAATGTCTATATCCATTTAGAATATGCCAACCAAGTCAGCCCACTTCATCGTTTTCTTCAGGAACATTTTTGGGCTTGAACATTGAGGTACTGTTTTTGCATAAGGTCTTCTAGTTTCAAGGTGATTCCCAAAGCATTGTTTCAGATCAAGTGCACCAATACTCTGAGTCCCCTTCCAGCTCCTTTAAAACTTTTTATTTTGAAATAATTATAAATTCACAGGAATTTGCAAAGAAATATGTGGCAAGATTCCCATGCACCCTTCACCCAGGCTCCCACAATGTTAACATCTTGCCTAGCTACAGTACAATTTAAAAAAACAACAGGAAATTGGCATTGGTATAAACCATAGACCTTATTCACATTTCACCAGTTATACATGGACTCGTGTGTGTGTGTGTGTTTGCGTGTGTGTGTGTGTTGGGGCACTCTATGCAATTTTATCCCATGTATAGCTTTGTGTAAACACCACCACAATCAAGAAGCTTAACTATGCCATCAGCACAAGACTCCTTCTGGGGACCCTTTTAAAAATGCACTCCAAGTGCAGATATACCTCTTCTTCTGACACCATTCCCAGACTTATGGCTGAACAAAGACATTCTGAATTAGAGGAATAGCTCTGATATTAGACTTCCTATAGTCAGGGTAAGTTGAACACTGAATATTCTGTTGTAGAATTCATTTGCAATGACTTCTGGTGAGCCTCCAATGAGGACATACTCTTTCTCTGCAATTTCATTTTTGCCCACAGCCACCTCAGCCATGGAGGAGCTCTAGGTGATACTGGGGAGCATGTAAAGGTCACCTTTTAGATGTTAAAGAATTTTACAAGTCCTTGGCCAGCCAATACTGCAAGTTGGGAGAGACTCTTCACAAGGAAGACCAGGTATGATTCTCGTCAAGGCATTTGTAAACTAGTGGCACTGCCCAACACTTGAGGACGGTTCTTATTTCCGCATGTTGACCAAAGTAGTCAAGCCTACTGTCTCCAGTTGCATTCACTTCCTAGCTCATCGATTTGTAGTAAACCAGCACAGCAGGATCATTTAACCCATTCCTTCAAGCCTATGCCATATACAAAAGAAGGAGGTCTGGACGTCTTTCTATTCCCTGACCCAGAAGTATTTGGTTGAGTAAGAGAGGGCTAGACCTTTAGAACACACACATGAGCCCATGACCTATCTCCAGTAAGTTCCCAGTTAAGTGAGTAAGGGAAGAAGGTGGTAAATGAGGCTGGAAGGTGGCCTGGGGCCAGCTAACGAGAAGCCTTATATACTACATAAAGTAGCCTGGGTTTTATCCTCCAGTGTGGTAAGAGATAAAGACAAATGGCTGGGTTACATTACCTCGCTAATCCAATCAGGTGATCTAGGTATCTAGAAATAAATTCAGAAGGTGAAATTAAAGTGGAGATGAATGAGGCTTTTGTTTTTTAGTTTCCAAAGAGAGTAAGAGATGAAAGCAGACATACTAGCTTTTGTGATTTAGAAATAAAAGGCTCGTTCCATGGATGTGATTTTTATTTTCATAGCCTATCCTTTAAAGATAATTTTAGTATTCTATTATTTATAATTACATGAAGCACTACTTTTATGGTAGAAAAAGAAATATGTGCTATTTAAAAACATATAGGTAGAAGTAGATATTGATTTGAGATTGTGGAGTTAACATTTCCTTATAAACATGTTACTGTTTCTATGTGAGAGTTATTGTTTGTTCTGATTTTACTTGCTTGTAATAAAGAAACTTTTGGTCCCTAAGACAAAGCAAGGAGTGATTGCTCAATATTTCTGTTTAAACCCGTTATTAAATGTTTACAACAAAATACAAGCTGTGCTTGTATTTTGTAAAATGAGCATTCTGTGCTTACTGCCACATTCTCCCAAAGAATTAAAGGGCTTGAAAGTGTGGGAGTGATGTTCTGCTCTTCTTTCTCCCCAGCCCTTCTTCTGCATAATAAGTGGCTGGCCTAACCAGAGGCAGAGCGAGCCACATAGTGTAAGGAGGCATGGGATAAAAACCCTCACTCAGGGGAGAAACAACGTGGAGGCCAAATTTGCCTGCTTAAATAGTTGAGGCTAGTTTCTCTTTTTAGTTTCATCTTCCTCTGCCCATCTGCATTCCTACCCCAAAGTATTAGATTTTCCATTAGTTCCTCATTCATTAATTCATCAAATGTTTAATGTGAACCTACTTTGTAATAGACACAAAACTGGGGGCTGGGTATCCAGGGAACGGCTAAAAAAAAAAAAAGACAGTTTCTATTCTCATGGAACTTATAGTCTAACGTGGGAGATGATCAATAAAGAAGCAAACATAGCAATAAATATATAATGACCACTTACATAGCAATAGCCATTATAAGGAGGTAGAGACTGAAGGCGACAAATGAAGGGCAATAATAGAGAATGACAAGAATAGCACACTCTCTAAAGAGGTAATATTTAAGGAAGGAATTGGCATGTACAGATCTGGGGAAAAAGTTTTCAGGCAGAGGGAACAGTGTAGGTAAACACCCTGAGTTAGGAAAGAACACAGTGGGGTGGGGAGTTGACTCAGAAGTGAAAGATCAGCAGGACTGGAGGGTAGTAAGAGAGAAAAGGCAAGGAGGTCACCAAAGCAGGATGCTAAACAATCAAAAGTTTGTAATGGGAAAGCACTGAAAGGCTTCAGACTGGGAAAATATAGTCAGATTTGTATTTTTAAAAGATTATTCTGGCCAGGTGCAGTGGCTCACACCTGTAATCCCAGCACTTTGGAAGGCCGAGGCAGGCGGATTACCTGAGGCCAGGAGTTCGAGACCAGCCTGGCCAACATAGTGAGACCCTGTTTCTACAAAAATGCAAAAATTAGCAGGGCCTGGTGGCACGCACCCGTAAACCCAGCTACTTGAGAGGCTGAGACAGGAGAATCGCTTGAACCTGGGAGGCGGAGGTTGCAGTGAGCTGAGATTGTGCCACTGCACTCCAGAGCAAGACTCCATCTCAAAAAAAAAAAAAAGATTATTCTGACAGAAGTGTAGACTGTTTGTTTCTATGTGCAGAGCACATCTCAAAGGATACAAAAGGAACTGGTCATTTTGGTTGCCTACAGGAAGGAACTGGGTACCTGGGGACAGGGGTTCAAGGCAGAATTTTTACTGTAGACCCTGTATTAACTTCTGATTTTGTACCACAAGAAGGTATTGTATTTTATATATATATAAAATATTCCAAGACCTGAAGTAGGAACAGGAAGAAGGCCATCGCAGATGTTCAGGATCTATTTGAGACAGACTTAGGAAAACTTAGTGATCAGACTGTGAGGGGAGGAAGAGGGAAGAATTAAGATAATCCCTGTTTTTGAATTCTGGATTGAGTAACTAAGTGGATGGTGATGATAATTACTGAAATATGGGAGACTTGAAGAGCGTCAGTTCACAAGCGTTGGCAGCTCCATAATTTCTGTTTAGGGAGGCTTATGGGTGGCCAGCTAGTTGGAAGTGGGGGCTAAAATAGATGTATTTAAAATATGTGTTTGCATAGCATTTATATTAGCCAGGATAGGTTTAATTATACTACAGTAACCTAACACATTCATACCTCAGAACTAAAAAGAGCAAAAACTTTAGTGACTTATACAAGAAAAGTTTGGGGTGGTTTTTTCTTGCTGAATGTTTGCTGTGGGTCAAGGCAATTTTTTTTTCCATGTGATGACTTAGCATTCTAGGCTGCTTTGATCTTAGACATCTATTATCTCAACACAGGATCACCTTTCTTGAAGGCAAGGAAGAACAAAACAAAACAAGAAAGAAAGCAAGAATTGTGAACCTGCTTCAAATATTTCCACCCAGAAGCAACATATAACTTTCACTCACATTTCGGTGGCCAAAGTAAAAAAAGCGGGCAAATATAATACCTTCAAATGTCTAAGAAGGGAAGGAGAGCTAAAAATATTGGTGACCACTGATACTATGTTCTTTTTTGAGAAAGGATCTCCCTCTGTTGCTTAGGCTGGAGTGCAGTAGCACAATCACAGCTCACTGCAGCCTTGACATCTCAGGCTCAAGTGAACCTACCACTCAGCTTCCTGAGTAGCTGGGACCACAGACTTGCCACACTATGCTAGGCTAATTTTTGTATTCTTTGTTTTATACAGACAGGGTCTTGCTATATTGCCCAGGCTGGTCTCAAACTCCTGGTGCTCAAGGGATCCTCCCACACACATACATACTTAGAGAGTAGAACTAGTAATGAAAGAAGAATTGAAAATGTACAAGAGGGAATAGATAACTGATGGTGTGTGGACAAAAGATGAGAGGGGATCTAACTTGTATAGGATGAATACTCCCCTTTCTCTGGGATGAAAGGAATTTAGGATGGGATGGGAGTGGGGAGCCAGGAAGTTGAAGGAATGGTTCTGCCACAGGCCTTTCTTCTATTTCTTTCTAAGACAGAAAGGCCAGGACAGATCTACTTCCCAAAATGCTCTTTTCAACTTCTTCTACCCAATTTAATTATGTTCCAATTTGCTTACATCTCCTCTTCACTTTTACCCTTTTATGCTTTTTTTCTGTCAACTTCTCCCTGTCTGGGATCCATCTCCAGCCCCTAGGTCTTCAACTGATTTAGAGTATTACCATCGCCAGTCTTCTGGGATCGCCTTGCCCTTTGATACCCAAATGACAAAACAGTCCACCCTATGTAGGAATTCCAGGCTTTTATTCAATTTCTCTATTAATGAGTGCATTCACATTTTTAAAAGTTTGTCACTTTAATTCTATAACTCAGTTTCAACTGGTATAATAATACATCTCAAAGATGGACACCACCTTACTTCCCTTAAACATAACTAGGATATGTTTAATAACATTTTGCTTGAAGGCTTAGGGATAACAGAAAGGAGTCAAGACAGAAAAGTTTAAAAGTATTATAACTCATATGTCCAGCCCATTTTGTTCTTGCTTTACTAAGAGTTTCTCAGATATCAGAAAAACATCCAATTACAAAAGGATTGCGGATATTTACTTGTCATGTAGAAAAACTTCCTAAAAACCTTATTTGAACTCTTGCCCTTCCAACCAAGTTCTTGTCCCTGTGTCAGCTGTCTACTCCCCTCCCTACTGCCCACAAAGAGTTTCCTTCCACAGAATTTTAGGTACAAAATCTCTGACCTTCAACAGGGTTCTTCTCCAAATCACACCCTGCTACAACATAAGTAGGAGGAACATATTTCTGCAAAACAAAAGCTCCAGTTGTTAGCCAAACCTGACCCTAATTACACTCCTGAGATGGTGAGGTTTAGTATCATACCATCATACCCAGCTACAGAATAGGAGAGTTTCTCAAAATTTGTCTGCTGATCCTGCCTCAGAATCTCCTGGGGCCTGGGAATCACAAACCAGAACATGTTTGCTTGTAAGACATCCATTAGGTAATTATTTTGGAGGAAATATCTAGTTTTGGGGCCACAATATATTTATATCTCTCTATATATATATTCCATTATTGCCATTGCAATAATGCAATATATTTTACATCTCTTCATGACTTCCAAACTTTTGGTGAAACGTATGTGGGAGACTTTATTTACCTGTGGCTGGTGCCACCTAGTGGACACCATCTCCTAAAACGGTTTCTGTCTAGGATTTTTATCTGTCAAATTTGAGGATGATGAAGACAAAGATGAAGATGACTCACAGTCATTAAGTGCTTATTACTTGTTAGGCATTGTGAAAGTTGTGATGCTAGCTATTTAAGTTCATTGGCTAATTTATTTTTTATTTACTTACTTATTATTTTTAGGGTCAGGATCTTGCTCTGTTGCCCAGGCAAGAGTGTAGTGGCACAATCACAGTTCACTGCAGCCTCAAACTCCTGGGCTCCAGCAATTGTCCCAGCACAGCATCCCAAAGCATTGGGATTACAGGTGTGAGCCACCACACCTGGCCTCACTGGCTAATGTAATTGCCACAAAAACACTACAGGTGGGAACAAGTAGCCACATTTTACAGATAATGGAAATTGAGAAAAAGAAAGGTTAAGTGAATTGCCTAAGGAAGGCCACTCGGGAAGTAAACTGCTGAGCTAAAATTCCAGAGCCCAAATCCTTTAACTACTATTCTAAAACATTGAGTCAATTCTACAATTAAAGAAATCAGTACAATTTCTTTTGATAAGTGAATGTTGATGGTGTGGTTTAACACCCTAGAGATAGCTGAAAAAGATTTAAATGCTAATGGGGTCCAAGGAAGCAGGTAGATTGTTCCCTGGGGCATTAAGAAAGGGCCTAAGAAATGTCCTGAATTGGACACTGGGCAGACAAGATTCATTCTGAATTCCTTTAGTGCCCTAGGTAAAGGTTAAGGAGAACTAGGCTATCATTTGTATTGCCTCTTACTGCAGGAGATAAGCAAACAGTAACAATAAATAGAATAGCTAAAGTTAGGTGAAGACTGACACTCTCCTCCCCATATAGCAAATTAGATAGAGAACTCACACTCTGTTCCAACAATCTGGAGTGTTTATTCCGAACAAAGAAAGAGTATATTATTCTCTAGCCTCTCAGTGAGAGATTCACTGCAATTAAGTACCAATCTTTTCTCTTTCTAGTATATTTTATCTTCATGGTACTATAAAGGATTTTCTGTGCAACTCAGGGAAATTAGGTCATTCCCAGGTATATTAGTCAGCTTGGGCTGCCATAACAAAATGCCATAGACTGGGTGGTGTAAACAGCAGAAATTTATTTTCTCATAGTTCTGGAGGCTGGAAGTCAGATCAGAGTGCTGGCATGACTGGGTTTTGGTGAGACCTCCCTCCTTGACTTGCAGACAGCAGCCTTCTTGCAGTGTGGCTCACAAGACCTTTCCTCCGGGCAGGCACATGCAAGCTCTCTGGTGTTTTTTCCTATAAGGAAACTAATCCCATCATGAGGGTCTAACCTTCAAGACCTCATCTAATGCTAATTACCTCCCAAAGGCCCCATACCCAAATACCATCACTGAGGGTTACAGCATCCACATGAAGTTGGGGGAGGATACACTCCATAATATTCTGCCCCCTGGTCCCCCAAAATTCATGTCTTTACTGCATGCAAAATACATTTATTTCATCCCAACAATCCCCAAAAGTCTTATTCCAGGATCAATTCTGAAATCTAAAGTCAAAAGTCTCATTTAAATATCTAAACCAGGTACGGATAAGATTTGAGGTATGATTCATCCTGAGGGAAAATTCCTCTCCAGCTATGAACTTGTGAAACCAGACAAGTTACGGGCTTCCAAAATAAAATGGTGACACAGGCGTAGAATACAAATCTCTGTTCAAAAATAAAGAAATAGGAAAGAAGGAAGGAGTGATGGGTCCCAAGCAAGTCCAAAACTTAGCAAGGCAAATTCTGTTATATCTTAAGCCTGGAGGAAATTCCTCTTTGGCTCAATGCTTGGCCTTCCAGACTCACTGAGGTAGTAGCATCACCCCCACTGCTAACGTGCGGCCACAAACATGAAGCTTTGCTGGGCAGAGACCTTTGAAACCAAGGTGGAGGCAGTCTTGCCCTATGCCGTCCCCCTGGGCCCATGCACTCTTAGACTGTGGTAGGAGTGGCAGTCCTGATGACCTCTCAATTGCCTTTGGGGTCCTTTTTTCCTTTTCTTGAAGAGTAGCTCACTTTCACGGCTGAATAGCTCTATGGTCCTGTCCTGTAAAATCCAAGAAGTCAGTCTTACCTCCCACTCCCTTCCCCTCCCCTCCCCTCCCCTCTCCTCTCCTTTCCTTGACAGGATCTCCTCTCTTCTCCCCTCCCCTCCCCTCTCCTCTCCTTGACAGGATCTCCTCTCCTCTCCTCTCCTCTCCTCTCCTCTCCTCTCTTCTCCTCTCCATTCCTCTACTTCCCTCTCCTTACGTCTCCTCTCTCTCCCCTCCCTCTCCCCTCCCCTCCCTCTCCCCTCCCTCTCCCCTCCCCTCCTCTCCCCTCCCCTCTCTTTTCCTTTCCTTGACAGGATCTCCTCTCCTCTCCTTACCTCTCCTCTCTTCCCCTCCCCTCGTCTCCCCTCCCCTCCCCTTTCCTTTCCTTGACAGGATCTCCTCCCCTCCCCTCCCCTCACCTCTCTTCTCCTCTCCTCTCCTCTCCTTTCCTCTTCTCTCCTCCCCTCCCCTCCCCTCCCCTCCCCTCGCCTTCCTACTCCTCTCCTCTCCTTTCCTTTCCTTGACAGGATCTCCTCTCCTCACCTCTCCTCTCCTCTCCTCTCTTCGCCTCTCCAACCCCCTCTCCTGCCCTCCCTCCCCTTCCCCTCCCCTCCCCTCTCCTCCCCTTTCCTTGACAAGATCCGGCTCTGTTGCCCAGGCTGCAGTGAAGTGGCATGATCATGGCTCACTGCAGTCTCAACTTCCCAGGCTCAAGCAATCCTCCTGCCTCAGCTCTCCCAAGTAGCTGGGACTACAGGTGCATGCCACCATGCCTGGCAATTTTTTTTTGGTATTTTTTGTAGAGACAGGGTTTCACCATGTTGCCCACGCTGGTCTCAAACTCCTGAACTCAAGTGATCTGCCTGCCTCAGCCTCTCAAAGTGCTAGAATTACAGGTGTGAGCCACTGCACTGGGCCCTCTCTTTCTTTGTCCCCTTTAGTTCAAACAGGTGGTGTCTCTGCTGGTATAATCCCATCTCTATGCCTGCTTTCCGTTGAAATGGCTGATTGTGTTCACGAACTGCACTCATGATCTTTCTATCAAATGGATGTTCATCCACACCCTTAGTATTCTTTTCAGGACAAGCTTTCTCATTTTTTGCAATATGGATAGGCTGACAATTTTCCCAAATCTTCAAGCTCTGGTTCCTTTTTGCTTAATTCCTTCTTCAATTCACCTCTTTCATTTCGCATTTTGCTATAAGCAGTCAGGAGGAATCAAGCTACTCCTCGGACACTTTGCTTAGTAAAATATCCAATTCAGCCTCACAAGTTCTACCTTCCACAAAACACTAGAACACAGTCCAGCTAAATTCTTTGCTACTTTATATCAAGGATCACCTTTCCTCCAATTAATATATTCTTCCAATGACATGTTCCTCATTTCTGAGACCTCACAGAATTGCCCTTAATGTTCATATTTCTAGTATACATCTCAAAGCTCTCCCAGTCTCTCATTATCCAGTTTCAAAACTGCTTCCACATATTTAGGTATTTGTTACACAACACCCTGTTTCTTGGTACCAAAATCTGTATTAATCAGCTTGGGCTGCCATAACAAAATACCATAGACTGGGTGATGTAAACAAAAGAAATTTACTTTCTCACAGTTCTGAAGGCTGGAAGTCTGAGATGAGGGTGACAGCATGGCTGGGTTCTGGTGAGACTTCTCTTGCTAGCTTGCAGACAGCTACCTTCTCACTGTGTGTTCACATGGCCTTTCCTAAGCACATGTGTGTGGAGAGAAACAGAGAGAGGAAAGCTCTTCAGTATCTCTTCTTATAAAGGCACTGAATCCACCATAAAGCCCCACCCTCATGACCATCTAATCCTAATTATCATCCAAAGCTCCATCTCCAAACACCATAAACACTGGGGGTTAGGGCTTTAACATGTGGATTTGGGAGGATACAAATATTCAATTTATAGCACCAGATATCTTTTATTTTAATTGGTTTTGTTTACATTTATTTTTGTTACAAATGAATCTGTCTAGAGTTTTTTTCCCCAACTTTTAATTATACAGTATTTTCAACACCAGAAATGTTGAAAGGATACAATATTATACCTCCCCCACCAAGATTCACCAATTGTCAACATTTTGCCATCCTTGCCTTATCTATATGCCTATCTACCTATATATATTTTGAAAGTAACTTGCACATCACAATATGCTACCTCCTACCGAGTCAGCGTTCATCTCCTAACCAAAATACCATTATTACACGCAAGAATAATTATCTTATATCATCTCCTAGCCCATCTATATTAAAATTTCTCCAAATTTTTATAGCTATTTTCCCCTGAATTTGGATCCAATCAAATTCATTGCATTTGAAAAAGTGCTGTCATGTTCTATGATAATAATGCTTTTTTCTGGAATACCTCCTGAAGGACCCGCCTGAGGCTGTCTTACAGTTAACATTTTTAAAAAACAAGTAGTAGTATACTCTAAAATAATGATAATGATTAAATGTCTTTAGTTTTACTAATTCAAAAAAGTCCTCCTACCCTTTCCTCCCCTCAGGACCTTGACTTTTTGAAGAGACAAAGGTGTGATAATGGCATTGTCACTATGTTATATTTTAGAGATTCATACTGAAATACTTACCAATGAAATGGGGGGAAAGCTGTTACAAAAATACAATGCATAATTAATTTGCCTCAGATTTAATTTAAACTTCTTACCTAAGTGGAATCGGAAGGCTTATCAATTGCACAAGTAAACATATAGGATTGACTTACGTGGTAATAATGCTGGAAAACACTGTATGTTTATGATTCTAGAATTCTACCTCAATTTAGCATGGTTTTAAACTTAAGTTCATTAGTGATTTAGCTCATCAGAATATGTGGGTGAAAAATATTAAAACTCCAACTAAAAAACCCCTCAAATAATACTAAAATAAAATTCTAAGAATCACCCTAAATCATTCTACTCAGGAATAACTTTTGCTATGGTCTGAATGCTTTTATCTCCCTCAAATTCGTATGTTGAAATCTCACCCCCAATGTGACGGTCTTAGGAGGTGGGACTGTTGAGAGGTGACTAGGTCATGAGGGCAGCACCCTCATGAATGGGATTAGTGCCCTTAAAAAGAGGCTCCAGCGAGTGCAGTGGCTCATGCCTGTAATCCTAGGACTTTGGGAGGCTGAGGTGGGCAGATCACGAAGTCAGGAGATGGAGACCATCCTGGCTAACACAGTGAAACCCTCTCTCTACTAAAAATACAAAAAATTAGCCGGGCGTGTTGGCGGGCGCCTGTAGTCCCAGCTACTCGGGAGGCTGAGGCAGGAGAATGGCGTGAACCCAGGAGGCAGAGCTTGCAGTGAGCCGAGATCGCCCCACTGCACTCCAGCCTGGGCTACAAAGCAACACACTGTCTCAAAAAAAAAAGAAAGAAAGAAAAGAGAGGCTCCAGCAGTGAGCCGCCTTCCCCCTTCCACCATGTGAGGACACAACCAGAAAACCATCTATGAGCCAGGAAAAGGGCCCTCACCAGAAACAGAATCTGCCAACACCTTGATCTTAGACTGCTCAGCCCTGAGAATTGCGGGAAAGGCATTTTTGTTGTTATAAGCTGCCCAGTCGATGATATTTTGTTATAGCAGCCTGAATGGACTAAGGCAACTATCACTGACAGGTGAAGAGCACACCCAACTATCTCTCTGTATATCTGTACATGTAGCTAGGTAACAAAACTTCTAAAGTACTACAGTACTGTATATTGAATCCAAGGCCTACATGCCCGTTCCTTGCCCTGCCTCTGCTCTACCAGTACCGCAAGGAGTTTCATCTCTGCAGTCTGCATTTCCCAGGCTGGAATCAGTCAATGAGAGACTCGTGGAAACTGGAGGGTGTGAGAAAAGGAGAAGCCAGAGGTATAGTCTTCATATGAGCTGTGCTTTCTCTTTTTTTTTTTTTTTTTTTTGAGACAGAGTCTCGCTCTGTCACCTAGGTTGGAGTGCAGTGGCGCGATCTCGGCTCACTGCAAGCTCCGCCTCCCGGGTTCAGGCCATTCTCCTGCCTCAGCCTCCAGAGTAGCCGGGACTACAGGCGCCCGACACCACGCCCGGCTAATTTTTTTTGTATTTTTTTTTGTAGAGACGGGGTTTCACCGTGTTAGCCAGGATGGTCTCGATCTCCTGACCTCGTGATCCGCCCGCCTTGGCCTCCCAAAGTGTTGGGATTACAGGCGTGAGCCACCGCGCCCGGCGGAGCTGTGCTTTCTTTGGGCCCCTGTGGTTCAGGTGAACACTGCTTTCTTGCTTTGTCCTTTCAGTCTAAAAACGGAGTGGCTTCTGGCTCTTACTAATCACCACATTAACTTACTATCATGTTTTGGGTTTTTTGTTGTCATTGTTGCTTGTTTGTTTGTTTTTTAGACAGGGTCTTGCTGTGTTACCCAGGCTGGTCTCAAACTCCTGGGCAAAAGTGATCCTCCCATCTCAGTCTCCCAGGTAGCAGGGATTACAGGCAAGTGCTACCACGCCTGCTACTATCTTGTTTGATTTAGCTCTTCCATTACCTGAATAACTAATTCCACGTATTAAATTCCCTCATTTAAAATACTTGAAGCAGTTTCTAGTTAGACCCTGACTGCTCTACAATAGATCCTCTTTAATTTAAAAGTTCTAATTTTAATTAATTTTGTTTAAATTTGATACAACAAAAAGATATGAAGTAAAAAAAAAAAAATTCAGGCTAGGCGTGGTGGGTCACATCTATAATCCCTAGCACTTTGGGAGGCTGAGGCGGGCAGATCACTTGTGGTCAAGAGTTTGAGACCAGCCTGGCCAACATGGCAAAACCCCGTCTCTACTAAAAATAGAAAAAAAATAGCCAGGCATGGTGGCACATGCCTGTAGTCCCAGCTACTCAGGAGACTGAGGCAGTAGAATCGCTTGAACCTGGGAGACAGAGGGTGTAGTGAGCCAAGATCACGCCACTGCACTTCAGCCTGGGCAACAGAGCAATTCAGCCTGGGCAACAGGGCAATTCAGCCTGGGCAACAGAGCAACTCCGTCTCAAAAAATTTTTTTTTTCTTTAACATGGGAAGTGTTTTTTCCAAAGGCTATTTCTAGGTTAAGAAATTATGAAAATCTCCAAGAGGCTGAATGTTTTTTATTCTTGATATTATTCTTAATAGTCATGCATCACTTAATGATGGAGATATGTTCTGAGAAATGTGTTAGGTGACTTTATCATTGTGCAAACTTCATACAGTGAACTTACAGAAACCTAGATGGTACAGCCTACCACACTTCTAGGTTATATGGTATAGTCTATTGCTCCAAAGCTACAACTCTGTACAGAATGTTACTGTACTGAATACTGTAGGCAACTATAACACAATGGTATCTGTGTATCTAAACACAGAAAAGGTACAGTAGAAATATGGCATAAAAGACAAAAAATGGTACACTTGTATAGGGCACTTACCATATATGGAGTGAGTCAGTAAGAGAATGTGAAAGCCTAGGACATCACTGTATGCTACTGTAACTTTATAAACACTGTACACTTAACGCTAACTTAAAATTATAAAAAATTTATGTCATCAATAATTAAGCTTACTGTAATTTTTTAACTTTATAAACTGTTTAATTTTTAACTCTTTGACTCTTTTGGTAATAACACAGCTTAAAAACACAAACACGTTGTACAGCTGTTTGTGTTTCTGTTGTACGGCATATTTTTTCTTTATATCCTTGTTCTGTAAGTTTTTTTCTATTAAAAAATGTTTTTCACTTTTAAAATCTTTTGTTAAAAACAAAGACAAAGATACACGTTAGCACAGGCCTACTCAGGTTCAGGATCATCGGTATCACTATCTCCCACCTTCACATATTGTCCCACTAGAAGGTCATCAGGGATAATAACATGCTTGGAGCTGTCATCTCCTATGATAACAATGTCTTTTTCTGGATACCTCCTGAAGGACCTGCCTGAGGCTGTCTCACAGCTGACATTTTTAAAAAACAAGTAGTAGTATACTCTAAAATAATAATAAAAAGGCCAGGCATGGTGGCTTATGCCTGTAATCTCAGCACTTTGGGAGGCCAAGGCTGGCAGATCACGAGGTCAGGAGTTTGAGACTAGCCTGGCCAATATGGTGAAACCCCGTCTCTACTAAAAATACAAAAATTATCTGGGCATGGTGGCGGGCGCCTGTAGTCCCAGATACTCGGGAGGCTGAGGCAGAAGAATTGCTTGAACCCAGGAGGCGGGGGTTGCAGTGAGCCGAGATCGCACCACTGTACTCCAGCCTGGGCGACTCCATCTCAAAAATAATAATAATAATAATGATAAAAAGTATAGTGATACATAAACTAGTATAATAATTTATCATCAAGTATTATGTATTGTATATAATTTTATGTGCTACACTTTTATATGACTGGTAGCACCAGTTTGTTTATGCCAGCATCACCACAAACGTGAGTAATGAGTTGCACTATGATGTTAGGTTGGCTATGATGTCACTAGGTGCTAAGAATTTTTCCACTTCGTTATAATCTTATGGGGCTACCTTTGCATGTGCAGTTGACCAAAACATCATTATGCAGCATATAACTGTATTTTAAACTGCTTTTCAATTTTAAACAGTAAAAGTAGACACTTCGTGAAAAATTAGTACCTACTAGCTTTGTCTCCTCTCTCCACAACAATTTTTCAGTTACATGGTATTTATTTTATCCAGGTTTGAAATATTTGCCTTTTATTCTGTAATCATAATTTCCATAGTTGTTTAGTATTAGTAAAGTTACATATTTAAACCAGCTATACTTTACTAAAATGTAAGTTTCATGCAGGCATGATGAGTTATTTGCTTTGTTCACTGATGTATCTGGTGTCTAGAAGAATGTCTGGCACATAGTAGGCACTAATAAATACTTGTTGTTCAATAAATTATTTTCCCAATTTTTTACTTCCTGAGTTTAAAACTTTCTCTAATTGTATTTGATTGTTGCATATGGGTGTATAAATAAACATACACATATACACAGATGTTTCCCCCCGTCCCAAGAAAAACTCAGGCATGTTGTGTTGCTTGAGTTCCTTCATGTTTGAAAATAACTGTCTTTTGCCTGTATGCTTGTGACAGTTAATACTGAATGTCAACTTGATTGGATTGAAGGATGTAAAATATTAATCCTGGTTGTGTCTGTGAGGGTATTGCCAAAAGAGATCAACATTTGAGTCAGCGGGCTGGGGAAGGCAGATCCACCATTAATTTGGATGGGCACCATCTAATCAGCTGCCGGCACATATAAAGCAGGCAGAAAAACGTGAAAGTGTTAGACTGGCATAGCCTCCCAGACCACATCTTTCTCCCCTGCTGGATGCATTCTTCCCTCGAACATTGGACTTCAAGCTCTTCAATTTTGGAACTCGGACTGGCTCTCCTTGCTCCTCAGCCCGCAGATGGCCTTTTGTGTGACCTTGTGATAGTGTGAGTTAATACTGAATAAAGTCATATATATATATGAGTGTATATATATATGTATGTGTATGTATATATATATAAACATATATATATAAACTCATATATATATACACTCATATATATATATAAACTCATATATATAGATAGATAGATAGATAGATAGATAGATAGATAGATATATGAGATTTTGGTACCAGGAGTGCGGTTCAGAGGAACAGAATATTAAGGATGGAGTAGTTAGGTTGGTTTTGGGGGGAGGTGGCTGCTTAATATGATTAGACCCAAAAATGCTAAGGACTCTACTTCTAATAGTATGGAGAACACTGACAGTCCTTGGTGTGAACTGTTTAGAGAGTTATGCGAAATAAATGCAATTGACACTCCTGATTCATTGCTCGTGGGAGGCAAGGAGTTTAGTGACTCTATACATAATACCTTTGACCATCTGTGGAGAACCAAGGAACATAATGAAGCTGGTTGGTTGGTTGCTCCTAAGTTCAGTGGACAAAATGATGAAAGACAATAATGAACTCAGGGATTCTGTCTCCCAGTTTCAGAAACAGACACTGAGCCACAAATCTGCTGAGATTGCCCTGAGTGACAGTCTTATCTCCTGTAGAGAAAGAGCTGAAATTGTGGAAAAACAGGCATAAGCTCTTATCACGTGAGTGGCTGACCTGCGATGAAAGGTGCATGCACAGCCTCACCAGGTGTCTACTGTTAAAGTGAAGGCATTGATTGGAAAAGAATGGGACCCTGAAACTTGGAATGGGGATGTGTGGGAGGACCCTGATGAAGCTGGGGACACTGAGCTTGTAAGATCTGATGAACATTTTTTTGCCAGAAGGAACAGCTTCCCCATCCCCAGTAGTGGCAACATCCCCTCCCTGACCCATGCTGCCATCAGTCTTCCCACGTTTGTCTGAGGAGACATCTGTGATGCCTGAGGCAACAGTGATGGCATCCCCTCAGGCAGTTGCCAGGCAAGATAATGTTGATTCTCCTCAGGAGACACCCCCAACACCTCTCTGCTTCTAGACCTATAGCTAGACTAAAGTCCTGGTGGGTGCCTAGAGGTGAGGTTGAGTGTGACCCATAAGGAGGTGCATTACACTCAAAAAGAACTGCTTGAGTTTTCTGATTTATATAAACAGAAATCTGGAGAACCAGCATGGGAATGAATATTAAGGGTGTGGGATAATGGTGGAAGGAACATAGAATTGGATCAGGCTGAATTTACTGATTGGGCCCACTAAGTAGGGACATCATTTAATGTTGCAGCTCAGGGAGTTAAAAAGATTCTAATAGTTTATTTTCTTGGTTAGCTAAAACATGGATTAAAAGATGGCCCACTGTGAGCAAGCTGGAAATGCCTGATCTCTCTTGGTTTAATGTAGAGGAAGGGATCCAAAGGCTTAGGGAGACTGGGATGGTGGAGTGGATTAGTCACTTTAGACCTACTCATCCCACCCGAGAGGGTCCGGAAGCTATATCCTTGACAAATGCCTTGCAAAATATATTTGGGAGGGCAGCACCTGCATCTTTGAAGAGCCCTGTAATTGCTGTTTTCTGTATGTCAGAGCTGACAGTGGGAACCACAGTCACTCAACTACAAAATTTAAATACAATGGGAATAACTGGATCCCAAGGTGGCAGGGGCAAAGTGGCAGCACTCAACTGTAAAAGGCAAGGTGGCCGTAGCTACTGTAATGGAAAGCAGAGGCAAAGTGGCAATCACAATAGTCTGATTCATGTAGAGCTCTGGCATTGGCTAATTAATCACAGTGTTCCTAGAAGTGAAATTGATAGGAAGCCTACTGCATTCCTACTTTATTTATATAAGCAGAAAACTTCTAGGTCAAATGGATAAAATACTAATTTAAATTATAAAAACAGAGAATCATGCCCCCTCAATCAATTTCCAGACATGAGCCAGTTTACAGACCCAGAACCCCTTGAATGAAGGGGAGGCTGGGTCCCCTTGATGAAGGACCCCACTACATTACCGACAGTATCTTTCTCCCATCCTTCCCCAAGGAGACTTCTGGCCTTTTACCAAGGTAACTGTATCTTGGGGAAAGGGAAATGATCAGACATTTCAGGGACTACTGGACACTGGCTCTGAGCTGACGTTGATTGCAGGGGACCGAAAACGTCATTGTGGTCCTCCAGTTAAAGTAGGGGATTATGGAGGTCAGGTAATTAACGCAGTTTTAGCTCAGGTCCAACTTACAGTGGGTCCAGTGGGTCCCCAAACTCATCTTATGATTATTTCCCCAGTGCCAGAATGCATAATTGGCACAGACATACTTAGCTGCTGGCAGAACCCCCATACTGGCTCCCTGACTGGTAGGGTGAGGGCTATTATGGTGGGAAAGGCTAAATGGAAGCCATTAGAGCTGCCTCTATCTAGAAAAATAGGAAATAAAAAACAATATTGCATCCCTGGAGGGATTGCTGAGATTAGTGCCACCATCAAGGACTTGAAAGATGCAGGGGTGGTGATTCCCACCATATCCCTGTTCAACTCTCCCATTTGGCCTGTGCAGAAGAAAGATGGATCTTGGAGAATGGCAGTGGATTATCATAAGCTTAACCCAGTGGTAACTCCAATTGGAGTTACCTGCTGTACCAGGTTTCATTGCTTGAGCAAATTAACACATCTCCTTGTACCTGGTATGCAGCCATTGACTTAGTAAGTGCCTTTTTCTCTATTCCTGTCCATAAGGCCCACCAGAAGCAATTTGCCTTCAGCTGGCAAGGCCAGCAATATACCTTTACTGTCCTACTTCAGGGGTATATCAACTCTCCAGCTTTGTGTCATAACCTTATTCAGAGAGACCTTGATCACTTTTCACTTCCACAAGATATCACACTGGTCCATTACATTAATGACATTATGCTGATTGAATCCAGTGAGTGAGAAGTAGCAAACACACTGGACTTACTGGTGAGATATTTGCATGCCAGAGGACCAGAAATAAATTCAACTAAAATTCAGGAAACTTCTACCTCAGTAAAATTTCTAGGGGTCCAGTGGTGTGGGGACTATTGAGATATTCCTTCTAAGGTGAAGGATAAGTTGCTGCATTTGGCCCCTCCTACAACCAAGAAAGAGGCACAATGCCTAGTGGGCCTATTTGGATTTTGGGGGCAACACATTCCTCATTTGGGTGAGTTACTCCAGCCCATTTATTGAGTGACCCAAGAGGCTGCCAGTTTTGAGTAGGGTCCAGAACAGGAGAAGGCTCTGCAACAGGTCCAGGTTGCTGTGCAAGCTGCTCTGCCACTTCAGCCATATGACCCAGCAGATCCAATGGGTGCTTGAGGTGTCAGTAGCTGATAGGGATGCTGTTTGGGGCCCTTGGCAGGCCCCCATAGGTGAATCACAGCAGAGGCCTCTAGGATTTTTGAGCAAGGCCCTGCCATCTTTTGCAGATAACTACTCTCCTTTTGAGAGACAGATCTTGGCCTGTTATGGGGCTTTGGTGGAAACTGAATGTTTGAATAAGGGTCATCAAGTCATCATGCAACCTGAACTGCCTATCATGAACTGGGTGCTTTCTGATCCATCTAGCCATAAAGTGGGTCCTGCACAGCAGCATTCCGTCATCAAGTGGAAGTGGTATATACATGATTGGGCTTGAGCAGGTCCTGAAGGCACAAGTAAGTCACATGAGAAAGTGCCTCAAATGTCCATGGTCTCCAATCCTGCCACCCTGCCTTCTCTCCTCCAGCTTGCACCGATGGCCTCATGGGGAATTCCCTATGATCAGTTGACAGAGGAAGAGAAGACTAGGGCCTGGTTCACAGATGGTTCCGCATGGTATGCAGGAACCACCCAAAAGTGGACAGCTGCAGCACTACAGCCCCTTTCTAAGACATTCCCGAAGGACAGTGGTGAAGGGAAATCTTCCTGGAGGGCAGAACTTTGAGCAGTGCACCCGGTTGTGCACTTTGCATGGAAGGAGAAATGGCCAGATGTGTGATTACATACTGCCGAGACCAGCTCGGTCAGGGAGACCCTAATCCAGCGGCGCTAGAAGAATTAAAGACACACACACAGAAATATAGAGGTGTGAAGTGGGAAATCAGGGTCTCACAGCCATCAGAGCTGAGATCCTCGGGCAGAGACTTACCCATGTATTTATTAACAGCAAGCCAGTCATTAGCATTGTTTCTATAGATATTTGATTAATTAAAAGTATCCCTTATGGGAAACAAAGGGATGAGCCAAAATAAAGGGGTGGGTTTGGCTAGTTATCTGCAGCAGGAACATGCCCTTAAGGCACAGATCACTCACGCTATTGTTTGTGGTTTAAGAACACCTTTAAGTGGTTTTCTGCCCTCGGTGGCCCAGGTGTTCCTTGCCCTCATTCCGGTAAACCCACAACCTTCCAGCGTGGGCGTTATGGCCATCATGAACTTGTCACAGTGCTGCAGAGATGTTGTTTATGGCCAGTTTTGGGGCCAGTTTATGGCCAGATTTTGGGGGGCCTGTTCCCAACAATATACTGATTCATGGGCTGTAGCCAATGGTTTGGCTGGATGGTCAGGGACTTTAAAGAAGCATGATTAGAAAATTGGTGACAAAGAAATCTGGGGAAGAGATATATAGATGGACCTCTCTGAGGGGTAAAAAACAGTGAAGATATTTGTAACCCATGTGAGTGCTCACCAGTGGGTGACCTCAGCAGAGGAGAATTTTAATAATCAAGCGGATAGGATGACCCACTTGTTCTGTAGACACTCCTCAGCCTCTTTCCCCAGCCACCCCTGCCATCGCCCAATGGGCCCATGAACAAAGTGGCCATGGTGGCAGGGATGGAGGTTATGCATGCACTCAGCAACATGGACTTCCACTCACCAAGGCTAACCTAGCTACGGCCACTGCTGAGTGCCCAATTTGCCAGCAGCAGAGACCAACACTGAGCCCTTAATATGGCACCATTCCTCGGGGTGATCAGCCAGTTACCTGGTGGCAGTTTGATTATATTGGACCTCTTAAATCATAGAAAGAGCAGAGGTTTGTCCTCACTGGAATGGACACTTATTCTGGATATGGGTTTGCCTACCCTGTATGCAATGCTTCTGCCAAGATGACCATCCATGGACTCATGGCATGCCTTATCCACTGTCATGTTATTCCACACAGCATTGCCTCTGACCAAGGCACTCGCTTTACAGCTAAAGAAGTGTGGCAGTGGGCTCATGCTCATGGAATTCACTCTTCTTACCATGTTCCCCATTACCCTGAAGCACCATTCTATCAATAGAACGGTGGAATGGCCTTTTGAAGTCACAATGCCAACTAGGTGACAGTACTTTGCAGGGCTGGGGCAAAGTCCTCCAGAAAGCCATGGATGCTCTGAAGCAGCGTCCAATATATGGTACTGTTTCTCCCATAGCCAGGATTCACAGGTCCAGGAATCAAGGTTTGGAAATAGAAGTGGCACCACTTACCATCACCCCTAGTGATCCACTAGTAAAATTTTTGCTTCCTGTTCCTGCAACATTACGTTCTGCTGGCCTAGAGATCTTAGTTCAGAGGGAGGAACACTGCCACCAGGAGACACAACGATTCCATTAAACTGGAAGTTAAGATTGCTACCTGGACACTTTGGGCTCCTATTACCTTTAAGTCAACAGGCTAAGAAGGGAGTTACAGTGTTGGCTGCGGTGACTGACCTGGACTATCAAGACAAAATCAGTCTACTACTCCACAATAGAGGTAGGGAAGAGTACACATGGAATACAGGAGATCCATTAGGGCGTCTCTTAGTATTATCATGCCCTGTGATGAACGGGAAACTACAACAGCGCAATCCAGGCAGGACTACAAATGGCCTAGACACTTCAGGAATGAAGGTTTGGGTCACTCCACCAGGAAAAAACCATGACCTGCTGAGGTGCCTGCTGAAGGCAAATGGAATACAGAACGGATAGTAGAAGAAGGTAGTCATCAATACCAGCTACGACCACATGATCAGCTGCAGACACAAGGACTATAATTGTCAGGAGTATTTCTTCCTTCTTTTGTTAAAAACATGTTTGTGCATGTATACACTTGTACTAAGAAAATATCTTCATTTTATTTCCTTTTTCTGTTACCATGTGACATAAGATTTATTGACTTCACATCAGCATTTAAATATTGTTAACTTTATGTAATAGTATTTGGGTAGGGGATTGGTGCATTTCCGTTTGTACAAAGGATGGTTGTATTATGTTAGATGTAATTATGACCTTATTATTGTCTTTACTTGAAGATTATGTATGATCTCAGGAGATGTGTATGGGTTCAAGCTGACAAGAAGTAGACTTCTGATGGTTAGTACTGAGGGTCAACTTGATTGAAGCATGCAAAATATTGATCCTGGGTGTGTCTGTGAGGGTGTTGCCAAAGGAGATTAACATTTGAGTCAGTGGGCTGGGAAAGGCAGACCCACCCTTAATCTGGGTGGGCACCATCTGATCAGCTGCCAGGGCGGCTATAATATATAAAGCAGGCAGAAAAATGTGAAAAGACAAGACTAGCCTAGCCTCCCAGCCTACATCTTTCTCCCGTGCTGGATGCTTCCTACCCTCAAACATCGGATTCCAAGTTCTTTAGTTTTGGGGCTTGGACTGGCTCTCCTTCCTCCTCAGCTTACAGATGGCCTATTGTGAGACCTTGTGATTGTGTGAGTTAATATTTAAAGTCCCCTTTAATAATAAGAGGATATTTAATAATTTAATAATAATAGGATCTATCTATCCTATTAGTTCTGTCCCTCTAGAGAACCCTGACCAATACAAAAAGCTCTTCATAACATCATGGGAGATATAAAGCAGTGGTTTTCAAACTTGAATTATAACCAATTAGTGCACTTTGACATTATTTTAGTGCATTATAACCAACATTTTTTTTTAAAGGGACAGAATAAAAATAGCAGACAGAACTGCATATAGAAAGGGTAAGTATAGTTTCATGACACTTATATATATGCTTAGGTGTTGTGAGTTTATGTACTGGACTATGATGTAGAATGTATTTCTGACAGAAACATTTATTTAACAGTAACAGGATCTACTTACAAACCAAGCGACCAGGTGTTTTAGTCTGTTTGTACTGCTGTAACAAAATACCTGAGACTGCGTAATTTATAAACAATAAAAATTTATTTCTTAGAGTTCTGGAGGCTGGGAAGTCCATGATCAAGGTGTCAGCAGATTTAGTGTCTTGTGAGGGCTCTGTGCTTCCGAGATGAGCACCCTGTTGCTTATATACTGGAAGGGATGAACGCTCTGTCCTCACATGGCTCACAGGCAGCTCTCTGAAGACTCTAACGGCAATACCATTCATGACAGCAAAGCCCTCACAGCTAAATCACTTCCCAAAAGGCCCCACCTCTTCATATCACCACCTTGGGGTTTAAGTTCCAACATATGAATTTTGGAGGAATACCTTTATCCAAACCATAGCACCAAGGAAGGCTGAAAGCCTTTTTCAACTGGCATGGAGTGGCGGCTGAGGTTAGGGTCAGGGGCCCCTGAACAAAAAGCCTTCTTAAGTTTAGGAAACAATATACAGACTAGTTGCTTACTACAGAGCAGTTTAATACCCTAAGCATCCTTTTAGGAGTGAACTGGAGGCAATTATATTAGCAAAGAAGCTGTAGGGAGGGGCTGGTCTATCCAGCTCAAAGGATATCCACTGCAAAATTTTCCTTCTCAGAAAAGAAGGAAGGCTGAAGGACCTCTCTAGATCAAAAGGTTCCTTTTCAAATGAGTACATATATTGCCAGGCCTCAATGAGAATGTAATCTCCTTCGAGACAGGAACGGGACAAGGCCTTCAATCAGCAACATTCTGTTTTTACACTCTATTTCCCTCTTATTCTCTGAATCTGTCTCTTGCCCAGTTTTTGATGGTGTTTGAAAAGCTGGCTGCCATACCTTGATAAGGCATATATCTAACCAGGATATTTTACTGCCTTTTCCATTTCTGCTTATCAAACGTATTAACATATACTGGACACTACCTGGATCTTTTTTTTTTTTTTTTACTAACAATTCATTCATACTTCATGGCATTTTGGCCATCATAGGTATCTCTGGCTTCCTGGTCAATTGTTCTTGGTCTAGGTGTAATAGTATTACACCTTAATTCTGATTGATTGTTCATCAACTGATTCATCTCCCCACCCCAAGTTAAGATTTGCTCATTGTTTTTGAATATATCTTGCTGGATTATATTGTTATATGAATATATTATGCTAGGTTTTGTTAACTGCTCTATTTCTTTACTGTTACTCTGAAATCTTACTTTTTCAAGGTGCTCCATAATAACTTTTTTAGAACTCCCAAACATGGATCAAGACTACAAATAAAGCTCTTCACTGTCCTGTATATAAACCATACAATCCTCACATCTGTGCCCTTGCTCTTCTGTGTGATATGCCTTTTATTGCTCTCCTCCTCTCCAAATTTTATCCATTTACATAAGGCTCAGCTTAAATCCCTCCATAAAGCCAAACTAACTACCCTCAGTCCCACTACTTTATCTAAATGTAGGTAGCACTGAATTTCCTTTCAACACTTAGAACTAAATTATATAGATCTTCACATATTTCTATAAATGATATCCTGTAGAATCCTTGAAGTAGGGGCCATTATTTATACAGCTTTTGCCTTATGCAGTCCTAGGCACTCAGTGGGATACAGTTGAAAGAGTGTTAGGAGATGAAGGTTTTTGTCCTTACTTGGTACTGAGGAGTCTGTAACAGGCTATTGGGGAAAACAAGCTCTCTGATACCCCTCTTACTTTTCTCATAGCATAAACAGTAACTATGTAAATGGGAGGCTATGAAAACATCTTGGAGACCACTAACTTATAATTCATAGGTAGTAGATGGTCTTGCCAGTAAGATAAAAAGGTGTACCTCAGTGCTTCAGACTGCCCATTACGATAAGTTTTCACTTTTATAAACCTTAGGTCAGCATCTAAGCTATATATAGCTTATATATAAGCAATATAAACCTTATGCTCTATAAATATTAATGGCAACTCTTGATAAAGAAATTGTGACCGGTTACAGCACGTTGGTCCCTGAAAAGAGATACTAGAGGGCAGTAATAAAACGTACATAAAGAAATTAATTTATCACATTACTACTGCATTGGTAATTCAAGGCAACCACAATTAAGGGGGTAAATACAGACCACAGATGCTAAAGCAATGCCTGAAAGTAAGAGATGTCAAATCAAATCAAACACGTTTAACATTTTATCAGATCTAAAATAAGTACATCTTCTCTCAGTAAGTTTTCTTGATGCACCATAAAATGCCAACAAAACTTCTAACTTACAGGTTAAATTATATAAAATACAATTTGAAAGCTCTATTTAATTCTAATTATTTAAATATCAGCATCAGCAGACATTAATACTACTACTCTGAACCTGGATTTGCATGAATCTGAAGGTTGTCAGCTGATAGGCTAAGTATGATAGAACAAAAAAATCAAAGCCAGTGGTGGTGATGAGCATCTGTAGACCCAGCTACTCTGGAGGCTGAGGCATAAGGACCCCTTGAGCCCAGGAGTCCAAGGATGCAGTGAACTATGATTGTGCCATTGTACTCCAGTTTGGGTTGCCCCATCTCTTAAAAAAATTTTTTTTTAATATGAAAAAGAAGTACTTTCTAAGGAAAACTTCTTTTAAAAAAAACCCAAATTGGTGAAAAATGCCTGACTATATCAACACTGTATTTAGAAAAATAGGGAGGTATGGGAAAAAGGTTAGGCAAGTCCCAACGCCCAAAACAATAATTCCAGAAACTGAAAGCATCTTGAAAACCACCTAAAAATACAGAACTTTACATTTAAAAAAAGCAGGGATAATTTTGATTCACAAATGTCCTTAGTTGTGAATGTACCTAAAAACTTGTTTATAAAGCTGCATATATATAGCGGAAAAATCTTTTACAAGATCTCAGAAAAATAATCACCAAATAACATGGTGCACTTAAATCGCACTGATCATCACAGTATGATTCACAGCTAATACCGTACAACTACAAAGATATGACACATTGCTACACATACTTTATTTGCAATTCAGTACCATGAAAACATTTCTCTTAGAGGTCAATGTAATAATCTTTTATTAATATAGGAACTCTGGCACTGAAAGCTTGAATAACCCAAGGTAATGATGTCGTCACCAAGGGAGGACAAGAATAGAACCCAAATCCCTTGACTCCCAAGCTTGTGTTTTCCATTAATTGTGCTCCTTTCTATTCATCCAAGAGCATCAAGTGTAAAAGGCTGGAGAAAGGAGTGCACACAAATAAGCCAAGTCCGCAAGGTGGAGACTGCACTGAAGGTCCTAGGAATCGCCCCTTGGCACTTTCCTTTTGTGTTGGCTGAGGAAGATGAAAGCAGCAACAACCACAAACTCCTGGGACCAAGAACTGGAACTAGGTACTGCTTGTTGTGGTAACTCTCTTCCTCATTTTAGGCCTTTCCTTTTTAACCTCTCCTTCCGGCCAAGCCTTCGCGCTCTCTTCCCCTCCCTCGGTTTCTATCCGCTCCCCTTAGCTCCACTCCGCACATTCCTGCTAGGTGTCCCCGTTAAGAGGAGGCAGCTGCGCCGCAGTGGCTCTCCACCCTCCATCCGGCCCTGGCGCCCAGTCGTCAGGTGTTCGAGAGGTTCGTAGCGTCACAAGAGCTCTCCCTAGAAAGTGAGTGGCAGTCAAGCATTATAAATGTGTTTCAACTGTTAAGAGACTTAAGAGATGGGAACCGGGGCATATAGTCAGCTCTGCGTGGGTCTAGGTAGCTCGTCACGACAAAGCAAAATTTAGACAATAAGCGTTGAAACTTTCCTTCTAGCTGCGAGTTTCACAGCTCCGCCATCCCCTAAGCAACCTCCCACTGGAGGACACCTTCCGGAGCGCGCGTGTTTACACTTTTCCTACACCAGGCGGAGGAAACAAGCGCTCGCTGACCCCGGGAGATTCCAAACCGTTACTCCGCCCGCCGGGGTGGGGCCAGCGCAACGGACGAACCTGCGCAGCCAGCCGGCCCCGGGGTCCCCGCGCACTACAAGTCCCAGAAGGCAGCTCTCCGCGGGGGCGGGCAGTCGCCTTATCTGCTTCAGGCTTATTTTTACCACTGCTCTCCCCTTCCCCGGTCCCCCTGGTATCCTTTCCACAGTTAAAGGCTACTTTCTCTTGAAGCACATGAGGAGAAGCCTTAGCAACCTCGATACCAAAGTTCTTCGCGCGCTCGCTCTTTCTGTCTCTGCCCGAACTATGCCTGAGTCCCTCACAGGAGTTGGGTAGTGGAGGCGAAAGAAGGAAGTCTTTGCAGGCCAAAACTGGGACAACCTGCTCGGACTTCCGCCTCCCGGCCTCCGGAAGGCAGTGCGCACGCGCTCGCTGCGACTCCGGCGCGGTTGACTTCCGCTCCCACTGTGCTCTGCGAGCCGAATCATGGATCACACTGGTAAGGAGGCGGAGGCAGTGGGGGTCCCTGTTCCATGCCCCCTTAGCCGGCCTGGGGCTGGTCGCCCAGCAGGCAAAAGGGATTACGCTCGCCCCACAACACTAGGGTGTGGCAGTGAGAAGAAATCTCACAGATGCCTTCCTGTGCCCGGTAGGGGCCTGCCGTTTCCTGGCCTACCGTCTGGTGTGGTACCTACCTCCTCCGTGCCGGCAACAACCGCTCCTTCTCTGGTTCTGCTGAGCTCCGAGCCCGGACCGGTGGGCGATGTAGGCCTTTGGGAAGGGAGAGCCCCGGCTCTGTTTTATTCAGCCCAGCTGCTCTGGCCTACATTATAGAGACTGGCGGGTAGATTGCGGTCTCCGAGTCGCGGAATCCTCTTTACGCTGGGAGTGGACGGGCGAGAATGGGTTGGAGACTTCCTGCTGTCTCAGTCAGCTTTGGGCGGGTGCTGCAGTGGTCACCTCCTGTCGTGTCTCCGATCCTTTATGGACTAGAGAGGTGAAAGAAGGGAGTCTGATAGAGTTTTTGGAATCAAACTCGGAGCAGTTTTTCTACCTAAACCAAAAGCATGCCCCGCGCTTCGGCTGAGGTCCTTACTCATCATTTGAGGGTATTTACAAAGAGGAGCTTAAAATCAAGGCATTCTCATACTTTTCTCCAAGTAAGAGTAGCTCCACCCTTTGTTATGTATTTTCTGGCTTTTGCTTCTTTGTGGTTCTTGGATATTGAATGAGTGCTCTTGGAGTTAACATGTACCCCATACCTTTATAGCGACCATATCACAAATAGAGAAAAAAAGGCTTTTTCTTGAGTATTGAGTTGTCCTCACTCATCAGATATCTACTTGATTATATAATTAGGTATGTATGTTTACGTAGTTGTGTATGTTTATTTATGTAGGTGTGTATGTTTATGCCAGATACATGCAGATATCTGTAGGTCGGGAGATGGAAGATGGAATGGTAAACGAGACGGACCAGGTCCGTGATAGAACTTCTGTTTTATGGAGGAACACAGACAATACGTTCTTTTTTTTTTAATTTATTTTTTTTTAATGTTTGCGGATTATAAGTATTTTGAAGAAAATAAACGAGTGCTGTGGAGAGATTCATAGGACGAAATTTCAGAGAGGGTTGTTAGGAATGGTCTTTGTGGAAGCTAAGATCTGATGGATGAGAAGAACCCAGCCCTGGGAAAAAAGCAAGAGGAAGGGCATTTCCAGCAAGTGCAAAGGCAGTGAGGTAGGAAGATACAGTGAAGTCAGCTGCAGCCTAGTAATAGCCAGAGGGTAAGAGCCCTGAAGTGAGATTGGAAAGGAGGGCAGCAGGCACATCATTCAGGTCATTGAAAGCTATGGTAAACGTTTGAATTTTAATTTAAGTGAATATGAAGCCATTGAACAGAAGTGGAGGAGGAACACAATCTCTTTTAAAAAATATAATAGGCTGTTCTATGAAGAATGGTGTAAGAGAGGGAGGTAAGAATGATGGAAAATAGCTGATTGCAGTAGACGGGAAGAGAAGGTTGGTTTGGTGAAAATGAAGGATAATGGGCAGCTTCAGTAAATACTTTGATGGTGTTTGAAGGAATGTGAGAGAAAGGAGAAATGCTTAGGTTTTTGGTTTTAGCAACTAGGTAGGGTCCATTATTGAGCTGAGGAAAACTTGGGGCAGAAAACAATCTTTTTTTGTAGAGGTGAGACGGGAATTTGGGAACAAGTGTTTGGTCTTGGACTGCTAGTGTGAGATAACTATTGAGACACAGGAGAGATGCCAAGTGGAGATGAGAGGAAAGATCTGCACTGAAAATACGTATTTGGAAGTTAGTACCTTTATTTATAGCTGGTATTTTAAAGCATGAGGACAGATGAGACCACTTAAGAAGGGTGTGTTCAGAGGAGAAGCCGGCCTAGAACCAGGCTGTAAAGAATTCCAGTGTTTGGGAATTTATAGAGCTGAAACTGGGATTTTGATGTTAGAATAGCAAACATTCAACTTTAGGAAAGTAATTCCTATTTGAGCCCACTACTGGAATTGTGAGTCAAGTTCCTGCCATAGTTTAGAGGCTATTATGTTAGGAAATCGTAATAGGGGTGAGTGTAAAGAGTGTTTATTATCTTAATTCTTGAAGTTTAGAGATTGCCTAAGGAAGTAAAACTCATCTTAACATGAAAATACTCACGAATGAACTGAACACTTAAAAAATTAGTTCCCACTCAGATGTCCCTTCTGCTTAACACTAGCTTCTTACCTATTTTATTTTTTTTAAATGAATCAATCTCTTTGATGTTTAGTATCAGAAGACAGTATCAAATACTGTGCATTGATTGTGAAATAAAATTATAAACCTTGCAGAAGATTCTGGTTTTCATTAAATTTGTAAACATGAATTTGATAATTGTTTAAATCACAAAGCCTTTGACAAATGAGGAAATGCCACTTAGCTAGATAATTGAAGAATCATGACAGGATAGGCATCTCAAAAGAATAATTTCAATATTAAAGGATTAAGAGGTCCTTGGGGAAACAGATGAAACCCTTGAACATTATGCAAAAATGACCCATTTTATGATCATACTGAAACATTCAAATGTAAAAATGAAGGTGTTCTAATAGAATCTTGCCAGAAAAATTACTCCAAGGGGCTCCCGATTAACACTAGATTTATTCTTTGGTCATTCTAAGAATTAGCACTTCTGTAACTGTATCCCAGATTTTGTAAAAGATCCCAGATTTTGTAAAATATTTGTTGGTTCCTTTTATTCAAGATAAAAATCCCCAATCTTTTTTAAACTATATGATATGGAAGCGTTGTGCCTTTTTAAAGTGAATTTATCTTAAGTGGCCAGTAGTCCTTAGTCACTTTCTATGTAATATCTAAGAAATTTTTGTTGTTAAGGACTTTATAATTTGTTACTGTATTTAGAAGGAAATAGTGCTTTATGTTCTGATTCTTAATTTAAAAACAACAAAAAGCAAAAAAGTCCCAAAGAAACCCAGAATGTTATCATTATTAAATGCTGTACCTCATGAACTTGAATCTGTGAAGTAAAGTGGGAAGGGCCAGCCAGCTCTTGAAAGTGGTAGACTATGCAAGCAACAGTAGAGACCTCAAGTGTTCAGGATGGTGTGAAAAGGACTTGTAATGAAGTGTTGGTATTTTCATTATTCACAAAGGTAAAACGATTAAACCATTTTGATATTTGAATATTTAATATTTGAGGGACAGCATTGAACTGATTATATGTCTACAACGACTTGCTTTTTAGTTCATTGGAATGTCAGGAATACTTTTTGAGCAAGGAAAAAAGTCATTCATATTTCTTTTGGCCAATGCGTTGCTTGTCAGTACTTTCACATACATAAGCAACTACAGTGAAAACAGATCAAATACATTAATCAGCTTGTGAGTCTATTTAATGAAGTGTTGAAAGCTGATCAAGTTGGGTTTACTCTAACTCAAGATTCTAGCTAACTATGTAATTCCGCCCCCCCTTGTTTTAGGATTAGCTGTTGTAAGAGTAGTAAGTAGATTAAAATAATCATTAAGGACTCATTTTTAATTTTGTTTGATACATTGTTCAGAAAAAGTGCAAATGAATGTGAACTTAGTGTGTGTCTGTAATCCTAGTAGCCTTGGAGGCCATTGGTACTAGCTTACTACTTCCAAATTTGGCTTTGCTGAATTTAATGTGGATGGTTTGGCTATCAATCTTGACTGTAATATTTCCTGCAGGGGCAGTTATACAACCTTGTTCAATAACTTGTCATGTTTAAAACACTACAAATTAAAAAACATGTTATTTGTATTTCCTATTTTAAGCATTTTCCTTTTTGTCTTTAGTAGGTCACGTTAAATATTTTCTGTATTATATATTTTCATTTACTTGAAAAAAGGTAACTCTTAAGCTTTAGATGGAGTCAGTTCTATGAAATTATACTCCTGTTACTCATGGGACAAGAATTAATTTGTTCTATAGACAATAACAAGTAAAGACTCCAGGGACTAGAAAGTGACAGTTGTTTAGACCTAGTTATAGTATAGGAACTTTGCATCCTCTTAAATTATAATTTTCCATTACAGTGCCGACTAAGAACTCAGTCACATGTTATAGCACAAATACATTATTGCATGTTTTTACTACTAAATGGTATAATGATTTTTACTATATTTCTGAATGATTTTTAGAATAATTATTTTACACTTAAGGAATAATCACATTTCTTAACTTCATTTTCAAATGCATTATTTAATTTTGCCTTCATCAGTGTTAGTTCAGTTTACTAAATTTATTTTCTGCTTTGCATGCTTGATGATCAGACATGGAGATAGGGATGGTTTTCTTTCTTTTTCTCCTTCTTACTCTTTTTCTTTCAAAAAATTCTCTTGTAGTTCAAGACAATGGTTCTTGGGTTCATGAATGGTTTCATGTTTCTGTAAACTTCTCTGGAATTATATGAAAAATTTTATTCACTTTTCTAGGGAGAGGTCCTGTAACTTTTATCAATTTTTTAAAGGATTCCATATCTCAGAAGGGGTTAAAAAGCATTGCCTTAAGTGTTGATCCAAAATAAATAAAATTAGCAGTTAAACTTAATGTAATATTGAAAATCAGAACCCAGATCTTTAACCTTGATAATGTTAGGTATGTTGTTTTAATACCTGTGGCAGAATAATCTTTAAAAAGAAAAACTAAAAGAAATTACAACTTTTTTTTCCTAACACAGACAATGAGTTACAAGGCACTAATAGTTCTGGATCCCTGGGTGGTCTTGATGTTCGCAGACGAATTCCTATAAAGCTCATCTCCAAACAAGCAAACAAAGCGAAACCTGCACCGCGAACTCAAAGAACTATAAACAGGATGCCTGCAAAGGCTCCACCTGGTGATGAAGGTAATTTGTTTAACTAATAGGTCCAACACTCTTTCTGTTTTATCTGATTGCTCCAGACAGTCTGTGTGATCTTATAGCTACCTCTTTTTGTCTTACGTATTCTATTCATTCTTCAACCTTCTTGTTTGACTTCTCATTGTAGCACATTGTATTTTTATTTTCCTTTATAAATATTTTTTGATTTGATTCCTTTTGTTGTTGAAAGCAATACTGCCCATTGTTCAATAATCTCAACAGTATTGCAGAAAGCATAACATTAAAAGTAAAATCCTTCTATCCAAAGATAATCCCTGTTGACTTTTTTATACAAAAGTATTAATTTTTTATGTGTAGTTACCATTTTTTCATGTAATATTCATTTGAGATTTTTTTCTTATCAGTACATACAGATGTACCTCATTAAAAAAATAGGTTTGGGTATTTATAGATATACCATAATTTATTTAACAGTTTTTCCAGTTTTTTCTGTTACAAAAAACGTTGCACCAAATATTCTTGGACATACAGTTTAGTATGTATACTTTGTAGAATTTGTACTTTGTACAGATTTGGCCTTTTTTTTTTTTAATTCCAAAGACTTTAAAACTACAAATTTGGATATTTTAAAACTTGATGGATACTGTGGATTTTAGAGTTTGACAAGTACTGTCAAATTGCTCTTCAAAAAAGGTATGTTAGTTTTTACTCCCATATACCAATACTGAGTACTAGAAACCTTTTAAAATTTTTGTTTTGATGTAAATTTATTTTAATTATGAGAGAGCAGATATTTTTTCATAGTATTGGTCATTCTTGTTTAGATCCTTTCTTCTGAGTTCTTTGTAAATTAATAGGATTTTTGTTATATGTTATGTATGTGCGTGTGTGTGTATATATATTTTTGTTTGTTTGTTTGTTTGTTTTTGTTTTTTTTGAGACTGGGTCTTACTCTGTTGCCTGGGCTGGAGTGCAGTGGTGGGATCATGGCTCGATATTCCAGGCTCAAGTGATCTTTCCACCTCAGTCTCCTGAGTAGCTGGGAATACAGGTGCACCCCACCTGCCTGGCTAATTTTTTATATTTAATTTTTGTAGTGATGGGGTCTTGCTATGTTGCCCAGGCTGGTTTTGAACTCCTGGGCTCAACAGTCCTCTTGCCTTAGCCTCCCAAGGTGCTGGGATTACAGGCGTGAGCCACTGTACCTGGCCTATATTGTATATATTCTTCATTTGTCTTTTGAATTTTGTATACAAAATATTTATTGCAGGGAATCTTTTTTTTTTTTTTTTTTTTTTTGAGGCAGAGTCTTGCGCTGTCGCCCAGGCTGGAGTGCAGTGTCAGGATGTCAGCTCACTGCAAGCTCCTCCTCCCAGGTTCATGCCATTCTCCTGCCTCAGCCTCCTGAGTAGCTGGGACTACAGGTGCCGCCACCATGCCCAGCTAATTTTTGTATTTTTAGTAGAGACGGGGTTTCATTGTGTTAGCCAGGATGGTCTCGATCTCCTGACCTCATGATCTGCCCGCCTCGGCCTCCCAAAGTGCTGGGATTACAGTTATTGCAGAGAATCCTGAAGATTCTATGTAGTCAGATATCCAGTCTTTGCTTTTATGACTTCTGGGTTTTGTGACATTATTTGAAAGACCTTCCCCTGTTTCACCAGTATAAAAGAGTTTTTCCATCTTACCCTTGATTACAGGTTAGCAAACTATGTCTGTGGGCCAAATGTAGCCCTGTTTTTATAAACAGTTTTATTGGAACACAGCTATGCTCATTCATTTAAGTATTATCTGTGGGGGCTTTCACACTATAATGGTAGAGTTGAGTAATTGTGATTGAGACCATATAGTCCACAAAGCATAAATATTTACTATTTAGCCTTTCACAGAAAAAGTTCACTGATACTGCTTTAGAACATTTATGGATATGTATTTGGTTATTAAGGGGAAAAAAGATGGGGTCTGGCTTTTTTTTTCCCTCGAAACATTGTCCCAACTCTTTTCCTTGCTGAATAGGAATTTTACTGTTATCATATATATGTTAAAGCAGCAGTCCCCAATCTTTTTGGCACCAGGACTGGTTTCGTGAAAGACAGTTTTTCCACAGATGGAGAGTGATGGCAGTGTGCGGGGAGTGGTTTCAGGATGCAACTGTTGCAGTAGTTAGATTCTCGTAAGGAGCATCAACCTAGATCCCTCTCTTGCACGGTTCACAGTAGGGTTTGCGTTCCTATGAGAATCTAATGTGGCTGCTGATCTGACGGGAGGCGGAGGCAGAGGTCAAGTAGTAATGCTCCCTAGCCCTCCCCTCACCTCCTGCTGTGTGGCCGAGTTCCTAACAGGCCAAGAGTACTGGTCCAAGGCCTGGGAGTTGGGGACCCCTGTATTAAAAGTATTTTTTTGTATTTCTAGACTTGCCGTTCTATTCCAGCAATTTGTCTGTATTTATTTTGTAGAATCAAACTGCTTTAGTTACAACATACGTTATGGTTTATTTTATTGTAGGGTTCCTCTCCCATCTAAACAAGTATATTTGAAGTCAAAATGTTAGAAATCATGTTAGTAATAACCTAGGGCTGTTGTTGCACTACCTGTAATTTAGGGTCACTCCTGCTTTGGCTTTTTTTAAAAAAACAGTTTTTTAAAACAACACGGTAGTGTACAAATACATTCTTTAATAGTTCAAACAATGCAGAAAAGCCAAAATCCTTTTCTCCCCTTTCCCTCTCGGATTTTGGAGTAAAATAAATTTGTTTTTGATTGTTGTTTTCCTAGGCATCAATCAAAATATATATAGTTTAATGATGGGAGTACAGGTGGAACTACTCTGAAAAATGATAATGTGCTCCTAATTTCCTTGGCTGTTATCTCAATAATTTTCTGGTTTGAAAAACTGAGTTTCTGCTGGGCGTGGTGGCTCACGCCTGTAATCCCAGCACTTTGGGAGGCTGAGACGGGAGGATCATGAGGTCAGGAGTTCGAGACCATCCTGGCTAACATGGTGAAACCTCGTCTCTACTAAAAATACAAAAAATTAGCCGGGCGTGGTGGCGTGCGCCTGTAGTCCCAGCTACTTGGGAGGCCGAGGCAGGAGAATTGCTTGAACCTGGGAAGCGGAGCTTGCAGTGAACGGAGATCGCGCCACTGCACTCCAACCTGGGTGACAGAGTGAGACTCTGTCTCAAAAAAAAAAAAAAAAAAATGAAAAATTGAGTTTCCTTATTTTGAATTTTAGATTACACCAGCTTTTCTAAGGTGTAAACGGGTGATATAGGAGCCTAGGAACACTCAGGTGTAACTTACAAGAGGATCCTGACTGGATTATACATTCGTATTGGCAGTAATTAAATAGCAGTACACTGAAGTGTCTCAGCTTCAAAAACTTCTTGCATCATTGTTTGTGTGTTAATGTGAATGTGTCTCTGTGTGTGTGTGTGTCTGTGTCTGTGTATAGGTGCTGTAATTTAGTCATGTGGGTAAAGTTAAAACTTGTGTGCTTGGCTACTCTGTTTACCAGTTCTAGGGCCAAAAGAGTCGTGAGAAGCCTGGCTCCTTGGAGGGATATATTTGTCTGCTCAGCTTTACTTTAGGTAATTGGATTCTACCTAGAATTCCCATCAGACTGTTGATTGGTTTTCTGTTCTTTTGTAGGAGATGAGAAGATTGCCATCAACTTTTTAATTAGGCCAGAGAAATTGAGCCCCTTTCATCTTCATATATCTTAAGTTTATTGATATTGATAAATGCATTGTAGGAAAGGATACATAAGAATATGATATGTCTCCTGTTGTTTGAGTAATTAATCAGGGAGTGGTTTTAATTGACAGGATGAAATATGAATATGTTAAAGTGTCTAAATCACTCATTTTAGGGCTAAAGAAGAGGATAACTTGTTTGCTAATAAAATCCATAGAATGCTTTATGTTTTCATTATACTATTGGCAATAAAATCAGTCTCTTAGCATACCATTTTTGTAGCTAGACTAGAATAAATGGTGATCAATATCTTAAAAATTTGTGTAACAGGCATGATAGTCAGTAATCAGTAAAGTTTTACATTAGAAATAGTTTCGTGAATTGATAAGAGCGTTTGAATGGGAGTCAAGAGATCTGAGGTCTGTTCCTGGCTTTGCCACTTATCTTCTATATGTTGAGTTATTATGAGTCTCCATACAGTAATCTCAATAATGAAGTAAAAGAGTTGGACTAGATCACCAAGATCACTTCTAACTGATGTTTTAAACTAATCTTGATTGTCTTATTCTTAGAAAAGCTTTGAAAGGCATCAGATGGGCTTTTTAGTGAAAAGGTCTGTTTTGCCATGTATATGTGCTTCCAAAATGAAATTTGAGATTTGGAAAGTTAATGGGCAATACTTTTTTTTTTCTCAGAAGGATTTGATTATAATGAAGAAGAACGGTATGACTGTAAAGGGGGTGAGCTGTTTGGAAATCAGCGAAGATTTCCTGGACACCTTTTTTGGGACTTTCAGGTATAATTAAAAATGAAAAATTGTATTATAACAATAAAATATTTTAAGTGTTAAATACTTAAAATGTTTTATTGGAGTGATGCACAATACATAAAGAATGTTATGAACTTGTTATAACTATGATTTTCAGCACATACAAATCATTTGTTAATACTCTGTTTTCAACAATAATTTGAAGTAATTTTCAGTAAAATCAATAACTCTTAACACTAAGAAGAAAAACTAATGGTATCACAGCTAATGGTGGGGAATAAATGGAGATTATACCAAGAGGCTTCTATTTCTAATTTTTTTAACAACTTTTATAAAATATTGACCAATTCATTGTGTAGATACAATCTTTAGAATGGTGTAAGAAGGTAATTTTAATTATATCATTTCAACAGATAAACATCTTAGGTGAAAAGGATGATACACCAGTTCATTTCTGTGACAAGTGTGGATTGCCTATTAAAATCTATGGGAGAATGGTAAGTATAATTAAATATTGTTTTTGTAAGTAAGCATTTGCATAGAGGTGGGGTTCTGAAATTTAACTAGATAGGTTTATCATTGTTTAATGACTAAGTTTGTGAAATTTTAAATAAGTATGAAATAACTAAGGGAAGTATTGGAATACTATGAATTTAATATGATTATCTTGACAAATCGTTGAATTCTTTTAAAATATTAAATAAAACTGAAAATTAGAATAATTTCTGAAAACTAATTTCTTTGGAGTGTTTGATACCAGTGAATTTACAGTTATTCCAGTTTATTAAGGAAATTTTTTTTTCTTAATAAATAGAACAAAACTGCTTATTTTTGAAGGCCACAATTTTTTACCTAAAACTGCATTAATAATATTTATAATTTCTCTTTTTTTCCTGAGGCTCAGAGAGGCTTAATAGTAATTATTATTTCTGAAAATTGAATTCTAATCATTAAAAAAATTTTACAATCCTAACTGTAATTTTATAGTAATTTTCACATTTCTTCCCTCCAAAAAAGATAGTTTTGCATTTGCCTTTAGAAAAAAAAATTGAATTCAGTAACATACCTGTGATGGTAGATGGCGTGGATTATGCACTGTTGCTTTGCTGTACATCGTAGTAAAGAAATAGTAACAGGCTGTGAATTTAAAAATGTGGTTCTAAGATCATTTAATGTATCCTTCTGATTGAGTTTTAGATTTTTATGAGTCAATTAACTTAAAACCACCAGAGGAAGGTGCTGCTTATGTTAAATATAGGACATACTTGTTATTTTACTGCATTGGAATAGTTTCAGGAGAAACAAGATTAAAAAAAAAAACCCCACATAATTAAAGTATTCTTCAGGAGCTTTTGACCTGCAGGGGGTTGGGTGTGGTGGCTCACACCTATAATCCCGGGCTTTGGGAGGCTGGGAGGTGGGAGGATTGCCAGAGGCCAGGAGTTTGGGACCAGCCTGGACAACTTAGTGAGACCCTGTCTGTACAGTAAAATAAAATAATTAGCCTGGTGTGGTGGCACACACCTGTGTTCCTAGCTGTTCTGGAGGCTGAGGTGGGAACATCAGCCAGGAGTTCGAGGTAACAGTGAGCTGTGATCCCACCACTGGACTCCAGCCTGGGCAACAGAGCAAGATCTGTTTCTTAAAAAAAAGGAAAAAAACGTGTGGGGACCATGGGTGAAATTCATAGGGTTTACACCTCCAGAAAGTATAAGCAAATGCATGTGTGTACATTTATTGGGAAAAGAGCCATAGTTTTTGTCATGTTCTCAAAAGGCTTTGTGATTGAAAAAGGTTATTATAATTAGTACTTAATAAATGTTCATTTTAACAGGTATTCTCAAGTGTCTTCTAAGCCTTATGTATAGGTTACTATATATATATATATTTTTAAATATTTTAAGTTCTAATATGCTTAACTGTAATATGTCTTTGTTTACAGATTCCATGCAAGCATGTTTTTTGCTATGACTGTGCTATTTTACATGAAAAAAAGGGAGACAAGATGTGTCCAGGGTAAGATAAGATTATCATTACCTTTTTTAAATAATAAAGTTTTAGTGCAATGATTTATAAGTTGGATTAAAGGTTAGGGAGTGATGTAAATCAGGCAGGAGATCAAACATACAGACATGGCTAATCTTTTTCTGTGAGCCCAGCTTGCTTTAGGTTTCTCTTTAATATAGGGCAAGGTAGCCACTATCAGTCAACTCAAATTGGTCAAAATGAAATCTGTTTGCCGTTATAGAAGTATTATAAACAAAAAACAGTTACTTTTTTTGATGGGACATTAAAGAAGTATTAAGATATATTGAGAGCAAAGACTCCAGAATTAGAATTCCTGGGTTCGAATCCTTGTTCTGCTATTTATTAGCTGTTTTACTGTCATAGGGTATTCTTTATTGATAAAATGAGGCTGATAATAGTACCTACCTCCTTGAGGTATTTTTAGGATTAAATGAGGTTTTATATATATATATATAACGCATGTACACACATACATATATATAGTAGCTGGCATATAGTAAGCACTGTATATATAAGCTCTTGTTACTTTCAAATCGGATTATTATATTTGGAGTATATCTTAGAACACCATCATTACATAGTCTCAAACAAGTTATAAAAAGCTAGATCCATTTTGGGATGGTCTTGAAGAAAACAGAATAAGAATTTTTATATCAGTTCAGAATCCTTGATAAGGAAGGCTTAGGAAAGAATGCAAGATACTTGCTTGGAGTAGCCATAGGCTTCTTAGATCACTTATAACCTGTGCTTAAAGCTACACCAAGATTTGTGGTATTGATTGATAACAAAGCTGTGGACACTTGTCGGTAATGATTCCCTTTTATGGTGTAGGAAAATTTGATGTCACCAGGAGAGAAAGGGGTGATTTATTGACAGCTCAGTGACAACTAATTCTCTTGGCATGTTTTTATTAGCATTTTAAAGTAACAGATTATAACATTTGTTCTATGAGTTTAAAAAATATTTCGTTTATAGAATTATAATTCAGAAAATTAAGACATTAGAAATACGTATCACTTGTTTTTTGGGTGTTTTCTCTCAGGCCTAATTTTTCAGCATGGTATACATTCATTTTAAGTTACATAGTAAATTTGATTGCTTCATCGGGATAAAGGATTTCAGATGTGATAAAACATTATTTAGAGGACTTTTAAAGGTTTCCTCTTTTGTATAAGTATTAGAAGGAAATTAAAAGGTACTTACTGTTTAAAGAAATTAGTTCTCAAGGTACTAAATGTAACTAATGTACTGAATATTCTAATGTACTAACCTTACTAATGGACTAAATGTAACAAAGTACTAAATGTCACACCTCACTTATGTGGTCGTTAGTAGCAATTTTAGGACAGAAGCCTATCTGGATTAACAGACCCAGATCAGGAAGTGAAGAAATGGCAGTCAGAGTTAAACAGTATATATTACTGTTTTTAAGCACCACCCAAGAGAAAGTGCTTCACATCTTGCTAAGGTGGAGGTAGTTCGGAATTTACAGTGAACTAGAAGCAAACAGTGTGCCAGATGGCCACAAAAGGGAAGCATAATAACATCAATAAGGAGTGCCAGCCTTATAGTAAGGATGGAAAGATAGACACAACTCAAAATCAAGAGCATAGAGCCATTTAGTATAGTGTCAAATGACCTGACACACATATTCAATGATAATTGCTTATATATATACACACATATATTTATATATAGTGCTTAATTGGGGATTAAATACTGTCACTTTCATTGTTTCATTTGATATTAATATTCTTTTAAGTAATATGAAATAGATATAAAAACATTGTGAAGTGGGTAGATACTTTAACCTCATTGTACAAATGAAGAAACAAACTCAAAAATGGTTCAATGACTTCAAATTACTGAGCCAATACCAGATCCAAGATCTTCAGATTCCTATTTCAGTCGTCTTTCCCCACTGTGTCAAGAAAGCTGTAATGGCAAGTATGGATTAAATATGGTAAATGAAAAATAGTTACAATTTTGACCCTGAGTTTTTAAGAAAATGTGAAGTTAAATTTAGTGCTCACAAATTAGAAAGTTAGGAAAGTGTAAATTTGTCTGACAATTCAGAAAAAAACCCTTCTTTAAAGGACTTTTAATAGTCAAGGCTTGGATTGAAATTGTTTATGTTTAATGTTAAGAACCCTAATGATGAGGCTGATGTTACTTGTTGTAGTCCTTGGAGTGTCTTCTACTTACTGTTTTCCACTTAGTATTATTTGCTCAACAAACAGTTATCACTCAATAATACCATACAAGTTTGAATTCCATGATTGTAAGTAATCAACCCGTTGGTTTTTTTCTTGCTGGGTTTTTTGGCAAATGGTTGCAGAAAGTACAATTGTTTGAGAAAATTGGGTAAATTCTAGGCCTTGGGAAGAATGAGGTCTCTTCTTGAAACATACTGTTTGATATTAGGAGTTCTGAAGTTGACAGAAATGTCTATGCTTAATGGCTAGCAGACAACAAAGTAGGGAAGATTAAAAGTTCACGTAGAATAACTGTAACTTCTAATTGTGGACTTTTGCTGTGTTTTATGTAACAGTCAAATTTTAAAAACAGGCATATTTTTGAAAATTACATAATTTTTTATATTCTCTTTTAGTAAATCTCATTTTTTTTCCCTTCTAATTTAGCTGTAGTGATCCTGTGCAGCGAATTGAGCAGTGTACACGAGGTTCTCTCTTCATGTGTAGCATTGTTCAAGGGTGCAAGAGAACATATTTGTCTCAGAGAGACTTACAGGCTCATATCAACCATCGCCATATGAGAGCTGGAAAACCTGTTACCCGTGCTTCACTTGAAAATGTTCATCCTCCTATTGCCCCACCACCAACTGAAATCCCTGAACGTTTTATAATGCCACCAGACAAGCACCATATGAGCCATATTCCGCCAAAGCAGCACATCATGATGCCACCACCTCCTTTGCAACATGTGCCACATGAGCACTATAATCAGCCACATGAGGATATTCGTGCTCCTCCAGCAGAATTGTCCATGGCTCCACCTCCACCTCGATCGGTCAGTCAGGAAACCTTTCGTATTTCAACAAGAAAACACAGCAATTTAATAACCGTCCCTATTCAGGATGACTCAAATTCAGGTGCTAGAGAACCACCACCTCCTGCCCCAGCACCTGCTCACCATCATCCTGAATATCAGGGTCAACCAGTGGTATCGCACCCTCATCATATTATGCCTCCACAGCAACATTATGCACCACCCCCACCTCCTCCACCACCAATAAGCCATCCAATGCCACATCCTCCCCAGGCTGCAGGTACTCCTCACTTGGTATATAGCCAAGCTCCACCTCCACCAATGACCTCTGCTCCACCACCAATAACCCCGCCCCCTGGACATATTATTGCCCAGATGCCACCTTATATGAATCATCCTCCTCCAGGACCTCCCCCACCTCAACATGGTGGTCCACCTGTAACTGCACCCCCTCCTCACCATTATAATCCTAACTCATTACCCCAGTTCACTGAAGATCAAGGAACTCTGAGCCCTCCATTTACACAACCAGGGGGAATGAGTCCTGGTATATGGCCTGCACCAAGAGGGCCACCTCCTCCTCCACGATTGCAGGGTCCGCCTTCTCAAACCCCACTTCCTGGACCACATCATCCAGATCAGACGAGATATAGACCGTATTACCAATGATAATAGTATTTTGAACTGAAGATATGAGGAGGAAAAAAACTTATGTATAGTCAATCTTTTAATTAAGCTTTGACTGTTTTGGGAAGGAAGAGTACCTCTTACCGAGGTAGTATAAAACACATAGGGTCTTGTTTCTTAAAGTGGTTTTAAATCTTGACCTTAAGATTGATTTCAAGTACCATACTGTAGTACAGATAAGTGGCTCAGTTGAGCACAGCTATATTTTAACATCTCTTTGTTCCCCTAGTTTAGTAAATTGACCCAGAGGTGACCATTTGTAAAAACATTGAAAAAATTTTTCATTGTTTTACTTCAAAAGTATTGTTTTGTTAAACCCAATGTTTAGTTTTTCTTGTGATACATTTTGTTAACCTGTGTAAAAGGATTAAATTTCAATATGGTTGTAAAAATGCTATTTTTATGTCAATTTAAGTGCAGCCACATACTGTTTTTTAAACCATATGTTTTACCACTAATTTCCCAAAGTTATAATAAAATACTGAAAGTAAAAATCTACTAGAATTTGCTGTAAGGCAGACTGTTAAATGATAGAGAATTATTTCACATTTTAGGCACTGAAATGTTGAGGTTTCGAGGTATAGTAAGTATACAATGCACTTCACTTGGATGCCTTTTCATTTTTAGGCAGCCTCAGGAGCACCAAAATACATTGGAATTCTAGTACTAAGATATATTTGTTCGTAATGTTAAAAGACATTACTAATTATTTGGAAAGAGATGGTCAAAGTAATCAACTCTACAGGCTTCAAGCTGGTGGGGGAATGCTGTTACTCATTAATGCTTTTTTACTGAATGGTCGGAATCACATATGCACCACACATACTGATCTTACGTAACATTATTTTATAGAACTATTTAAATGGTGTTCTTTAGATGAAATGTGTTCTGTTTTGTTCATTGTCTTAAACTGAATAGGGCTGAATAGGCTTTATGTAATTCTTCATTTCATGTTAGAGTTTGATGCTGTGTTTAAGTGGGTTCTTGTTTATAGGATTTTCAACTACAGTTTGAATGCCATGGAGGAATTTGAATAATGTATTAATGAAGGACATATTCTTGTAATCACAAATTTGCATTTGCTCAGGTTTCATTGCTGTGTGATAGGATTTTTCCTCTAACTTGAAATTTAAAAACTTTTATTTCCTATTCCTTTTGTCGGTAAAGCAGTCTGAATTTGGAACATTTTAGCATGGAGTCAACAGTGAAGACTACCAGATAATTTTGTATTGGAGAAGAGGAAATAACAGCTAAATTGTGGATTTCAGTGCTTTACATGGTGCCTTTCGAGTCAGCTTTTACATTATAGGGGCTTGTTATAGTTTAGCTAAGATGACCACTTAACAGTTTATACAGAACTCATATGTATAAATCAACATTCTTAGGATATTATTTATATCCTTTGAATAAATCCCTGTGAAGTTTTTCCTCCCCACTAAAATGGTGCATAATAAAACATGAAATATGTAGTATGCAGATATCATTTATTAGATAGTTTGTAGTATATACATTTAGAACATACTTCTTTTGACAAAGGGTGATCTGATTGCTAATTTACCATTTTATTCTGTCAGATACAGGTGAAACAAATTCTCATCTTGAATGATCAGATGCAAAATCATTTCTGAACCCTAGAGCAGAAGTTAGAAATAACAAAATGGCCGTTTCAACCTTGACTGGCCAAAAATAACTAATAAACTTTTTTGTTTTAAGTCAGGCAAGTGATTTTCTACATTTAGCAGTTTGAAAGTCCAGTGTTAATGCAATATTTCTAGTGAGAAATGCTTGTTATTAAAAGCATGGGAGTGAAGTAGTGTGAAATGGTGGTGAGTGCTTCTATCATATTACTGTAGGTACTTGGACTGGTGCAAACTTGATTCCTTTTCATCCCTCTGTTTAGGAGCTATTAAAATATTACTGTTAAAAATCCAAACCATTCTTTGTTCCATGTAATAAGAAAATAGCCAAAATGACTTTAGAGCTTCTCAGCTATTTATGAAGAGCTATCCTGCTTTTATTGAAAGTCACTAGAGTTGAATGTGGTAAGAAACCACTTAGCCTATGTATTGGATGAGAAAATCAGTATCATGATAAAATTTTGAATTAAGAGAACTCTTGTAGAGTTTTAAAAAAATGATTTATTTTCAATTAGGTTTAAGAAATCTATGTTATGCAGGGAGGCATATCAGATGAATGTTGTAGCAGACAAAAGTTTTAAATCGTGTTAGACTTGAATTCATCAATTGTTTGAATGAGGGTGGGTGGGTAGAAGGATAACAAAATTACTGTTAGTGTTTCTTTCCTTACGGAAAAAGATGTGAATCCCAGCCTTATTTCAGGGAAGCCTTTGAAGCTATGATGGACATAAGTCTAAATTAAATGTATGTATGTTTCATTATATTGCTCTTAAGACTACTGAGGTGGCAGTTTAATTCTTAAAAACAATAAAATGGAAGCATAAATACTATTTTGCCGAGATGAATTTTTATGTATTGGCACATTTGGGAGAATGCAGAATTTTCCATGTTTATATTGATACAACTTTCTACAGTAAAATTAAGTTCACTTCTAAAAGATTAAAACCATCAAGTTGAATGTTACATTTCTTCAGTGGCATGTTTATTCAGAGTATAATACAGTATTTGGGGAAATATCTGTTGCAAAGACTATAAGAAACTATATTCATTTTGCCCTGTAAAAACTACTTGCTCAAAATTAACGTGTAAATACTAATTAGATACCACTGAAATGTAAATGGAAGAGATATTTGAACATCTTTTAAACTGAATAAGAGGCTGTATGAAGTATACAGAACTGCCGAAGGCTTTGTTCTGACTAATATATTGGAAGAGTATCTTTTGTAATCTTTTTGGGAAAACTCTACAGTTCCGTCTTTCATTTTTTGAAAATGCCCCATATTATGAGTACATGAAAAAAGTGCATGAGTACTCAAAGATATTTCTTCATTAGATTAGCCGTCAAATTAGTATGTTGATGTTAAGCATATATAAACATACTATATTCTGATTGAAGTGGACTTAACTCTTCATACTGATATAAACATACTATATTCTGATTGAAGTGGACTTACTCTTCTTCACTGGTTTGTAATTTGCTAAATTATGGCCTAGAAACCAATCAGTTTGCTTAATACAGTATATGTGTAATCAAAGCAGTATCAGATATACTAGGCTTAACGAGAAGTGGATATAAGCCAGGTAAAATACTTGGCAGTGATGCTAATAAAACCTAATTTGGATTTTTAAACATCTTGTTTGATTCATGTCCCTTCAGTTTTCCATCATTGAGGGAAAAAGTTTTAAGGCAGAATTCCTAACACTTTAGTGTTTAATTTTCCCACATCCCCATCTTTAAAAATTTTGAATTTTTTGGCACCGTAGAAGCATAGGATTGAAGCGAACAATAATAAGTCATGGGTTTAGTTCTCACAATTGGGTAGGACTTATTTAAAAAAAAATCTATTCACTTAAAAATGTTAAAACTTTTTTTTTTTGGGTAAAAGGATTATTCTGGCTGTGTGATAAGATGAAGGAGGCTAAGATGGAAGCGGGGGGACCAGTCAGAAGGGTGTTTTAATAATTTACATGAGAGATAGTGGTGGTAACATTACACGTATCAAGAAGTGGGAAGTGGGTGACTTGTGGAAAGATATGCATAAAGATACATATATATGAATTATTGATTTATAAAGTTAAATACCTATTATATATGTTAGATGTGGGTGTATGATAATGAACAAAATAGATGGTCTCTGCCCTTTAGGAGCTTACATTCTAACTTTAGACCTAGGAATTGTTCTTGATAGTTGTCCTTAAATTTTCTTCAAAAATTTTCCTTATATTCAAAGTATTGTGGCCGGGACATAAATCTTAATGTTTAAAAATACATTACCAAAATACATACAAAACCATGAGAGAAAATGTATTTAATTCTGAACATTAGTATTTCCTAGCAGCTTATCTGGATATAATTGTACAATGCTAAATTAGTGACTTTGGAACAAATCTGTGGAATGCACCTATAATTATTCCTGAGTTTAGTCCTATCTTGTAATCAGATTTTAGTTAGGTTTTAATTTCTTTTGAGAAGTGATGTTTTCTAATATTTAAAAGCCTGTGTTGTATAGAGTTAGACTGTCCAGACAGATTTCTGGCTTTACCACCTGTGACTATCTAATTTAGAATAGTTACTTGCTCTTTGAGTCTTCATTTACTTTGCTTTTTTAAAAAACGGGAAATCATAGTACCGACATTATTGGGGCTCTTTTGACAGTTAAATGACTATATTTTAAAAGGAGAGTCAGTAGGATTTCCTGGTGGATTTTTTGGCTTGATCAGCTTAAGAAAAATGGAGTTGTCGTTAACTGAGGTAGAAAAAATGCTGGTAGAGCAGATTAGGGGAAGATCAGCAGATCAGCCTTGACATGTTGAAATCCTGATGAAGATGCTAGAAACATGAATTAAATATCCCTCTTTTATATTCTTGTTCATGCAGTGTAGGGTCAGCCATTTAAAAATTTTCATTTACATTTCTAAGTGGTAAGTTCCTGTGTTTAGACAAAAATATGTATCAAGTGCTTAAATAACTTATAAAATAATTTTAAAGATAAACTGCTCAACATGTATTACTTTCACACTTTCTGAATTTCTGTAATGTATTTGTCTCTTCACAAGTTGTTCTGTCTCCCAGTTGCATCCTGTCCCCTCCAATCTTGTTCTGGTTTATATAAGTTTATTTTTATCTTCCAACATGGTCTCTTGACTTCTTCCTAAATTAGGGATCAGATTTTGGTACTAGTCAATTTCCAGTATGTGCTCTGAGGCAGGCAAGTAGAGGCTCAGCCCCATGTATTCCCATTACTAGAAGCATACCCAACCTTAGTGGCCTACAAGAAAAAAACATTTAAGGATAAGGATAAGTAAACCTCTAAGGTGATAAGGTTGAATGTACTGTGATGTGGGCACAAGAATTGGAGTGCTTGTGCTTGTTTCTTGAGTTTTTTGTTTTTGTTTGGTTTGGTTTGGTTTGTTTGGCAAGAAGAGTGCAGAGGGCACCGTTGCTTGGGAAGATGGAGACCTCAGCGACAATCCTATATATAAGGCATTTGCCTCAACTTCAAACCAAATGATTGAGTAAATAGGCTCCTGTTTTCAATTTCGACTTCCTGCCCTCTTTAGAGGAGAAGTTCTTAACCCAAGATTTGTGAGGCATTTTATATGTAAATTGTGTGTGTGTGTGTATTTTTTCCCCCAAAGTTCATAGGGTGTATGAGACTCTAAGGAGTCCATGACTCAAAAAGTTAAACACTGTTATAAAGAGTGCTGTGGCCGGGCACAATGGCTCACACCTGTAATCCCAACACTTTGGGAGTCCGAGGCAGGAGGATTGCTTGAGGCCAGGAGTTTGAGACAGCCTGGGCAACATAGATCCTGTCTCTACAAAAAAATGGGAAAATTAAAGAGTGCTGATATTCTGCTTTTAAGATTGGCTATGTAAATAACCTTTATCTTACCTTTGTGTATGTAGTTTTAAGTCCAGTAGAGAAGCCCTCTCAAAAACACTAACGGAGAGTGGAAAGGTACTTTGACAACAATGTTCAGAGGTAAGATCTAAAACAGTTGGGGCAGCTTTTCCCATTGACAAAGTGGTTTGATGTTTAATAAAGGGCGTTGAATATTTTTCTGTTGGTGCTGATGTTTAATTTCTAACTATTACATAAATACAAATTTGCACCAAGAGCCACGCCAGTGGAAAAAGAGAAGCAGGTGTGCTGAATCTCCTCCTCCAGATAAATTGAGGTCTAGAGCTGTTATTCTGCCCTGTGAGTTACAAATAATAACCAGCAGTGAAAAAAGAAGAGAGTCGTACTACTTCCTGCCATCTGTTTTTCTTCTTCCCACTGAGACCCGGAAGAATTGGCTACCCATCTTTTCTTTTCACCTTCCTTGTTTTCTCATTTTTTAGCTTGTATAGTTTTCATACTAAATCTATATAGTTACAGATATTACATTAGAAGGATTGTGTTTAAAATCTGGATAGGAGGTTGGATGCTTTAAAAAACTGCTAATCATAAAATCTGAGCAAAGAAGCCTGATTACAGGGGTTCTGTTAGAAGATTCTCATGTAGCAGGTTTCCAGCCAGACCACTATATAACAGGACCCACAGCAGGCATGTTTCAGAAAGCTAACAAATTTAACAAAACATGACACATCCACTGTACAACTGATTTTTTTAATGGAAATATATTAGTATGACCTGTATAAATTATGAGATTCAAAACAGTGGCGCCACTATACTGCTAAACCTATGCATGAAGGTAGTGACTAGGATGGAAATCTGTCAGTGCTACAAAAATACGTATGAACAAAATAATTTTCGCCCTTTGATAAATCTACAAGATATAAAATTTAGAATATTTATATAATTTCATACTAGATATGTGAAAAATATACCATGCTAGAACAATCTTGTTCCAAAGTTTGAAACATATTCTGTCAAAAATACTCTTCATACAATGTATGAACTTATCAATAACTTTCTGGGTATAAAGTTGTTTTTTGTGTCATAGTCAGATGAAGATCCTTCTGAATTATATGTTGATTAGAATTTTGTTTCAACTGGCACCTGGAAGAAGACAGAAAGTTCTTGTTTTAAAATACTCGTCAAGTTCTGTTACAACAATCACATCTTAGGAGCTAGAATTTACCAGAGTTATCAGGGGTTTTTTTGTCTTGAATTTTAATGATCAAGTACCTTCCATCACTGCTTGTTTAACATAGATCCATGTGATACCACATTGTAATTCAAAGGCCTAACTTAAAGTAATGGTACAGTGTGTTGTAGCAATATCTTTCTTCACATTTATTCCAAAGGACTATGTGTGTTGGCCTGGTACATTCAGCTTTTACCCTAGTCACCACTGGTAGCCTATCCACAGCTGGTGATTTACCTTCCTTGAGGCCAAAGAGCTGGTGTTAAATGTTTCTTTTTTTAATGTGGGGAAGCCAAGGTCCACCACTGTGCTAGCTACATTTGTTAGACAATTGGTTCTAGTGTTTGGGTCAGACATGAGGTAAATGCTGTTCCTACCCTTTATCCTCCAATACTTGGTGACAATTCTGAATACAATTACTGAGGAGAGGGTTTCTGGTGCGAGACTTTTCTTATAAGGTACTCAGGCAAGGTGCCAGTTTTATTGGGTTTCTCTGGAATCTAGTCCTGGGAGACAGAATCATGGTGCTTATGTACATTCACCTCTTACCTCAGGTCTATCCAATTTTCTGGAATGGCCTTTTCATCTGACCTTTGCTACTTGATACCACTCTTAATAATGTTCCAGATTTATCTTATGCTATACATTTCTTTTTCATTTTGACTAGAAATTCCTTTTTTGAGACCTTTCAACTAAGAAATACCACCAGCCACCTGCCATGCTTGAAGACAATCATTAAATTCTTTCTCTGGTCCCTCAATCCGTTAAGTCTTTCACTAGAGGATAGAGGTGGTGTACTATAGTGAACAGAAGACTGGTCTTGTCATCAGAAAGATCTTAGTGCAATCCTGTTGGGGTCACTTGGTGTGTGACCTCAAGCAAATTAGTTAAGCTCTCTGAGCCTGTTTCCTATTTTTTTTTTTTCATTTGGAAAATGAAGATATCTTCTTTGTATATTGTTATAAGGATTGAGATAATGAATGTAATACACCTGCCATCTACCTGGCCTACAGCAGAAACCCATTTTAATTTGTGATTCTACTTTTCCCAAACTAGAAACATTGCTTTAAAGGACTGAATGTTCTAGAAATGAACATCTACAATGAAATGGGACTCTCCAGTTAAATGCTGAATTGGCAACTCACTCTAGTAAGGAAGGATAGAAACTTGTTTCGTTGCTTGACTGGGCACTGTGCTAGGGACTTCTCAAGCATCTGGCTATTGGGACGTGTGTATTCGCTTATCATTTTCATCGCTAATTCACCTGTAAATGGAAAGAGCAATACCTTCCCTGCTCTGTGGATTATTACAGGGCCGGAATAAGAGCATTGTTGTGAGTGGTTTGAAAAACAAAAGAAGATGTGCTCAATATTGCATTAATGGAGATCTATTGTCAGTATTTTTTCATCCTGTTTTTGTACGGGTCTGAGTTTCTTTTCCTGAAAACTCCCTGTGAAATTGGTTAGCATTGCTTCAGTTTTCTAGGGATGAGGCACAGAGGCTCAAGCAAGTGCTGGACTTTCTGCCACACGCAGGAAGTGGCCTCACTACTTGGAAGGGTTTTTTTTGCTGTGATGTCTAGGTGAAGATAAACCTGTTGCAGAATCTTACCTGATATACCCGATTACGTAATCCTCCATTTGTATTTATGGTAAAATCAAATTTTCCATCTTTTTCCTGAGAAAAAGAGAATGGAAATATGGATTAGGGGCTGATTTTTTTTTAATGTTGAAAAATAAAGAGAAATTTAAGGAGTGCAGATGGCTGCTTATGCAATTGTGAAAGTCACCAAAGAGCTGGTACCTGACTGGGATTAAACTTTGAAGTACTGTAATCTTTCTTCATCAAAATATGCAAAACAGCATCATGGATTGTTAAGAAAAATATTGAGTTTTTCACTTCACCATCAAAAAATTCATACCGGTTAAGCTTCTCAATGAAGTCATCTGAAGAGAAAAAAACAGCAACTTTTAGGAAGAAACAATTGTTTGGCTACCGGTTTCCCCTCGAGGCTAGTAATTTCACCTTCCATTTGCAAATGTGCATTTCATTGAGGTTTGGTTAAGTGTTTGTGGGTTGCAGTGGTATAATACCGGTCTATCTTTAGTACAATGTCTTTTGGAACTAACAAATACCTTTCTAATAAAAAAAAAAAAATTTAATGCCCTAATGTAAAAAGGAGGAAGGCAAAGGAGCAAATGAAAAACAGTAGTTCCTAGAAAAAAATTCATTTAGGCAGGAGCCTAGTGAATTGATCTCCCTGCTTAATGATTAGGGTATCAAGTGTGGCTTCTTATTAAAGTTTGGGATTCTGCCAAAATGGAACATATGTTTATGGACCAGTGATATGCTGTGGTTCTTTATTGTAGCCCATTTTCCCAAAGCTGCTGGGTTTTATGAGAAAACATCTTCCTTACCACTTACCTCTCTAATCATCTTTGAGAAATCCCATTTTTGTAGGCACTAAACAGCATTCATTTACATAGATTACTCAACCAACTATTACCTTATGTCTGCCATGTGCAAAACTCTGGCTGAGTAATAAGAAAGATCAAAAGATAAATTAGACCTGAATCTTGGCCTCAAGGAAGACAGAACATTTATATATTCCTGTAGTACTGACAGAAAACGTGTAGTGTAATAATGAGGAAAGGAGCAATCTAGTTTTTTCCTTCTCTTAGTTTTAAAATAATTCCCAGCACACAGTATGTCTTCATATTTTTTGTTGAACATATAAGAGAGATATAGATCATGTACTATGAAAATTCTGAGAAATTTTCCTCTTGGTGGGTATCTGGGAAAACTTGAGCAGATACCATCTAAAAGTGCCTAGGATTTGGAGAAAAGTGGAGGAAGAGAAGGTACACAATTATGAAGATGGATTCTTCTGTTTACAGGAAGCTTTCAGTGACGGAGAGGGAGCGTGGAGGGCATTGTGGCCACCAGGATCTGGGATGGAGTGGGTGGCGTGCAATGGGAAGGAAGGTGATAATCTTTGATAAAGACTGAAAAGAATGCCAGGCAACAGAGACAGCAGGAACAGATACTTTCCAAAATATCTGGGATGATGAGGAAAGGGTAAAATTGTTAGTAAATTAAAGGTTTCTGGGATCAAGGGGATATTTTTAATTATAAGGAAGCCTTGACAATGGTTGAACTAATTTTCACTCCCACCAACAGTGTATAAGCACAGTGTGGCGATTCCTCAGAGAGCTGAAGACAAAAATACCATTTGACCCAGCAATTCCATCACTGGGTATATACCCAAAGGAATATAAATCATTCTGTTATAAAGACGCATGCATGCATACATTGATTGCTGCACTATTCACAACAGCAAAGACATGGACTCAAATGCCTATCGATGATAGACTGGATAAAGAAAATGTGGTACATATACACCATGGAATACTATATAAAAACATATAAAAAAAATTTTAAAAACCCACTATCCTTTGCAGGTACATGGAGTTGGAGGCCATTATCCTTAGCAAACTAATGCAGGAACAGAAAACCAAATACTGCATATTCTCACTTGTAAGTGGGAGCTAAATGATGAGAACATATGGACACATGGAGGGGAACAACCCACACTGGGGCCTATCGGAGGGTGAAGGGTGGGAGGAGGGAAAGGATCAGGAAAAATAACTAATGGGTACTAGGCTTAATATCTGGGTGACGAAATAATCTATACAATAAACCCCCATGACACGAGTTTACCTATGTAATAAACCTGCATGTGTACCCCTGAACTTAAAAGTTTTTTTAAAAAGTCTTAAAACTAGAATATGTCTGTATATTTTAGGGACAGGATCCAGTAGAAAGGGAGAGATTAAGGATGCAATTTTATACTTTTCGAAGGACCTGTGTACCACTTATCTCCTCTCCCTAAAAAGCTCCCCCTAAGTACTGTCAAGGTTGACTGCCTCACTTCATAATAGTCTCTACTCAAAATGTCATATTGCTGGACATCCCTGATCACCAGTTTTTCTTTCTCCCTCCCTCCCTCCCTCCCTTCCTTTCTTCCTTCCTTTTTTCTTTCTTTCTCTTTCTTTCTTTCTTTTCCTTTCTTTCCTTCTTATTTTGTCTTCTTTCTTTCTTCTTTCTCTTTCTTTCTTTCTCTCTTTCTTTTCTTTCTTTCTTTCTTTTTTTTTTTTTTTTTTTGATTTGAGACAGGGTCTTGCTCTGTCACCCAGGCTGGTGTGCAGTGGCACAATCACAGCTCACTGCAGCCTCGACCTCCCAGGCTCAAACGATCCTTCCACCTCAACCTCCTGAGTAGCTGGGACTACAGGCACATGCCACCACACCCAGCTAATATGTTTTTTTTTTTTTAGAGACGGGGTTTCACCATGTTGCCCAGGCTAGTCTCAAACTCTGGGACTTAAGTGATCTGCCTGCCTCAGCTTTCTGGAGTGCTAAGATTACAGGCATGAGCCACCGCTCCCAGCCTCTGTTTCTTAACTCTGCTTTTTTCTTAGCACTTATCACTACCTGAAATATGCTTTTGTTTGTTTATTATGTGGCTTTCCTATGAGGCTATAAGCTTCATGAGGACAGGGGCTTGTCAGATTCACTGCTGTATTCCCAGCACCCAGAACAGTGCCTGATAAATAGTAGGTATTCAATAAGTCTTTACTGAATGCCCATCATGTCCTAGGATCTAGAGAAGAGACAGGGAAAAGGTAAGCAAGAACAATACCTGCCCTGGAAGAGATAAGAGTCTAGTAGGGACAGAAACTGAACTGCAAAATTATGTGATATGTGCGTATTCTGTAGATACAAACCGTCTGAAGACCCAGTGCTCTGCCTGGGGAAGCAAGAATATTTTCAGTTATTGTCGGAAAAATTCCTGAAGAAGCCTTCTTTCAGAAAATGGGATAGGAGAGCATTATAGGGATGGACAAGGATATTAGTTAGAAAGTCCTTCTAGAAGGCCTAGTTGAGAAGTGAGAAGGGTCTAGATTAAAGTTCTGGAAGTGGAGAGGAAGAGACTGATTTAAGAGGAAATATTTATAGGACCTTGGTGACTCACTGACTAGAGGGAAGGAGAGGAGAAATTGGTGATGGTTTCAGGGTTTCTATCTGGAAAACTAGGTAAGCAGCGATGCAGTGATTGTGATAGGAAAGAAGTATTTTTGGGAGGGGGAATCATATACGTAGTTTTAAAAATGTCTATCTGAGGTGCCTGGGGGACGTCCACAGTCGAGTTCATTGGTCTACAGCTCAGAAGAAAGATCTGGGCTGGAGGTATAGTTTGGGGATTCATTAACAAGTAGATATACATGAAATCATAAACATGTAGGAAATTGACTAGAAAGAATCTGTGGAATTAGAACTATGGTATAGAGTGTAAGGTTGAAGCTTGGAGGAGACTGAAAGTGGGAGAAGAACCAATGTCAGACCCTGAGGAGATGTTTGAGAGGTAGGAGGTGAATCAGAACTGTCCTGCCAGAGTCAGGGAGGGAGAGAGTTTCAAAGACAAATGCTAGAGAGAGTGCCAGATGCTCAAGTAAGCTGCTGCAGAGGGACCTGAGACGAAGGCAGTTAATCCTGACAATCTGGACATCGCTGATAACCTTGGCAAGGATGGTCTCATCAGCAGGTGAAGCTAAACCAAATTGTTATGGGCTGGAGAGTGCAAAGGAAGGGAGGAAGAGAGACAGAAAACAAGGCTACCTTTTCAGGAAGTTTAGTGTGAAAAATAGTTAACATATTCCTCCTTTGTTGCCTATGAAATCAGGATTCAAATTGTAGAATGTATTTAATTACATATCAACATAACTAAAATACAAAGATGCTGTTTCCATAGGGATTTTTATTGGGTTGGCTGCGTATTAGATTTTCATCATGATTATATAAAATACTCATTCTTTGGAGAGGCTGTCTAGATTGAGAGTTGGCAGTGAGCCTGAAGTGATTGTCAGAACATAAAACAAAAATAAAGCCACTTACCATCAGTTCCAACGATATACACATCTACCTTGATCCTGATAAATTCTTGCAAAATCTGTTAAAAAGAAAAGTATATCTTCCTTAGGGAACAGTTTCACTTGTCAGAAATATAAAGAAAACAATCAGAATTATACCTTACGGGTGATATATTGCTTTTAGAAGCTTTAACATTTTAAAAAGAGATAATAGTGTCAAGAGATACTAAAGTTAAAAACAAGGCTCTATGACAGAAATAAACCCAAACAAAGGAGCCCTTCTCCTCAGTAAGAAGTTAAAAATGATAATTCTTGAAGGAAGTATTATGGGAAAATGTTGTGCCTCAAACTCATAAGAACAACTCTGATTTAATTTTAAAATAGTGTCTTCTTTGGGATGATCTCAACTAGAGCTTTCTTGCTACATAAAAGTTTTAAAAAAGAACCTATGGACCATGAGTTGCTAATTATTCTTGTCCACAATGAATGGATGTATCTAGCACCAATGAATCTTTATACATTTTTCTGGTCTCTAGGCTAAGAACAAATACCAGTAGTGATATGAGTAAGATCATGTGAGGTAAGAAAAGTAGCTTATATTGTTTGATTAGGTTAGATGATCATTAATATCATTGCCATCATCAGTAAACACTTTCAGAACCTCTTCTAGGCACTTAACTAAGAATTAGAGCCCCTGTCCTTTGTGTTATACTGCTAGAACCAAAAAATAAATGTGTGTGTGTGTGTGTGTGTGAGTGAAAATGCAGAAACAAAAGCTAAAGTAATCAAAAGCTAAAATAAACAAAAACCAAAACCAAAAAAGAAAAGAAAATGCAAGTAGACTTGAGAATTGCATGATGTTAACATTTAAAAAAAATTCTTCCATTTTCTAATTTTGTATCCAGTTCACCCATGCTTAATAGGTCTTATCTTCAGTCAGCTCTCACTTGGGCAGATTTTTGTGGAAACCCAAGAAAAAGAGAGAAAGATGTAGAATTTCTTAAATTTTCTTTTTATATGTTTCTGCATTTCTGTTAGAAACTAATTTATTTTAGAAACGTGATTAATCTGTGGAAAGAAAACAGACTGCAATCTGATTGTTTCAGTCGTGTTTTGAAATCACGTGACATTTATTCTCTCATATATCTATTTGGGTTTTAGCCAAGTGAAATTTCATCAGCTTATAATAGATGAGGATAAAACAAAAGGATCCACTCTTACATTTTTTCCCAGGACCCTTCCAGATCTTCTCTGATTTCAGAATAATTTAGATACAATGCCCACAAAGATTTGAAAACAGCACAGAATTGAAATTTGAAAGGAATGTGAGCATAGTTGTCCACCAGCAGATTCAGCATACATTAGAACTGTAGATTTGATTCCCTTCAATATAGTACCCAGTCTCATGGAAAATGCCCTTTTCAAGAGTCCACTGAACACCACCTTTCCCTCCATGGAATACTCTAAGATTATCATTTACTTCTAATTAAATGTATGTTACCTAAAGGAGCATCCTTCCACAAATACAGTTTTTTGTTGTTGTTGTTTTTGAGACAGAGTCTCACTCTGTTGCTGGACTGCAGTGGTGCAATTTCAGCTCACTGCAATTGCCACCTCCCAAGTTCAAGCTGTTTTCCTGCCTCAGCCTCCCGAGTAGCTGGGATTATAGGTGCACGCCACCACACGCAGTTGATTTTTGTATTTTTGGTAGAGACGGAGCTTCACCATGTTGGCCAGGCTGGTCTTGAAGTCCTGACCTCAAGTGATCCACCCACCTCGGCCTCCCAAAGTGCTGGGATTACAGGCATGAGCCACTGTGCTCAGCCCACAAATACACTTTTTTTTTTTTACCTTTAGTCATTGATTGGTTGTTTCCATTAAGAACAAAGAAATTACCGATTTAAGGCCCCTCATTGAAGAAACATCAAGAAAGGACACTGCTGAAAAGTCGAGAATGAGGCTGTGGAGGCTGATTTTGGGGACCTCAATGTTGAGAGGAAGATCATCATTCCAGTCAATCTGGAAAGGCAGGTCTGTGGTATTGATTGGCTGGTCCAGTACTTCTATCTGATTGTTGTCCAGCTCTTCGTCGGAATCTTTTATGGTGTCAACAGTACATAGAAATCCTTTCTGCAGGAGAGGATAACAAGCATGAAAACTGTGACCAAGAAAAACATTGTGTATGTCAGAGATAGCCAGTGAGTTTCAGAAGCACTGATTCTGAGTTGAGCCAAACGATGGGATTGGACTAGGTGTGGTGGCTCATGCCTGTAATCCCAGCACTTTAGGAAACTGAGGTGGGAGGATAACTTGAGCCCAGGAGTTTGAGACCAGCCAGGGCAACATGGCGAGACTCCATCTCTGCAAAAAATAAAAAAATTAGCCAGGCGTGGTGGCACATGTGCTTGTGGTTTCAGCTACTTGGAAGGCTGAGGTGGGAGGGTCGCTTGAGTCTGGGAGGTCAAGGCTGCAATGAGCTGTGATCACACCACTGCGCTCCAGCCTAGGCCACAGAGTGAGACACTGTCTCAAAACAACAACAAGATTGTAGACAATTGTGTTTGGTAGTTTTCCCAGGAGAATAAAAATTTTAGGGAGACCCTCAAAACGATGTCATTTTAAAATATAACACTCATTGACACATGAAATCCCTTGTTTATCTGGCATTTCATTTAAAGGAATGGAACTAACACCTTGAATCATCCTTTACTAAGCTTTTAGCTATAATGCATAGAAATGTGGTCAAGTAACTTACTGGTGTCACTTGTAGCAAGCCTTGCTTCTGCAGTTTTCGGATTTTCCTCAAAGCTTTGTTGCGCTTGCGTAGAATTCGAAGTGGACTAAAGCCAACCTGAGAAACCCATTGCTGTGTTACAAGAGTACTGAATATTCTGTTATTTATATAGCATAATTTTAACTACTTTAAGTGGAGTGATTTGAGGGATTGGGACAGATAATAAAAATATTTGTGACAAAATTTAAAAGTGGTTTAAACAACATCAGCAACAACATTGGGTCACACCCATGCTCTGCTCCACCTGTATGCAGTTATCAACAGTCAAAAGCTTTTGTATAACACAGTCCAGGATTCATCCATAAATTATACATGAATGGACATAAACTCTATTTGAATCTGTTTGTGTTTGGAACCTACACAACTCTTAAGGAATTTTATTTTACTTATTTTCTATTTATTGAGTACGAGTGGCACCTACATAAGTGTTCTGCTTGTATGTAATTTTTATCTTATTAAAATTTATAATTGTATGTTATTTATTATTGTATAATTTTATTTTATAATTTTAGTATTATATTTGAGGCTAATCTTTGTTTTTTTAACACTAATGAATTCTTATTGCTGTAATATTTAGTTACAGATAAATAAGAGAGGAGGATCAAATTACATAATAAAAAATCCTTGGCCAGGCGTGGTGGCTCAAGCCTCTAATCCTAGCACTTTGGGAGGCCAAGGTGGGAGGATTGCATGAGGCCACGAGTTCAAGGCCAGCCTGGGCAACAAAGCAAGCCCTCCTCTCTACAAAAAATTTAAAATTTAGTGGGGTGTAGTGGCACATGCCTGGAGTCTCATCTACTTGGGGGCTGAGGTAGGGGGATGGCTCAAACCCAGGAGTTTGAGGTTGCAGTGAGCTGTGATGATGCCAGCCTGGGTGACAAAGCGAGACCTTGTCTCAAAAAAAAAAAATCCTTGACAAAAAATATAGTTAGATGGAAGTTTACTAGAGTAATCGAAAAGGGCAGTACAGAAAACCAAATATACAATATAATCTCATTTTGCAAACAACAACAAAAAACTCGGTAGAAAAATATCGGATGCATATCAAACTAATAATAATAGTTAAGGTTTAAGGCAGAGGCTCTATGCAAGGTACAGAGTAGACCAAAGGCATGTTTCAAGAGGGAGGACTGAGCTTTTTTTCTTAACTCTCAAGACTGCTTCCTTGTCATCATCTCTCCAGTTTGCCAGGGACACTCAGTATTTATTGTTATTCAGTATTAACTATTCATTTACAACTGTTATAGTGAATCTCTTTGAGAATGTGGTCAAATATTAAATGCTCCTTCACTGTTTCTGAAGTTGATGCCCAAAGAAAATCTGTAGGATGACACTTACTAAAAGCTAGCAGCCCAAAACTTGGTAAATTTCTTTTACTCTACATCAGAATTTGAGAAAAGGATTCTTCTATATTAGATGTCATCTGAAGAGGCTTATTTCCCAACCTATTAACAAACTCCCCATAAGGTAATTTCATCTGCTGTGGGACATGGGACAAAAAATACTGGCACAACCCCACCTCAACATATGTGACACAACCCAGCCTCAACAATGACCTTACAGAACAATGACATTCCCAGATATTCAGTAAGATTACAAGGAAAAAAATTAAATAACCCCAAACCTTACAGCATCGATAAGTTTCTGCCTAAAGAAACCAATGTTTGCAAAGTAGATAGGAGATGGACATCTGAAAATTTTCACTCCTTCTGGCTCATACATCTATAAGGCAGAGAAGCATTGTTAGGTGGTGCCCATTAGATCCATAGTTAATATCATTTAGCAAGTCAAAGAAAAAAATGAATCTCCCTTACATCATAATAATCTTTTTTATTCTTATAGATGTTGCTTCTTCCAATATTAGCCAGTGTGCTGCATTTTGGACTGTAGGGAGAAAAACACCAAGTAAATCATTCATGTATGTTTGTTAAGCCTATAAGGCTAACACTGATTTTTTTTCCAGCATACCAAAGCAGGCTCACTTTTCAAAATGTAAAAGGTTGGGGAATCATCATGCCATCAGAGACTCTGGAAGGTGAACACCTTGTTTTACTTATCTTTGTATCCTCTCACAGCACCTAAAAAGTGCCTCTCATTTGTCATGTTACAGTTTACAAAGCAACTCCTTATGCTTTTGCCATTTTGATTGTGAATATCACAGTTATTCCATGAGGTAAGGCAGATATGATTACCCAGTTGTATGGATAAGGACATGGAAAAGTAAAATGACTTGCTTATGACCATTCATTGTCTCTATGTTTGATGGGTTCCCAGTAAAAAATGGAATGAAATATAAATAAATGAAAGAGTTCAGGAGTATTTCAATATGGATGTATTCCATCAGTCAGGGATTGACTTTGTGATAACAATTTCTGTTCTAGAACTCCTTAGTTCCCAAGGAAGCCTCTTTTTCTGTCACACCATGTAATTCAAAATAGGCTCAGCAACCACATGGTAGTGATGTTACATGGCAGAGATTTAAAAAAATCAAGGTTGGTCGCCATGGCTCATGACTGTAATCCCAGCACTTTGGCAGGCTAAGGTGAGCAGATCACCCAAGGTCAGGAGTTCACGAACCAGCCTGGCCAACACGGTGAAACCGTGTCTCTAGTAAAAATACAAAAATTAGCCAGTGGCAGGCACCTATAGTCCCAGCTACTTGGGAGGCTGAGGCAGAAGAATTGCTTGAACCCAGGAGGCAGAGGTTGCAGTGAGCCGAGATTGCAGCATTGCACTCCAGCCTGGGCGACAAGAGCGAAACTCTGTCTCAAAAAATAATAAATAAACAAATAAAAATTAAAAAGATGCTTGGACTGAATGATTATTAAAAATCAAGAATTCCAAATGGCTTTTGTGGAATTTTAAGGTAAGAGGGACCTTTGAGAAGTTCTCTAATCCAGCTCCATATTTTAAAGGTACGAGTGCAATCTAACAACCTATAAAGAGGAAATCCATCCACTAGATGGAAGGAATCTCACAATCTCAGTAACACATTTCCATGTTTAACAAGTACAAGGCAAAGACATTAAGCCTGCTTGGAATAGAATTACTTCTGGTTTATAGCTGGGCGAATAGACTCAGAGATTTATATGATTTATTTGAACTGGAGTCAAAGCCAGAAGCAGACCAACAGCAGGTCTCCTCCCTGGGCTGATGTTCCAAAGCTGGGCCACGCTATTGCCCTTCAGGCCTTGAGATGAGCAACCGGAGGGAGGATAAACTGACCCATCCTGATAGAAATGCACACCTATCAACCAACTACTGTTCTCTTAGCCAGTGACATTTTTTTTTCTCTTCTGATGTGGGCAGGTCCGAGCCTGCCAGGATGCAGAGCACTTTGAGCACTCACAATTGGGTCCTGAACACGATGGTTAGCAGTTGAAATGCCACACTAGCTGCCAGGCCTAACCCGAGTCCCAGGACAATGGCGAAGATGAAGGTCATGATCCAAATTAACTGTGAAAAGAAGGCAACACGTACACTACAATTTACTTTGATTGAAGTACAATGTCGAGACGGGGTCTTTTAAAAAAACTCTTTTTTTTTTTTTTTTTTTTTTGTAGAGACAGTGAGACCTTGTCCGTATAAAAAGAAATTTAAAAAATTGCCAGACGTGGTGGAAGTTGAAAGTTGTCATCTTGCGCCAGGGAGTAAAGTGCACAGAAGACACTTTTCCCAAGAGGTCATTTCTGCTGGCTCAGGTTCTGGGCCACAAAAACACACACAAATATAAGAGGAGTCAAAGAAAGTGTATTTATTTCTAATCCCATCTCCAACTCACTTAGGAAATGGAATTATCTTTCACAGTGATAATTATAATTGCAAAAACCGCAATTACTTTTGCACCAACCTAATAGAACCAGGTGCTGTTCATTAAAATCAGCAAATTAGACTGGGCGTGAAGGCTCACACCTGTAATGCCAGCACTTTGGGAGGCTGAGGTGGGAGGATCACTTGAGCCCAGGAGTTCAAGACTAGCCTGGGCAACATAGTGAGAATCTGTTTCTACAAAAAATAAAAAAAAATAGCTGAGGATGGTGGTCTGCAGCTGTAGTCATTGCTACTCAGGAGGCTGGGGCAGGGGGATTGCCTGAGCCCAGGAGTTTGAGGTTATAGTGAGCTAGGATGGCACCATTGCACTCCAGCCTGGGTGACAGAGGGAGATCCTATCTCTTAAAAAAAAAATCAGCAAATTAACTGGTAGAGCTTATACTAATGTTTTACTCTTGGTCTGCTGATTTAATTAATGGTTGCTATCTTTATAAGAATTTTAGCGTGCCAAAAGGGTGTTAAAATGCCCCACAAAAGTAAACCAAGTGTAGTTTACTAGTTACGATCTTTAAATACCTAAGGGTATGTTAACAGGCATTTTTACACCACAGACTTTGACCCTGTTAAAATAGCAAAGCATGTGAGAGCAAGGGGGAGCCTTTCCAAATGAGAGTATTTCCAAAAGGAATGTTCAGAAATTAAGTTCTTCACAGATTTGTGGAAACAAACACATTATGTAATGAAGAACAGAAGCCATGCATACCCTAAATTCAGAGAGTTTCTGTGGTATTTGGGATTACTGCAAGAACTTTTAGAATAGGCCTAAGGAAGTTCTAGACTAGTGTTTCATGGAGCCCATTCTTTTAAGTTAAAAGTAGCCCATTTAAAAAAATTAAAGTCCCAGAAAATGATCATTAGAGTATGCAATTTAAAAATAGCAAATAAAACAAACTAAGGTTTTTTTGAATGGATATATAGAAACAAAATTTCTATATTTTGTTTACAATATAAACATACATTTCACATTAGCGTTAAAATGCTATTGTGATTTATCTCTCTTTCAAATACTATTGCCTCTACTTACACAATCATATTTATCCTTTCGCCACAATCTGCCTATTTCAGCAAACTGCATCAGCATTCCCTTTAAGTTTCCCAGTGCTAAAGCTGCCAGGACGGACTGTGAAAAACACAAACATCAGATGTACTTTAAGTTAATGAAATAAACCATATGGAAGCGAAGGTGAAGGCTATAGATAAGTGTGTGCTTTAAAGGGCCTCAAAGCAAATCAAAGCATACACCCCTTTCCGGTGTGCGATGCCACACAAGACACACCAGAACTGGGACTCTGACCTGTTCCTATGAATGACTTTGTCCCCACAACAGTGACAAGGCCTAGGCTGCTCTTGTGATTATGAGATAGATGATCTGATGGCGTTTAGTAGCCTGCACCTTGGGACAGAGAAAGGCAGACCTTCAGACCTATGAGAGATAAACACTTGGAATAAACTCCTCCCAAGCAGAGACAGTCAGTCTAATGTGTGTTTGTTTATTGGAGTCAAGGAGATGGGGGTTGCTCTTTGCTTAAAAAAAAAAAAATAGCTTGGGGAGCTTGAGGTCCTGGAATGAGATGACTTGAGGCGGGCTTTCTGGGACAGCATGAAACATATCTATCTAGTTCCTGCTATATCCCCAGAACCTACTATGTTAAATGCATACAGGAGGGGCTTTAAAATTAGTCAGTGAATGAGTGGCTGAGCCAATGAATGAATATTTCCCAGGCCAGTACTAATCCCTACAGCCACGCTTCAGGCTTCCAATTCTTCCACAGCCAGAATGTGATCTTTTGTCTTGCAGGAATTGTGATAGTTAAGGTGAAAAATGCTGAATAGCTAAGTAAATTCTCTTCGTTCTTTGGATTTTATCGTAATTGTAGGAACATGCCCCTCACTGTCCGTTCCCTCTGCCAATTTATTTTATTCTGAATGGAGTATGGAACTTGTATACTGCTATACCATGAAAACACAATGTACAAAGAAAAGCCAGACACAGTTTTTATTTTTATATCTTGAGGACAGTTGAACTGATCTGCCTATTTCTAATTTTCACAGGTAATCCTTATAATATAATATCTAAGCAATTAATTTTACTAACTGTGAGAATAGAGGTCACAGTTTAGAAGAAATATGGTCTTAAGTGATTTTTAAAAAATTTGGCACGCAAGTGAATGCCAGTTAAAAAATGGTGAAAATTGAATAAAGTCTGTAATCTACTTAACATACTATACTAATGTATAGTACTGATACTGTACTACAGCTACGTAAGATGTCACCATTGTGGTAGCTAGGCGAAGAAGTCAGAGGACTGTACAACCGGCTTCTCCATTTTGCAGGACTTTTAATTCTCTAAGTATAAAATATGTCAAGAGACACCTGTGCGAAGAGACATTTTTTTTTCACGGGCATTATTTCCCACCTAGTCAGTATTCTACGGAAAAACAATTTGAAATAATTTACGATGACATACATATATGACAGAGTACTTTTAAAGTAAAGATTACAGAGCATTAAGAAATCATAGAAAGGAAAGGGGGATAATTTCCGCAGGAATCTGGTATCCGTACTGCATTTGATATAAAGGATTAAATGAAGAGAAAATGCTTAGAGCTCTGCTGACATGCAGTGAGCACTCAACAAATATCTATTATGAGCTTTTATTATGGGTTATTTTGCCTTCATATGATAAAAAGAAGCAAAATAGTTATTTGGGTGTTTGAAACAAAGACATTCCTGACCGCAATGGCCTAAAAAGAACATATCACAGGACCCTTTATAAAAGGGGCTTTGATTAAATCTTGGACAAGATTTGGTAATTATTCCTTTAGTGTCTCCAAATAGATGTGAGCTAGGTAGAACTCAAGTGTATACCCGGGGAGAAGCATGAGAGGGTGGAGTTCTCTCTGTAGGGGTGAGTGTGTGTGCGTTTATTTTTATTGAGATATATTCTTCTATTTCTTTAGTGGTGACTTTTTCATTCCTTTTATGCCACTTATTTTGAAATCAGAAGTATAGCCTATGGAGAATGCATATTTTTGGCAAATTGTTCTCTGCCCTGCTTGAAGATGGATTTGGTCAGTGAGCTTTTTGAGATGACCACACTGGGAGTCCAGAAACCTGGGACCAAAGTCACCGTTCGGCTACCAACCAACAAGGAAAAAAGGCCTAGGTAACAGCCAATAGACATTGGTGGGCTGTATCATATCTCTATATCCTTTGTAGCCAGGAGTGTAATACAATGTAGAATAATAATAATATTAACAATAATGACTATCATTTATCAAGTATTTATCATATGCCAAACCCTCAGCTAAGTAGTTCACATACATGATCTTATTTATTTTTATAGTCACTCTGTGTAGTGGGTATTATTTCCCTTTCTATTTTACAAATGTGGCGCTTGAGGTTCAGCAAGATTAAGTAATTTGCCCAAAATCACACAGATAATAAGTAGCAGAGCCAGGATTAGAAGCAGGTCAACAGGGCTCCATGTACCATCACAAAATTATATTAAAACCACAAGGAACAATATATTTACTGTCATCTTGTTTCCTAGAGAGCCTTTGCTTTCCAGGGTCTGATGGTATGTTTTATATCTGAGTGCTGCAGCAATTTACAAAGTATTAAACTAAACCCTCAAGCTTATAGGCAGAGGAGCATGAGAGTAGGGCTGGGAGGTCTGTGCTGGCTGTTCACTCCCATCCCACAATCCAACAGTGTTGGTCTTGGGGTTAAACCAAAGTTCTAGAAGCTTCAGGGTGTCTTCCTAAGAACGAGTTGTGTGGCTGGTAGTGCCATTCTCTGAATTAGATAGAGGGCCTGATTACCTTAACCTTTAAGAAAACCTCTACTCAGTCCATGCATGTTGAAGGTGCGGTTACAGGGTGCCCTCCTATTTCAACATTAATTCTACTTGGGGCTATGCACATGCAAAGTGTAGAGGAGATAAGGCGGGTTGGGCATCTATGTTCCTAACATTCAGAAAACGTTGCCAGCAGAAAAGAAATATTTTTGGTCACACAGAGGATTGGCCAAGAAGAGTACTTGAGAGTTTGTCATTACCTCATTTCCCCTAGTTTAGTTTGTGCTTTCAGAATTTAAGAACCGGGGTCCTTGATTTACCACCAAAAGTAGAGATGCTATCCAAAGACAGTGTTACCTTTTGTAGAGGCGCCAGGAGAAATCCAATGGCTAGAACGACAATCAGCACGATGATGGCACCAATAAGCCCAGCAATCTGGGAGGATAAAAAAATTATCATCACCAACTCAACTTTTCCCCGGCTTGAATTTCCTAGTTACTAATGCTAGGACAGTGCTTGCAGCAAAGATCTTAACATACCTGTGTTTTGCCTCCTGTGCTCTCCTGAACTGCTGATCTGGAGAGGGCAGTACTCCCAGCAAATCCTCTGAATACTCCACAGACTATGTTACCCAATCCCAAGGCTATTAACTCCTGACAAGAAAACAAGAAGGAACCTTTTTCAGAAGTGGCACCATTGATATTATGTGTGCAAAATATTATTTAAAGTTGCCCAATGAGACCCAGTGTAGTTTGTATACTTACCTGATTGCCATCAAGTGGATAATCATATTTGAGAGAATAGACGCTGGCAACTGAAAAGGCGACTGCAAATGCAACCATTGCGATGCCGAAGCAATCTCCTATGGTGTTTTGGAAAGTCTGCACGTCAGGTGTCATAGGAGGCTGAAATCTAAAATTGAAATTAAGCAAGTCTGAATGTCACCAACCAATTCATAAACTGATATAACCATTGGGCAAATCAATGAATGAATGCAATCTAGGCTGAGTTGTGTCTCACTTTGGAGTATGATTAACGAGAATTTATCTCCACTGACAACTTTGGAATCTGCTTTCTTAATGCTGAAAAGCAACACTGCCTGAATTTGGTAAAAGATTGCAAATTCAATCCAAGGATAGTGGTAAATCAGATATGATTTTGCCAGTAAAACCACACTATAATGTGCGTGTGTATTCTTATAAGCTTCCTGCAAAATGTCTTCCATTCCACTTGTATTGTTACACTGGGTTGCAAAGCATCACTCAAAATGCTCCCAATAGTTATCCATACATGAAGTCCTTTGAGCAAACACAATTCCGAGACAAGGAAAGCAAAAAAGTCTTCTTTCCGTTGATAATAATAACCTTTCATGGAAAACTCCTGGCAAATAGATGGGCCTTGGACTCTGCCCTGCACTTCACAGAAATGCTAGAGCCAACTGTGACCCTAATGGAGAGTGGGTTTCTCTTTAAAGTGATATATGTCAGAGAAACCTTCAACTCATAGGGCATACTTCTGTGCTTAAGCCTCATGAACGCAGACCAGTTCAATTATATTTACTAATTGTATCATAAAAGGTGGATGTATCTCAAGCTTAACATCAATTTACTAAAATGTTCCACTCCTATAAGCATCTATTTCTGACATCAGACTTATTGGAAGTGGGTTAATTAGGTCCAATCAACTCTTTCTGAATTGCTGTTCCACATTTTGTGAATATCTATGGTAATACATTTTTAGCTCTAATTTTGAAGTACTATTATACCATAATTTTGAAGAAGTACTATTATATCTGATGCCATTATAAATCCAAAAGTTAGCTTGGAATGTTTTTGTTTTTTAATAACCAGGACCTTATTATTCTTTTGTTCTGGTCTCTGAACACCATAGACAGAGTGATGTGATGAAGATTTACAGTCTAAAGACTTGGGTTCATTTCCTGGCTCTGCCACTTGCCCTTCCCGAGTCACAATTTCCTCATTTGTAGAGTGAGGATAATAATGCTTGTTCTCTGTTTTTTTGAGATGGGGTCTCCTCTTTCCCAGGCTGGAGTGCACAGCTCACTGCAACCTCCACCTTCCAGGCTCAAGAGATCACCCCACCTCAGCCTCCCAAGTAGCTGGGACTACAGGTGCATGCCACCACGCCCAGCTAATTTTTGTATTTTTAGTAGAGACAGGGTTTTGCCATGTTGGCCAGGATGGTCTCGAACTCCTGACCGCAAGTGATTCACCCGCCTCGACCTCCCAAAGTGCTGGGATTACAGACGTGAGCCATGGCGCCTGTCCTTGTTCTCTTTTCTTCACAGTTTAGTGGGAGGGTCAAATAATAAATGCAAATACTATTTACACACTGTAAAACACAAAGTGCCTGTCAGCTATTATTATAGGATCCCTCTGGAATCTGAATATACTCCTTGTGTTTCCTTTACTGTTTCAATGAGCACTTTTCTTCAGCCAAATTATTTGTATTTAGTGTATGAGACTTTGCAAAATAACTTCTAAGGTGGCATACTCATGAACAGTAGGTTAGCAATAATTAATAATCACTACCTTCCAGTTATAGTCTATTTGCAATCAACAAAAACTTAAAATACCCATTCAATCATCACCCAGAAAAAAAACGGAGAGTAAAAAGCTCAAGTGCTTGCTACCTAATTTAGGTGTTAAACTAGTAACAATAGTAGTGTAATTTGAACATTTATTGTAAGTCAGGCACTTAAGCATGTTACATGTATTAAGTCACTCAACTCTTAAAAGAATCCTACTTGATAGCTATTATTTTTAGCCTCATTTTTACAGCCAAGAACATTGAGGCACAGTTTTTGGTAATGTGCTTAGCTCAGAAAGTGAGTCAGAATCAAATCTCAGGTACTCTGCCTCTAGAACACTGGAGCTTACCTACTAGGTTACACTGCCACTCTTTTGAATGTAATGGTTACCCGTTGCCACACCCCACACACTGTGGAGAGAGGTACACTGACATTGAAAATACACTCACTAAACAAGACTGTTGTTGAGGTATTTAAGGTGTAACTCAGTGATCTTAAGTTTATCTTTTATTTTCCAAGCCCTTCTGACAAGATCCTGTTTGGTTTTGCAAGTATTTATTTTTTCTATTTGGTTTATGTCTCCCAAGACATTTAAGTAAAGTGAAATCACTTCAAAGTGGCAGAATAGAAGGAAACCCTAGAAACAGTCTTTCAGTTTCAGCCTAATTTCCACTTTAAAACTTTAAAAATTAAAAGTGATGCTTGAGATTCATGAAATGTAACACACGAAGATCTGGTAATAAAAAAATTTTTTTTCTTTAAAAAAATTAAAAGAACATATATTTGCCTTTAAAAGAATGTGGCTGTTTTAAAGTAAAAAAAAAATTCATATAAATGTTGATTTCTCGAATTCTCAAATATGTGTTAAGCATATTTTAATATTTTAAAAAAACAAAACAAAACAAAACAGGAAAACAACTTTTCCTTGGTAAGTTGGAAGAAACTGATGCTGTGGTTAGAAGAAACAACACAAAATGATCTTCCTTCTCAATTCACTAAATGTAATGAAATACATTTTAAAATTCTTGTACAAATTGGACTTCTCATCCTTTTGCAGTGGGAAAAGTTGCTCTGCCCTTGTTTTGAATCTGATCAGGAGAAAGGACAGAGTGTGCCTATCTGGACTGCTCACGTGGAGTGCCTGTGTTCCTTCAGTGTCTTCTTTGAACTTTCAGAACTTGGCTCCAGTAACTTCAAACAAAGCATTACATATTGTTTATAGTAATTTATGGACAAGGAAATCTGGTTTCACTTGATGTTTCTTTAAGAGGAGAAGCAGTTTACTTTGCCTATATTTCTTTATTGTATTATTTATATATTTTTTAAAAAACAAGAGATGGGGGTCTTGCTGTGTTGCCCAGACTGGTCTTGAACCCCCGGGCTCAAGTGATCCTCCCACCTTGGCCTCTCAAATTGCTGGGATTTCAGGCATGAGCCACCACGTCTGGACTTACTTTGCTTATTTTTATACTTTCACTACTTTGCTAAATTTTACTTTCCTGTGAGTTTCTACTGGTCTGTGTCCCTGCTTGTCTTGTTTGTGAGTTCTTCCACAAGGAGAAGCCTTCTGATATTAAGAACTGCATTCACTGTGGGGAGGCTGAAAAAAAAAAAAAAACAACTGCACACCCTGCCTTTCTTTGTAGCACCTTCCTAGAAGGAAAGCAGTGAGCCTTCCTTAGGGATGCAGGGTGCAGGGAGGATTCTGATGAGGGTTACCTGCAGGCTGACCTGCAGTTCGGATTGTACCTCTCCTGTCACTACTGCTAACTCTCTGCTTAGTGCATGGTGATGCCATCATCGAAGACACACTTACCCAGGATTCATGTCCCCAACCACAGCCACTCTAAACTTGGTTTTGAAGTCAAAGCCATAGGATACACCTGCTGCGATCACGGTCTGCAAAGTTGCAAATGGCCCAAGTTAGAAATGTGAGATGCAAGTAAGAGTCTTGCTTTGAAAAAAAATAAATTGCCAAAACCCACTTCTGTACCTGTTAAGTAAGAATTCCAGCCCAGGCTTTGTTACTTTTTAAGAAATTCGGAGGCAATTCTAACATGCCTCCAGGATTGAGAACCACAGCTAAATTCAAACGGCTCTAACACGACATTTTGTCAAGGGTCTTGCTCTCTGCACTATCCTTGTCTCACATGGAAAAAATTAACTCAAAATCTTAAGAGGAAGTTATTAAATTCTGAATAAAAATAAAACCATGCTAAACATTATGCCCGAAAACTGCAGAGATGGCCTCTGCCCCACTAAAACCTCCTGAGCTACAGATGGTGAAGGACTTTCAACATATAAACAGTAGAGTAACTATGACAGAGTCTGAAAATGATCAATTACCATAATGAATTCGATTGGAATAGGCACTGGAAGTTTGTCTTTGAAGCGCTGATTTATTTCTTTAACAATGGATACAACCAAAAGGACAATCAGAGCTGTCACCAGGTCTGCAATATTAGTCTTCTCTATTTGTGAGAATACAGACTCTAGTACCTACAATTACAAAAACAAAAACCACCAAAGCCCTATATTAATGCATAATTTGGATACAACAAATCTCCAAACAAATAAAAATAAACATGGAAGCAAAAAGACTGACAGAGACTGATGGTGATTTCCTGTTCTGCCCCGGTTTAATCGTGAATGTGAAATTGTAGAGAGTAGCGATGGAGATATGAGAAGAGTAAGTTAGCATAGTGTAGGCGGCACACTAGTTTAAGAATGCTTCTGGCATTTTTCTGGGAATCTCTATGGCTAGTGTCAAATTTTGTTGGATACTTTTCACATTTTTCCCACTGGTCTCCTGCCTTTATTAGGTCTCTTTGGTCATCACTTTTTATTTCACAGCCATCACTACTCTATCCAGGGAATAACTTCTGATCTTTGATAGTTTTGCTTAGTATGCTCAATTCATGGCCCTTTTTGGGGGTTTACACCCCCTCACATTTCTTAGCTGACTCTCTATGTCACTTCTGGAAAATAGTTTTCTGGTTAACTGTGCACTATGCATGGTCTTACTTCTTGAAGCTAGTTGGGTTCCACATCCACATACCCCCAAAAGCCCAAGCAGGCCAAAACTGGATCCCAAATTGCTTCTAGAACACTCCACTTCTGGAATGCCTCTGGATGGAATTGAGAGAGTGTTGGTTCCAATTGGGAGCAAGTTCTGTCTCAACTCCCAAAAACTGTTGGGAGTTGTTAAAAATCAAACACATCTACCATTGAGCTAATGTTAACAACAAAAATTAAGTAACACTTCTCCTATATTTGACTCAAGTATTTTCAAAAAAAAAAAATCTATGTTATTAAAAGCTTTACCATTTTGTCCCAAGTTTTAAAACTAAGAACACTATCTGTTCTACTTTGCATCCTCTGGAGGAGGGGAGAACTGCTGACCTATATAGTGGTAAATGTTCTTTTATTTTCTAAACGGGGTGCAAAAAGGACCCAAGAACTTCAATTCTAAAAGAATGAGACATGCTTTTCAAGAAACAGGAAAACATCATAACTCAATCAGCAAATTTCTTTCAAAATAAGATTTTAAGAAACATTTTAAAACTTGGGACAAAATGGTAAAGCTTTTAAAACATAGACTTTTTTTTTTCCTTTTGGAAAATACTTGAGTCAAATCTAAGAGAAGTGTTACTTAATTTTGTTGTTAACATTAGCTGTATGGTAGATGTGGTTGATTTTCAGTATTGTTCCCTTGCTACTTTTTCTTTTCTTTCCTTTCCTTTTTTCTTTCTTTTCTTTTCTTTTTTTTTTTTTTTTTTTTTTTTTTGAGACTATGTCTTGCTCTGTTGCCCAGGCTGGAGTGCGGTGGTGCAATCACAGCTCACTGCTGCCTCTAACTCTCTGGCTCAAGAGATCCTCTGCCTCGGCCTTCCAAAAAGCTGGGACTACAGACATGCACCACCATGCCCGGCTAATTATTTTATTTATTGTAAAGGTGAGGTTTCACTTTGTTGCACAGGCTGGTCTTGAACTCCTGGGTTCAAGTGTCAAGTGATCCTCCTGCCTCAGGCTCCCAAAGTGCTGGGATTACAGGTATGAGCCATCATGCCTGGCTTTACTTTCTTTTTCTTTTCTTTTTTTTTTTTTTTGAGACGAGAGTCTCACTGTGTTGCCCAGGCTGGAGTGCAGTGGCGTGATCTCGACTCACTGCAAGATCCACCTCCCTAGTTCACACCATTCTCCTGCCTCAGCCTCCCGAGTAGCTGGGACTACAGGTGCCCACCACCATGCCTGGCTATTTTTTTTTTAAATTTTTAGTAGAGACGGGGTTTCACTGTGTTAGCCAGGATGGTCTCGATCTCCTGACCTTGTGATCTGCCTGCCTCGGCCTCCCAAAGTGCTGCTTTCTTTTTTAATATGAATAAATTTTACAACCTGTAGGTAAACCCTATGGCAAAGGCATTAAAGGAAAGCTCTCTAAAAACACAGTAGTGAGTTTCATGTATTTCAGTATTTTTTAGGTGAAAAAAATACTTACTTTGAAAATTGAAAGTGGATCAGTGTGTGACGGGACTGTCAACTGAAAAATGAATTTGAGTTGGGAAACCAAAACATGAACAGCAGCAGCAGTAGTGAAGCCACTGATGAGGGACTCAGATAGGTATATCACTACAAATCCAATCCGCAGAATCCCAAAAGCCAACTGGAAAGAGAACAAAAGCCTTTGTCAGCATAGATTAGGAGTATACCTCAGCAAACTCAAGGACCCGCAACTGAAATAATATTACACAAAACGTAAAGGCTCAAACTGTATGTACATGCCTTGAATAAGCAAATGTCCCTGCCTCCTGGGACACCTCCCATCCAGGGTTCCTCGCTCTCCTTCCCTTCCACCGCATCATCTAGGTGGAACGTTACATGGTATTCACATAGGATATAAGTCTAGTTTGCCCCCAAGAAGTAACAGGCTTATTCGCACTTAATTTATTTTTAAGTGTGCTGTCTTTGGAAGACTCATAGGCCTTTTCTAGTAGAATCTTAGCTAGCATCAGCCCTCATAAATTTGCTGATGTAATTTTAAGTTATACTTTCTAGCTGCTGGAACATACATGAGCGAGTGTCTATCCTGTTTCCTCAAAGTTGCTCAACTTGCTTAAGAAATACATAACTGCATATTGGACATCAGAAGTGCTTGGTTCTAGCTGGGGGAAAAGGATGGTTAATTCACCCCTAAAGCATCATTGTTTTGCAATAAAGTGAATTGGATGGATTCTCCTTCCCTTGGATACTTGGCCTGTCTTTCTGCTCACGTCTCCAGAACGCAGCCAGAGCTGTGGCTGCCCAAAGCCCAGTTGGGTTCCATTTCTATACTAGGTTCAGAAATGTATTAGAAATAACTAACCAAATTGTCAATAAGACACATGCTTATGTCCTTGTAGAAATTGACTTTTTCTTTCTTTGAGAAATGGTCTTAACCAGTAATATCATTATCCATAAACTTAGGCAACATCTCAAAAAGTCCATGACATTTTCACTATTCAGCAGGAGTGTCAGCGTATGGCTTGGGAGCGAGACTTTAGGCTCCACCATAAACCTCTTCAGTTTTCCCCAAAATTGACATGAACAGTTCAAAGCCCCCATCCCTTCCAACTAGATTATAGTTGCTGAAGTATTAAAGAAAAAATTCCAAAGCCACCAGTATGACGATTTCTTGTATACAGTTATGTTTCTTGACTCTATCAATTCCCAGATATATGTTGAAGCATTTCACTTGTCACTGTTTGTGCCTCTCCATTCCCCTTCTTCCTTCTGTCTAGACCCACATTCATTCGTTTTTGTACTGTTGACCCACTCCTCTCCCTCTGGTTGTGGTGAGTGACCCTTCTTACAGTATTTCCTATGGGCCATGAGGGAGAGACACAAACCAAAGGGAAGATGGGGAGGAGTGGCAGGGGGGAGGAAAAATAGAGAGATGTGTAACAGTCAAGACGAACAGATTGAGGTGGGCAAGTTACATGAGAAGGTGCTCACCTGGATGATTCCAGAAAGCACTGTGACTGATGCCGCCACCATCACCTTCCTGTCATCCAGTGATGAAGAATTACTCGAGTTGTTAGACAATCCCGAAGTAGTTGCATTGCCATCTGGGACTGCTCCTGAAACTGCTCCTGAAACTGCTAGTCCCACCATCATACTCAGAATCGGAAACGGACCTAATTAAGAGTGGGTGAATTGTGGTCAGTATATGCCTCTCTAAAGCATATTGTCTTTCAACCACAGAATAAGAGCATATAAAATGACTGGCGAGGCTGGGCGTGGTGGCTCATGCCTGTAATCCCAGCACTTTGGGAGGCCGAGGCGGGCGGATCACCTGAGGTCGGGAGTTTGAGACCAGCCTGACCAACATGGAGAAGCTTTGTCTCTACCAACAATACAAAAATTAGTCAGGCGTGATGGCGCATGCCTGTAATCCCAGCTACTTGGGAGGCTGAGGCAGGAGAATCGCTTGAACCTGGGAGGTGGAGGTTGCAGTGAGCTGAGATCATGCCACTGCACTCCAACCTGGGCCACAAGAGCAAAACTCCGTCTCAAAAAATAAATATAAATAAATAAATAAATAAATAAATAAATAAATAAAATGGCTGCCATCTGTGACCCTGCCCTCCTTCTCAAACCCTGGTCCTAATTCTCACAGGAGACCATGACTCTTCTCCTGGATTATGTGAAATTTGGAATTGATACAAGGTATGGCTAATAAAATTCATAAAGAAAAAACAATGTGAGCATTAATCAGCTCAGTAACTGACTTACCCACGGATATGTGTCTGGAAGTGCCGAAGAAAAGGTAGATTATGGCTGGGAAAAAGGATGCATACAACCCATAGACTGGGGGAATGTCGACCAGCAGAGCAAATGCTAAACCTGTAAACACATAAGCAGCAGAGCCCTTACTCTGTGCAAGAGGAATCGAAGACATTCTCATTTGGTTCTTATGGTACTTAGAATTGGATCCTAAAAATGTTACCTCATTAATTCAAAATGTATTAAAAATGTAAATGTAAGAACTAAAACTATAAAACTTTTAGAAGAAAGCATAGGTATAAATCTTTGTGACCTGGATTTGTCAATGGTTTCTTAGAAATGACACCTACGGCATAAGCCAGCGGTCCCCAACCTTTTTGGCACCAGAGACTGGTTTTGTGGAAGATAATTTTTCCACTGACTAGGGAAGGGGAGATGGTTTTGGGATGACTCAAGTGTATTACATTTTTTGTGCACTTTATTTCTATTATTATTACATTGTAATATATAATGAAATAATTATACAATTCACCATAATGTAGAATCAGTGGGAGCCCTGAGCTTGTTTTCCTGCAACTAGATGGTTCCCTCTAGGGGTGATGGGAGACCGTGACAGATCATTAGACATTAGATTCTCATAAGGAGCACGCAACCTAGATCCCTTGTGTGCACAGTTCACGATAGGGTTTGCACTCCTATGAGAATATAATGTTGTCACTGATCTAACAGGAGGTGGAGCTCAGGAGGTAAAGAGAGCAATGAGGAGTGGCTGTAAATACAGATGAGGCTTCATTTGCTCACCTGCCACTCACCTCCTGCTGTGTGGCCCGGTTCTTAACAGGCCACGGACCTGTACTGGTCTGTGGCCCAGGGATTGGGGACCCCTGGCATAAGCAACCAATAAAAAAAACAGATACACTGGACTTAATCACAATTTAAAAATGCGTACTTCAAAGGATACTATCAAGAAAGTTAACCAATAATTCACAAAATAAAAAAGTTATTTGCAAATTGTGTATCTGACAAGGGTCTGGTATCCAGAATATAGAAACAACACTTGCAACTCCACAACAAAAAGACAAATAACCCAATTTAAAAATGGATATAAAATTTGAATAGACATGTTTCAAAAGATATATGAATGGCCAATAAACACCTGGAAAAAATATTCAATATTGTTAGTCATTAGAGAAATGCAAATGAAAACCACAATGAGATACTACTTCACACTCACTGGGATAGCTAAAAGAAAAAAGATGGACAATAACAAGTGTTGATGATATGGAGAAATTTGAACCCTCATACACTGCTAGTGGCAATGTAAAATGGTATAGCTACTTTAGAAAATAAGTTAGCAATTCCACAAATGATTAAATATAGGGTTACCATATGATCCAGCAATTACAATCCTAGTGATATAACCAAGAAAATTGAAGCATGTTCACACAAATATTTGTACACAGATGTTCAAAATAGCATTACTCATAACTCATAATAGCCCCCAAGTGGAAACAACTCAAATGTTCATCAACTGATGAGCGGATAAAAAAATTGTGATATGCCCATACAACAGAATACTTATTTGTCCATAAAATGGAATGAAGTACCAATACATGCTACAATATGGATCAACCTTGAAAACATTACAGTGAGTGAAAGAAACCAGACACAAAGTGCCATGTATTGTATTATTTCATTCGCATAAAATATCCAGAATAGGCAAATCCACAGAGAAAGGGTGGGGGGGATGTGAAGTTAATGGGTAAGGGATTTTTAGGGGTTGGTGGTGGTGAAAATGTTCCAGAATTAGATAGTGGTGACAGATGCACAACCTAGTGAATATACGAAAAGTCCCTGAGCTGTACACACTCAAAGGATGAATTTTATGGTATATAAATTATACTTAAAAAAATTTTTACCTTGTAGTACGGCCACAATCCCTGTGCTGATACCAGAAACAATATCACTGAGCAACCATTCTTTAAGCCGGTATGCTGGCAACCAAGATGCTATGGGGAACAAAGAGAGGACAATTCTCTTGGCCTTTTGTGCGGAACAGCTGAAAACATGGAAAGCCACAGGTCAGTCAATTAACATCAAACTTTAAGTTTAGTACCTGTCGGTGGGAAATTGGTAAAGATGGTAATATGCTAAAGATTAAACTAGTAATTTCACTCCCAGTAACATTCTTTACCCATAATCAGCTGCCCTCTGGTCACCAACAAAGGATTTTTTAAAATGCTTGCTTTTCTTTAACCATAATAGACCTATTTGTCATCCTCAGCTCAAATCATGCAATATTTCAAATGAGAATTTTCCTCTGTCCCCATCTGTTAGTTGTCTGATTTGGAAAGACCGTGTTGATAAGCCGAGATGGGGTTCATTTTAGACACTACCTTTCCAACTCTGTCAGGGAGTAGGAGGTTTGGAAACTAAAGAGGAAAGAACTGTAGGCTGTGGACTAGAGCCAGAAGGGAGAGTTGGAAAGTTAGAAAATTTAGGAGAAAGTGTTTCAAAAATGTATTCCTAATGCCAATACCTTAAAAAATATCTTACCTACAACACACTTTGAGATGATCCAGAAATGTTTTATGATGTCTGTCTCTCTTTTTATGACTTTCGTCAAAAGCATTTGTCGAATACACTGGCCTGGCCACAATATACTGATTCCCAAAGGGTTCAATCATTTTGATTTTTCTGTTGGCTGTGGCAAGTTGAAGACCTTTGGAACTATGTGGTGAACACTTCTTCTTGCCTTTAGCAGGTTAAAAATGCCTGAAACCAAACAGAGCTTGCTTCTTAAATAACTCAGAGATAATGTGATGCAATTTACAGATGAGTGAGCTCCGAACTGAATGTTACCACCTTTTAAGATCAAAAAAGGCAGGATTAAGGGACCTAGATTGTGTTTTGCGACAGCGATATTTTATTCCGGTGAGCTGGACATGGCTTTTTTAGGTAAGTAAACAAGAGCTTTATTTTATTTTTTAATTTGCCAAAAAGTAACAAAATTGACTCAGTTTATGAATCATTTAGTCAATTTTTTACTTATAAGGCAAGATACTCTCATCAACTTTTTTCCCAGAAATATTTCCAAAGTTAAGGCATTGAAGTGTTGGGACAGATTAGATTTAAAGTTTATTTATTGCCCCTAACTCCAGTCCAGACTGTTCCAATTTACCCAATAGAATTTTAAAATTTGATTTTTTTACCTTGTAAAATTAAAAAATTGTGAAATTTAAAGGTATTGCCTATTTCAGTTATTTCCTTATTGTTTCTGGGAGTTAGAGTTTTACAATTTGTGGTTAAGGAAACTATGAAACAAACTAAATATTATTTGTTTACTTTATTTGTGAGTAATAAGGTCTTTTTAAAGGAATGATCCTGGGCAAGTTCCTTAACCTCTCTGAGCCTTGCCTGTATAATGGGGATAAAGATATTCAAGTTTCAGGTGATTGTGAAGATTAAATAAGGTTTCCAAAGCATCTAGTTTTATATCCAACACACTATAGGCATTTACTAAATGGTAGTTATTATTTTAATTATTAGCATTTTCTACACAAAATGTTTAAGTTTTTAATTCTTATCTCAATCCTGTTCTATTATGCTTAAAAGATCAATTTTACAAAATGTTTAAATGCACATTACCAGGTTAGCCTTCACAATTCGAGGCAGTTACTCTTATTATTTTATTATTATTATTTTATTCTTACAAATGATAAAATAATCACACACACTCCAAACCCACACTAAAATGGAAATACTTTTTCTTGGGACATACAGCTTGTTAAAATGGCAGAAATGGTACCTGCATTTTCAGACTTCTTTGCTATCTTTTCTATGTCATGCAGCTTCTCTATTGTTCAATATGAACATAATCGAAGAACATTCCAACTAACTGCTAGCATTTTTTCCCTCTAATCTTGTTCTATATTACTACTCATAATGCCCAAGTTTTGTTCCTCAACTTCAATCACAGCGATTAATTGAATTATCTCACACTAGATAGCATCTTGTTATACCGTGCCCTCATATACCTTATGGGATTTTCAGCATGTTTGCAGAGCTCAAGTTATAACCAGGAATCAGATGCTGGCCTCTACTGCTGGCCCCACTTGACCTCTCTTTGATCACCCATTTTTCTCTCCCACCCCATTTTCTAGTTTCCTCTAAAGTCCTCTGTACTAACTTTTGACCACAATGTACTGCTTCTGCCCCAAATCTCTGGCTTGACCTCCAGGATTTGAGTTCCTTTGAGTTCAGTTATGACTCCCTTATTATTATTATTATTATTAGAGACAGGATCTCACTGTCGCTTAGGGTAGAATGCAGTGGTGCAATCATAGCTCACTATGGCCTCTTAACTCCTAGGCTCAAGCGGTCCTCCTGTCTCCTGAGTAGCTGGGACTACAGGTGTGGTCCACCATGCCCTGCTAATTTTTAAAATATTTCAGTAGAGGCAGGGATCTTTCATATGTTGCCCAGGCTGGCCTCAAACTCCTAGGCTTAAGCAATCCTTCAGCCTCAGCCTCCCAAGTAGCTGATAGGTGCACCACCAGGGCCTAGGTTATGACATTTAGATCCTCCTTTGCTATTCTTTCTGGGCCTCTCCTCCCCTGCCACTCCCAAGTGCTTCTTTTCTCTTTTGTTTCCATTCCCTCTTCCATCTCTCCACCCACACTGCAGGGGTCAAATCCCACTAACTAGACAGTACTTCCCATTGTCAGAAGAACTTGCTCGCAAAGTGGAGGTGACTTGTGCATTGCTGTGCAGAGCATGGATTTTTGTCTTTTTTTTGCTGATTACCAACAACATGATTGGAGCATTAATAATTAAGATCTAATCCATGGTCAATCACTTCTGACATCTTGGATTTCTCACAAAGGGTATCTGGAATATCTTATAAGAACAGCTTTAATCCTTTGAAGGAACCAACCTAGCCAACCTTAGGATGAAGAAGACTTCAGCACTGTGTATTTGTATTTCTGTCAGATGCTGCTATGGACAGGAAAAAAAAAAAAGATTCTGCTCTTTGCTTGCTTTACTCATGCTTTCCTCAAGAAGTTCACAGAAATGTATTAGTTATCTTCCCTAAAAAAATATCTTGAAGGTACTTATGTTCTTCTGGCTGTTGTATTTTTTTTTTAATTTTAATTTTTTTTTGCCGATGACAATGATGGGAGAAATATAACTTCATTTCTAATCAGCTTCCTTCTCTGAGGATGGCTATGGCTGTCTCTTTAGTGGGCTTTCTTATACCTCCAGCTGAATCAAGAGCCTGAACTCTGGCTGTCTTGCCAGTAAAAGCCTCCTCCTCATACCCAAGCACTGCCTGCAAGGGGACTGCTCAGGGTAGGAATCAGGGGAGCTTAAGAAATCTTTCCGGCCAGGTGCGGGGTGGCTCACGCCTGTAATCCCAGCACTTTGGGAGGCTGAGGCAGGAGGATCACTTGAGGTCAGGGGTTCAAGACCAACCTGGCCAACACAGTGAAAACTTGTCTCTACTAAAAACACAAAAATTAGCCAGGCGTGGTGGCGGGCACCTGTAATCGCAGCTACTCAGGAGGCTGAGACAGGAGAATTGCTTGAACCCGGGAGGCAGCGGTTGCAGTGATCTGAAATCATGCCCCTGCACTCCAGCCTGGGCGACAGAGCAAGACTCCATCTCAAAAAAAAAAAAAAAGAAAAGAAAAGAAATCTTTCCAGACTTTAGGGAGAAATCTTGAGGGCCACATTCCAGCCTTTTTGTTTTCCCCTTGCACCCATCCCCGCTTCCAAAAGCTATGCCTCCATGTGTAACATACAATGTGGGCCTCTGAATCAACTACCCCAATGGTACCTCTGCTGAAGAGATGTTCCAGATAGTCATAAATTAATGACATTCTCCATGTCATCATTTCTGAGATTCTTGAGCATGACCTTCATTTTTTTTTGTTTGTTTGTTTGTTTTTTTTTTTGAGACGGAGTCTTGCCCTGTTGCCCAGGCTGGAATGTAGTGGCGAGATCTCGGCTCGTCTTTAATTAGGAATTCAAAAGAGATTTTTTAAACTTTTTTTTCACCTGAACAAGTTACATTTTTGCCAGAAATTCTTGGAAAACACTTTTTTCTGGTTCCTGGAATCACAATTCCAATTTCAAATATTACGCCCATATTAATGTAAAAGCCTTTTCATGTTCTATCTTCATGGATCTCTGAGTTCCTTGGGGTGTCTGCGGATTTGGGGATTGAAATTCATTCGCAGAGTCCCTTCCTCTTACTAATTATAGAATCCCAAGCCTTGTTTGTATATATTTCCACTTTTATTTGCTTCCCTATGACGTGCTTTTTATTATTTTTTTGGCCTTTATGATATATATATTACATACATAGACACACACGTAGACATTCATATACCTACATATCTTGGTGCTGTGGCTTAGTCATACACATTGTTGTTCTCTGCTTTTTTTTTTTTCTTTTTGAGCAGAAATTTAATCCTGGGACTAATTTCTGAAGTTCAGTTTCTCAGTTTAACTATTCCCATGTATTAACAACTTTTTGATATTTCTAGGGATTGTCATGTACATACCTCCCCACCACTCCAAGTTCCACCCATTTCCAACCTGCAGACTGGCCTCCAGTTGCGAGAACCTCCACTCTGCCTGCCCTGCTCTGCTGAGAAGTGTCTTTTGGCCCTGACCTTTCCACTCAGTGTTTATCTATTCTGTGTTTTAGTCTTTCAGAGGTCTGCCCTTTTTGCTGGGAAACAACTAATTTGAACCAAGATGCTGACGAGCAGTGCTAGGATTTGTCTTTAATTAGCGGTCATTTGAAACCAGCAGACAAGCAAGGGTGCAGAACACTTCCCAGTCCGTCCGCAGTCACATTAGATGCCTCCACTCTTGGACAAGGCAGCTCCTAGTAGCATCACCTCTCCATAGCTGCTCAAGCTGAGAAAGGCCTTCAATGGAGACATCACTGAAAATGCCATACTGTGCCTGAAATCTGCTGAAAACACGATTCACCTCATGGATCTCAAAATATCTCTGAGCCAGTCAGTGCAAAACCAGAGGTAAGCCAGCCCTATTTCATGAATTAGTCCTTGGACAATGGGAAATACAGCAGCGTCCTGATAACTGTACTTGGGGGAGCAGGTGAGAGATGGGAGAACAAGCAGAATAATTGCTCCAGTGAGCACCTTCAGAGGGATCTCCATCAGCAGCCAGAGGAATCAGAAATCAAGCGCACAAGAAGCTCCACATTCTGGTTAGTGCGAGGCTGGATAGAAGCAGGGAGATGATGGCATCAGAATGGGAGAGGGCTGGAGTGGTGAATGGAGGGGAGGGGGTCTCAGCACTGAGGTTGGTTAAGAGAGCTCAGAAGAGGTCAGAGGCTGAGGTGGGCAATAATCATTACTATTATTTTTCATCAATTCTATTACTACATTGCCCAAGATGCTGAAGAAGGAAGTCAAACCTAATTTAATTGGGAGGTACAACAGAAAAGAGTGAGACTTTGGCAACTAAGCACACCAGGTTTCAAATCCTTGCCTTGCCATATCTTAACTACGTTTGCTATGAGCCAGTGATTCAAGCCATCAATTTTCTTTTTTTTTTGAAACAGAGTCTTGCTCTGTCACCCACGCTGGAGGCTGGAGTGCAGTGGTGCGATTTCGGCTCACTGCAAACTCCACCTCCCAGGTTCAAGTGATTCTCCTGCTTCAGCCTCCCGAGTAGCTGGGACTACAGGCACCCGTTACCATGCCCAGTTAAGTTTTTGTATTTTTAGTAGAGATGGAGTTTCGCCATGTTGGCCAGGCTGGTCTTGAACTCCTGGCCTCAAGTGGTCTGCCTGCCTCGGCCTCCCAAAATGCTGGGATTACAGGCGTGAGCACCCGGCCCAAGCCTTCAATTTCCTAATAGCAAAAGGAAGAGACCATTATTTTCCTTCTAGGGCTGTTCTTAAAACTGAAAGCAGGGTATACAAAGGGAGACTTCTTAGCCTTAAGTTCATAGGTAGCAGTCTCAGAAGTGAGTTTAGTATTGACTGTTTAGACTGAATTTACAACTGGTCCACATGACAAAAGTCAGCTAGAACCTGTTGGAAAATGTTAGTGCTGCCAACTTTTCTATGACTTTATGTTTACTCTAAGCTTATCTTTAGAAGTAGCAGTTTTCCATTTTTATCCTAGTTTGTTTTAACGTAGTTTTAAAATTATCTATCTATCTGAGCTTCCTAGAATGGCATACAAGGTCCTTCATGTTTTGGCTCTGGTCTATCTCACAAGCTTCTTCACTCCTCCTTCACAATTGCAGCAGCTTCCTAACACACTATGATATTTAGCAGTTCCGTATCTTTGTACACATGATTTCCTTTGTGTTTTTCTTCTCCAATACCTGGTAGATTCCAATTCATTCTTAAAAATACTCAGCACAACTGGGCGCCATGGCTCATGCCTGTAATCTTGGCACATTGGGAGACTGAAGTGGGAGGATTGCTTGAGGCCAGGAGTTCAAGACCAGCCTGGCCAATATAAAGAAACCCTGTCTCTAAAAAAAAAACAAAAAAAACAAAAAAAACAAAACAACAACAAACTAACAAACAAACAAAAAAGAACACAACTCAGCTGACCATTGATTCATTTCTTCATTCCTTCAACAAACATGTATCAGCCTATTATTTGTCAGGAACTCAGTTCCTAAAACAGTTGTAGAAGATAAGAAAATGATGTAAAGCCTTCATGGAATCCCTAGATAGAGTTAATCATTTCCTTCTTGTAAGTACCTTGTATATATGTCTATTCCATGTCATACATTATTTGTTTATGTTTCTCTTCCCTTTAAGACTGAGTTTCCCAAGGGCGAGGCCCAAATCTTAACCATTTTTCCCTCTTTTGCTAGGTCCTATGACATAGTAAGTATACAAGAAAGTTTGTTGAAATAAACTGAACTATGAGCAAAAGATATATAAATAATGTAGACCTAAACTCCAAAGTTTACATACACAGGAGAAGTGCCCAAAATAATTGGTGCAGATAATAAATTGGAAGAAGGGATGTAAATGTGGGTTGGAGTTAGGAAGGTTTTGTGAAGGAACTGTGAGTCTTGGGTTAGACTTTAAAGAACAGATAGGTTTGGCAGGGGTGATGACAAAGCAGTGGGCAATAAGCAAATCATGTCAAAAGATATTGAGAGTTCCAAACACTGAAACAGAAGGCTTTGTTGGCCCATAGGCTAAACCGTTAGAGAAATGTTGGGATGCAGCATAGCAAGGGGTTTCACACCCAGTAGGCTCACAGAAGGCGAAAGAGAATCCCTGGCCATTTCTATAAGGCTTTGAGGTTTTCTGAGCACTTTCACTTTGCTTCCTTGAGTATTACTGTGTGATGGAAGCAGACAAGATAGGCTGTATTGTCACTAATTTACAGATGAAGAAATGGAGATGAGAGAAGATAAATGACTTTCTCAACTTCCCAGAGCCAGGATGAGAAGCCACATCTTGTGAATAACTGACTCTCTCCACTACATCTTCTTCTCTGCTACATATTGAATGTCAGGGGGCTCAGCCCCTACCCCCAAGAGAGACAAGGCAAAAGAACAAGGTGAGGCACCTTCAGGGTCCTTGCTTTTGAGCATGAAAGCCTCACACTCCTACACTCAATATCCACAACACAAAACATGAGCCTGGTGGCCTAGGGACCAATCTCCTTGAGGTGACTTGCTTTATTCTTCCCCTTGCTTCTCAACAAAGTGACAAAGAGGCTAGAGAAGCCTCTTCTTTTCTCTTTGGAGAATCAAAGACTTTTATTGTAGAGAAGAGCTAGACTGTGTTATTGCATATTTATTCTTGTAATTGAAAAATATTCATTCTCATTTTCTGAATGATTTTGTTTCTTAGTAGAATATGAGCTGTTTAGGAGGTATTAAACATTTGTTCATGTCTTTATATACTTACTTATTCCCTTATCCAGAGGGAGAAGGCAAAGTATGTATTGTGTTACCCCATTTTACTTGTTTCTGAAATCAAATTAGTTGCTTCCTAATTTTTCATTAGCAATAATCCTTGGCCGGATGGGGTGGCACATGCCTGTAATCCCAGCACTTTGGGAGACTGAGGTGGACAGATAACCTGAGGTCAGGAGTTCGAGACCAGCCTGGCCAACATGGCGAAACCCTGTCTCTACTAAAAATACAAAAAAAAAAAAAAAAAAAAAATAGCCAGGCACAGGGGAGCATGCCTGTAGTATCAGCTGCTTGGGAGGCTGAGGCAGGATAATCACTTGAACCTGGGAGGCGGAGGTTGCAGTGAGCAGAAATTGTGCCACTGCACTCCAGCCTGGGCGACACAGTGAGAATCCGTCTCAGAAAAGAAAAAAAAAAAGGAATGAGCTTTATGCAGTCAAATTTCATGACACAGTTTTTCCAAATGACTAACTTACTTCAGAAAAGAGAATTATTTAGTCCAATAATTTGATAAATTGTTCCTCACTTGCATATACAAAGAAAGTTGTATAATCTTTTCCTGACATTTTAAAGAATAAAATAGATTTTATCTTGATAGAGTTAGTAACGTATGGGATAAGTACTCATACATTACTAATATATTATATTATATTATACTACTTGTGGCATAGGGCATTCTGCTACTTTCCAGTGACCATTTTCTCCCCATCTCTATTCTCTTTCCATTCTCTATCCTTCTTACTCCCATTGCCTTTTCTTCTCTCCCTGTTTCCCTTAGTCTTGGACTTTCTAGGATGTCTAGCAGATAAATTTCTCACTTCTAGACCATATGCCCCCCACCCCCTTTTTTTTTTTTTAAGAGACAAGGTGTTGCCATGTTGCCCAGGCTGATCTCAAACTCTTGGGCTAAGCTATCCTCCTGCCTTAGCCTCTTGAGTAGCTAGGACTATAGGTACATACCCCTATGCCTGTCTGGGACCAGATGGCCTTTCTGAATCTTTTCTAGTAGGTGATTCTGTCTCCTGGAGAAATTCTTTCCTTAAAGCTTGCTTTTTTTTTTTTTTTGCCAACCCTCAGAGCAATCTATCTATAAAGTCAAGATTTGAGTGGAGAATTAAAGGAATTATCTGAATAATTAAAACAAGAACACTAATATCTTTGAAAAGGCTATAATGATGCCTACAACCATTTACTTGTTAAATTAAAGTCTACTTAAATATTTATTCCACATTGCTAGTGCTCCAGACATACATGCATAGCTTATTAGTGGATTCATTCAAAATATTCACACACATGGAATAAATTTAAGAACATAACTCCTAAATAGGCTTTGATCAGAAAAAATACCATTTTCAAGGAACAGAAAACCAGTTTGAATATAACAATCATAAATTTGGTTCCTACCTGACATACACTCTGTGAGGAGCTTCTGCAACAGTGGTACATTTTCAAGATAAAGTTCTAAGTTCTAGTTCTCAGAGGCAGTGTCCATCCACTCAGGTCTACAGGCTCTGCATGCATCCATATGCATAGGGATGTCTATATATAGGCTATGTAAGACAGTGGACAAATTACCTTTCTGTCAGCTTTAATAATTAACTTTCATTAACTTTTACAACAATGAAAAGACTGCAATGTGGTCTTGACCTTTGAGACTTTGATCAGCAGAAGTGATGATGAAAATTGCTTCCTCAAGTTCCTTGTGAGATTAAACCACCCATTGCACTTGTGTGTATGTAATTTCATTGGTTTGCAGAGATTTGCACAGCAGATGCGCACGTGGACTTAAAAAAAAAAAATCTTCTCAAGGGTTATCTCCTTGACATTTTACCAACTTGTTTAGATGAGAGTTTAGTGGTGGTGTTTTTTGGCTGGATGACTCCATGGAATCTGTCATGGGCTACAAAAGTGTAGTGTATAGGTTAACTCCTGGTATGATAAAGGCCCTCATTAGGAACACTCACCCAACTTCCAGCCACAGGCCATATCTGCATTCCAATTTCCGCCCCCACCACAGCTCTTCCTAAGAGCAATAAACCCTATGTTGCTAAACACAATGAATCCTTTCAACTCTCATCTTACTTAAAAGCATTGGCCTTGCTGACTACTCTTTCATGAACTCCTCTTCTTATTTTAAAAATTATTTAACTAATTAGTTAATTTTAGAGATGGGGTATTGCTGTGTTGCTCAGGCTGGTCTCAAACTCCTGGCCTGAAGTGATCCTCCTGCTTTAACCTCCTGAGTAGCTGGGATTACAGGCCTCAGCCATCATGCTGGGCTAAAATCTTCTCTTCTTAAAATGCTAAAAAAATTTTAACACACTTGTTTTTCACCTCATCCTTTTTGCCAATTTCTTCTCTAACTCTTTCTTTGGCATTTCCTAAGATTCTGTTCTGAATTTCCTTCTCCTCTCTTGCTACCCTCTTACCCTAAATAAGAGTCCCATGGCTCCCAGCAACATTCAGATTTCTAACCCCAGCTCTCTAGGTCCACATATTTAACTGCCTATTCCACATCTTTGCTTGGATGCCTCATAGGCATCTCAAACACGACACATATCGAGATTAAGACCTCTTGATCTTTCCTCCCAAATCTGCTCCATCTCTAGTCTTCCCAATTTCAGTAAAGAATATTCCCCTTTACTCATGTCAGAGACCTGGGAACCATTTCTGACACTTCCTCTTGCAGACCTTCTCCCCACCCGCAGCCAATCCATCCTTAAGCCCTATTGAGCATGCCTCCAAAATACATCCCAAAGCCATCACTTTTCTTCATCTTCACTCTTACCTTTTGCTGCACTTCTTGCTTCCTCTTGCAGCCCTCCCCATCTCTTTACCACTCATTAATCAGAATGATCTTTTCACACTAGTCCTCTTTGTGGGGCTGATGATTACACGGAAGAAAACAGGCCTCCAAAGTCTTTGCATGATCTCCCTGCACAACCCTCCAACCTCATCTGACTCTGCTCTTACTTTTTTGTTCTCCACTCCCACCATGGTGGCCCCCTGTAGTCCCAAATTTGCCCACTCTTTGCAGACATCATTTTCTCTGCTTAAATGCACTTCTCTGTCTCTCTCTCGGTTTGGCTGTTACTTAGCTTCAACATCACTTTCTCAAGGAGAACCACTTTGACTTCCTAATCTCAATTAGCCCCTCTTGTGGCATTCTCTCAGACTTTAACCATTTAAAGTCCCTTGGTTAATTTGCATGTACTTTTTAAAACATAGCATCATAATTTAAAAATACACAATTATTTACTTGGCTAATGTTTGGCTTTCTCATCAGAATGAAAGCCCTACGCAGGCAGGGACTTTGGTGAATTCACTGCTGTATGCCCAGTACCTAGAATGAATCTACCACAGAACAATGACTCAATAAATAGTGGTTCAATGACAGTTTAATCAATGAATTATGTTTGATATAAGACAATTCCAAAAGAATGTGGACAGGTCACTAGCGTTTGTTAGAAATTAATCTAACCTGTGTTTTTAAATCTGGCTCACACCTGTGCTAACTGCGTAACTGAATGAGCTGTGGTGCCACTTATCGTGCTTTTATCAATATTAGCTAACTTTAATTAGTGCTTAGTATGGGCTGTAACTTTGCAATGTGTTTTATTGGGTTTATCCCATTTAATCCTCATAACAACCATAGATAGCTTAGTATTTTTATTCCTATTTTACAAATGAATAGATTGAGATTTCATTTGTGGTGAAATCTCAATTTTTAATTTTTATTGGCTTTTATTGAAGCCAGCTAGAATCCAGAAAGCCTAACTTTGTCATGTCTTTAACTACTGTATAATACTGCTTTTTATAATTTTAACAGATGTACAGCATATTTATTCAGAACCACTATACACTGATTAAATTTTGTATTTAGGTATGGTTGATGGAAGAACTGGAAAATATTGCACTTAAAGGTAGAGGCTCAGAATTATATTGATCAGCATAAAAATGATTTATTTTAGAACAAATAAGAGAGTTTTGCAAGATTGATGGATACAAGCTGAACAAAGGCAAATTATTACACTATATATATTACATAGTATATAGCCTTTCTATATACTAATAATAACAATGTAGTAAATGTAATGAAAAGAAAGATATCATTGGTAATAGCAACAAAAGCTACAAAGATTAGTAGAAATAAATCCTTTTTGTTTTTTATTTTTAAGAGACAAGATCTGGTTCTGTCACTGAGGCTGGAGTATAGTGGCTCAATCATAGCTTCCTGAAACCTTGAACTCCTGGGCTCAAGTGATCCTCCTGCCTCAGCCTCCCAAGTAGCTTAGACTACAGGCACATGCCACCACACCTGGCTAATTTTATTTATTTATTTGTTTTGAGATGGAGTCTCACTCTGTTGCCCAGGCTGGGGTGCAGTGGTGCGATCTCAGCTCACTGCAACCTCTGCCTCCCGGGTTCAAGCGATTCTCCTGCCTCAGTCTCCTGAGTAGCTGGGATTACAGGCGTGCACCACCACGCCTGGCTAATTTTTGTATTTTTAGTAGAAACAGGGTTTCACCATGTTGGTCAGGCTGGTCTTGAACTCTTGATCTCGTGATCTGCCCGCCTCGGCCTCCCAAAGTGCTGGGATTACAGGAGTAAATTTTTTAATTTTAATTTTATTTTGTAGAGATGGGTTTTTTCTATGTTGTCTAGGCTGGTCTCCAACTCCTGGACTCAAACTATCCTGCTACCTCGACCTCCCAAAGTGCTGGGATTACAGGCACAAACCACTGTGCCTGGCTGGAGTAAATCTTATCTAAAGATATATAATGATGAACTTTATAGAGATAATTACACAACATTATTAAAGGACAAAAACAAAACCTAAGAAAAATATAGCCGGGCGCGGTGGCTCACGCCTGTAATCCCAACACTGGGAGGCCGAGGCGGGCGGATCACGAGGTCAGGAGATCGAGACCTTCCTGGCTAACACGGTGAAACCCCGTCTCTACTGAAAAATACAAAAAATTAGCCGGGCGTGGTGGTGGCAGGCGCCTGTAGTCCCAGCTATGCAGGAGGCTGAGGCAGGAGAATGGCGTGAACCCGGGAGGCGGAGCTTGCAGTGAGCCGAGATCGCACCACTGCACTCCAGCCTGGGCGACAGAGCGAGACTCCGTCTCAAAAAAAAAAAAAGAAAAAAAAATATGAAGCCATAAATCTTCATGAATGTGAAAGTTCAATATCATATAGATGTTTTCGTCAAATTAACCTATTACATAAATGCTATTACAATGAAAAAGCTTTTCTTTTTCATTGTAATAGAACTGGACAAACTTGGCCTAAAACTTGTATGGAAGCACAAAGGGCCAAGAAAAGTCAAGACAATTTTTGAAATTGATGCATAATAATTGTACATATTTATGGGATATATGTGATATTTTGATATATGCATACAATGTGTAATCATCAAATCAGGGTAATAATGATATCTATCACCTCAAACATTTATCATTTCTCTGTGTTGGGAACATTCCAAATTTTCTCTTCTAGCTATTTTGAACTATACAATAATTTATTGTTAACTATAGCCACCCTACCGTGTTATCAAACACTAGAACTTATTCCTTATATCTAACTGTACGTTTGTACCCATTGATCAACAGCTCTCCATCCCCCCTCCCTGCTACTTTTTTCAGCCTGTGGGTAGCCATAATTCTACTTTCTCTCTCCATGAGATCCACTTTTTTGGCTCCCACATATTAGTGAGAACATGCAACATTTGTTGACAACTTTGAAGAAGAAAAAATGGGGAAACTTATTTTGCAGATATAAAGACTTATTATCAAGCTATAGTAATTATGGCAGTTATATGTTTGTGCTGTGGGAAATAAACATACCAATGGAAGAGGACAGAAGGCCTAGAAACATGTATTGAAACTTGATATATAATAGAGGTTACATGGCATTAGAGAAAAGATGGACTACTCAACAAATGGTGCTGAGACAACTGGCTATCCATGTGGAACAAATAAAATTTAGATTTCTATTTCGCAGCAATCACACACACATTTTTTCGATTGACCAAAGGCCTAAATAGAAAAGGTAAAATTTTAAACTTTTAGAAGAAAAAATATGCTGTTATAACCTTGGAATAAAAATATTTCTTCAACAAGTCACATAAATGTGCATATCATAAAGGAAACGATTGACAAATCCAACTTTATTAAAATTAAAACATGGAAGACACTACAACAAAAGTGAAGACAAGCTCTAGACTGAACAAGGTATTTGCCCAGTTAAGTCTTAAAAAAGATTAATATCCAGAAGATATCAAGAACTCCTACAAATCAATAAACAAAAGGCAAAATTCACAGAAAACTTGAAGTGCCAATTAACATATGAAAGTATGTTCAAGTTCACTAGTTATCAGGGAAAAGTAAGTACAACCATATACATTTCACATCCATCATTAGCAGGGCTGTAACTAGCTTCAGTGGAGCATGAAGATTATGCAATTTGTGGATCTCGTTTTAAGAAAAAGATTACAAAATTTCACATATAAAATTAACTGCAGGGCCTTTGAAGGGGCCCATGCAAATGAAAGGTCCTGAAGCCTAAACCTCATTTGCTTTCTGGTAAATCTGCTTTTGTCTATCAGATGGTAAAAATGAAATGCCTGAAAATACCAAGTGTCACAGAGGCTGTGGAGCAATAGGAACCCTTATACTATCGTTGTGAGTTGTAAATTGGGGCAGTCATTTCCGATAGCAGTGTGTGACTGTCTTGTCAAATTGAAGATATATATCTTCTAAGACCTGGCAATTCCATTAGTATGTATCCTTAACAAACATTGACTCATGTTAATGAATATTTCTAGCATATATAAATATACAACATTTATAATAGCAAAAAAAGAAAATAAATATCCTCAATCCACTAGATAGCCTGGTTGATAGTCTACTCATAGTCTGGTTGATAGTCTACTCACCTTATAAATAGCCTAATATCCTTTATCCGCTATCTACTCTTCATTAATAGGACAGTAGACAGTGCATAAAGAAATCATGCCAACCTGTAACTAACACTAAGGAGGCCGAGTGGCAGAAGGCCTTATGTGAGTGACAGCCCTTCCCTGATAATTACGTGGACCTGAAAGAGCTGTGCTCAGAAATACCAATATTCGACTGGGGTATTTGAGTTGAGTGTGGTGATCCATCAGCTGCATGGTGTCTATGTTTTTCGTAGTTATCTGATGTTACATGGACAAAGGGTTTCTGGTCTCCCACTGGCCTTCTGGGACTGGCCTGGCTTCTTCACCGGCTGCATATGTTTTATTTGATCTTGATTAGAGGTGAAGGGTGGAAGTAGAGTGGGCATGTCCGGTGGGCTGACTTGAAGAGCCTGTAGTCTTCAGTACTTTCATCTATGGCTGTTTGCTAGTGTCGAAGACCCTGACAGTCTGTCAGCACTGACACCACCTGTGCTGTGTCAGTCAGTCTTCACGCTGTTAGGCCACCTCATCTGCTTTCACTGTGGCACCAATGCTGCCGTTGTATCCATCACATTGTCCTTGAACACGGCCATCGTTGCTTCTGTCTGCCTGTCCTCATGCCTTCCCTGGTCCCTGTATGCCTTCATCATGGTGACATTTGCCATCCAGATTTTTGCCCCATGGCCCATGTTACAGGAGAAACCGAAGGCATGTGCTCTCCCCAGCTGTGTGGGTGTCATACTGCTCTTTGAGTTTTCAGCCTTGAGAGGCCTGCGGTCCTATAGTGCGTGGAGTCATCCTCTTCATCCTTCTCTAGTTTCCATCTCATGTCTCTGTCCTTTCTATCTCATTCACCTGCAGCTTTTTAAAGAAACCAGTCATGGGCCTTAGGATGAAGTTGAAATCAAATTCTTGTCCAGGTGCCTCAGCTAAGTTAAGTACCTCCATTACATTATGAAGGCAAGTTGATGGACTAGCATCTTAGCTCGTGTAAAAGTTGAAGGCAAAGTTCTATTTTGGAAGCAGCATGCCAATGTGGGTGAGAGAACAGGGATCAAAGGAAAAAATTAACCAAAGGCTTGGGTGCTTATCTTTTCTGTTATTTTGTGGGATGAGAAAGCTTTTTGGGTCCCTTTTGAATTATTGTGTCTCATTTATTATTTGCTGTAACAAATGAAGTGATGTGGTTTCTATTAAAAAATAACAGTACAGGCCAGGCGTGGTGGCTCACACCTGTAATCCCAGCACTTTGGGAGGCCAAGGCGTGTGGATTGCTTGAGCACAGGAGTTTGAGACCAGTCCAGTTTGAGACCCCATCTCTACAAAAAATTTTAAAAATTAGCTGGGCATGGTGGCACACGCCTGTCATCCCAGCCACTCAGGAGGCTGAGGTGGGAGGATGGTTTGAGCCCAGGAGATGGAGACTGCAATACACTAAAACAAAAACAAAAACAAAACATTCATAAAAACAGAGAATAAAGTGGTGGTTTCCAGAGGCTGGGAGTATAAAGTTTCAGTTACAAGATGAATGAATTGTTGTGATCTGTTGTATAGCACAGTGACTGCAGTTAATTATACTGTATTGTATACTTGAAATTTGCTGAGACAGTAGCTCTTAAGTGTTTTCACCATATATGTACGCAGAAAAGGTAACTGTGAGGTGATAGAGGTGTTCATTAGCTTCATTGTAGTAGTCATTTCATAATGTGCACACGTATCAAATCATTGTACCCATACACTTATCAAAAAAAAAGAAAGAAACGAGGAGTTTCTATTTTTGTTCCAATAAATGAAAAAATAAAAACATGCAAAAATGCTTGATTCATAGATATATAGCAAATGTATAAAAATAAGCAATGGAATGATAGATAAGAAATTAAGGATGGTGGTTACCTCCATGGAGAGAGGGAAGAAGTTTACTGGCAGGACTATGAAAGGGGCTTCAACTGTATCTGTAATATTTTATTTCTTTTTGTTACTCCAGATTTAAACAAACTTTTGAGATATATATTAATTTCCTAGGGTTGCCATAACAAAGTATCACAAACTGGGTGACTTCAAACAATAGACATTTATTCTATAGTTTCAGAGACTAGAACTCCAAAATCAAGGTGTTAGCAAGGCCACACCCCCAGCAGACACTGAGTGGAATCCCTGATTGGCTCTTTCTAGTTCCTGGTGATCACTTCTTAGCATTCCTCATCTTGCAGCTGCGTCACTTGAGTCTCTGCCCCTGTCACTGCATGGCATTCTCACGGTATATCTTTGTCTTTCCCCTTCTTGTAAGGACATTAGTCATTTTGGGTTAAGGGCCTATCCCACTCGCTAGTACAACCTCATCTTTACTAATTATATCTGCAATGACCCTATTTCCAAATAAAGGCTTTCTGAGGTACTGGGGATTAGAACTTCATCATATCTTTTTGGGGAACACAGTTCAATCCATAACAAGGTATAATTTACATGCAGTGATATATATAGATCTTGAATGTACCTTTTGATGAGTTTTGACAAATGCATATACCTATGTGTGTTAGTTCTCTATTGACCTTGTAACAAATTATCACAAATGTAATAACTTAAAACATCACAAATTTATTATCTTACACTTCTGTAGGTCAGAAGCTTGATATGGATCTCACTGGACTAAAATCAAGGTGTTGACAGGGCTGTGTTCCTTTCTGGGGGCTCTGAAGGAGAATCTATTTCCTATTCTCTTCTAATTTCTAGAGACCACCCACATTCCTTGGCTCATGACCCCTTCCTGCATCTTCAACACCAGCAATATTGTATCTTTTTGCCCTTTTTGTCCGATACCATTCTCTCTGCCCACAGCCAGGGAAAGGTCTGTACTTTTAAGGGCTCATATGGTTAGATTAGACCCACCCAGATAATCTCCCCATCTTAAAGTCCTTACTTTTTTTTTTTTTTTTTTTTTTTTGAGACAGAGTCTGGCTCTGTCGCCCAGGCTGGAGTGCAGTGGCATGATCTCAGCTCACTGCAACTTCCACTTCCCGGGTTCAAGCAATTCTTCTGCCTCAGCCTCCCGAGCAGCTAGGACTACAGGCATGCACCACCATGCCTGACTAATTTTTGTATTTTTAGTAGAAATGGGATTTCACCATATTGGCCAGGCTGGTCTTGAACTCCTGACCTCGTGATCTGCCTGCCTCGGTCTCCCAAAGTGCTGGGATTACAGGCGTGAGCCACTGCGCCCGGCAAAGTCCTTAACCTTTATCACATCTGCAAAGTCCTTTTTGCCATATAAGGTAGCATATTCTCAGGTTTGGAGTGTTAGGATGTGGGCATCTTTGGGAGCCATTATTCTGCCTACCACATCATGTAACACTCACCCTCCCGAAATGGAGAATGTTCCTCTCTCTGAAAATTCCTTCGTGCTTCTTCTCAGTTCATCACAGCCAACTGCCAGAGGCAACTTCTGTTCTGATTTCTATCATCTTTCATTAGTTTGGCCTGTTCTAGAGCTTCATACAAATGGGACGTACAGTAAGTTCTCTTTTGTGCCTAGGTGCTATCTCACAGCACAGTGTTTTTGAGGTGCATCTATATTGTTATGTGTATTAGTTGCCCATTCTTTTTATTGTTGAATAGTATTCCATTAGTATGAATATGACAAACTCTGTTTATACAATCTCTTGTTAATGAACATTTGGATTGTTTCCAATTTGGAGCTATTACAAACTTTCTTATAAAAGTCTTTTGTGAACATATTTTTATTTCTCTTGGGTCCTGGGAGGATTGCTGAGTCATGGCATAGAAATATGTTTAACTTTATATGAAACTGCTAAATAATTTTTGAAAAGTGGTTTTACCGATTTAAATTCCTACACTCAACATATGAGAGTTCCAGTTGCTCCTATCCTTGCCACCATTTAGCACTATCAGTCTTTTCAGTTTTAGCCGTTATGATGGGTGTTCATTTTATTTCTTTAAAAAAAAAAAAAAGCAAAAACTTTTCCTCAAACACCAAAATAAGGAATATCCTTTAAAAGTTTAGCCCAAGTTTCATGGAGTTAAAGCTTTGGTAGTATATGTTACTAAACTATAGTTAAAGCCATTGTATGATTATAACTTAGAAGCACACTTAATAATTTAATATTTAAGGCTTAATACAACAAATGTATTGACTTACCTGTATATCCTAGAAAACAGTTTTTTTTTTTGCTTGTCACACTTTATCCCTGTAATTGATGTTATACCTTGTATTAAATACTCTCAGTTTCTCACCATTCTCCCACTTCTTGGAGATGGACTGTGTTTATTTATATATCTTTCTGTCCCACATGCCTAGCATAGTGCTGGGCTCATAGCCAGTGCTCAATAAGGTTGTTGAGTCAATAAACAAATAAGCAAGCATATTAATTTAAAGCATAAATATGATAGACTAGAATCACCAATCTTTCTTTTAGAAGATTTCAAATTTATAAAGAAATCTTAATGTGACCCCATTTACAAATTTGGATTGAGGTAAAAAATCCTGTTTTATTCTGTTCTTCCATTTATGGTGGAAGGAAGTGTACTTAATTTTTTCTTTTTCTTCTTTTTTTTTTTTCGAGACTGAGTCTTGCTCTGTCACTCAGTCTGGAGTGCAGTGGCGTGATCTCGGCTCACTGCAACCTCTGCCTGCATGGTTCAAGCGATTCTACTGCCTCAGCATCTCCGAGTAGCTAGGATTACAGGCATGTGCCACCATGCCTGGATAATTTTTTGTATTTTCAGTAGAGACAGGGTTTCGCCATGTTGGCCAGGCTGGTCCTGAACTCCTGACCTCAGATGATCCTCCTGCCTTGGCCTCTCAAAGTACCGGAATTACAGGTGTAAGCCACTGCTCCTGGGCTAATTTTGGTATTTTTAGTAGAGATGGGGTATTGCCATGTTGGCCAGGCTGGTGTTGAACTCCTGACCTCAGGTAATCTGCCTGCCTGGGCTCCCAAAGTGCTGGGATTATAGGTGTGAGCCACCATGCCCAGCCTGGATGTGTACTCAATTTAAGAAGAAAATTAGCACTTGTTTAAAAAAGGGGATTTTGGTGGTCCATCCATGTTCTCCCAAGCCATCAAGTTTTCCACCCACAGGGTTGTTCCAGATGTGATAGCACATTACTCATATCACTTTTGAGAGGGGTATTTTTATATTTAGTAGTGTGGTATCACCCTACTCTATAGCCTGAAAGGCATGGCCTCTTGGCTGTGCTGAATTTTACTAGAAGAATATTTGGATAAAATTTTCCTGACTCAAACTCATTTAAAGGTAAGAGAAGTGCCTATTTGGGCACCCCCAGGGATATGTGGTTAGAATTCAGAGTATCTATTAAAGCTCTACAAAAGACATGTGTGTGCATGTTTGTGTGTCGGAGGGTGGGGTGGGTATGCAAATGTGAATTTTTCAGGGGAACGTGTCCATAGTTTTCATCAGACTTGCATATGTGAAGAAATATGAAAAGTTATAGAGTAAAGTTAAGAGACTTAATATTGTGGCTAGACTGACTGGCCAATTATGACAATTTGTGTGTAACAATTAGTGGACTACATTTAAATAATGAGCTTGGTTTTCCTTCTCCTGAGTTGACCAGTCAGTGTTTGACTGCAGGTGCATCCCCAAACATCATTGACAAAATGGGCAGAAATTACACTGGGAGGCAAATCTCTTGGTCATGGAGGGAACAAAACTTCACCTCCCCTAGACTTACTGTTATGCCTTGACTTCAAATCATACTGATTTTTTTTAATAGACTCCAGGCTTCATTTTCAGGAACCCAGTGTGTCCATTCAGAGCATCTGTTTCTGTTTCCCCGAGAAGTTGGAAATGAGACAGTTATTCTTTTGTTTGTTTGTTTGTTTTTGTTTTGAGACAGAGTCCCACTCTGTCGCCCAGGCTGGAGTGCAATGGAGCCATCTCAGCTCACTGCAACCTCCAACTCCTGGGTTCAAGCGATTCTCTTGCCTTAGCCTCCCGAGTAGCTGGGATTACAGGTGACTGTCATCACGCCCAGCTAATTTTTTTGTATTTTTAGTAGAAATGAGGTTTCACCATGTTGGCCAGGCTGGCCTTGAACTCCTGACCTCGGGTAATCCACCTGCCTCAGCCTCCCAAAGTGCTGGAATTACAGGCATGAGCCACTGCACCCGGCCAAGACAGTTGTTATTATATACTTCATAAAGATTGACCCTGAAAGGAGTCTAATGCAGCAAATATATAATTCCTAAATTTAATATGAATTTCTACTAATCCCTTTCAGTGTCAAGATGAGTCCAGAGCCAGCCACTATGGTGTGTGCCTGTAGCCCCAACTGTTTGGAAGGCTGAAGTGGGAGGATCACTTGAACGCAGAGGGTTTGAGGATGTAGTGCGCTATAATTGCACCTTTGAATAGCCACTGCACTCCAGCCTGGGCATCATAGCAAGACCCTATCTCTTAAAAAACTAAAACAGCAGCAGCAACACCACCACCACCACAAAGATGAGTCCAGAGACATCAGATGAAAACTCATATTTCAGAATAGAGAGCAAAAAGTAAAATCAGCGAGTAATCACCAGTCGGAAACAAATTATATTTTCTGATGTCTTTTATCTTGGTCAAACTTGAGTCTTGAGAGTACAAAAGGAAGACAAGAAATAATCCTGTAGAATACAATTATAAGGCATTCTTCTTCCATTGGAAGAGCTTGGATTAGAGAGGCATAGTGGAGTTGAAGTCATCTTCAGATATATATGGAAGGTGTGGGTGGTTGAGGAAGGGAGTGGGAGGCGATGCTAAGACACTGGCAGGAAGTACACTTTGCATAGTCTTGACATTAGTCACCTAGGGTTCATGATTCTCATTCCAAGAATAAGTCATGATTTCTTTATTGCTTCTTATTTCAGTTCATTTTATTATGTGTAGCAGTATGAATAGACTTCTTATAGCAATATTGGAATAAAGATTAAATTTTATATGTTTAAATATAACACAATAACCTTTATCCTCAACCTTTCAGGCCTCCCTTGCATTGCTAGAGTCTTCATTTTAAAGGTGCAACTGCTAGTAAAACAATGGGTGGGCAGGGTACATTGGGATGGGATGGTGAGAATGGTCATTTCAAAACTACCCTCCATTTTATTGCCAGCATTATTTAACATTCTGGAAATGGGCCAACTTCATCTCTGGAAAAATTTAAAGAGCTAGCTGGGTTTCTCATCTGTCATGTTATGGTGGAATTGTCTAATAAATAGTAAAGGTTTCAACCATAGATGTGGCTCACATGAGTTCCAACATATAGATAATAAAACTGAATAAACCTGTTTTCATTTATCTGACAAAGCAAATAACTTCTTTTTTGGTTATTTTCCTAGTTCTTGATGCAACACGTGACACGTCTCACTTCCTGGACTCTCCTCTTTTGCCTTCTGTAATCTTAAGTTTCTCCGAATTTTCCTAGGCCTTATAGTTTCCTTATAGCTGATTCATCTTCCTCTTTCTGTCACCACTTCTCATCCCCAGAGCTTAGTTTTGTTCCTCTTCACTTTTCACTGTACACTTACTCTTTTAGAACACTTTAGTTTTTCATGGGCATGATTCCAAAATCAACATCTATAATCCTCATTGTTCATTCAAATGTAGATCCTATACTTCTAACTACCTACAAGAATGCTCTTTGTAAGTGACCCTGCAGCTCCTCAAACTCAAAAAACATTTCATGCAGCAACTTAAAACAATATAGTAACATTATTCATGTGTCAGTTTGGCAAGATGAATTAGTTTGAAAATACACATTCTGGCTGGGTGCTGTGGCTCACGCCTATAATCCCAGCAGTTTGGGAGGCCAAGGCGGGCAGATCACCTGAGGTCAAGAGTTCAAGATCAGCCTGGCCAACATGGCGAAACTCCGTCTGTACTAAAAATACAAAAATTAGCTGAGTGTGATGGCAGGCGCCTGCAATCCCAGCTACTTGGGAGGCTAAGGCAAGAGAATCACTTGAACCTATGAGGCAGAGGTTGCAGCAAGCCAAAATCACAACACTGCACTCCAGACTGGGTGACAGAGTGAGACTCCATTTCCAAAAGAATAAATAAAATAAAAGTAATAAAATAAAATAAAATAATAAAAGTGTGGAGAATAAGGCCCCCCTGTGTTCTGTAGGTATGGCTGTTTGTTAGTATGTTTATTTGGTAATATTTATCAACATTTAAAAGACACTTATTAAAATATAAAAGAAATTATTTGACCTAGCTCTTCCATTTATTTTATTTTATTTATTTGTTTATTTTTTTGAGATGGAGTTTCACTCTTGTTACCCAGGCTGAAGTACAGCGGCGCAATCTCGGCTCGCCACAACCTCCGCCTCCCAGGTTCAAGCGATTCTCCTGCCTCAGCCTCCCAAGTAGCTGGGACTACAGGTGCCTGCCACCACACCTGGCTAATTTTTTGTATTTTTAGTAGAGACAAGGTTTCATTATGTTGGCCAGGCTGCTAGTCTAGAACTCCTGACCTCGGGGATCTGCCCACCTCGGCCTCCCAAAGTGCTGGGATTACAGGCCTGAGCCACCGCACCCGGCCAGCTCTGCCATTAATAAGAATTTCTCTTAGAAATACATGTTCATAGGCCAGGCACGGTGGCTCACGCCTGTAATCCCAGCACTTTGGGAGGCTGAGGTGGGCAGATCATGAGATCAGGAGTTCGAGACCAGTCTGGCCAACATAGTGAAACCCTGTCTCTTCTAAAAATACAAAAAATTAGCCGGGTGTGGTGGTGTGTGTCTGTAATCCCAGCTACTTGGGAGGCTGAGGCAGGAGAATTCCTTGAACCTGGGAGGTGGAGGTTGCAGTGAACCGAGATCACACCATTGTACTCCAGCCCGGGGCACAGTGGGAGCGAGACTTCGTCTCAAAAAAAAAAAAAAGAAAGAAATACATGTTCATAAATATGTTTTAAAATTGCATACAATACTACCCAAATAAACTGACAGATTCAGTGCAATCTTGATCAAAATACCAATGACATTCTTCACAGAAATAGAAAAAAAACGTAAAATTTGTATAGAGCCCAAAAAGATCCCAAACAGCCAAAGAAATCCTGAGAAAAAAAAAGAACAAAGCTGAAGGCATCACACTACTAGACTTCAAAATATACTACAAACCTATAATAACCGAAACAGCATGGTACTGGCATAAAAACAGACACGTAGTCCAATGGAACAGAATAGACAACCTATAAGTGAATCCACACAGCCAACTGATTTTTGATAAAGGCACCAAGAATGCTCACTGGAGAAAAGGACAGTCTCTTCAATAAATGGTGCTGGGAAAACTGGATATTCATATGCAGAAGGATGAAACTAGGCCCTCATCTCTCATCATATACAAAAATCAACTAAGAAAGGATCAAATACCTAAACATAAGAGCTGAAGCCATAAAAATACTAGGAGAAAATACAGGGGAGATGCCTGAGGATATTGGTTTGGGAAAAGATTTTATGAATAAGACCTCAAAAGCACAGGCAACAAAAGCAAAAATAAACAAATAGGATTATATAAAACGAAAAAGCTTCTGCATAGCAAAGGAAATAATCAACAGAGTAAAAAGCCTACAGAATGAGAGAAAATATTTGCAAACTATTCATCAAACATGGGATTAATATCCAAATATACAAGGCGCTCAAACATCTCAACAGCAAAAAACCCAAACAATCTGATTTTTAAATGGTCAAATGCTCTGAATGGGCATTTCTCAAAAGAAGACATATAAATTGCCAACAAATATAGGAAAAAATGCTCAACATCACTAATCATCAGAATCAAAACCACAATGATCCATTTAGGATGGCCATTATCAAAAAGACAAAAAGTAAATCCTGGTGAGGTTGCAGAGAAATGAGAACACATGCATTGTTGGTGGGAATGTAAATTAGTACAGCCACTATGGAGAACATTATGGAGGTTCTGGAAAAAACTACAAAGAGAACTACCTAACGATCCAGCAATCCCACTACTGGGCATTTATTTAAAGGAAAGGAAACCAGATATCAAAGAGCCATCTGCACCCCCAAGTTTACTGCAACACTATTCACAACAGCCAAGATATGAGATCAACATAGGTGGCCCAAAACAGATGAATGAACCATAAAGAGCCATAAAGAAAATGTTTACATACACAGTTGAATATTATTCAGCCATAAAAAGAAATCCTGTCATTTGCAGCAACATGGATGGAACTGGAGGACATCATGTTAAGTGAAATAAGGAGGAACAGAAATGTAAACACTGCATGTTCTCATTCATAAGTAGAAGTTAAAAAAAAGTTGATCTCATAGAAGTAAAAAGTAGAACAGGAGATACTAGAGGCTGTGAAAGGTAGAAGGAAGACGGGTATAGGGAGAGACTTGCTAAAGGATACGAAATTACAGCTAGATAGAATAAATAAGTTCCTGTGTTCTATGCCACTGTAGAATGACTGTAGTTAACAATAATATATAGTTTCAAACAACTAGAAGGAGGATACTGAATGTTCCCAACACAAAGAAATGATAAATGTTCAAGATGATAGATATGTTAATTACCCTGATCTGATCATTTTACATTATTATTATGTAACCCACCAATATGTAAAATTGTTGTATGTCAGTTAAAAATGAAGCTGGGCACAGCGGCACACACATGAAGTCCCAGTACTCAGGAAGCTGAGAAGGGAGGATTGCTTGAACCCAGGATTTTGAGGCTGTAGGGCACTATAATTGTGTCTGAATAGCCACTACACTACAACTTGGCAACATAAGGAGAGACCATCTCAAAAATAAAAATTAAAATTAAAAAAAGAAAAAGAAAAAATTTCATACAAGAATTTGCATTGCAGCAATGTTTTGTAGTTGTAAGCAATAATAGTGGCAAAAACAACACTATAAACGATCCTACTAAATACAGCCAAAATACTTATCAATACAGAATTGGTTAAGTTTAACTGAGTACAGAATTGGTTAAGGATAAGTGAGTACAGTGAAAAACTATGCAGCTTTTAAAAAGGATGAGGCACACCTGGAAAGCTCTAGCTTAAAAATATACTATTAATGGCAACGTAAATAAGATTTGGTAGTGTATGATCATTATTTGTGTAAAAGAAACTTTTAAGGAAGAATACACAAGAAGCAGTGAATAGTCACTAAGATTTGAGAGTGGGAATGGGAAAAGGAAGAAGATTTTTACTTTTCAATGTAAATCATATTGTATTGCTGAATTTTAAAAAATACTTATAGTTTTATTGTTAACAGCAGAAAAAAACCACTCCTTTCTTTCCTACAAATTTATCTCCTGGTTTCCCCAATTTCATTCGCATTACTCTTTTAACACCATGGCTTAGGAGTTTGGAACCAGCCTTGAATCCTCTTTCATTTTTGACTTTCTTGTGGAGTCACCAAATCCCCTTCCTCCTCCACAGTGTCTCTTAGCTTCATCCTTCCATCTCCATTAAGGTTGCCTCTGCCCTGATTCTGAACTTATCTGCAGTGAGAACGTGGGTAAGCCACTTAATCACCCTTTAATTTGTTCATATGTAAAATAGGAATAATAACTTCTACATAGTGAAGAGGGGTTATTTTAGGATTAAAATTATGTAAGAAAACCAAATTTATGGCATAGAGTGTGTGCTCAATAAATACCATTTTCTACTTTCTCTCTAGGGTTTTTTCCTATTGCTACTATATCCTCTAATTTATACTACATGCTGCTATCAAGTTTAACTTTCTGAAATACTGTTTTCATCATTGAATTCCTTTGCTAACTCTCTTTTGTGCTATGACCCTACTCTGGAATCACAGATTGACAAGACTGGCATCATGACAGCTGGTGAGCTGGTGAGGCTCTTGGAGAATTTCTTCTGAAGGAGAAGAGATGGTTGTTGCTGTTACCATGGATCTGGACTAGCAGAGTTAGGGGCTACCCCTGGAACAAGTTTTCCCACAGTCAAACCCCTTAACTTCCATCCTTGAGACCCTTTTGTAAACTCTCCTTGCTGTAATTTGAGTAGAAAGTAACCAGTAAGCAGGGGAAGCCTCAACTGCTCTACTCGTTACCCAAGGTCTTGCATCAATCAGCTTTACCGTATCTATTTTATTTTCTCTTCCACTTTTCTTTAATTTGATTCAAGTCAATCCATTTCTCTACAGTCTTTCCCATGCTCATTTTCAAAACAGAAAAGTTTTTTGGTGCAAAAGTTACACATGGTCGTTGTAAAAAAAGCTTTTTTTTTCAGGGTAAAATGGAAAGTTCCCTTCTATCACGCCAATTTTACTTGTTAACAAAAAAGCTAACCAAGAGTTATTTATGATAGAAATTTCGGTAGTGTTAGTAGGCTTAGATGAGAAGAGAAACTAATTGTTCACCTTTTGTACCTGTTTCAATAGCACTGATCTTTTTTTTTTTTTAAGGTTTTGGTGAATGTGAGGCAAAAATGCCATTCTCTGGATGTGCTCATAGGACAGATTAAATACTACTATTCCAATCGCTGAACAGAGGAACTAGAAACAAAGAACATCTAAAATGAGCAAAAGAGATAAGCTTTGTATAGGAGATCCCCAGAGCCAACCAAAGCTTGGGTAAAAGGAGATACTACCTGGCTTTGCCAGGTATTCAATATTTAAGTCCTCAGACTCTCTCCTCTCTGCTCATAGACCACCCTCAGTTTCTCCCAATTGAACTGTGTAAGAATGAACTGGGGCCTTCCTTGTCTCCATTGGCCTTGAACCTTCAGGGCCCCGGTTTCTTCTGTATGTAGATCATTTCCTAGGAACTGCTCTGCCTCCTGAGCCCCAGATACAATATTTCTTGGGATGATGAACGTTCTTACAGATCAGCACTGCTCCTGCCACCAAAATTCTCCATAGGCGCCCTTAAATAAATACAATTCTTACACTTGGTTATGCAACTGAATTGGTCATTGATTTATATACACATTAAAAAGTGTATTACTGTGTGGCATATAACTTAGAATTGATTAAATGTGATAGTATGGTCATTAAAACAACATATGGCATCAGACATTTGGTTACAAACATAACACTGTTATTGCAGCATTGTTCCTATGTGAAAATCACAATATTTTAATTTATTATACCTCTTTGACTAATGCAACCCATTGTAAGTTTAAGTATTTCTTGTCCTAGTGTTACTATTTATAATCATTGAATGTCTGTTGAATTCATTATGAAGAGATTGCATATGCAAATATTGCCAACTTTAATGTATTCTTTGTCGGGTAATCAAAATTTTAAAAACAGAGAGAGGCCGGGTGCAGTGGCTCACGCCTGTAATCCCAGCACTTTGGGAGGCTGAGGCAGACGATCACGAGGTCAGGAATTCGAGACCAGCCTGGCCAATATGGTGAAACCCTGTCTCTACTAAAAAATACAAAAATTAGCCAGGCGTGGTGGCACGCGCCTGTAGTCCCAGCTACTCAGGAGGCTGAGGCAGGAGAATTGCTTGAACCTGGGAGGTGGAAGTTGCAGTGAGCCGAGATCGCACCACTGCACTCCGGCCTGGGCGAGAGAGTGAGACTCCGTCTCAAACAAAACAAAACAAACAAACAAACGAAAACAAAAAACGGAGAGGGACGAACACATACATTATGGGCAGTAGAGTATGAAAAGGAAGGAAAAATGACTCCCTTTATTGAAAAGAGAGAAGTTTTTCTTGACCATGTTAATTAATACTAATTAATAATTGACTTTTATGTACTTGCAGTCAGTACTACATTGCCCTGTTTTAAAAAATAGAAAACAGTATTCCCAATGGCTTTTCTCTTTTGTTCTGTAACATTAAAAATATTTTACTTTGACACCCTGCTGATCCAATCTAATCCAGCAAGGAAAGGCAGGCAAAGTCAGAGGACAGATCATTGTGAATTCTATATCCCTTTCTAGACACACAACTGTAAGCTCAAAAATTCATTCTCTTATACATTTTACTTGAATTAGTTATCAACTCCAAATTTCATGTTCCACCTCTTTGCATATTTATAGAGCCCTTAAAAGTCTTCAAAACAGGTTCAGTCCTATTGGCTTGTCCTTTCATTTTCCAACACTATGTTGTCACATACAAAGATCTGACTATACAGTGCGTCTTCCAGAGCATATTATTAAGATGCTAAGTGATATACCAGGCTCAGCAGTGAAGGCTAAGACCACTTTGGTAACCCTTTCCTGATGGCAAATATTCCTTTTTCTCTTTCCTGTTGGTTTGAAAAAACTCATTTCCTTATATTCAAGATTTTAGACACTTTTTCTCTGAGTCTGTAAGAGGAAAATTTTTGACAGCAGAAAATATGAACATTCTCACATCTATTGTGAGTTTGGGGGTACCAACTCAAGATCTCTGGTTTACATAAAAGAAATAAGCATCTCTTTTGATGCAATTTTCTTAGCAAGTTTGCTGTGATTGGTCTTTTATCATCCATTCATTCAACATCGACTGATGACCTAAAATGTGCCTTTACCTCAACATTTTCCTAAATCCTATGATAATTTGGTGTTTTGTTTTATTTTACAGCTTTGGGAATAAAACATTGTTTTAAAATTCAAATTAAATTATGTAAATGATAACCCTTATTTATGTTCTTTTTTTGGTAAAACCTAAAGGATTATTGATAGATGATTTCTCTCAGTAAAAATTTATAAATACCCCTCAGAAGGACTTGGAATGACCTTCCTTTCACTTTTCCTGCTGATGAGACTTCAGATGTGGTGGTGCTATTTGAGATCATATGCATACACGTAACCACTCTAAGGGGATATAGAACAAGATGGAAGGAGCCAGAGTCCATGAATCATGAAGACCCCATATTAGCCCCAATAAGATATTCTTAGTTTTATGTTGAATGATACTACCTTCGATTGTAGCCTTGCAACTTGTACAATAAAGAAGTTAGACTCATTAATCCACAGTGTTCAAGACTTCTCAAAAAAATTGTGGTTGAATTTTTAGCTAATGGGGAATGTGACTCAATATTAAAACTACATAGTGACCATTTTTTCCCCCAAATGTTCTGGGTGGCTCCAACTTTAAATAATTTATGCTATTGTCCCTGTACTGCATATAAACTGGTAAGACCCTGTAAGATGTTTTGATTGGAAAAATACTGTACAGTTACTAAAGAAGATAGCTTCAGTTGCAAATAACTGAAACTGCAAATCAAATAGGTTTTTTTTGTTTGTTTGTTTGAGATGAAGTTTCGCTCTTGTTGCCCAGGCTGGAGTGCAATGGCATGATCTCGGCTCATCGCAGCCTCCGCCTCTCAGATTCAAGCAATTCTCCTGCCTCAGCCTCCTGAGTAGCTGGGATTACAGGCATGCGCCACCACACCCGGCTAATTTTGTATTTTTAGTAGAGACGGGGTTTCTCCATGTTGGTCAGGCTGGTCTCGACTCCTGACCTCAGGTGATCCACCCGCCTCGGCCTCCCAAAGTGTTGGGATTACAGGCGTGAGCCACCGCGCCTGGCTCAAATAGGCTTTAAAATAAAGAAAGTGTTAAGTCTCAGGCAACTGAAAAGTTCAGAGGTAGGCCTCAGGGATGGCTTAGTCTGGCTTCATTTCTTTGAGAAATGTCTTGGCTCTGCTATTCTCAGTAATCTCCATCACCAGGTTAGATTTTCCTCATGAGAACCAAGGTAGAGACTTCTATTGCTTCCAATAGAATTTTTAGCTAGATCCATGATTGCCCAGTTAAAGGCTACCTTTCCAAATCCCATTGCAGTTGGGTGTGAACACATGCCCAGGTCTGGCTAACAGGATATGTGCAGAAATAAAGTATGTAGTTTCTGAGTCTTTCCCTAAAGAAAAAGAGCGTGCCCTCTTTTCACCATTTTCTTCCTTCTCATTGGATAGAATTTAACCATGGGTAATGTGTCACCTTGAATCATACAGATGAAGGTGATACCTTTTAAGGCAAAACCATCCAAATCCTACAGATTAAGGCAGAGCAAGAGGAAAGGATCCTGGGTCCCTGACACTGTAGAACTGCCATGACAGCCATTCTACAGTTTATGCCTTAACAGTAATGTGAAAGAAATATGCATTTTGTTTAGACCACAATTATTTTGGGTGTGTAGAGTAGCCAGCCTGGACCCTGGGGGTCTCTGAGACTTTTTTAGTGTTCACTGAGGTCAAGAGTATGTTTACAATAGTACTGTGATCGGCTGAATAATGCTGCACTGCAAAGATGTCCATGTTCTAATTCAGGGGACCAGTGGATGGATATGTTACTTTACTTGGCAAAAGGGAGTTTGCAAATGTGTTTAAGTTAAGGATCTTGAAATGGGGAGATATCTTTGGATTATCTGGGTGATCCCAGGGTAATCACAGGATCTTTATAAGAGAGAAGCAGGAGCATAGAGTCAAAGAAGAAGCTCCGATGACATTACGTTGCTGACTTTGAACATGGAGGACGGGGCCACAAGTTAAGGAATGTGGGCAGCTTCTAGAAGCTGGCAAAGGCAAGGGAATGGATTCTCCCCTAAAGCCCCCTGAAGGAACCCTTCATGCTGACACCTTGATTTTAGCCCACTGAGACTGATTTTGGACTTCTGACCTCAGAAGTGTAAGATAATAAATTTTTATTGTTTTAAGCCACTAAATTTGTGTCAATTTGTTACAGCAACAATAGGAAGCTAATGCAGATATTTGAATGCTATTTGTCTTTTTCTCTCTCATTTTCTCCCAAGCATAAAGGGGAGTAATCCAAGGGCTAGATGATATATTCTAACAACACAATGAGTGCATCAGATATTAGAATCTAGCTGTCTTCTATTACACTAGATATTAAAAGGATTTACAAAAATATGAAACAATGCCACTCTTCCCACTAATTTTTGGGGGAGAGAAGCCATTCAGCTGCAGACACCAGCAAAATACCTGGGGACTGGTCCAGTTACCCTTAGCAGTCATCAGTCCAGAATAAAACATTTGAAGTGGGGAATAGGGCTGGGAATGTCATTGTTTTTTCATTTAAAACTATGTTGTTTATATTAACCTGTAAGGGGTTTAATATTGCTATTTATTTTTTAGAAACAGATTCTCTTTCTGTTGCCTTTGCTGGAGTGCAGTGGTGCAATCATAGCTGCAGCCTCAAACTCCTGGACTCAAACGATCCTCCTACCTTAGCCTCTGGGGTAGCTAGGACTACAGACATGCATCACTATGTCCAACTAATATATATATATTTTTGTAGAGATGGGATCTCACTATGTTGCCCAGGCTGGTCTCAGACTCCTGGCCTCATGGGATCCTCCCACCTTGGCCTCCCCAAAATGCTGGAATTATAGGCATAAGCCACCATACCTGGTCTAATATTATGTTAAATGAAGTAATAGTTTCAAAGTTCTCAGTGTTAATTTAAATAAAGTAGATATTTATAACTATAACACACATAAATAAAAGTTCTTCGTGGTCCTCAATAATTTTTTTTTGAGACAGAATCTCATTCCATCACCCAGGCTGGAGTACAGTGGCACAATCTCAGCTCACTGCAACTTCTGCCTCCCAGGTTCAAACTATTCTCCTGCCTCAGCCTCCTCAGTAGCTGGGACTACAGGCACACACCACCAGGCCTAGCTAATTTTTGTTATTTTAGGTAGAGGCAGGGTCTTGCCATGTTGGCCAGGCTGGTCTTGAACTACTGACCTCAAGTGATCCACCCTCCTTGACCTCCCAAAGTGCTGGGATTACAGGTGTGAGCCACTGCACCCGGCTTTGGTCCTCAATAATTTTTAAGGGTATAAAATGATCCTCAGAGCAGAAAATTTGAGAATTGCTAATACAGCCTAAACAGTATAGTGGCAAAATTGGCTACAGTAATTTTAGATAACAAATTCACTCACCAAATCCTATAAGAGAGCTTTCTCCCAAAATGTCAAATAGAAGTAACAGCTTTCACTCTGGTTGAACCAATTTAGGATCTGTGCCCACTTACAATACACAGCTGCTACCTGGTGGGAGAAGAATTATATGAATGCCAGGGAGTTGTCCATGTTCATTACAGTTACTAGGAAAATAATAATAATGACGACAGCAAGGACGTAGCACTTACTGTCAGGCTCTATTCTAAGCTCAATTTTCACAACCACCCAGTGAGAAAAGCAGTCTTATTATTTATTTTAGCACGTGATATACCTTCTGCCACCACTTTCAATATATGCTTGAGGAACATCAAAATGTTTAACCTCTCTATGGTTTTGACTGCAGCCTTACCACTAGCATATGCTAGTAGTAGAATGCAGTGGTTAGAGCACAGGCTCTGGGTTCAGACAAATTTACGGACACTGCCCAGATTTTGGGTGAAGATTTTCGCTGAGAAAATGAAGTGGTTCTATAACTGCATAATAGCCTTTATAATCTCCCATGGTATTTGTTAGTGAGGAAAAATTGGATTTTAATTTAATAGTCTAATTTAAGTCAGTAGTTAAGTTGTCTCTTTAGACTTAAATTTCCGTTTCTTTGGAGGCAGTGCTCACTCTGTCAGATTTCTGGCCCCTCTGGTCCTGATGGTGCTAAGTGTTTTGGGAGACATGTGGGGAGGGGAGTGATGTGAACATCTGTGGTGGAGGATGCTGAAGTCCTAAGAGTGACATCCTGAGCTGGTGACCACTAAAGGTGTCTGAACCAGTCCCCAGGTATTTTGCTGGTGTCTGCAGCTGAGGAAGGGGAATGGTCTTTTCTCTTGGCTTGGTTAGGTTGCCCTTCTCTTCCCTGACACCTCAACCCTGCCTTGGCCTTCACTGGGCCTGAGGGCACCTTGGACATGAATACTTTTGGCAAATTTTCCAGACCCTATACTCACGTCCATGTCATGCTCCCCCAACCTCAAATATCCCATGTGGAAATTGATATCCCCTATCGCAACTAAAATGAGGCCCCTCCCTTGCCTAACCATGCTGCGTTCTGAATTTACTTCAACATGGCTGCCTCCATGTTGGCACAAGACAGTTCATGCGGGTGATTCCTTCCCAGAGTCCTTAGCAGAAAGGGGAACAGAAGCCCCTTTAATTTAGACTTCCTCTCACCTTATCTGTAACTCCTCTTCTCTCAGGGGTATTGGCAGAGAGAGGGAAGATTGGGACACATATCTCACCCTGCCAATCTAACTCTGCTCTTCTCTTCACAGACCATTGAGAGAGGAGAGAGGGGGCTTTTTCATGTTATCTAGACCTCTCCTTTATGAAAGTCTCTGATCAAGTCTTCCATGTATGCTTCTTGATATGGTAGAGGAGGAGATAAGAAAATTTAGAAAAAATCCTTTTCTTTATTGACAAAGCCTGGTGATTTCAAGCCTATTGTCCTGCTAAGGCATTAAAAATCTCAGTTTGGATGTCAAAAGCTGAATATTAACTCTCTCTCTTTTTCTTTCTTGTTTTCTTTTCCGCTGTAACAATCCTAAACTCACACCCCCACCTGCTCCCCAGCTCATCCAACTCCCTCAGTATGCCCCAGGTGCTGTAGGGAGAAGGTTGTATACATATGACAGAAAAGTATACAACATGAAAATACGTATGTGGAAGAAAAGGGCACATTCATACATTTTATAAGGTTTTCCTGTGACATGGACAAAGTAGCTTAGAATCCTGGCTTTGTTACCTATTAGTTGTATGCCCCTGGGCAGGTTAACATCTCTAAGCTTTCTTTAGCTTCTTTGCATGTAACACAAAGAAAACAAAAAAGTATCTACCTTATAGATTTGTGGTGAGGGTAATATAAATGTATATAGAATACTTAGCAGAGTTCTTGGTTCTTGGTCAGTGTTCCATAAGTGTTATTTATTATATTATTAACACATACATTTTATCACATGCCTGCCAGTATCAGTTACATATGCACCGGATATAACACTTGCAAGGTGAAAATACACGCTGATGATTCTATATGTATTGTTCTTGAATTATCAATTTAGTCTATGCTTGGGATTAAGTTGAACTAAGTTTGTATTGTGAGAAAATGTTACTCAATGACTTGTTAAACCTCTTTATCAGCATTTTGCTTCCTGCCAGTGCCTTCCAGTTTTTATAAACTATGCAAAATAAGATTTCAGAATGTGCTCTCCGTCTCTGAATTTACTTTTTCTGGATATCTCATATAATTGGAATCATACAATATATGACTTTTTTGGTCTGGTTTCTTTCACTTAGAATAATGTTTTCAAGATTTATCCATTCTTCTGTTGATGGACAGTTGGGTGTTTCCACCTTTTGGCTACTGTAAATAGTGCTGCTATAAATATTTCTGTACCAGTATTTGTTTGAATAAGTGTTTTCATTTCTTTGGGGTCTATACCTAGGAGTGGACATACTGGGTTATATGATAATTCTATGTTTAACTTTTTCAGGAACTGCCAAATTGTTTTGTATAGTAGCTGGACCATTTTACATTGTATAGTAGCTGGACAATTTTACAATGCACAAGAATTCTAATTTCTCCATATCCTCATCAGCACTTGTTATTTTCCATTTTTTTATTACAGCCATCCTAGTGGGTATGAAGTGGTGTGTCATTGTGGTTTTGATTTACCTTTCCCTAATGACTAATGATGTTGGTCATCTTTTCTTTTCATATGCTTTTTGGCCATTTGTATATCCTCTTTGGAGAAATATCTATTCAAGTCATTTACCCTTTTTTTTTTTAACAGAGTTGCCTTTTCTTATTGAATTATAACAGTTCTTTATATATTTTGTATACTAAGTCCTTACCAGATAAGCTTTCTCCCATTATGTGGGTTCCCTTTTAACTTTATTAATAGTATTCTTTGATACACACAAGTTTTTAATTTTGATGAAGTCCAACTTATTTAATTTTTTTTGCTGTTTATGCCTTCTATTTTTAAGAATCCATTGCCAAATCCAAGGTTATAAAGATTTACCCTGATGTTTTCTCCCAAGAGTTTTATGGTTTTATCTCTTCAATTTCAGATATTTGATACATTTTCAGTAAATTTTTGTATATGGTGTAAGATAGGGGTCCACCTTCATTCTCTTGCCTGTGGATATCTAGTTGTCCCAGCACCATTTGTTGAAAAGACTATTCTTTCCCCATTGGATGGTCTTGATACTCTTGTCAAAAATCAAATAACTATTGGTATCTACTCCATTGACTTTTGCACTTTCTCTACCCAGACCAGACCAGATGGACATGTGAACTTAATCTTTATTTTTAAAGGCATTTCTGATTTGGCATGTGGAATCTATCCATTCTACTTCCCAAATATATCTCATGTGTGCACTTTTCCCCGTATTAACTGCTACCACTCCAGTCCAAGTCTCCATCAACTCTCATCTGGACTCCTGATGTCTCCCCTTTCCTCTCTTTACCATTCCAATTAGTTCTCAAATGAGCAGCCAGAGACATAATGTAAAATTAAAATCTCATAATGTCATGTCACTCACTGGTCTTAAATCCTGAATGTTTCCAGAATAAAATTTAAAATCTGTAATGGTCCCAAGCCTGCATGATTTGCCCTGACAGTACTTCCTCATTTCTCGTTTAGAAAAATTATACTCCAGCCTCTCCAGACTTCTTTCTGTTGCTTGGACTCACAAAGCGCTTTATGGCCTTAAAGCCTGGAGTAATGATCTCTGCCTGGAATATGTACTTCTCTCCACTCTTCACTTAGCAATAATGCATGCTTTAGCTGTGGGCTTACAAAGTTACTTCCATGAAGAGGTTTTTGCTGACTTCCACACCTTTATTCTCTCTCATTGATCTTTGCACTTTTATTTCCTAACCGTTATTATAGCATGTACTTATATATTTGTTTGTGTATGCTCCTTTTAAATGTCTGGTTTCCCTACTAGAATGTAGGCTCCCTGAAGGCAGAGCCATGTGTGTTTTGTGTTGTTACTATATGTTCTATGCCTAGGGCAGTATCTGTATGTTCTATGCCTAGGGCAAGTACATTTAAAAATGATCAATAAATGACTGTTGAACAAATACATAGTCAATACCTGCAAAATAAGAGTGTTTAGTTTATTTATTCTCCAACTCTTCATTAAACATTTGTTAAATCCCTATTGGTCTTAAATGCTGGGAATAAAAATATGAGCAAAACCCTGTCCCTGCCCTTTAGGAGGTCCCAGTTTATTGGGACAGTGTAGTGGACTGAATGGTGGCCAAAATATCAGACCCTAATCCTCCCTAGAACCTGTAAATGTTACAATATTTGGAAAATGGGTCTTTGCAGATGTGATTGCAGATCTTGAGATGGAGAGATTATCCTTGATTATCCAGGTGGGCCATAAATGCCAATCCTTATAAGAAGGAGGTGGAAGGAGATTTTACACACACACACACACACACACGCGAGAGAGAGAGAGAGAGAGAAGGTCATGTGAAGATGGAGACGGAGATTAGACTGATGCAGCCACAAGTCAAGGAATGCCAGCAGCCACCAAAGGCTGAAAGAGACAAGGAACTGTTTCTACCCTAGAATCTCTGGAGGGAGTAAGGCCCTGTTGATATCTTGATTTTAACACACAAATATTGATTTGAGACTTCTGGCCTCCAGGACTGGAAGAGAATAAGTTCCTGTTCTTTTAAGTCACCCAGACTCCAGTAATTTATTACAGCAGCCATAGGAATTGAATGCAGACAGTGATGCAAGTAAATAAATCCTTGCAGAACTACATTAAATATGGAGGTAAGAATCAAGGTGGTGGATGGTTGCAGAGGAAGGAACTGTCTGGTAGGTGTCTGGGAGGGGTCCCAGAGGCAGAGACACTGAGCTGGTTTTCAAAAGGTAAGCCATCATTTTCCAGGCAGCGTTGGGGTCAGTGCACAAGGAGGTGATTCCTGGCAGGCACCGCAGCATGTGAAAGTCATGGAGACACATAGAGCACGGCCTCTTCAGAGAAACGGAATATCTGGGTTCAGTTGGAGAGTCATGAAGATAGAAAAAGTATTAGGCTGTTTTCACATTGCTATAGAGAAATACCTGAGACTGGGTAATTTATTTAAAAAAAATAATAAGAAATAAAGAGGTTAAATTGGCTCACGGTTCTGCAGGCCGTACAGGAAGCACGATGCTGGCATCTGCTTGGCTTCTGTGGAGGCCTCAGGAAACTTACAATCATGGCAGAAGGCAAAGGGGAGAAGGCATCTGACACGACAGGAGTGGGAGCAAGACAGAGACCGACAGGGGAAGTGCAGCACACTTTTAAACAACCAGATCTTGGGAGAACTCTGTCACAAGAACAGAACCAAGAGGATGGTGCTAAGCCATTCATGAAGGATCCACCCACATGATCCAATTACCTCCCACCAGGCTCCACCTCCAACACCAGGGTTTACAACTGGACCTGAAATTTGGGTGGAGACACAGATCCAAACCATATCCGAGAAAAGTGGTGGGAAATAAGGAGGGAGAGAATTAAGTTGTGACCACATTGTGAAGGGCCTTGTATGCCATGGCAATATGCTTAACCTTTCTTCTGTAAGTAATAGGAAAACTGATGGAAATAAAGGGATGACTGATTTGTGGAAAGTGAAGCTCTGCAGCAATATAAATAGTGGACTAAAGTGAGGTGAGCTCATCTCAGTTCTGCTAGGAGTTAGATCTAAAGATAAATAAGACATAGTTCTTGCCTTTAAGTAACTTAGAGACTGTGAAGGAAAACAAATAAGGAAGCAAACACATATTCTATCCCAGATACTCCTTATAAGCCTGCAGCAATTATCTTGTAAGAGATGAGGGACTGAGGCAGTCATAGTAGGGATAGAGAAATGAAGGTATTTGGAAGTCATCTCAATGGTATAAACTAGTAGAACTTGGAGACCTACTGAATATGGGGTGTAGGAGAAAGAGAACTCAAGCATGAATCAAAGATTTTAGCTTATGAGACTGAAAAATACCATTAACAGAATTGCATGGGGAGAGGTCGAGGAACTCTGGTTGAATTTAAGATGGCTGAGGGATAGCCAAGTGGAGGCTTCAGAAAGATTGTTGGAAACATCAGTTGAGAGTCTAGTCATCAGCAAGAGAAAAGGGAATGAGTAGGCAGACATGTAAAAGAAAAAGATCTGGGTCAGAGTCCCGGACAGCACTAGAACTTGAATAGAAAATGTATAGATGGTATCATGTACCAAAAGAATTGTACACATGAATGAATGTTCAGGAGTTGTTGAGGCATTGATGACTTTTTGTTGTTTTTGGAGACATGTTCTTGCTCTGTCACCCAGGCTGGAGTGAAGTGGTGTAATCATGGCTCACTGCAGCCTCAAACTTCTGGGCTCAAGTGATCCTCCCACCTCAGCCTCCAGAGTTTCTGGGACTATGGGTGTGCACCACCATGCCCGGCTAATTTTTACATTTTTTTTTTATTTCATACAGATGGGTTCTCGCTGTGTTGCTCAGGCTGGTCTCAACTCATGGCCTCAAGCAATCCTCCCATCTCGACCTCCCAAAGCACTGGGATTATAAGCATGAGCCACCATGCCCAACAACATTGATGGCTTAATCCCTTTATTTGAAAAAATGTGTGGTCTCTTATAAACCCATAATGTCCCCAGGCCAATAAACTGGGAAGTTTGTTGGTAGCCTATACTTTTGTGCCTGCTGGTCTCTCTAGGACCCAGCTAAGGGTAAGGTTATGTAATTTGGTGAACCTGAACACTCACGTCAATAACCAAACCCTTGATCAAATTATTAAACAATTAATCCAGTGAGCACTTAATCATCCGATCTAATTGGTCAATAGGCTGACCGTAATGAAAATCGAATTGCTCCTTTGTCACAACAATTGGACCAATTCATCATGTCAGTGTTCGTTGAGATAAGCATTCACTGTTTCAGTTATTAACAGGCTTCTGGCAAGATTGGCAGTTACTCTGAAGCTAAATGGGTCTGCTTAAATTAATGAGTGCCAGAACTCACTAACCTTTTCAGCCCTCATTGCCTATTCTGGGTGTCACTGGCAGACTTGAGACATGAGCAAGGGTGGGAAAAAGAAGGACATGAAACAAGGAAAAGAAAGAAGATAGGAGAAAAGGAAGAGAAATGGAGACAGGAAAGAATGAAGGGGAGAATTAAGGAGAGAGGAGAAAACAGAGAATCAGAAAAGGAAAGATTTATGTGAATTTGTTCCTAAAGGGTAGGATGAAATAGTTCAGCCACCACAAGAGGAAGGCTGTAGTGAAGTGCAGTGGGAAGTAAGACTATTTTTTTTTTTTTTTTATCTTTTAAGACAGCATCTACCCCTGTTGCCTAGGCTGGAGTGCAGTGGCATGATCACACCTCACTGTAGCCTTGACCATCCCAGCTCAAGCAATCTTCCTGCCTCAGCCTCCTGAGTAGATGGGACCACATACAGGTGCACACCAGAACTCCCAGCTAATTTTTAAAAAATTTTTGCAGAGACAATATCTCCCTATGTTGCATAGGCTGGTCTCAAACTCTTGGGCTCAATCAATCCTCCTGCCTTGGTCTCTCAAAGTGCTGGGATTATAGATGTGAGCTACTGCACCTTGTTGAAAGCAAGAATTTTGATGTCAGGCAAAGCAAGGCTCTGAGCCCTGGCTCTGCGCACTCTAATTGTATGACCTTGGACCAGATAACGTCTCTGAGTTTCATTTTCCTCCCCCTGAGAGGTAGTATGGTGCAGAGGTAGAGGTCAGTGTTTATGGAGCTGGGCTTAAATCTTGATTCTGCAATATACCAGCTGCATGACCTTTGGCAAATTATTCTTAACCTCTTTCTGACTCAGTTTCTTCATGTATTAAAGAGGGGATAATAAACAGAATCTGCTTTACGCCATTGTGACTCTTACATGAATTAATACTTGTAAATCACATAGCACATGGTGCTTGATAATGTTAGCTATCAACTATAAAATTGAAACAATTAGATTGCGGAATATTTGTGAAAGCTCCTAGCACAGTGCCTGGCCTATGGAAGGTGCCCATAAATTGTGAATCCCCTTCCGTTTTCTCAATTTCTCACATGCCCCAGATGGAGCTGATGGTAGAAGAATGACTGTTCTTTAACTCTTCTTTCCTCATCAAGTACATCTGAGCCCACTTGGACCAGGCTATTCTGACCCCCATCTGTGTTTTGGTCTCACTTAGCTCTGGGCCAAACAGAGCACAAGCGAGAGAAGGGTTATATAATAGGTTGCTTTTTTCCAAAGCAATCTTAGGAGTAATTACAAATGGTCTGATAAGTTCATAGTTAACTTTGCAGCAGCTTCAAAAGCTCAAGACTTTTTGGACAGTAAACTTGATGTATGCGTGGAATGTTGAATAAAACAGTAACTTAGACGAGAGATCTAAGAAGACAGAAATTAAAGTCAATACTGGTAAAACTCAGTAACTAGAAAACCACTGCAATGTTCATCCCTTTGTGTGTGATTTGAGAGCAGAATGTGGAGTAAAAGAGTGAAGCAATTATTTGTAACCCTTTTCTTACTAATGGATGTATATACCTTTACAGCACGCACACACGCACAAACACACTTCCTTTTCACACTATTCATTAGCTATGTGAAACCAAACTGTATGATTTTTTTAAAAAGTCATTCTTTCCACATTTAGCACAATCTTTTCATCCAAAACCTGGGCAGGTATAATAAATCCTAAAGAGACACATCCATGAATGAGTATGGAGAAGTGTGCATGGCGATTTTACTCCCACAATGAGGGGAGCACAGAAACCACTCTCTCCATTTCCCCTGGCCTCCAGATCACATCTAGTCTCCAGTGGTTTCCATTTACTTTCTTTTCCAAAAAATGTGATTGACACATAATAACTGTACATACTTATGGGATACAGCACAATAGTTCCATATATGTATACAATGTGTGATGATCAAATCAGGGTAATTAGCATATCCATCACCTCTCATCTTTATCCTTTTTTTGTACTGGGAATATACAAAATTGTCTCTTCTGTCTATTTGAAAATATAGAATAAATTATTAACGATAATCACTCTACAATGCTAAAGAACACTAGAACTTATTTCTCCAGTTTAGCTATAATTTTACCCTGATCAGGGGACTATAAGCAACCATGGTACCTGGCAGGTACCCTGTGGTGCCAGCAAATATAGACAATACTAAATGGTTTAAAGGAGCATCTGGAATCAAACTGCCTGAGTAGGATCCCCACCTCCACCACTTATTAGGGGTATAAATTGTCCAAATTTCATACCTTCTTTTTGTCTATTTTCCCCCATCTCTAAAACAGAGATTTTCCCCATCTCTAGTACCTATCTCATACCCTGCTGTGGAGACTAGAGAGATGAGTAAACTTAATAAATGGTTAGCCCTGGCTCTGCCTCATGATAAGCAGTCAAAAAACAGTTGCTATTCTTTTCAATAGATCAGGAGGAAGCCCAAATACCAGGCGGACTGTGGAGAAAATCTTTTGCCCATTGGCAACAGATGAACTATTTTCCCAATGTGCAGGAGATATTGAGTTAGTCATAAATGCAGCAATGTGTTAATCATGTTGATGTTATCAGGATACGGCTATCTTTTTAAGTGTTTGCTGTGTGCTGGGTTATCTGTCATGAACTGCTGTCAAGGTCACATGTCAGTTGGCTTGGAACTACTGATAAATGTTATTATTAAGTATCTGCTTCTTCCACATACTATGTGGAAGCCTGAGCAGCCTAAGGGATGTGAGGCAATCTGACAAATATTTTCTGGAGAGAAACTTCAGGGATAAGGATTGTTAACACCTGCCAAGCTCAAATTAGGGTGTGGGCAACGGTGGAGCCATTATGCAGTCGCTCCTACATTTCTGCCACCCAGATGGTCTCTGAAGGATTTAGCTAGGGGAGCATCTCCTCTTTCTTAAATTTGGCCTCTGCTTCTCACCTGGTGATATCCTTCAGCAAGGTCAGCTAGAAGGGGAATAAGGATTTTCATGTATTCAGGGGCTGACCTCAGCAGGGCCCACCAACTTTTACATGACATGGCATTTAGAGATAAGATATAGTTAGTGGGGGGAGAAAATAAAAAGATACTTGTTAGGAGTGTGGAAAGAGCCTGCAGGTGCAGAAAGGGAGAAATTCAGGTGATAGGTAGTGTCATCAGGGCAGATCACTAGTTCCCTGGGGCCAACAGTGTTTTTTTGTTTGTTTGTTTGTTTTGTCTAAACAGGTTTAAATTGGTTTTAACTGGAATTGAAGTGATGCTTCAACTTTATACATCAAAAATGCCTCTTGTGCATTTCTCATCATTCTGTACTCCTTCTTTGCCCTCACCAAATTAATAAGTCAACATGGGAAATTCATTTGCAGGGAAAAGATCAATGTTACCCAAAAAAAAACCAGGGTGGGGCAGAGCTTGGTGTCCCGCCATACTCTCCATCCCCTAAAGGTGCAGGGGGGACATCAGTTGGCTTGGGAGGAACTTTGGGGAGTCTGCCTACATCCTTGCCTGATCCCACCTCTCCCTGTCCAGCCAGGACTCTACCTCTCTGCCCCACTTCCAGGGCTTCAGTCTCACTGGCCCCCACTCCCATCCTAGAGCCCTCATAACAAGACTCTAAGTCTGAAGCTTAACACCTGTTCCCTTCACCTAGATGACTCCACTTACTCTTCCCCTGAGGCCTTGTCTCATTCCCCCTCCCCAACTTTAAATGAGCTCCTCCTGCATTTATTTTTCACTGCCCCATGCTTTTCCCCTTCTCAGCACTTAACATAATTTAGGTTTGTTTGTTTTCTTTATTTATTGCCAGACTCCTGCACTGAAAGTTCCTGGAGGACAGCTACCATGTCTGTCTTAACCACTCTTTTATCTTCAGGTGCATGGAAGACTTCAATTAATTTTTGTTGAAAGAATGAAAGAACTTGGGTTTTGAGACTCTATGTATCAAGATTACACTTTGTTGGTATGAGTCAGAAAGTCTGGATGGAGGATGAGTTTCAAAAAAAATTTTTTTAAATTCTTTTCTCCCATAAGCAAAGTCTTAGAGGCCCAGAGAGGAGATAATACATTTTTTCCCCTAAACCTTTCTCTCAGGGGAAGTCTTAGAAGACTTTGGCCCTAACTATTCTGTGAAAGATTAATAAAGGACAAAGATGCACATCACAGACCCACATCAGATATGTTTCTTAAGAAGCACAGACTGAACTGGCCAAGAATGCAATAAGCCCAGCCCCAAACTCAAACACCACACACAGTCTATGAGTGTTTTTTTTTTTTTTTTTTAGAGAGGCTGGGTCTTGCTATGTTGCCCAGGCTGGAGTACAGTGGCTATTCACAGGCTCCATCACAGCACGCTACAGCCTTGAACTCCTGGGCTCAAATGATCCTCCTACCTCAGCCTCCCAAGTAACTGGGACTACAGGTATGTGCCACTGTGCCTAGCTGATTGTATGAGATTTTAACAGACATGCGGTTTGACAGTGCATAATGAGTTTAACTGCACCCACCACCACCACCACACCATACTCCTCCCAGTATAAATCAACTGCCAACCTAGATATAAACATGAGGGAAGGAGAAAAATAGCCAAAAAGAAAGGGGAATCTGATATGACACAAAGGATAGGAATGCAGAAGCTAGTAGGTAAATTTTAACCTAAGTATTTTCAGATGTATAAGGACAGTAGTAGTATTCCTTGGGATTGGAGACAGGATGGCTAGAACAAGCTTGTGTGGCTGCATGCAGCCCAGGATGGCTTTGAATGCAGCCCAGCACAAATTCTTAAACTTTCTTAAAACATTATGAAATTTTTTTGCCATTTTTTTTTTAGCTCACCGGCTATCATTAGTGTTAGTGTATTTTATGTGTGGCCCAAGACCATTCTTCCTCTTCTAATGTGGCCCAGGGAAGCCAAAAGATTGCACATCCCTGATCTACAGACAACATTGAGGGTTTGTTGAGGAGGGGGAAGGGGTTCCTCTCCTAGGTGCCTTGTGTTTTGCTACTTTGTAGCAAGACAATGATGGAAGTGGCACATCAGAGAACATGCACATGTAGCTGACGTAAGGTAACTGGCTGGAGCCACCAGTTCACCAAGTACCAGGTACATAGCAGGTGCTCAGGACATTTCCTGAATTGTAAAATCCAATCAATAATTCTCCAGAGCCTGTAGCTATTTTTTCCTGGATCAGTCTGAAGTCCTATTTAGTGCATGTCAAAAGGAACATCACCCCCTAAAAAATGAACTGCCACCTCCATACTCTGCTTCATACTTTGTCTGAAATTCTTACCTTCATAGTTTGTCTGAAATTGTTCTTTCAGAATAAGTCCAAGAGCTCCCTAAAATCTCCATTAATTTTTTTTAAACCCATGTACATTAGTCCATTAATACCCATTAGCTCTCGTGAGTTGATAAGACTTCTGCAACAGAGTAGGACCCAGAGGGTAGGGTAAGCAGTGAGTAATAGGGAAGTGGGGAAAGACTTCTCATTTCACCCACACTTCAGCCTGATAAGGGAGGGAGGGCAAGTACTGCCTCCATTTTACAGTTGAGGCAATTGAGGCTCAGAGAGTTAAGTGACTGGGCTGACACCACAGAGATACAGAGTCCTGAAGCCCAGGACAGTGGTATTTCCATCATGTTGCCTCCACCTGATACTTGCTTGGTTTGTGCTGAGAATTTCAGAGAAATACTTAGTGATTGTCCATAGCTCAAGAGCACCCAAGAAATGTTAGTTCCCCCTGAAACCCTTGCAGCTCCTGAGCTCTGAATGGCCCACCTGCCAACAAGAGCTAACTGAGAAACAAATGAATATTGTCCAGGCGGGATTGGACACAGAATATGATGATTGCCATTAATTGTGTATTAAATGATTGATATAATAAATTGCATCAATCTGTTAAATATTCATCCAGCACATATTTAGTGATCTCTTACTGTGTGCCAGGCACTGTTCTAGGCCCTAGAGATATAATAGTAAATAAAAGAGTTTAAAAAACCATCTTTGATCTCCTTAAGTTTATATTCCAGTGAGAGCAGACATCAGGTGAACAAAACAAATAAGTTATATTCACAAATGGCAGATGGAGATAAGCGCTATGGATATAAGTGAAGCAGGAAAGAGGAATGCAGAGTATGGGGAGGGGAGGATGACGGATGTGATTTTATATTGCATGATCAGTGATGGGTCTTTAATATGGTGATCTTTGAACCAAGTCTGGTGGGAAGTAAAGGAGTAAGCCACAAGGAGATGTGGGAAGAGTGTTCTAGGCAGAGAAAACAGGAGATAACAAAGACTGCACTCCAAAAAAACTAGTGACAGCCGGGTGCGGTGGCTCATGCCTGTAATCCCACACTTTGGGAGGCCAAGGCGGGCGGATCACAAGGTCAGGAGATCGACACCATCCTGGCTAACAATTAGCTAGGCGTGGTGGCAGTCGCCTGTAGTCCCAGCTATTCGGGAGGCTGAGGCAGGAGAATGGTGGGAACTGGGGAGGCGGAGCTTGCAGTGAGCCAAGTTCAAACCACTGGACTCCAGCCTGGGTGACAGAGGGAGACTCCATCTCAAAAAAAAAAAATCACAAGCATTCTTATACACCAATAACAGACAAACAGAGAGCCAAATCATGAGTGAACTCCCATTCACAATTGCTTCAAAGAGAATAAAATACCTAGGAATCTAACTTACAAGGGATGTGAAGGACCTCTTCAAGGAGAACTACAAGCCACTGCTCAATGAAATAAAAGAGGACATAAACAATGGAAGAACATTCCATGCTCATGGATAGGAAGAATCAATATCATGAAAATGGCCATACTGCCCAAGGTAATTTACAGATTCAATGCCATCCCCATCAAGCTACCAATGACTTTCTTCACAGAATTGGAAAAAACTACTTTAAAGTTCATATAGAACCAAAAAAGAGCCTGCATTGCCAAGTCAATCCTAAGCCAAAAGAACAAAGCTGGAAGCATCATGCTACCTGACTTCAAACTATACTACAAGGCTACAGTAACCAAAACAGCATGGTACTGGTAACAAAACAGAGATATAGAAAAATGGAACAGAACAGAGGCCTCAGAAATAATACTACACATCTACAACCATCTGATCTTTGACAAACCTGACAAAAACAAGAAATGGGGAAAGGATTCCCTATTTAATAAATGGTGCTGGGAAAACTGGCTAGCCATATGTAGAAACTGAAACTGGGTCACTTCCTCACACCTTATACAAAAATTAATTCAAGATGGATTAAAGACTTAAATGTTATACCTAAAACCATAAAAACCCTAGAAGAAAACCTAGGCAACACCATTCAGGACATAGGCATGGGCAAGGACTTCATGTCTAAAACACCAAAAGCAATGGCAACAAAAGCCAAAATTGACAAATGGGATCTAATTAACTAAACAGCTTCTGCACAGCAAAAGAAACTACCATCAGAGTGAACAGGCAACCTACAGAATGGGAGAAAATTTTTGCAATCTACTCATCTGACAAAGGGCTAATATCCAGAATCTACAATGAACTCAAATAAATTTACAAGAAAAAAACAACCTCATCAAAAAGTGGGTGAAGGATATGAACAGAGACTTCTCGAAAGAAGACATTTCTGCAGACAACAGACACATGAAAAAATGCTCATCATCACTGGCCATCAGAGAAATGCAAATCAAAACCACAATGAGATACCATCTCACACCAGTTAGAATGGCGATCATTAAAAAGTCAGGAAACAACAGGTGCTGGAGAGGATGTGGAGAAATAGGAACACTTTTACACTGTTGGTGGGACTGTAAACTAGTTCAACCATTGTGGAAAACAGTGTGGCAATTCCTCAAGGATCTAGAACTAGAAATACCATTTGACCCAGCCATCCCATTACTGGGTATATACCCAAAGGATTATAAATCATGCTGCTCTAAAGACACATGCACATGTATGTTTTTTGTGGCACTATTCACAATAGCAAAGACTTGGAACCAACTCAAATGTCCATCAATGATAGACTGGATTAAGAAAATGTGGCACATATACACCATGGAATACTATGCAGCCATAAAAAAGGATGCATTCATGTCCTTTGTAGGGACATGGATGAAGCTGGAAACCATCATTCTCAGTAAACTATTGCAAGGACAAAAAACCGAACACTGCATGTTCTCACTCATAGGTGGGAATTGAACAATGAGAACACTTGGACACAGAAAGGGGAACATCACACACCGGGGCCTGTTTTGGGGTGGGGGGAGGGGGGAGGGATAGCATTAGGAGATATACCTAATGTTAAATGACGAGTTAATGGGTGCAGCACACCAACGTGGCACATGTATACATATGTAACAAACCTGCACGTTGTGCACATGTACCCTAGAACTTAAAGTACAATAAAAAAAAAGAAAAAAAATTAATGACATATGTTTAAGAGAATCCTGAGTAAGAAATGTTCAGTTTGGTGGTTCCCATGGATGTAGTTTTTGATGAAGAGGGAAAAAAATACTTAGTTAACAGATAAGACTACGATTTAAACATTTGGCCTATAATTACCAGAGAAGAAATCAATATTTGAGTCTTGGACGATGATTTAAATAGGAAATTATCTTTTTAAATCACATTCATTAGGAAAAGCTTTAACTTATTGATTAATAATTTACTGACTGAGAAGTGTTGCATAATGTATTGATCAAACCAATTCTTTCATATTTTAGAGGTGTTTGCATTCATCCTGCAGTATTACATAGGGCAAAGGTATTGTGAACATACACAGATCTTGTGATATAATTGTTTATGTCTCAGTGTATGAGGGACACGATTTGGTTCCATCCAAACCCCATGGAACTCACCCCAGCAGTCTTCCAACTTGGAGAAGAAATGCATCTGTGAATATTATTTCACACATCTTGGGTTTCAGTGCAGCTCAACAAGGTACAGACACCACTGTGTTTTAATGGCTGGGGGATAGCGACTGCAGGTTTTAAAGATAACCTCAATGCTTGGTCAACTTAGGCTGCTGTAGATTTGGTCTGCTTGCTCTAGACAAGGCATCCAGTCTCCTTGGTTTAACAAACATTTACTGAGCACCTATTCTGTCTAGCAACTGTGCTGAGTGTTAGGGATAGAACCAGAGACAAGGCAAAAACGGTGCTTGCTTTTACAGGGCTTCCATCTCCAGGAAAATATAGGCAATAAACAAGTCTATCAATGAACACACGAGAAAAAGCTGAAGACCATGATCAGTGAAGCACACAAACTGGGCATGGTGATAGAGAAAAACAGTGGGCACGCAATCTAGCTTGGGAAAAGGAGGTAGCACCTCTTTCAGGAGGTGATTTCAGCAGAGACCTGCAGGTACAAGGACACCACCCAAGCGAGGAGCCAGAAAGAGCAGCAGCAGCAGCAGCAGCAGCAGCAGCAGCAGCAGCAGCAGGTGGGGAGCGCATGCGCAGAAGGGCGGTGGTGGGACACGCGACTGTGTTTGGGACTGAGCGAGGCCACCTAAGCAGATTGCGGTGAGTGAGCGCGGAATGACGTCACTGACCTCCAATCAACTGTTACATGAAAATACCAAAAGCGGCAGTGTTCCTTTAGTCATGTGGATCACGCGGATCCAAAATGATTTTACAAGAGCTAAGAATGGGGTTTGCCTTTATCTTATGAAGATTATAAGATACTTATGATCACAGATTGCTTAGGGATGTAATTTACACACAATAAAATTGAGGTATTTTATTGTACAGTTCTATGAGTTTTGACAGTCATATACAGTGTTGTAGTTACCACCACAATCGAGGTACAGAATGTTTGCCTCACCCAGAAAAATTCCATTTTGTAGTTGCAAATTCTGTCCTCTGCCCCCAACTTCTGGCAACCACTGATCTGTTTTCTGTCCCTAGAGCTTTTGCCTTTTCCAAGAATCTCATATAAATGAAATCATATATTGCAGAGTGCTTTTTGAGTCTAACTTCTTTCACTTAGAGATTTCTCTATGTCCTGTGTGTATCAGTAGTTTGGGCCTTTTTGTTTGCTGACTAATTAATATTTCAGTGTATGGATGTATCATATCAGCCTCCTGTTGAAGGTCATTGGGTTGTTTTTGTTTTTTGGCAATGATGAGTAAAGTCAGTATCAGTATTTGTATTGTGTGTGTGTGTGTGTGTGTGTGTGTGTGTGCATATATTTTTGTTTTTCTAGGCTAAATATTTAGGAGTGGGATTGCTGGGTCATATGGTAACATATATTTAACTTTATTTAAAAAGTGCCAAACTGTTTTCCAAAATGGCTGTATCAATTTACATTCCCACCATTAATGTATAAAGTTCAGGTTAGCACTGGAACAAATCCAGTTAGCACAAATCTTTTTTGTTGGTTTGTTTTAAAGGTAATTAAGATTTCCTTTCTTTTCTGTATCTCTTATTTATTAAATTTGCAACATTCACTTCTCTCTTTCTTTCTTTTCTTCTCTTTTTTTCTTTCTTTTTTTTTTTTTTTTGAGATGGAGACTTGCTCTGTTGCCCAGGCTGGAGTGCAGTGGTATGATCTCGGCTCACTGCAACCTCCGCCTCCCTGGTTCAAGGGATTCTCCTGCCTCAGTCTCCCTCGTAGATGAGATTACAGGCTCCTGCCACCACACCTGGTTAATTTTTGTATTTTTAGTAGAGAAGGGGTTTCACCATGTTGGCCAGGCTGGTCTCAAACTCCTGACCTCAAGTGATCCGCCAGCTTCGGCCTCCCAAAGCGCTGGGATTACAGGTGTGAACCATTGTGCCTGGCCTGCAACTTTCACTTTTGGATTGGCAGAAGCAAGGGACCTTCAGCTGGTACCATCTGCTTTCAGTTTATGATCCCATTTTAATTTCTTCTACTGTTATTCACACAATATGTTACATTCTTTACCTGTTTCCTGACAGCATAGACTCCAGTCCAGAAGTGAATATTGCATTGAATTCTATGCTGTCTGGAGATGGGTAGAGAATGCAACATATTTTGTGAATAACAGTAGAAGAAATGGAAACGGGATCACAAACTGAAAGCAGATAGTCCCCTGCTTCTGGCTCAGCCACCCCTGAGTCCTGGCCTGGTTTGCAGTAGGCGTAGGGAGCCAGCCTGACAGGTGGTACTTTGGGCTGCTCCAGCCACAAGGTTCAGGGTCAGACTAAGACAGATGACTAGCGCAGCCCAGGAGACTGAAATTTGATGGCCCAGGCCCTGCATAAGTACCTGTAATTGGAGAGCAGATCTTGGCAGCTTGAGGACTCAGCTATGCTGTTTGGGAGTCTCTAGGGTGACAATTGTGTGGCTTTAAATATACATCTTGAATGCCTGTGCACTGAAATGTCCTATGCTGGGGAACTAGCTCCTAAACTGTGTATCTGGAGTTGCCACCCAGTTTGAGGTGCCCTACTGATCACATGAACTGGATTATTGCTCAACCTACCCTTCACTTTATGCTACATAAATTAGCCTCCCTAGGAGGATGGAATTTAATGGATACAATAGACATCAAATTACCATGACATGTCTAAGGGACTAAGTGACATAGCAGTATCTGGGTCATATTATCTGAATCACAAATAAGGAAATATGATTTAAAAATGATTTTGAGGGACTCTGTGTATTTTATTACAATGTTTATTCACTTACCATTTTGAGGAAACATTTGAATTTCTAGGACATTGTGGTGACTTTTTGAAAACAAAGAGACAATATTTTCAATTAGCAAGACAGTTCTGGAAAAATCTAAGGTGTATGCTTGTCCTACAGGACAGGTCTAGAGCCACTTGTCCTGCTACATTTATGGCAATGGTAGGGCTAGAGGAAATACACAAAGCTCTGGGGTAAACTGGATTAACCAAAGTTATGGTCATTGTTAACTGTATAGGCTTTGGAGTCACAGGAACTTGGATCCCAATCTTGGTTCTGCCCATCTCTACTAGTCGTGTTGGGTAATTTTCTTTACTTTTAAAGGTTGAGTTTCTTCATGGAAGTTAACGTGAGGATATAATGTGACCACAGTTGTAGTACTTAGTACAGTGCATGGTAGAAGCAAGAGCTCAGTTAATGATAGCTATGATGATGATTTTTTTCCTTCTGTAGATATTACACCCCCAAGTAATTCTGTGAGTTTTGACAGTCATACACAGCAGTGTAGTTACCATCACAATCAAGATACAGAATGGTTCTATCACCTGAAAAAATTCCATTTTGTGGCTGCAAACTTTCTCCTTCACACCTAGCTTCTGGCGACCACTGATCTGTTTTCTGTCCCTAGAGTTTTTGCCTTTTCCAAGAATCTGTAGATATAGGGAGAAGGGAATATGAAATTTAAAACTAGCTGATTTAGATGACAAGGATGCAGAGGATTTCTTTTTTTGGACCATTAAAATCTTTTATATTTTCCACTTGTTCCTCCAATTTGACAGAAGAAGATATTTGGAATGCCATTATTGAAATTGCTAGCTTTATTAATTTTCTTTCTGAAGTGTGAATTACCACAACTAGTGGTTTAAAACAACACAGATATATTATCTTACAGCTTTGTATGTCAGAAGTTTGACATAGTCCTCACTAGGCTAAAATCAAGGTGCTGACATGGCTATGTTCCTCTCTGAAGGCTCTAGGGAACAATCTGTTTCCTTCCCCTTTCCAATTCTAGAAGTTGCCCACATTTCTTGATTTGTGGTCTTTCCCTTCATCTTCAAGGCCAACCATGGCAGATCAAGTCCTTCTCATATTGCTTCTCTCAGACCTACTTTTTTCTGTTTTCTAATTTTAAGAACTCATGTAATTAAATTGGGCTAGCCTAAGGTAATCCAAGATAATCTCCTCATCTCAAGGTCCTTAACCCTAATCACCTCAGAAAGTCCCTTTGCAATATACGGTTATATGTATACAGATACATTATCCATACCTATGTATTAATCCAAAAATGAGAATGATAGCCAAGTAACCATGAAAACTGACATTTTTTTAACTCAACAACTCTTATTAGAGAAATCTCAAATAAGAGTGATTTTATTATGTTTCCCATTTAAATAACCCAATCATTGAAACACTTAAATAGCCACTTTAAATTATGCTCGAAAGACAAACTAACTGACCACTCCAAACTACATTAAGATCAAAAATTCGTTTTCTTGGAGTTCAAGACCACCCTGGGCAACAGGGCGAGACCCCATCTCTACAAAAAAATACAAAATTTAACGAGGCGTGGTGGTGTGCACCTGTAGTCCCAGCTACTTGTGGTGCAGGGGTGGGAGGATGGCTTGAACCTGGGAGGTAGAGGCTGCGGTGAGCTGAGATTGTACCACTGTAGTCCAGCCTGGGCAACCAGAGTGAGACCTGTCTCAAACAAACAAACACACACACACAGAAACCTACTCATTCACATGTACAACTTCTGCACACATCTCTCACTGTGCACATACTTGTGCTATTTTTCAAAACTGTGAAAAGAAGAGTGGGCTGTTCCCATGGTGTTGCACTTGAGGAGTCTTGCTCAACTGCAGCTGGAGAGCATAATCCTCCAGTTGATAGAACTGGAGAAGGCTCAGTTGGAGTTGTCGAGGAGGTATAAACAACACTTTTTAATTTAATTTAATTTTATTTTATTTTATTTTATTATTTTTTGAGACAGGGTCTTGCTCTGTCACCCAGGCTGGAGAGCAGTAGTGTGATCTCAGCTCACTACAGCCTTGACTTCCTGGGATCAAGCCATCCTTCCACCTCAGCCTCCCAAGCAGTCGAGACTACAGGCACACACCACCATGCCCAGTTAATTTTTTAATTTTCTGTAGAGACTGGGGTTTTGCCATGTTGCCCAGGCTGGTCTTGAACTCCTGGACTCAAGGGATCTATTTGCCTCAGCCTCCCAAAGTGCTGGGATCACAGATGTGAGCCACCGTACCTGGCCTACTTTTATTTTTGAATATTAGACTTATATTCTCTCTTCGGCTACTTTATCATAACTTCAGAGTTCCCACTTCTTTTGATAGTCACAGCAACCTGATTCATGGAGAAAACAAAAAAGATTAAGGGAGGTGAAGTGGTGGTTATGGGAAGGGGCACGTGTGAATAAACTTATTGAGTAATCCCACTTTTAGGACAAAATCATCCAAAACGCATATTCTTTTCCTTGTGTATCATTTTTTACTATGCAAATAAATAAATAAATAAATAAATAAATAAATAAATAAATAAATGTGTTGTCAACTACTTTCTCTAATCTGCATCTTGAATAGTTTTTCCAAGACTGATACATTTGAACTCATATCTTTCCCAATACTCCATGTGTCACAGAACCTGTATTTGTATCATGGCTGGCCAGAGGGGATTTGTAGTCTACAGCTGAAGAATGGAGTGAAGATTACAGGTAAATTAAATGAGGTCAAGTAAAGCCCCTATGTTAGAAAAAGGCATACTGTAATAAATATAAGTTATTTTGCAGCTGGTTGCGGTGACTCACGCCTGTAATCCTAGCACTTTGGGAGGCCAAGACAGGCAGATTGCCTGAGCTCAGGAGTTCGAAACCAGCCTGGGCAACATGGTGAAACCCCGTCTCTACTAAAAATACAAAAAAATTAGCCAGGCATGGCAGCATGTGCCTGTAGTCCCAGCTACTTGGGAGGCTGAGGCAAGAGAATTGCTTGAACCCTGGAGGCGGAGGTTGCAGTGAGCCGAGATCATGCCACTGCACTCCAGCCTGGGTGACAGAGCAAGACTCCATCTCCAAAAAAAAATATATATATATATATAAAATATGTGCGTGTGTGTGTGTGTATACATATATATGTATGTGTATATATATGTTATTTTGCACTCCTGTTGCCCACCATTTATCACCCACGGCAGATCAGATCCGGCCTTACATAGGGTGCTTGGGGATTGTGGTCGTTGGATTAACAGCTGCTGGCAATAGATAGATGCAACTTCCTTCTATTAACATCTGAAGGGCTAGACCTGGGCTCACTTGACACAAACATTTCCCAGTAACATAGAGGTTTTTGGATCACCCCAGGTCTTCCACAGCCAGCCCCCAGATCTTGGGTGCATCTGTGGGCAGTGGAGCCCCGTGCTTGGAAATGTACTGCTCTGGGGGATGTGAGCATGTCAGCATTGAAGACATCATTGCTGTGAGAGCAGAAGCTGGAATGGAGACCAGTTCAGATGGCTCCTGGTTTTTCCTACTTGTATTTTTCCTTCCTGGGCCTATCACATCCAGAAGTGAGCCTTACTCCAGCTGATGACTGTAGTAAAATGTAACTATGCAGGAAAACTTGCCATTTCATCATTCCACTCTGGAATCTTTCCATGAGGCCCCATGGACTGGGATGTTTGACTTTTTCACCTTTCAAATCACTTCCCCCCCTCTAAAACCCCAACCTCTCCAGTATGGGTAGGGCAGTATGATGGGTGTGGACCAAATGAACTTTAACATGGGTGAGGTCCGTGTCTAGAAGCTTAGTATTACTCACTTAAATGATGTTAAACTGGAATTAGGGCTGGGAAAATTGAAAGGTGAGGATGAGGAGGAGAGAGTATAAGGATGCATCTTTATACTCAAGAAAACAGAGGCATAGTCCTGAGTTTTTGCACTGGACGTCAATAAGGTCGGTTTATAGAGAGCATTCACTGATGCTCTAAGTGCCAGTCATTCAATAACTATTTATTGGGTACTGACTTAGGGTCAGACTGTTCTATGTACTAGAGAATAAAACAGATGGAACTTTCAAGTTTACATTCTAGTGAGGGGCGTTGATGAAGCATAAATAAGTTATGAACAGAGTAAAGTGATTCAGACTGGAGAAAGAGAAACTCAGGCTGATATCTGCCTGTTAAGAAGGAGCCATTTATGTGAAGTGCTGGTAAATAGTATTCCAGGAAGACAGAAGAGCAAGCAAAGGCCCTGGACTAATAGAAAGCCAGGTGGTCTTCAGCAACAGGAAAGGGCCAGTGAACTGGAAACCTTTACACCTGAGACTCTGTTTTGTTTTGTTTTTAAATTGTGGTAAAATATACATAAGATTTACCATTTTAGGCTGGGTGCGGTGGCTTATGCTGGTAATCCCAGCACTTTGGGAGGCTGAGTTGGGCAGATCATCTGAGGTCAGGAGTTGGAGACCAGCCTGGCCAACATGGTGAAACCCCATTTCTACTAAAAATACAAAAAAAAAAAACCCCCAAAAATTAGCCAGGCGTGGTGGTGGGTGCCTGTAATCTCAGCTACTTGGGAGGCTGAGGCACAAGAATTGCTTGAACCTGGGAGGTGGAGGTTGCAGTGAGCCAAGATCATGTCACTGCACTCCAGCCTGGGTGACAGAGCAAGACTGTCTCAAACAAAACAAAACAACAACAACAACAAAAAGATTTACCATTTTAATCATTAAGTATATATTAATTATACCTTTTCAGTGGCATTAAATACATTCACATCATTGTGAACCACTATCTGTCTCCAGAACTTTTCCATCATCCTAAACAAAAACCACCCATTAAATGGTAACTCCCCAGTCTTCCCTCTCCCCAGCTCCTGGCAACCACTATTCTACTTTCTGTCTCTGTGAATTTGACTACTCAAGGTAGGTGGAATCATACAAATTTGTCCTTCTGTGTCTTGCTTATTTTATTTAGCATAATGTTTTCAAGGTTCAGCCATGTTGTAGCATGTGTCAGAATTGGATTCCTTTTTAAGGCTGAATAGTGTTCCATTGTATGTTTATTCCACATTTAATTTAACCATTAATGGACATCTGGGTTGTTCCTACCTTTTGGTTTTGTGAATAATGCTGCTATGAACATTAGTGTTGAGACTCAGGTTTACATTGTTAGACTCAGTAGTCTCATTTAACTCTTGCAATGAATGTATGGAATTGAAACACAGGTGAATCATGTTTTAAAAAAACAAAGTGGGGCCGGGAATGGTGGCTCACGCCTATAATCCCAGCACTTTGGGAGGTTGAGGCAGAAGGATTGCTTGAGGTCAGGACCAGTCTGGACAACATATTAAGACCCTGTCTCTACCAAAGTAGATAAATAAGTGACTTGAGTGTATGTTCCCCATCACTAAGATTTATAGTTTACATAGTCCTTTGACTTATTTTGTTAGTTGACTTAGTATCTCCACGCATTTATATATATTGACTGGGTATAATTATAAAGAATATTCATTAAGTCTAGGGATTGCATTTTGAAATCATTGTAATTATTTTCTTTCTTCAAGTGTTCAATGTAAAGCATATAATTAAAAAATAAACATTTAAACAATTGCCTAATGTGGAGAAGTGCCAGGAATGTCTTGGTCTCTAAACTGACCCAGAGCACATCAATCAAGCTCAGCCAGAATACTCCAGTGTAAGAGGGTAAGAGTATGGCTCTTACTGTAAGGAAACCGAAAAAAAAAAAAAAAAAGAAAAGAAAAGTGAGTTATATTCATGTGACTGTGCTTGTATCTACAAAACTGTGACTGAGTTGAGAAAATATGCTGTTGGCCATGTTTTCCCCAAAATCATTGTACTGTGTTTTGACAGTGGGGCTGAAATTTTCATAAGCCCCACTCTACCCCACACCCAGGATGATGAGGAGCAGAGATGCCCATTTCACCATTCACATATGGGTGGTTTTCCAAGGCACTCCTCAAGAAGTACATTTAAGTCTACGTCTGATATTTATCTAATGAATAATGTGGTTTACATAAGGAACCAAGTGATTTACTTCCTACCTCCCCCAAAATGCTTTTTCTTTTCTTTTTTTCTTTTTCTTTCTTTTTTTTTTCTTTTCGAGACAGAGTATCGCTCTGTTACCCAGGCTGGAGTGCAGTGGCAGGTCTCGGCTCACTGCAACCTCCTCCTCCCGGACTCACAATTGCCCATCTCAGCTTCCTGAGTAGCTGGGATTACAGATGCACACCATTACGCTCGGCTAACTTTTGTATTTTTTGTAGAGACGGGGTTTTGCCATCTTGCCCAGGCTGGTCTTGGACTCCTGAGCTCAAGTGATCCACCCACCTCGGCCTCCCAAAGTGCTGGGATCACAGGCATGAGCCACTGCGCCCAGCCTAAAAATTACTTTTTGAAATCTCAGCTAGATTCATTGGCTAACAAGGTAATTCTGTCAGAGCTGAAGCTATTAAGGCAGGGAAGATTCTACTCACTTTTAAAATCCTAGTTTAAATTTTTAAAAAATCCTTTGAAATTCATAAGTTCTAAATCTGCATAGAAACATGTACAGATATAGCTATCCAAAGCATTCTCACTGTAAACTTTTGTGAGACCTCACAAAGAAATTATAGAGTTTTCTAGACTCAAAATCACGAAACGTCTGGCATCCTTTGCTGTCAAGAACTGTACAAGAATCACCCTCACTTATTGAGATGCTGTTATCTGTTCCAACCAAGGAATTCCAGACGTTAACAAACGCAGCGAAGGACCTGGGAAGCAGAGGCAGCTGGGGTGGGGCTCACTGAGAAGATGTCTTAGGGTTTGGGGGTGTTCCTAGCCTTGCACTCATAAACCATGTACCCCCGAACAGCGCCTCTTCCTGAACTAGGGGACTGCGGATGATTTTACAGAGATTGCTGTAATGGTTCGTTCTATGGGCAGGTGTGATTGGGCAGGTAGGGGAGAGATGGTGAATTGGAAGGACATGTTGAACTGAGTCTGAATTAGTTTCTTTCTTTTGCCCCCTATGAAGATGGAAATGGGTTTCCTCTTTGCCTTTTCACACAAGTGCTGCAGACAACGTCTGTGATTGCACCAACTCCTGGTGCCTCACCCAGAGCATCGCCTCCCCAGATGTTATTCACCCTCGTGTTTTCTCCTGGCCTGAAAGCCAGACAGCTTTGACTCTCCAGGAGATGGGAAACTAGTTTTCTACTAAATTCCCATTCTAGCCTACAAATTCCTATCAGAACAACAGCCCCCCACTAACCAGATTGTTGTTACGCCTCCACTTTACTCTGTGACACCTGCAGACATCTCTATATTGTACTTTTTCCTGATGAATTAGGATCACAAGAGGATATCTGCTTTTCACAATTTGCCTCTATGTCTTAGTGCAGTGTACTTACTATTGTGAAAATATAGATGTAGCTGAGCGTTTGTGTTGGCTCTAAACAAATACAGTTCTTGCAATCCTGGCCAGTTTCCACCTGTGTCTACATAACCCTCAAATATAAGAACAATGCATAGCCCAAAATCAGCCTGTGTGATAGATGCAACCTGGGGAAGGTGAAATTAACTTATGACACAAAAAGGCAGAATGGAAAGCCATGGTTGGCAAGATGATTACAAAAGCTAAATAAATGTCCTTGACCTAGAACTACAGAGAAGATGTTCTCTGGGAAGACTTGTGAGCGCACATCTCAAATTTCAAAACTCTGATCTTCCTTGCCAACCCCTACCCCACCTCTATTCCCCTCCAAAGCCCTAAACATAAATCACTATGTCTTCATTCACAAAATAAAGACCAAACTCCTCGTCAGGCACAGAATATACAAGGCTTTTCTTTGGTCTAGACTCTCTACCTTTCCAGCTTCCTCTTTGGTTATCTCCCTCTCATACTCCATGCTCCAGTCAAAGTGAGTTATTGTCCTCATCCTGCATTATGCTGTGTCTTACCCCCAGCACCCCCAGGTCATGTTCCCTCTCCACTAGACCCTTTCCTCCCTGCTTCACCTGGTGGAGAGTAATTGGCATTTGTTGACTCATGGCCTCTGAATCCTCTCCAAATGTGTGAGGACATTCCTCACTTGTGAGCCTTGTTGGGAGACAGTGCTTGTCTTCCTTTACAGAAGTTGAAAAGACCCAGCACTCAATCTGCTGCTACCTTGGCAGCTAAGATGTGGGGAGGTAGCCTTGGCTTGGTCCATCAGCTGCACCTATTAGCAATATTGAATCTGGAAGTAATGATACAAACAAGCAGGGCAAGGAAGACTCCCTTTGGCCGTGGTGGTTGGCAGGAGTGAGGGGGCAGCAGCATGTGATTTCCAGCGGCCAGTCTGTGATGCCACACCACCAATGGCATCCTCACCTCACTGGCACCACTTTCCCAAATCTTGTTCTCCAAGTTTCCTAGAAATTGTGTGATCATCTGATAGCCTCTCTATACATTCTCTGCTTAAAAAGGCCAGTCTGTTTCTGTCAATTGCCATGAAGACTCTGACTGGCTGGGCATAGTGGCTCATGCCTGTAATCCCAGCACCTTTGGAAGGCCAAGGTGGAAGGATCCCTTGAGGCCAGGAATTCAAGATCAGCCTGGGCAACATAGCAGATCCCATCTCTACCAAAAAACAGCTGGGCATGATGGTGCATGCCTGTAGTCACAGCTACTAGGGAGGCTGAGGCAGGAGGATCACTTGAGCCCAGTAGTTTGAGGCTGCAGAACAAGACCCTGTTTCTTAACAAAAAGAAAGGCTCTGATATACCTGGCCAGTTTCTATTTGTCTTTTGAGACTCCTCTCAGTGACTATTTTCTTGGAAAGCAGTGCTCATCCCTGCCCCACTCCTAGCCAGTGTTTCTCCTGTAGACTCCCATAAAAGTCTGGTCCATTCTGGCTCAGCATTCATGCTGACATTAATAGCATTAGTCATATTATTAATGCTGACATTAATCACAGCATTTATTAACACTGTGTCAGGACCTGCCACTAACTCACTTGTCCCCCTTCTGGGCTGTAAGTCCTTGAGGACACAGACTAGGTTTTGTCTCTCTCTATCCCTAGAACCCAGAACAGTATGTTAACATGGCATGCAGTAATAGTATTACAGCAACAGTACTAATACCAGTAATAACAATAACTTTTATTGAGCACCTACTATGTGCCAAGGTGCAAAAAAAATGCTTATTTGATAAATAATATACACTGAAAGTTGCTCACCGAATATTTTTGAATACTTTCGTATTCACAGAGTATTTTTGTATTTTGAATACAGGCAACCCTGAGGAAAAATTGGTACATCCCACGTCACCAATTAATTCCCTTTTCATTCTCTCTCTCTTTTCTCCTTCTGGATATGTCTCTTGTGTTCCACTCTTGCCCTCAACTAGATGTTATTTAATACCTAGAAAGATGAATAGCAGTGGCTACAGTGTTAGTTGCTAGTGACTGTGCTTGCCTTTCAGAAGAAGCTTCTTACAGTGTGAAAAGTTTTCAGAAGGAATGAGGTATTTATTGTGGAATGCCTTACAGTAGGCCACACTTGTTTTTATGGCTTGGGCGCAGGAGCTGGGAATAGAGGGAGAATGCCTACGTACAAGTGTGCAAAGGAGAGGGAGAAGCTGCTCTCACCTCGCTCCTGACTTCTCGTCTGCTCTCTTCTCAGCAAAGTCCTCTTCTGGGGTCTTCCTAGGCGTCACAGAGCTGTTCCCCAGGCCTTAGCCAACCACCTTCCCTGGAGCAGGCTCACAGTGAGAAAACCTCATGGAGAGAAGAGGCTAGGAGTCCATGGCCACTCCTGTTTACTTCCCCATTCCCATCCTGCATGTTCCTGCCTCCTGCCTGAGTGAGATTGACATGCCCTCTGTGAATGGCTGCAGACCCCTGTTCCAGTTCAACTCTGTCCAGCACCTGTCATATGTATTACCTGAAAGAAAAACCTGAGATGAGCAGAAGATCCTCAGAGCAGACAAAAATTTTTCTTAAAAACAACAAGACAAGTGAAAAACAGGACAAGGGTGGGGACAGGACAACAGCAGGCTGCACCCAGAGAGTGCACCCAGGTCATCGGCTGTTCTTCATTTCTGACTTCCTGCTGGCTGTCCTGTGAGGTTGAGGTTATGTGGTTAGAGAAAGCCGGTTACTTGTTTCAAAACAAACAAGGTCCTCAAATCCTTTGAACAGCTAAAGGAATAGAGCATTCCTTGAATATGTATTCTTTCATATCCTCTGAACAGATCTTTATTTACAAGGAAGGCTGGTCTTGGCTGGAAAGATGGTAGTCAGATGTAGACCAAAATGATAATCTCAGAACACAGCACCAAGTGTCTTTTGCATGGGCCATGGGCCTTAATGTCTTGATAGAACAGAGGATGTCAAGGAGAAAAAACTGAAGGCCACAAGAAAATGTGAATTTGTAAATAGTTTACTGTGGTTGGAGGTTTGCCATATTCCTGACTCAACTTTATAATATTTCCCATTTCCAAGCCAAATGGCTCAGAAGTGTGGCTGGGGTGTGACTTTGACCAGGTACAACCATGGCAATGAGTCTCTATTCTTTTTACTTTGGAATCCAACCAACGCATTAAAGCTCTTTGAATGTGGGTGTCATGTGAGTCAGTGCATGTGTGCTGACTGCCTGCTGTCCTCATAACACAAAGTGGAGTGGGGGCTATGGAGGCTACTGGATTATTTCCGTCAGTGTATACAGCAAAACTAAATGAATCCCCAAGTTTAGGCTTTTTGACCTCGAGTATCAAGACTAGCTTACTTGCATTGTGCAAATTAGTCACCAACCTACTTTGTATTATAGAGAGTTTTAAGCTTTTGTGTATTTCTCCAGATTTGCATCAATGAGATTTTTGAAGTCAGCTTTTAAAATAAATACTAAAATGTAACTGCTTTTGGGATTCTTTTTCTTTATCCACCATACCACGAAAGTAGTAAGTTCCAACACTTCTCACCTTTTGCAGTGCCACAATCTGGTTCAAGTCACCGTCAGCTCCCCCTTCAACACTGAGGAAGCCTCCAGGCCCATCTCCCTTCCTCCAGTCTTATCCCACCCTCCTCCCTGTCAAGCACAGTCCATAGAACACGCAGCAGGCAGAGGTATCTTTACCAAGCGTAAATCAGGTTACATAACTCTCTGGTTTAAAACTCTCCAAGGCTTCCTCTTACAACTAGAACAAAACTTACCCTCCAGCCTTGGCCTACCAAACTCGCCTGATCGGGCTCCTTCCTGGCTCTCCCAGGTGACCCACAACTTGCTTCCTGGTCCTCAGCACTCTAGTCCCTTCGGCTTTCTATCTCCTGAACGAATGCACCAAGCTCAGCCCTGCTCTGGGCCTTTGCACTTGTTCTTCCTTCTGCTGTGTGCCTCTTGCCTAGATCTTTGCACGGCTGTCCCCCTCTCATTATTTGGGTCTCAATTCACATCCACTTGTTAGAGATTTCTCAACAAACCACTCTAGATAAATCAGCACTCTCTGCCCACTTCTTTTTTCTTTGAGATGGAGTCTTGCTTGTCACCCAGGCTGAAGTGCGGTGGTGCAATCTTGGCTCACTGCAACCTCTGCCTCCCAGGTTCAAGTGATTCTCCTGCCTCAGCCTCCCGAGTAGCTGGGACTATAGACGCGCAGCACCACGCCCAGCTAATTTTTTTTTGTTTTTAGTAGAGACGGGGTTTCACCGTGTTGGCCAGGATGATCCGGATCTCCTGACCTCGTGATCTGCCCGCCTTGGCCTCCCAAAGTGCTGGGATTACAGGCGTGACCCACCGTACCCGGCCTCTCTGCCCATTTCTACCACTCTCTCATTATCCTATTAGAGCCGCATCTGGCACTTAGCAGGATTTAAAATTAAATTATTTTAAAGCCCTGTTTATGTGTTTTTTGCTTGTTTTCCCCCAACCCACAACCCAGCCCAATATGGGAACATGAGCTCATTGAAGGCAGGAACTCAGATCCTTGCGGTCCCTGCTGTTCCCACTCCTGTCCCCCCATACCTGGAGCAGTACCCAGCCTAATACATATTTATTGACTGTCTGATAACTTAACAAATTTAACATTCAGTACAATTTACCCGATAAATGAACTAATGATCAGGGAACCCCATGCATGACTCTCAACTACATATTGTAAAATTCCACCTACATGGCATTCTGGAAAAGACAAAACCATAGGGATAAAAAATAGATCAGTGGTTACCAGAAACTGGGGTCTGAGATGTTAGAGGCTGACTATAAAGGGACATAAGAGAACTTTTTTGGATGACGGAACCCTTCTATATTTTGTTTCTGACTGCAGTTTCATGCTAAAAATCATAGAATTGGTTGGCTAAATAGGATAAATTGTGTGTACGCAAGTTATACCTCAACAAACTGGATTTTATTTAACTGCCTGACAGATTTTTCACTTACTATGGAGTAAGCACTGAATGGTTTGTAGAAAGGCTCTCATATTGGCCCTTTGTGAACAATCTCCATGTACACATATTCTGAGTGCAGAAACCCTGGGAGCAGCATGGTGGAGTAGAAAAGTATGAGCTGGACATCAGACGGGCTGGGGTTTGAGTATTGGCTTTGTTGCTTGTGTACTTCAGTTAGGATTTCTTAGTTGCAAGCAGCCCAAAACAGCTCTGGCCAGCCTCACCATGCCTTGACTATAATAAAAGCCATAAAGAGGAATGGCACAGCTCCTTGATGCTTGTTGGCAGCAGGTACCTGGAATTATGGTCTCACCAAGACTGCATGCATGGGAGGGATGGGATTCCCCCAAAGAAAACCAGGGTGCTCTTAGGATGCTAGGCAGCCCAAACCAACAAACATCTAATGTACTGTGTGACCTTACATAACCTCTCTGAATCTTAATTTCCTCATATTTAATACCTACCTCTTAGAGTTGTAAGAATTTAACAAGATAACTATGTAGAAGGCCTAGAACGTAATGTTGCTTTATAAATGTTATTTCTCTTTTCTTCTCCTTTTGGTCTACATGTCTGAAACATCTACCTCTAAGCACTCCTAAATTCAGTTAAAAGCTTAGTAATTTACCTACCTCTCCAAGCTAGAAGTCAGGAGTGAGTGTCAGTCAATTTTCTCATTGTTTTCACCTCCTAAATAAAGCATATCCATCTCTCCTGGAATATTACATAAGTTTTACAACTGATCCACCTGCCTCTCCTCTCTGACTCTCTCTGCCGCTCTCCCTGAGGCAGTATAATATAATGACAAAGTGCAAGGACCCTGGAGCCAAACCAACTGCCTCTAAATCTTGGCTTTGCTCCTTAACTACCGTACAACCTCAATCAAGTTGCACAATCTCAGTGTGCCTGTTTCCTCATGTGTAAATTGAGGATAATATTCCTACCTCAAAGAGTTGTTCGGGGATCAAGTGACTTACTATACATAGGCACTTAGAACAGTGCTTGGGTCATGGCAAGCGCTATCCATGCGTTTGTTCAGTAAATCCACCTTTTTACTGCTTCCAGAATTACCTTGCTAAAATGTTAAATGTAAACCTTCCACATAGAGAAGCCATGTCCTCCCGTCTAACCCCTTTTACTTTTCCCAGCAGCCTTCTCTGACTACCTGCCTCAAGTTGGCACTGGGTCCTTATCTGTGCACTTTGTGCTAAACCCTTTTATTGCACCCGGCTCACTGCGTTGTGACTATTTCTATCAGTTTTCTTCACTATCTGTGAATTCTTGGAAACATAGATACGTATCTGATTTACCTATGTATGGCCTATCTATTTGTCCAAAGGAGGTGTTTAGTAAATGATTGCTGATTGAACAAAATGAGCAAAATGGTTGATACTGTCCACTGAGCAAAAGACAAGCTATTGATTTCAAATATAGTTTTACTTAAAATCAGAGGGCTGGTATTTCTGTGACTACTCCTTTTACTAACTCGCCATAAAAATTCAAAGCCATAATACTAAAGGTTACCATTGTGGTGACATGAAAATAGAATCTAAAGTACTAGCACAGGTGTGGCACTATCTGGCTAACTCCATGCAGAGGGATGGAGCATATGGAATTGAGCCAAGAGGATGATTCTCGTGGACCTTGAAATTTGATTATGATTTCAGTCAGATTTTATTTGGCACTGAAGAGCAGAGAGTTCCAGGCTGTATTGCTTAGCAGGCCCTGAAATGTAGAAATTCTGTTATTAATTGAAAATAGACTCATCTGGTTTAAATTCCAGGCATGCCAGTAGGTAAAGTTTTTACTTTGTTGTGAAATATAGAAACCTGAATTCTTGCCTAGATCTGGAGTCTTCTCACATCATACAGAGGGCACAACAGGAAGCCAGAGGCAGGGTTGGTGTTTTATAAAGATCTCTGGAATTGGCTCAAATGTCTGAGCAAGTTCTCAGCTGGAGGCCCAGAGTTCAGCATCACTGAGCGTGGGAGAGATGGCGCTGGCCAAGACCACTGAGGGCCATGAAAGTACTTTGATAAGGGAGGAGGGGGGTAATGTTTGCTTCGGGGAATAACTGCGTCCTGTAGACCTGAAAGAAGTTGGTTGCCTAATGCAGCTCCAGACAGTTTGAATTTATTAATATTGCATTGCCTGCAGAGTCTGAAAAAATATCAATATCCAGGTGCCAGCTCAGACAATTTGACTCAAAAAATCTCTGCGGGTTGGGCCCAGGCATCGATATTTGTTTAGAAACCTCTTTAGGTGATTTTAATGTGCATACAGGACTGAGAACTCTTGGTGAGGAGGGAAGGAAGAAGGCCCTTTCCTATTTGTTGTGGCAGGGGTGTATCTATCCAGTTCATCAAAAAGCTCCGTCAGGTTACTTAGACTAACATAAGAGAGGAGAACTCTGGAACCCCCTACCTCCATTTTATATTATTAGGATTGAAATTCAATCTGTCCAGAGTTCATTATTGCTACTCTGATACCAGCAAGGCTGTGGTAAAACTCACCAGATGTAGCAATTGTCTGGGATCAATATCAGGATCATGCACCTCAGCTCACAGAAAGTTCCTGTCAACAAAATCAAAAGTTGATAACAGATCAATACATACTGGGGGGGAAAAAAGTCTTAAGTTACTCATATTTTCTCTAATAAAACAGAGGATAGCATAAATTAAAAATAGAGTAACCTTTATTCAAGATGTTCAATGCACGCAAGAAACCTGCAATTTAATAATAGAGTTTTAAAGGGATAGCCAACACTCCAATAACGTGTTTACAATAATTACCATACACTCCAATAGTCTATATAATATACATATGTATATAATCTGAAGTAAAGGTAGAAAGTTGTCATTTTGGAAATGATTTGGTGAACAGAAGAGCAGTTGTGTTTAGAGAGAATACCAGCATCTGATGTTCATAGACCTCTCATAAGCCCTGAATCCACGATTTAGAGTTTACCTTGAAGGTGTTCCTTCCTTTATGAAATGTGGTTACTCAGCTGGGCACGGTGGCTTACACTTGTAATCCCAGCACTTTGGGAGGCTGAGGTGGGTGGATCACCTGAGGTCAGGAGTTCGAGACCAGCCTGGCCAACATGATGAAACCCTGTCTCTACTAAAAAAAAAAAACAAAAAATTAGCCAGGTGTGGTGGTGGGCGCCTCTTGAACCTGGGAGGCGGAGGTTGCAATGAGCCGAGATCGTGCCATTTCCTGGGCAACAAGAGCAAAACTCCGTCTCAAAATAAATAAAATAAAATGTGGTTACTACTACTACTAATACATTCATCACTAGGTTATAATGAGATAATGTATGTGGAAGTGCTTTGGAAATGAAAAAGTACTATGCTAATGTTAATTATTGTTTTAATTCATCATGAGGGAATAACACCTGTGTTAATTACTCTAGCTTCCTAAGAATTGAAGTCTATAATCCATAAGGGGATACGTAAAGGGACATTTGTTAACTTAATAAATTAACTAGTATGTTTTTTTGAAAATAAGTAACACACAGCTGATGGCAAAGAAAGTTAAACAACATGAGAGAATATTTATTAAAATGTAGATTTCCCTTCCAGTCTCCATCTTCTTCCTTGAGAAACAATCATTAATAGGTCATGAGTATACTGAAATTTTCTATACATACGTATAAATACAACTTTTACATTATAGGAATAGGAACACAATCTACTACACTTCTTCACCTTGCTGTTTTCATTTAGTAGCATGGTTTGGTGGCCATCAGATTAGCAGAGTCTTCCCAGAGTGCTTTAATAACATAGCACCAAATAGTGCCTAGGATGGACAAGACCAATGCAAGCGTCTTCCCAGCAATAAGTGGTGGCGGTGCCCTCCGCTTTTTTCTCTCCCCTCCATCTTTCTAGTTCAGTCTCCATTACCATCAGTCTAGATTCTTGCCATAGTCTCATAATTGGTCTCCTATATTTTATTTTAATTCAGCAATATCTATGGAATATTTACTGTGTGCCAGGGATGGTGCTAGGCTCTGGGGTTGGAAGTGTTGATCACAAGATAGATTTGCCACCCACACAGAGTTTGCGGTCTCCTGGGGTGGAGGTGGGGGTGGGGTGCAGAGAAGTAAGCAGGTATTCCTTCATTCATCCATTCAACACATATTTAATGAGTGCTTTCTAAATGCCAGGTCCCATGCTAGGAGTTAGAGACAAAAAGATAAACAAAATAGTCAAGGTCCTCAACTTCCTGGGGCTTACAATTTAGTGAGCAAGACAAAGATAAAATAAGAAACCCATAAATAAAATAATTACAGATGTTCACAGATGCTACAAAGGAAACACGTTGCTGAGACAGGATGTAATGGGTCATCATAGTTTTAAAAGGGTAGTCAGGAAAGTCTCCTGAGAAAGTGCCATTTAAGCCAACACTGAAGATGAGAAGGAGCCAGCCATTGGAATAGTGGCAGGAAAAATAGTTCCAAGCACAGGGCTCAGCCTGTGCAAAGGTCCTGGACTGGAATGAGCTTGGCATGCTGAGAAAATGAAGAGTTGGAGAGTAAACAATAGTCAGGCTTGAATTAAGTTTGGGGAGTTGGTGGTAACATAATTCAGGATCATGGTAAATAGTTTGACATTGACTTTATTCTAAGCAGAGTGAGAAGCCAGGGAAGGATTTTGGTGCAGAGAAATAACCTGCTCTAATTTGTGTTTGAAGAAATCAATCTTGGTGCTGGTCTGTGAATGAACTGGAGAGGGGCATAGAATGGAATGAAAGCAGAGAGAGCATTTAGGAAGCTTTTACAGTACAACCGGTAAGAGGAGAGGTGGTATGGCTTGAAGTGGGGCTGGCAAAGGAGAGAAGTGGGTGAATTTGAGATACAGTTGGAGCTCGGTTTACCAGCGCTTTCTGAAGGATTGAAAGTAGAGAGGAAATGAGGGATCAAGAATGTCTTCTGCGTGTTGGGCTCAAGCAATCTTGAAAGGCTGGTATTGTCATTTTCTGAGATGAATGAGATTTGCAGGAGGAGCCGGAGGGCCAAGGTGAAGATGAGAGTGTATAAGTTATATCTGAGACATTTTTGGGACACTTTGTTGGAGTTGAAGTACAAATATTTTGTAGTTAAACATATTTTGCAGTTAAATATATTTTGAAGGGATGATGGTAGATACACTTTGAGAATTGCTTAGCCTTTGTTTTTTTTAATATGTTTACGTAGAGACGTCCAACAGGCAGTGAAGGATCTGAGCTGGGAGCTTGGGAGAGAGGCCAGAGTGACAGATGATGCCAGGCACATGAAGAATTCAACAGAAGGGCATGAGGAGTTTCCTTGGTCGGCTATACCTCTGCATAGCTCATGCTGACCACAACCAACCATCAGCCTCCTCTTTTCCTCCCTGTATCACAGTGCGCAGCCCATGTTGACATGTCTTCTAAATCTCTTCAAAAGTCTTAACTCTCAATGTTAAAGTTGAACATGGTATTAATGAGAATCCTGTCATTTAGAAAATGCCTTTGAGTTACTTAGCAGGATGGTGACACATGAAGTTTCAGAGTGAAATACAGAGCTTTCCTGAGATATGGTATATTTGCCATTGTAAAGTTTCCTTATGCTAATTCCCCAATTCACGGTAGCAATGCTACCAATATGCTCATCTGAAATGATAGGATAAGTTCTTTTTTTTTTTTTTTTTTTGAGACGGAGTCTTGCACTGTCACCCAGGCTGGAGTGTGCAGTGGTGTGACCTCGGCGCACTGCAACCTCTGCCCTCAGGGTTCAAGCAATCCTCCCATCTCTGCTTCCCCAGTAGCTAGGATTATAGGCATGCACCACCATGCCTTGGTAATTTTTTATTTTTTTATTTTTAGTAGAGACGGGGTTTCACCATGTTGGCCAGGCTGGTCTCAAACTCCTAACCTCAAGCGATCCTCCCACCTCAGCCTCCCAAAGTGCTGGGATTACAGGTGTGAGCCACTGCACCCAGCCTAGGGTAAGTTCTTTAACTGACTCTCTAATTCACTGGCTATAAGATCTCATAAGCAAGTCACTTTATGTTTCTGAGGCTCAATTTCCTCAATTGTAAAAGAAATAGAGCAGATTAAACAACATATAAAGGCTCTTACCACCTATAATGTTCCATGATTCAATTATTCCACCCATTTACCATGGGCCCCAAACACTCACACTGAATCATTGTTTACATCCTTTTCCAAGACAGAGCAACAGGAAAAAGAGAGTTCAGATTTCCACTGAGGACCAGGCAGTAAACAAGCAGAGGTCTAAGACCCCAGCAGCCACAAACACCACTTTCGGGGTCACTCATCACCAGTCCCACTTTGTAAAAAAGCAGATTACCCAAACATCTTAGGGCAACTGTGGCAGCCAAAGAAGTGAGACAAAATGGAAGGGGAGGGCTTAAAGTTCTTTTGTGTGATTTTATTTGAAATCTGTTTTATGGGATTTGCTCTAAAGGCTTTTCTGTGATCATAGTGAATCCCACTCACAGTGCTGAGAATACCTGTGTCTTCAGAATCAACTAATTCAGCAAAGACATGGGCTATAACTCATTTGTCAACTCATTTAGTAAAGACATGGGACAAAGGTACACATTTATTGATTATGAAAAGAATTTTACCATAATAATGAAACCCAGCCAAGGTGAATCTCCTGTGTATCACTGCAAATATTTTGTGGTCATATTTGAGATGTTTTGGGGATATTTCATTGGAGTTGTTAAATAGGTAGTTAAATATATGATTTCAAGACTGAATATACCCTAAACCGTAATACTTTCAGTACTTTGTAAACAGGATTAACCTAAATAATTACTAAAGAATGCTGTAGGATATTTTCTTCTACTTGATAAACATTTCTACTCATTCACAGCTTACTTTGTTTTAGGTTAAATCTAATATGGTTTAAATTCTTTACTTATTGGTCTAATTTCTTCACCTTCATTATATAATAAAGTTTTCTATTTATTTGAATATCTATAATACAAACTCAAACAACTGTCAACTTAAAAATATGACGAGAAGTATTTTAGGCAAGAATTATATTTATGGGCTAGGGAAGAAGCAGTGGGATGAATAGGCAAAGCACAGAGGATTTATAGGGCAATGAAAATAATTCGTATGATACTATCATGATGGATACATGTCATTTCACCATTTTTTTTTTTTTTAAGACAGGTTATTGCTCTGTCACCCAGGTTGGAGTGCAGTGGTATGATCTTGGCTCACTGCAGCCTCGACCTCCCAGCCTCAAGCAATTCTCCCACCTCAGCCTCCTGAATAGCTGGGACGACAGGCATGTGCCACCATACCCAGCTAATTTTTGTATTTTTTTTTTTTGAGACGAAGTTTCACTCTTGTTGCCCAGGCTGGAGTGCAATGGTGCCATCTCAGCTCACTGCAACCTCTGCCTCCCGGGTTCAAGTGATTCTCCTGTCTCAGCTTCCTAGTAGCTGGAATTAAGGCATGTGCCACCATGCCTGGGGAATTTTTTGTATTTTTGGTAGAGACAGGGTTTCACCGTGTTAGCCAGGCTGGTCTCGAGCTCCTGATCTCAGGTGATCCACCCACTTCAGCCTCCCAAAGTGCTGGGATTGCAGGCATGAGCCACCAACCCGGCGTTGTCATACATTTGTTCAAGCCCATAGAATGCACAACTCCAATAGTGAACCCTAATGTAAACTATTGACTTAGGGTGATAATAATATCAGTGTAGGTTCACCAATTGTAAAACATGTACCACTCTGGTGGGGAATGTTGATAATGGGAGAGGCTGTGTATGCGTGGGGGCAGGGGATATATGGAAAATCTCTGTAACTTCGTCTCAATTTTGCTGCAAACCTGAAACTCCTCCAAAAAATAAAGTATTAAAAAAATTCAAAATATTTAACAACCAGTACAATACGGTGCTGACCAATCAGAATGATCATTGAGCTTAAACAAGAGATGCTCCTGCACCACTGTGTATGGGCCGAATAGTGGCCTGACTTCAGTATTGTATTAAATTAATAGATTTTGATTTCTGTTTTAAGATAGCTACTTCAAACTTGAAAATTTACAGAGACCAAGCAAGTGATGTAAACAAGGAAAGGAAGCTAGGGGTCAGCAAAATACAGATTATTGAGATTGGGTCAGATGTTAAAGCTCAGCAACTGTTAGTACTTAATGAGCCCCAGCTGGTTGTTGCTATTGGCAATGTAGATTGAAAATGATTTTTCAAAACAATTTCAAATTTGAATTTTTGGCAAAACAACTGTATGGGCTGGGGCTTACCCAAAGAATACCTGTTTGCTCACCTGTATTCTAAGCCAAGCCTATTTCCAAGCTTTTACTGGACAAAGTACAGAAATTTCTAATTTGTTTTGAATACTCTTTGCCAAGATTGACTCAGAAAAAGTCAATAAATTCAGAACTCTTGCTTCTTTTGAAAACATAATTACATTTCTATAATAAGCGTTTGTTTATTTAAGTGTGCAATAAGCGAATGACTTTTTTGGATGAATGTTTATCAATCCTATTTTAAGGAAATGAACTCTTCAATTAACATAAACCTGCATTATACTATACCTTATATAATTTTTAATCTTTGGCCTTTTCCTGACTCTCAACTTTTGTTCTCTTTCTGCAGAATTTGAATTTTTTCCTAATTAAAAAAAGGCAAATGTAGATGTAAAGGGGTAGAAGTCATCCTGGATGTCACCTGCATGCATTTCCTTCTGCCTTCCAGCTGGAACTATTCCCAATTAATTGGATTTAATTTTTTTTTTCTGCGAAAGTAGAAGAGGAAGAAATGGAGAAGGGAGGAAAGATTTAATTTTTTTTTTTCCACGAAAGTAGAAGAGGAAGAAATGGAGAAGGGAGGAAAGTGAAAGGAAGCAGTGAAATTAGGGGAGAGTCTGCAATATATAAAAGCTAAAAAGGTATTTCTGGAAAAACCAGAGATGCAAGATATTTAGTTCTTATCTCTCATTGTCTATTTATTCAATACATATTTATCAAGTATCTACTCTTTGACAGGTACTATTCTAGACTCTGGAAGTAGAACAGACCAGGTCCCTGATTTCTTAAAGCTTCCATTCTAGTGAAGCTGATAAAGTAAAGGAGAAATAAAAATAAATAAGCAAGAGCCTGGCACGGTGGTGCCCATGTGTAGTCCCAGCTGCTTGGGAGGCTGAGGTGGGAGGATTGCTTGGGCCAGGGAGGTCAAGGCTACAGTAAGCTGTGATTGTACCACTGTACTCCAGCCTGGGTGATAGAGTGAGATCCTGTCTCTAAAAAAAAAGCTTCCTACATTTGCCTTTCAATGTTGTTTATGATATTTATCCCATACAGAAATTTCAAAGGTTTATGTATTTGATCTACTCCTGTATGATTTTAGTTGTTTAGTCTTACAAGGCATAAGAATACTTTTACATATGTACACCTATATTTTTTCTAATACTTTTTATATTATGTTATCCAAATCTTTGCTTCAAATAGTACCTTTTTTTTTTTTTTTAAGAGACAGGGTCTTGCTCTGTCACCGAGACTGGAGTGCAATGGTGTACTTGAAGCTCACTGCAGCCTCAAACTCCTGGGCTCAAGCGATCCTTCCACTTCAACCTCCAAGTAGCTAGGAATATTGTCATGCCACCACTATGCTTGGCTATTTTGTTTTTAAGTTTTTGTAGAGATTAGGTCACGTTATGTTGACCAGGGTGGTCTCTGACTCTTGGCCTCAAGCAGTCTGTCCACACTGGCCTCCCACAGTGCAAAGATTATATGTGTGAGCTACTGTGCCAGGCCCCAAATGGTATTTTTTTTATAGGAACACTTTGATAAATAACCTTTCAAATATCTTTTGATGCATAAATATATACTTATAAATATGTTTATAATTTTATACAAATGAGATCATAGTATGCATGATTTTCTGTAACTTGATTTTTTCATTTAGTGATACCATAAACATATTTTCATGTACATAAATATAAATGTATTCCTCATCTTAATGTTTCCATAAAATTGTATCTTTATTCCCTAATTTACTTATTAATTATTAGTTTATCTTCCCAATTTTCCTATTTTATTACAATGACTATCCTTATTTATAAATCATTTCACACTTGCAAAAATAACTTGTTAGTATAAATAACTGGAAATTCAATTGCTGGATAATTTACGTGATGATAAACATGTTGAAAAACTCTTCTCCAGAAAGATCATATCAATTTAACCACACCAACAGTGTAAGAAAACGGAGTAGTGCCATTTTTCAAAGATTTTGTCAGCGTTTTAAATATTTGATAATCTTATACATGCAAAAAAGGTCAAAATTGTTTTATTTGCATTTTTGTGATTATTAGTGAACCAAAATATTTCTTCATATGTAGGTTCACTGACTCAAACAGAGATGGCCATGAAATTAGACAAGGCTCCTAAACTGGAGAGACACTAGAAGGGTAGAGCCAGGGAACAAAAGCTGGTATTCACAGAGAGCCAAAACTCAAGATTCGGGGGCTGTTGACAAGTAATGGGTCAACTGAGAACAGGGTAAGCTTCAAGAAGACACAACAAGTGATAACTGGATGGGTTAGAGACTATATGTGACAAATTAAAGCAGTGAGTTAAGGTACAGTAAATATTTGAAAACTTAGGGAGGAATGGAAACAAGGGTAATTATTCCAGCCGCAGGGCTGGAGTTCAGAAGCAGCAGTGACTCCAATAAGGCTTGTGAAGAACAGATGATAGATCAGCTGAGTGCAGTGGCTCAAACCTGTAATCCCAGCACTTTGGGAGGCCGAGGTGGGTGGATCACTTGAGCTTATGAGTTTGGATCAGCTTAGGCAACATAGGGAGACCCCTGTCTCTACAAAAAACACAACAGTTAGCTCTACAAAACAACAGGTGTGGTGGCACATACCTGTGGTCCCAGCTGCTCAGGAAGCTGAGGTGGGAGGATCACATGAGCCTAGGAGTTCAAGGCTGCAGCGAGCTATGATTGCACTGCTGCACTCCAGCCTGGGTGACAAAATAAGACCCTGTCTCAAAAAAACAAAACAAAAAACAGATTATCAACACAGAGACAGAAAATGCGGGAGGACAGTAGGATACAATGGACATTGTGCCATACCACCCAGATACCCCTTCAAAATTAACATACTAATTCCTCCAGCTGCCAGGGCTGCCAGCCCTCTCCAGAAATTGCCCTAGACTGAAGAGAGCTGCCATGCCCAAGGTCATTGCCTGTATCCGATGACTGGTCACTGTGGAGGTTTAAGAAACTTGCAAAGTAATTTAGTAAGGTAACTAATAAAGATAATAGAAAGGGAAAGGAAAAAGCCAGTCCAGATAGAAGTAATTCTATGTCCAAAGACACACGTAAAGAAGCAGCATGGTGTTCAAAAAATAAAAATGTAAATTTATTTTGCCAGAGTATGACAGTTTAAAGATGGCCACAATTCTTTCTCATTCCTCCCATCCAGACTTGGGATATTGACTCTGGGCTGGTCATGTAACTTGACTTATTAGTAGAATGCAATGGAAGTGATCTTGTGAAATTTCCAAGGCTAGGAAATTTAGTTATCACCTTTGTAGAAGCCAGTTACCATGTAAAGTACTTGGGTCAGACTATTGACCAATGAAAGACTGTGTGGAGAGAAAGGCCATTGGCAGAAGCACCAAGACAACAGAATTGTCAACAACCAAGCCCCAGACATATGAATGAGGCCATCTTAGACATTTCAGCCTCAGCTAAGCTTCCAGATGAACGAAGCTATGCACATAACTGCACACCTATGTGAATAACCACATGGCACACATGAGCCACCTAGCTGAGTCCAGTCAACCCCAGACTCATGAGATATAATCATTGTTGTTGCAAGCCAATGTGTTTTGGCACAGCCTGCTATGTAGCAATAGAAAACTGGTGCTCAGAAGACAGAGTGGGAAATGCATTGACGGACAAGGGCAAAGACAAGGAAATGCAATTTCCTCAAGATCCTTATAGGTTGTGCTAAGGATCTTGAGATTTGTGCCTTCTTCTGATCTTTAAACTTGCTGAGACATTTTCCATCTTGGGGTCTTTGCATTGTTGGTCCTTCTGCCTGGAATCTGCTTTCCCCAGCTCCACCAGGTTTGCCTCATTCATTGCTTCTAGCACTCTGGTGATTGGAACCCAAGCAAAAAACAAAAAAGCTCTGATTCCCAGCATTCTGAAGAAAACCACTAAAAAATATGGTAAGATTCTTCCCCCAGGCCATACACAGAAGTAGCCATAAACAGCCCTACTGCCATCTACTACCTCCCCTACACTACTTGCCTTCTAAATAAGGAGAGGCCTGGGGAAGGGGATGTGATTTGTGGTGGAGTAGGAGTCGAGAGTTCTTGAGCTTTCATCCACCGGGAAGTGTCTTCCCCACCCCACCCCATGCAATGTGCTGTGGGTCTCTGAGGGAGTCACTCACAAAGACCGGAGCTCCTACAAGAAGGGGAGACTGCCTTCTTGATCCCAGGCTGGATACTAGCTGGGCAGCCAAATGTGTGGCTGTGGGTGGAAAGTTAGCTGAGCATATTTAGGAGAGATTGATGAGTGTCCCCGAGGGTGAGGGATTTTCTATATCCATGAAGACTGCTGTCCAGTTCTTGTCTGGAGATCTGTAGAGAGTGAGGGTTTCTTGGAGTAGCCCTTTGAATAAAGAAAAATGAAAGAAAAGGTTAGGGGGCATCCTCAGGCCAGTTTCAGTGGCCCTAGGAGAGCAAAGAGATGAACTGGCATGTATAAAAAAACATACCCCGCACATCCATCATACCTGCTCCTGCTCCCGTACTCCATTGTGGGTGAAAGGCATCACCAGAAACCAAGTATCCTAAGTCAGGAAACTGAGGGTCATTTTTGTCTTTTGCTTTCTCTCTCTCTCTTTTTTGGGACAGGGTCTTGTTCTGTCACCCAGGCTGGAGTGCAGTGATATGATCATAGCTCACTACAGCCTTGGCCTCCTGGGCTCCATCAGTCCTCCCATTTCAGCCTCCTGAGTAGCTGAGATCACAGGCATCTGTCACTACACCCAGCTAATTAAAAAAAAAATTATTTTGTAGAGATGGGTGTAGTGAGGTGCGGGGTGTGGTCTCCCTATGTTGCCCAGACTGGTCTTGAGTGCTTGGGCTCAAGTGATCCTCCTGCCTTGGCCTCCAAGAGTGCTGGGATTACAGGCATGAGCCACTGTGCTCAGCCATCTTTCTCTTTTTTATCCCCTACATCTAGTAAACCACCAGCCTTTTAACTGTGCATTCTTTACTGCCTCTTCAATTTCTTTTCTTCCCTCCACCTCTATGAACATAGTTCAGGAATGTATCACTTGTTGCTTGGGATACTTCAAGAAGTCTCTCTTCTAAGATATGGAAAGCCTAAACTTTAATGCTACACTTTTGATAGGGTGATGAGAAGACATTCCTTGTTTCTTTTTTACCCCAAACCAGGGAAAACTAGGCAATGAGGATATTACAGATCTCCCCAAACCAGCAAACAGAAAACCTGCTTCCTTTGAACCAATACTCCTTTGAGCAGACCCTGACTTAGCTATCTCTCTTTTTTTTTTTTTTTTTTTTTTTGGAGACAGAGTCTCACTCTGTCGCCCAGGCTGGAGTGCAATGGTGTAATCTCAGCTCACTGCAAGCTCTGCCTCCTGGGTTCAAGAGATTCTCTTGTCTCAGCCTCCTGAGTAGCTGGGACTACAGGTGCGCACTACCACATCTGGCTAATTTTTGTATTTTTAGTAGAGATGGGGTTTCGCCATGTTGGTCAGGCTGGTCTTGAACTCCTGACCTTGTGATCCGCCCACCTGGGCCTCCCAAAGTGCTGGGATTACAGGCGTGAGCCACCGTGCCCAGCCTATCTTTCCTTTTACCAACAAACATCATGTCTACATTTTCTGCCTATATTTCCTTTTCACTGTGTTTTCAATCCCTTAAATTATGGCTTCTTTTTAACTGAAATTTGTTCACAAAGCTCACTCACTAATGCAAATGTACTGATTCAGGCATTTTTCTGTCACAGGCAATAGAAATTCTAACTAAAATTAGATTAAGCAAAAAGGAGAATGTATCAGCTCATATAACTGGGGAGTCCAGAAATAGAAATAAGGACAGGCACAGCTTCATCCAGGACTCCGTATCACTGTGATGCCATTTCTCTCCTTGATTACCTCTAATTCCTTAGAGTTTGCTCCATCATAGGACCACGCATGGGAGCAAGGCAGTTGCAATGGCTTCAGTTTCTATATCCACTCAGATGGACATCTCAAAGGAACAAGGGTGTGTTTCATTCTTTCTTATTCTGTCCTTAAGTCCCTAAACCAATTCCTGTGGCCATGGGAATGTGTTGCTCTGATTGGCCAGGCGTGAGTCATATCTCTACAGGGCAGAGATGTCCAATAGAAATATAAGGGGAGTCATAAATGTGAGGCACAGATATAAGCCACATATATAATCTTACATTCTCTGGTAGCCATACTTTAAAAAGTGAAAAAAAAAAAAAGGTGAAATTAAATATAATGATACATTCTATTTAACCTAGTATATCCAAAATATCATTCTTTCAGCATGTAATCAACATAAATGGTGATTAAAATGTTTTATATCATTTCTTGTACCAAGTCATCAAAACCCATCATTTTAACAAGGCTTC